>NC_061141.1:2508611-3133889 GCF_905220365.1 Vanessa cardui
GCAAAGAGTCGAACCTGTTACTCAGTGTGAAGACATTAAAAAATCTATAATAACCAATGATGAGCCTACTGCTTGATGATGATGAAGCTTGTATAAAAGGTATGCAAACTTAGTTTCTAAATGATGTCTATACTTTCAGAGTTTTACTCTGATAGTAATATCATCTTATTTCTGTTATTTGTCTGTCGTTATTCATAAAATATTTAAAAGTTTTTTATTTTCAGAATTATTTCAAAAGTATGATAAAAGTACTATAACAGAATCCATTGTAACAGTTGACAAATCTGTCCAGTGTCATTCTATTAATAAAATCCACATAAGAAGCAAGGCGGTGCAAACTAAGTTCCTAACAAGAGATGCATCTAATTCTCCTCTCAAACCTTCTGTTATGTCTAGTTATACTTCTCCATTCAAGATTAATCCATGTTTTTGCCATGAAAAGCCATCTGCACCTGGGTCTATTAATGTAAAGAAAAGGATTAACTTTATGGGTGATGAAAAATCAGAGAGTGATGTATCTTTATATAAAGAAAATCCTCTATAACAAGATTCTTCATCAAAGGTGTCTGATTCTGGTACAAGCATTGCACGCACAAATGAAGATAATGAAAAAATGCAATCTTTGCAGAATACTATACGCTTTGATTGTAAAAAAGCCAATGATGTATATTGGAATCCCCGCTAACTGCTATTTTTTAGTTCATTTACTACATAAACACGCCCACATACCACACGAACATTTATTAATGTGTTTGAAAAAAATTAAATTAAATAATACTTTTTCTGAACTTGAAGATAATTTTGGATTGTCATTATCATATAGCAGTAAATTATTCCTAAAAAATATTCCAATTATAGCTGCCTTTTTGCGCCCTTTCATTGTAAATTTAAATAAAAAATCTATCAGAAAGACTTTACCCATGGCATTTCGACACAACTATCACAATGTAAGTTGTATTATTGACTGCCTGGAAATTGACGTACAAAAGCCTTCCAAAGCCTTTTTTCAAGCATTAACTTGGTCAGAATATAAAAAAGCAAATACTGTAAATTATTTGATATCATGTACGCCTAATGGTCTCATCAATTATATTTCTCCTGGTTTTGGGGGCAGAGCAAGTGATGTCACTATTGTGGAAAATTGTGACTTTCTAGATAATCTAGATCCAGGTACTGTCATATTAGCTGATAAAAGACATGAAAAATGTAACACAAAATATCAATATTCCATATTGATATTTTGTGTAATAATAGGTTGGGGAAAAAGTTTCTTCGTATTTTATATGAAAATTCAAAAAGTTTTTTTTTTATAGTTTATTTACATTTGACTAAAGTATGTAGGTGCCATTTTGTTCCATAACTTTTTGCCATCTTGTTGGTAGTGACATGATCCCATTGCTGTAAAAATTTTGGGGCTTCTGATCGAAAAACTGCGACAAGTGGTTTTGGCAGTCCTCTCGTGATGTTAACCTGACACTGCCTAAGGAATTCTGCAGAGACCGAAACAGATGAAAATCTGAAGGTGCAAGGTCAGGACTATACGGCGGATACATTAATACCTCCCAGCCAAACTCTCGTAATTTTTGTTGAGTGGCTAAAGATGTGTGAGGTCTAGCGTTGTCATGGTGAAAAACCACACCCCTTCTGTTGATCAATTCTGGCCGCTTTCTCTCAATTTCTTGCTTCAATCTCATCAATTGTTCGCAATACAGTTCTGAATCGATGGTCCTGCCGGGCGGTAACAGCTCATAATGAATGATGCCCTTCCAATCCCACCATACACACAGCATTACCTTGTTGCGAGTTAATCCGGGTTTTGCCACAGTCTGTGAAGCTTGACCGGCCTTTGTCCACGATCTTTTTCGCACGTTCTTGTCGTATGTGATCCACTTTTCATCACCAGTTATCAGCTTCTTCAAAAATGGTTCGGTTTCATTACGTCGTAATAAAGAATCACAAATGAGTACACGGTTCATTAGGTTTCTTTCAGTGAGTTCATGAGGCACCCATATATCGAGCTTTTTTGTGTACCCAGCTTTATTCAAATGAGTCAAAACCGTTTTGTGGTCAATTGCCAGTTCTTCAGCTACATCGTAACTACTAATATGCCGATCTTGCTCCACTTTTTCAAAAATGGCATCAATTTTGTCCGTAACAGGGCGACCAGAGCGAGATGCATCTTTGATATCAAAATTTCCGGCTTGAAAACGCTTAAACCAAACTTGCGCTACTCTCACAGATACTGCATTAGGTCCATAAACATCACAAATTTTTTACGCGGCTTGAGTTGCATTTTTACCTTTTTTATAGTAAAATTTTAAAATGTACCGAATTTCTTCTTTAGATTCACTCATTTTAACAACAACAAAAACAAATGAAAATCACACAAATACCTAATTTGAATTTGGAAGCGCCTTCTTTAAAATTAAAACTTTTTAATGATACCAAAACCAGCCAGATACAAATGGTATAGCCAAAGAGATTTTATTACAAGTTCATACATACTATATGCGAAAAGACTTTTTCCCCAACCTAATAATTTGAACTCAGAAGAAGAAAATGATTGTGATATTTACGGAAAACATGTGGCTTCCCAGTTGAAAAAACTCTCTGAGCAACAATTTATAATTGCACAAGAAGAAATACAAAAAATAATAACCAAATGTAGATTGGCAGATATAGAAAACAGAAGACTCGCGAATATTTACCCAAATACACACTTTTCTATTAGGTCTACTACTCGTACACAACCTCAGCAGAACCGTTATACTCCTAGTCCAGCTTCTACGACAAACAGCGGCAGCAGTAGTTCTTTAGGATTTTATCCCCCCGATGTAAATCAGATCATTGCCTCAAGTAACAGTTCTTTGGGATTTTATCCCACACAGTCCACACAGGTAGTTGTCCCCAATTGCAGCTCTTCGAGATTTTACTGTTCATCGCCAATTCAAAGTCCAAAATATGTTCATCCCAGTCAGGTGATCATCAGTACCACCCCTAATACAGCTCTTAATAACGATAGCGTTGAGTGTGAAAGCGAAGGTGTAACTGATGCTATTAAGTATGCATTTTATACAGCTTAGTACCTACTTTTGTCTATTAGATGTTGATTATTGTTAATTTCTTAATTACTTAAAAAAAATTCAATAAATAAATTTCTTACCTTAATCTGTGTTTTCAATGACTCATATATTGCCCAACACACTTCCGGTATTAAATTAGAAATAGAAGGTAATCGATACACGATAAAAGTGACTGAGATTTCGAAAGGACATTCCAGAAGCCAAAAATGTCAGTGTAATTTCGAGTTTCACTTTGGCTGGCAAGGCGTCTCTCATAAGTGTATCTTGACGCTGAATAGAGTCTGATAACAACATAAGCAAATCGTCAAAGTTTTTTGGCGTCATTCTCAAAGCCAGTTTGTATTCCTTAGGATCTTCAGTTCTCAACTGGGTTAACAACAGAGCAGAACCTCCAGTTTTGTCTCTGTCGTCTATCCATTTTCTAACCCAAATTCGTTTCTGTTTAGATATCTCTTCTTCAAGCATACAAGTTAGTTCTTGCATCATCACCAAGGTACATTTTCTCAACAAATTCCTAACTTTAATTTTTTGCTGTTTTCGAGAATTCATTTTTCCGCACTGACTTCTCAAACGTGTGTACACCAAAAGAAATATCCTCGACAACTTCCGAAATACTGACTGCTTGTAAATAGTATGCGTCAGTTTTCGGCGTCAGCACTGCCGACAGCCACTGACCCTGTGTAAATCTGCCTTTCATATCAGCGACGTCTGGAGCAGCAGTATGTCTTAGGCCTCTGCCTCGAACCTCGCGGGCAGCGGGGCGGCGGCGACGGCGGTGCGGGAGCGACAGGATCTTACGCGTATAATCAAATGGACCGGCCCTCGAATACAGCGGTGCAGGAGCGGCGCGGGGGCGGGCAACGAGCGGTGCACTCCAGTGAAGCGGTGACCGCCCGCGTTGCGCGTCTGCATTTTAGATATAGTGTTGTACATTTTTTTTTTGTGACGTATCAAAATGTCTTCGGACGTGCAAGAGCTAATTATTTGGCAATCTTTGAGAGGATACCCATATTTATTTATTTATTTTGTTTGGTACAGTTACAGATAACAGATTAAAACATTTAGATACATGAGATAGTACTTAACATATTTAACAATAAATCTGCTTTCCGATTACAACTGTACACAGTGTGTAAGAGATGTAAAATTGTAAACGGAACTAGACGCAATCAACAAAAGGTAGAAAAAATAAAATAAAAATGACTTAAATTACTACAAAAGGATAAAAAAAGACTAAAATAAATAAGATCTAACAACTGAATTCCAATTTATACAAAGACAATTTAAAATAATTGAAGCTGCCTTTAAACAAATAACAATGACATTCCAAATTATTGTATTGCTTACACATTCATATGGAACAGCAAAGATGTAAACCATAAAAATAGAAGAATAATTAACCAATTATGGGAAGAAATAAAAAACGAACTGAATATTGAAGGAAAAAATAAAAATGATTTATTATGTCAAATACAATATTAATTAATTAGTAACTAATGCGATTATTTACAAAATATTCTTTGTATTTTTCACGTATATATTGTGCTTGATAAGACGTCCGGGTGTTTGTTTGTAATCGTGTTTGTATTTTTTGTTGATTCGTATTGACAGTAATATAGGCAATATCATTATTACCGTCCTTATCTCGGATAATATTATGCAACAAACAGCAAGTTTTGAAGAGTAATCTTGCGTGACATCTGTTTGTCTCTATGGGTGATCTGAAAATATGCCACTTGGATCTTAAAATTCCTAAAGCACACTCAATAGTCTATCGAGCCCCCGATAATCGCTTATTAAATAACTCATTTTGTGCATTAAGTACCTACGCTTTGAGGATAAGGTCGCATCAAATAGGTTTTGAGTGGATATCCTTCATCTCCAATAAAAATCATTGGTAGAATGATATCTGATCTGGGTAGATATTGTGGACGGGGTATATTGAAGTTATTATTTTGAAGTAAATGGTTCAAATTAGAGTAATGTTATGTCCCTGCATCGCTTTGTTTTCCTCTTCCTCCAACTTCTATACAAATGAATCTTTTGTCAGCATCCGCGACCGCTTGCAAGTGCATCGAAAAGAAATGTTTATAATTATAATTCGATGATCCAGCAAACTTAGGATTTTTTAATCGACAATGTTTGCCATCTCTATACTATACTCGAGTATGCATCTACGGTATGGAATCCTCACTACAATATTCATATAAATGAAATTGAGAAGATCAAAAACAAATTTTTAAAATATTTGTCTTTTAAATCTAGCGATTGTACCCATGAACCTTTATTATCTCTCTCAAAACGCCGATCTATGAGAGACCAAGTTTTCTTAAATAAAATTATTAATAATATTATTGATTCCCCTTTTCTACTAAGCAAGCTGTCTCTGAACTGCCCACGATCCAACGCTCGTCAACCGCTATGTTTTTATACTCCCACTTGTCACTCATCACATAATGCTAACTGTTTTCTAATCAGAGCTTGTCGCGAATATAATAAGCATTTTGGGAACATTGATATATTTCATTTATCTTTAATTAAATTTAAAGATAAATTTGTAACCTTCTTAAATTAACTTAACTATATACTTTTAATATTGTCAAATAATTTTTTATTTTTCTTATTGTGTTAAAATATTTGAGTGCATTATATGTTTTATCAATCGGTGGAAACTTCGCTGGATAATGTGATATCTAAACTGTATTATGTAATTTTATTATATGTTATATATGTTTGTTTCCCAAATATTAAATAAATAAATAAATAAAATAAATCTATAGCTCCGATGCAATTAGGAAATTGCCTTTTTCATAGTATTTTTCGGTTATTTTTTTCAATAATTCTTCTGTCGGTTTCGGCATATGTAAATATACCAAATTTTTCCATATAGGTCTACAAGTGCTATAAACTATGTTGGCCACCGTTGTTTTTCCCATTCTGAATGAAAACGACAGTCTTTTGAAAGGCTGCCCACTCGCCAAAAACCTGAAAATTAAAGCATAGGTATGATAAAGTTAAGACAGAGTCGAGAATAATATTGCTATATAAAAAGGGAGATCCATCAGATATGAATAACTACCGTCCTATCAGTCTACTCCCTACTATATACAAATTATTTGCGGCCTGCTTGAACAAAAGAATAGAGTCAGAGATAGAATCACACCAACCTATAGAACAGGCAGGATTTCGAAAAGGTTTTTGTACAATCGATCATATCCACACCTTAGAACAAATTATCGAGAAACACCAGGAACGTCAGCAACCTTTATACCTAGCTTTTATAGATTACGCAAAAGCTTTCGACTCCATATCCCACGACAGCTTGTGGCCAGCATTAGAAAACCAAGGTACATCTAAAACTTATATAAACATCCTAAAAGATATCTATAGCAAAAGTACAAGTCGCGTGAAGCTTGATAGAATAGGGCCAAAAATAAAAATATGTAGAGGCGTGAAACAGGGAGACCCGCTATCATCTACGATTTTTATATCCGTTCTTCAACATATAATGAAAGATCTACAATGGGAGCGAAAAGGTATCTACATAAATGGAAAAACCATACCAGACATAGTCCTCTTCTCTACATCAGGTAAACAATTGCAAGAAATGATATCACAGCTATGCGAAATAAGCAACAGTATAGGATTACAAATAAATACATCAAAAACAAAAATAATGACCAACTCACTTCAAACCCCGATAATAGTCGACAACGTACAAAGCTTGGACTATGTAGGCAGCTACATTTACTTAGGAAAAAGCATCTCATTTGACAAATCCAGAAACAAAAACGAGATAGATCGAAGAGTAAACATAACCTGGAGTAAGTTTTGGAACTTAAGAGAAATATTGAAATCAAAATTATCCTTAACACTAAAAAAGAAAGTAATGGATGGATGTTTGCTCCCCTGCCTATCATATGGATCACAAACATGGATATATAACAAAAATACAAGGGATAAAATACAGAAGACCCAACGTGCCATGGAAAGGAATATACTCAACATTAAGCTAAAAGACAAACAAAAATCAGAAAGTATACGCAAAAAAACCAAATTTTTATATACTCTCCATCATATGAAACGATTAAAATGGAAGTGGGCTGGACACGTGGCAAGATTGACTGATGGGAGATGGACACAAAGGGTTACTAATTGGACAGGACCAAGTGGCAACAGACCCAGAGGGCGTCCCAGAGAACGCTGGGTCGATGAAATTAAACAAATTGCAGGACCGGACTGGACAGAAAAGGCAAAGCAAAGGACAACCTGGAAGATGTTGGAGGAGGCCTATACCCATTAGGGGCCTTAACTTTTTTTTCTTCTTTTCTTTTTTTGTAAATTTATATAGCATACTTGTAAACGTTGTACTGAAGTTAAGGAAATAAAAGGCTTATTATTATTATTATTATTATTTTCATTTGTTTATTTTTTCTCGGTTTTCACCGGTATACTGATATGCACGGGCCTAAGCCAAGTGCACAACAGGGTTAGAAGTTAAGGAGGTGGTTTGTGGAGTAGGTTGTGAAGTAGATTCTATGGGGTTCTCATTTTCAGTTTGAAGGAATTTTCTTACGATCCGGCAGGTGTTGAGAATTGCAGCTTTCTGTAGTAAAGTGTAGGTGTTGGGGGGTAAATTAAGTGTTTTAATAGATTTGTGTAACTGTTTTGGTATGACGCCGGTCGTGGAAATGACTATGGGGACTATTATTACTTTCTGCAGGTGCCAAAGTCGGGTTATTTCGTCCTTCAGTTCAGTATATTTTGTAAGTTTTTCAGCTATTGAAGTTTGTAAGTTATGGGTGTTAGGTACAGCAATATCTATTACGTATCCGGTTTTATTGTTTTTATTGATTAATGTGATGTCTGGTCTATTGTAGTGGATTGTGCGATCAGTGAGGATAGCTCGATCAAAGTAAAGTTTACTGGTGGAGTTCTCTAACACACTTTCTGGTATATATTTATAGTACGGCTGTATGGAGGCTATTAGGTTTTGTTGATGGGCAAGTTTTTGATGGATGATATTGGCTATTTGGTCATGTCTATGTTTGTAATCGGTCTGGGCTATTGTTTTACATGCACCTGTTATATGTTGTATCGTCTCTGGGCAACTATTACATTTTCGACATGTATCGGAGTGTAGGGTCTTCGTAATATGTTTCTGATAGTTTTTAGTCTCAATTACTTGGTCCTGAATTGCCATAATAAAGCCTTCAGTCTCCGGAAAGAGATCGCCACGACTCAACCATGCGTTCGACGCCTTTTTGTTATGATAAAGTTATGTATGTAATAAATAGTCTGTTCATTCTTTTGTTTCAGTGACCGATTTAAAGAAAAAATGGAAAAATATAAAAGATCACTATAGAAAGGAATTTAAAAAAATCCTACTCCTAGATCAGGAGATGCCGGAAATGTTAATCAACCCTCGAATTGGCAATATTTTTCTCAATTGAGGTTTTTGCGTGATGAAGTTGTACCAAATATTACTTAGGGTAATTTAAGCAGTACTAAGTAAGTAATCAGATAAGTAACGATTCTTTTGAGATAGAAGACATCTCTGAAGGAAGCTCTCAAGAAAATACAACCGGTCATGATGAAGAATCTTCTATTAATCCACAACAAACTTCTACATCCTCACAAGAGGCTCCTATTTCTTCTCTAGAAGCTTCTACATCATCGCAAGAAACTTCTACGCCTTCAAGAGAAGCGTCTACTTCACAACGATCAAGAAAAAAGAAAACAGCGAATGACATAAGAACTGAATTTTTAGAATTGGAAAGGAAAAGGATAAGACTGCTGGAAAATGATTTATCAAATCAAAATAGAAACGGGGCTTCTAGACATGAGAATAAGTCAGAAGACTACTACTTTTTTATGAGTTAGCTTCCACAAATGGAAAAATTCACACCAGTACAAAACTTTAGACTAAACAAAAAATTAATCAAGCTCTTCTAGATGAGTTAAGTGTAAATGAAAGCATGTACCCTTCTAATGAATCATATATGTATGGGTATAGTACTCAACACTAGGTATATCAATCTTATAATGAAAATACTGTCAATAAATAACTGTGATTCAAATAACTAATCATCGTGCAAATGAGAACTGTGATTTTAGAGAAATGACTGTAGGTAAATGTAATTTTTTTTAGTTATAAGATTAGAATATGAAACTATCAATAAATACAATTACAAATTACAATTTCGTTGTTTTACTTACCCAAGCGTCAAGTATAACTTTTCTGCTGGAGATATACCTCTAAATCGTTTTGGATTAATTCCAGACTCTAAATCACTCTTGATAGTTTCAAGAATATAGTCAAATGTTTCTACACTCATTCTGGTGTAGTCGTAGAATTTGTCGGGATTTTGTCTCTGTTCTTCATAATTTCGATAAAACTCGCCATTTATTTTCCTTGCCCTATAGTAGGGATCCACTTCTTCTCTTGCCCACAATATATCGAGCGTTAGGAATAAATTTGAATCAAAAAGATGTCGCCGTTTTTCAGACATTTCGTTCGCGAATAAAAACAAATATCTCGACAACACAACCACGCACACAACACTACACCGCTATAGTGCCGCGCGATCTGCCCGCTAGTTTGGAGAACAGGTATGCGTTGCCCGCCCCGTAGCCGCGCCGCCGCCGCCGCCGCCGCCGCCCCGCTGCCCGCAAAATTCGAGGCAGAGACATGATTTTTTAAATATGTATTGTAAATTTACTTGGTAAGAAAAAAAAGGCTTTTTTATTTTTAAATTATTTATTTATTTATGACCCATTGGGATGGGTAGGACCTACTATAATATAAGCGAAGATAATGATACAAAAGCTGTGGCTAATAGGAATTGAATGGGACGAAATCGTTCCCATTGATTTATTAAATGAATGGATAACTTACCGTGATGAACAAACTTATTTATGTAACATTCGCATACCGAGATGGATTGGCATTCGAACAGACGATCAGGAAATTGAATTACACGGCTTCTGTGACGCATCTAAATCAGCATATGCTGCTGTCGTTTATGTTCGTGCTATTGATTGTCAAGGAAATGTAAAGGTCTCGTTAATTACAGCAAAGACGAAAGTAGCTCCTGTTAAGCAGGTTTCAATTCCGAGACTGGAACTATGTGGTGCCGTATTGCTGAGTAGATTGCTCCTGGAAGTCTCAAATATTATGAATATGAAATACACGCATGGACAGACTCAACTGTTGTTCTTGCCTGGTTGAACAGTCACCCAAGCAAATGGAATATATTTGCAGCAAATCGCGTTGCAGAAATACATACTTTGGATCCAAACAGTTGGTCACATATTTCTTCAAAGCAGAATCCAGCTGATTGTGCCTCTCGAGGCCTACGTCTCTCTGATTTAGTAAACAATAAATTATGGTACAATGGACCAGAAATAATTTCTTCTAAAACAATTTTGTATAAAAAACTTAAAGATACTTCAACAGATATATAACAGTTAGAGTTCATTCAACTATAATAGAAGATGATAATTTATTTAATAAGTTTTCCTCATTAACAAAATTAGTAAGTTCTGCGTTTTACTCGTGTCTAATAGTGCCCTAGTATTCTTACGGGTGTTATACTTCTGTATAACACCCGTATTTATAGACAAGTAACTACTTGATGCTAAGTAATTTCTCAATGAAGTCATTACTTGAGATTAGAATTCTTAATTACCAAATTATATTCTATAATCGAGCAACACCCATTACTTACTTGAGCAAATGTTTAAGTCATACTTGACGTTTAGTTGTGAATTCTATGTGGCAACACTTCGCGCCTGCGTTTCGTTTCATTAATAGGTAAACATAAAATCTAGATTATTTAACACGATCTAGCAATAACCTTTTGGATTTTACTTTATTTGATATTCATATTAGTAATAGAGTCATTTAAAGTATATCTATTTGTACAAATTAAATAATAATTTAATCGGTACAAAAAATAATGTTAGGAGAGACAAAACGTTTGACATGATATAACCTTACCAAATTTAAATGTTTACTTTTACCTCCGGGTTGTATGACGACTCGTGATTTTTTACTAAGAAAGGTTATGCATTCATTTCTTTCTTAAAAAAAAGTCCCTATCGTGTCGGTGCATTGAATTTATTTCTGAATACCTTTTTGCCAATAAAGTATATCTTATTATCTATACTGCGTTAATTTTAAAATGCAAGAAACTGATAGAAAAAGACCGTTTTCTACTTTAGAAAAGGATTTATTTTTAAATATCATTCAAAAATATGATACAATCCTAACCTGCAAACAAACAAATGCTTCAAGTGCTTTAAAAAAGAAGCAGTCTTGGGAAAAAATTGCAGAGGAATTTAATGAATCCTCTATGTTACCCAAAAGGTAAATATTTTAATGTAGTTTTCTTATTATTGATATAAATAGTTTAGGTATTTTGCGTGTCCCTAGCTATATAGTACCTATGTATGTTTTATTGTTGCAGGCTTCTACAAAACAATTAATCAAGCTGTGGTATAATATGAAGGCAAAAGCAAGAGAGTCGAAGACAAAAGAAAATATACGCCACTTAACAGGAGGTGGGCCACCTGTTATGGATATGGATCCTATCGATACGAAAGTCATGGATATAGATAAAAATATCCTTACAAACATTGCTGTGGATATTGACAGTGATATTGATGGGACCATTATTGTATTAGGTGACAACAATAATGAAGCTTGGAGTAAAACACAGGAAGCAAGAGTGCAAGTTACCGATGAAGCAAAAGATTTCAAAACTCCTGCTAAAAATGTCATGAAAATTTGAAAACTAATAGAATAGATTTGTTAAAATGTAAAATATTGGAAGAAGAATTGGAATTAAAAAAAAAAATGCATGAAGAAGATCTCAAGATAAAAAATTTAGAGCGAGAACATAAAGAAAAATTGTTTCAAAGTGAACTGCAAATAAAACTAAAAGAATTAGAAAAACAATAATTTCTAGTACATTTTGTGTGAAAAAAAAAACAAAATGTTAGAATAAAAATTTGTTTTATTTTATAATTCATTTAAAATGTATAATATCGTGAAATTATATTTGCACGAAGCACCAATCCATTGCTAGTATCTGTTGTGCTTGTGCTTGTCATTGGTGTGGAATAGGGTGTGTCAGCATCATTGTCCATGGTGTCCTCAACTTCAAATGTGTCATTTACTTCTATTGCAATATTGTGGAGTACTGCACAAGCTATTATGATATTAGCTGTTGTAGAAAGTTTAGTAGCTAAACCAATTTGTAAGCATGGAAACCGTCTTTTCCATACTCCAAATAAACGTTCCACTGAATTTCTTGTTTTTATTTGAGCCTTATTGTATCTTTCTTCATGTGCAGTTCTGGGATTTAAAATAGGAGTCAGTAAATATCTGAAATGAAAAATACTTTATATTAGCGATATTGCAGACTTATAACTTTTAATGAATAAAAAATATATAATTATTTACCTAGTGCAAGGATATCCTCCATCTGCAAGTAACATCCCATCAATTTCATTATTGCTTAATCTTATATTTAGTCGTGAGTTTCTTAAGATTCGGTTATCATGTGTACTACCAGCCCAACGTGCAACTATATCATATATAATCAAATTAGGGCCACCAACTACTTGCACATTCAAAGAAAAATAACCTTTTCTATTCCGGTACTGCTCTGTGTGTATAATGCCTCTAAGCTTGGTAATTTTTATGTGGGTGCAGTCAATTGCTCCGACAATATTTTTCAGTTCTGCGCTCACGCTGTTTAGTTATCGTTTTTGTTAAGTTTTTCGTTACGTTGTGTTTGTGTACATTTTTTGTTATATTGTTCTTATATATTTATTGTTGTTATATTGTTTCGTATTAACGATATGGAACCTCAACCAAGGACATCAAGCCAAAGCTTGTCTCCAAGAACGAGCACGGGTTGCTTGTTCAGCGTTACCGAGAAACTTATGATTCAAATGTCTACAAAAACGTATTTGAGGAGAAAGCTGCTTCACTTTTACCTATTGAGACTCCCGAAAAAAAAGAATGTGTTGCGAAAACAGCTGACGTTTTAGGAATTGGTGTGACATCAGTTTACAGTGTGTTAAAAGATTACAAAGAAAATGAACAATTTAAGTCTCCCGAGATACGTGGATCGAAGCACTGTTTCAAAGATAAATTGGACGATTTTACTTTTGCCGCTATAAGGCGCAAAGTCCATCAATTTTTTTATGAAAATGAGCCACCCACCATCACAAAGGTAACTTAAACTTTATTTCTTTTATTGCATTATATTATTTGTCTACCAGAATATTCTTAAACGAAATTATTATTTTGCGCACATTTGCGTAATCAAAAACTTTGTTTTATGACTTTACAGATTCTTAAGGTTGTCAATGAAGTCCCAGACATACCTAATTTTTCTTGGAGTACATTAAGAAAGGTTATGAAACATTTAAATTTCAAATATGTCACAAAGTCAACAGTCGACATAGCATTGTAATTGACAGACATGATATTATTTTATGGCGTCAGCGATACCTTTGAAAAATTAAAGAGTATCGAAGGGAAGGAAGGTATATTTATTCCCAAGATGAAACCTGGATTAACGAAGGTATTTATTACTTATTTAAAATTTATTATTTATTTAAAATTTTCATTATATTTTAATTTCAATAATACTTTTTTTTTACTATTTAACGTCATGCACCGAAGAAAGCATGGATTGACCAGACCGTGTTATCGTCCCGCAAGGCCTTCCTAGACGGCTTGAACACTGGCTTAAAACAGCTTACAGGAAAGGGAAAAAGATTAATTATCGGCCATATAGGCGGGGAGGAAGGATTTGTTGAAGACAGCTTATTAATTTTTGAAGCCAAAAATAATAAAGAAGATTATCATCAAGAGATGAATACCGATTGTTTTGAGAAAAGGTTTAGTGAGGTCTTGCCAAAGTTAAAACCTCAATCCGTGGTTGTGATGGATAATGCCCCCCACCACTCCACAAAACTAGAATCGCTGCCTACAATGTCTTGGACTAAAGCTAGAATACAATGGCTAACAATCAAAAGTGTTTCATTTGAAGCAACAATGGTTAAAGCAAATCTTATAACATTGTACGGCAGCACAAACGAGAACATTGCAATGCAGCATGGGATAATTGTTTTACGTCTGCCCCCATACCACTGTGAGCTCAATCTCATTGAATTGGTATTGGCGCAGGCTAAAGGATATGTTGCAAAAAATAATAAAAGTTTCAAAATGGCAGAAGTAAAAAAACTTTTTGAAGAAGGACTGATATCAACATATCACGGCTGAAATATGGAGTAGCTGCATTGCTAATATAATTAAAGAAGAGGATCAAATATATGGTCTTGACAACATGATCGACAATATTTCAGACAGATTTATAATTCATGTCACCGAAAGTGATAGTGATGATTTCTCACCTTATAATGAATAAATACAAATTATGTATTCAGCGTTGTTTATTATTTTCATTTACATTATGTATTGAAAACTCAAGCAATTTCATTTATTTAAGAGTTTTTGAATCATTCACTTTGTCACAACACTATTTTTTTTTTCACTAAAAAGTGACAACACAGTAAACGTCAGTTGACTTCGTCTAATTAACACTGGAAAGACCAAGACCGTCAATTTGACCGCACGGCGATTTCATTTTTAAATATTTTACAGACTATGTTTTTGTTTCTTTTCATATTTTGTGACTTTTCCTAGATTGCTACTATTATGCTAATTCTGTATAAAAAAAATATTTAACTATTTGGTGAATTTGAGATTCCTTTACAAATACCTACTAAGACCGCACACCGTCAATGTGACGGCAATGTTAAGTAAACAATGATTTTTTTCGTTTTTATAGGTATTTTTTGTTTTTATTGACGTTATTTGCTTTTATTTACGAATTATTCGCCTGGTTACATTACACTTAGTAGACACTGGTTTCGTCTCGTGAAAATTCGTAATTTCTTGAAAAAACTGAGTCGCCATCTCAGTAGTTCTCAATTAGAACAAGAACTGTCACGTTATAAGGATACACAACTAGATGTGTCAGGTAATGAAAGTGATGACAACAACAACAACAATCAGATGACAATTTATCAGAACGTGTTTGTGAAACCCGTGATGCAGAATTTCGAGTGGCACACTTCTTCATAACAAGACTCTGAAGTAGATTCTTCTGCTACAAATAGCGATATTATTGTAAATTCCCGTGGAAGACGCGGAGTATCTCGTGGACCAACTGTTTCCGTCAAAAACTCCCTGTATGTTTTACAATATATTGCAAGTAAACCCGATAAATTTGGCATGAAGTTTTTTCTGCTTTGTAGATGTCGAGAGTATTTCTAGTATTTCTAGTATGAGCCTATTTCATAAAGGGCTGAAATGTTACCACTGACAACGTTTTCACGTCTCTAAATATGGCTAAAACTACTTATGATCGAAAAGACTAGTATTGATGAGGCAATGCGGCGCACAAGACGAGATGCTGATTTGTAGAGGTATTGTAAAAGTTTCATATCTTGTAGTACATCCGCACTACAAGATATGAAAAACTTTTACAATGAAAATGGTATCATTTTAAGTACTCTGCACCCAAACGTGAACGTAGGTACTGATAAAAAAAACTGCCTGAGACAATTGAATTTTATTATGCAACCAAATTTAAATTATATATTAATTAATTTGTAGGGACACAATAATTGTAGTAGTGTGTGTAGTGTATCATGTATGCAACAAACACTACTTGACAAAATGTGCCTATAAAAGTGCATGCAATACGAAATGTGTATGAAGTATTCATTGAATATTCAGTCTGTATTCAGTTAGTATTAAGAAGTCATAATGTGAACACGCCAAGTAAAATACCGTAACAAACAATGACTATTATTTTGTCTCCCGCTTAACCTCCACTTCATAAAGAAATAAATTAGGGACTAAATATAATGGTATAGCCCCTAAAGTCACCGCTTTGAATACCAACAACGCTGACGTGAATCCAAATGATAAAATGAATCCACCAACAACGCCAACTCACACCGCGGTCTCGCACGTCAAGATGGAGGATTAGGGAATGGCGGCGATATCTTTAAGTTCTCGCATTCCTGAGTTCTGGCCAGACTAACCTCGCGTGTGGTATGTTCGCGCTGAATCGATTATTTTGCCACAGAAACTGAACGATGAAGCCAAATTCAACGTCATCGTCTCGAAGCTCGGGAAGGAACCTGTAGCAGCACTTTGTTAAGACGCCGTCGTTGAAACAAGATTAGTCCCGAAAAGGACTGTTTTTATTATTACGTCATGTTCAATTGAAACAGGAAGCGGCACGCAAGATAGCTCTGATAAGAACTGTTTTTGCATTCGTTTATCTTCATATCTCTTCAAGCATCTTCATCTTCCTTCAACACTTCAAGAACTTCACTTCACAACACATGGCGAGTCGACACGGCGATCTTCGGTGCAGTCGTCCTCTCTCCACGCGGCGCTCGGCGCGTGAGGTCAGCGTGCGCGAGCAAGACGGAACGACATCTTCCGCCTCTTTTGTTTCTTATTGTTTTTTTATACTGTTTTTTTATTGGCTAATTGATTTTGTAATTTTTGTATATATACCGGTGCAATTTTTGATTAAATCATTCCTTCGACCACTCATCAAGAGTATTATTCAAGAAGCATGAACTCTCCTCTAAAGTGGTGACCCCGGACAAGAGCACTCTGAAGCAAGAATACCACCAAAGAAGAGGAATCTCTGCCCGGCTACCTACAGAAAATTTCTGCTGGAACGAATCCCTGCTCGACGAATCCCTGCCCGACGTGAATCCTTGTTCGACACCATGGAAGACAATAATCAAGCTCTGCCACAAGCTTTCGCAAGCACCCCAGAAGTATCGAGTATTGCGCTGTCAATGCGAATACCACCATTCTGGCGCGAAAACCCACGGCTGTGGTACCTCAGCTTCGAAGCCGCAACGGAGGAATTGAAGAGAAGCCAGGCTCAACTCACACAGATGGTCCTCGTACAATTAGAAAAGGCGGATATCGAACAAATATCCGATATCCTATTCAACGTCCCGAAGGAACAGCAATACCAGGCCATCAAGGAGCGACTCATCTCCGTCTACGAAGAATCTGACAGCCGTCAATTCCAAAAACTTCTCGCCGAGATGGAGCTAGGCGATCAAAAACCCACACAGCTACTCAGACGCATGCGAAATCTCGCTAGAGACAAGGTCTCGGACTCAACGCTGCGTATGATGTGGACCATTCATGGGCAATTAATCTCAAATTATTATTATTTCAATTCAAAATAAGTTAAACAGTGATCTCAAATTGTATTTTCATAAACTGTGTAACGACCGTAACCTTGAACAATCATAATGACCGGCAGTTACATTGTGAATGTGCCAAAACTAAAAGGCAGAGAAAATTACGACGAGTGGGCATTCGCGGCTGAGAATTTCCTGTTACTTGATGGTGTGGATATAAATGAAGAATCTGCAGGCGATGTGGATTTAAAAAAAGGCCAAAGCAAAGCTCATCATGACCATCGATAGTTCTTTGTTTGTTCATATTAAAAACGAAAAGACAGTAAAGGAAGTATGGAACCGATTGAAAACGCTCTTCGATGACTCGGGTTTCATACGCAGAATCGGATTATTACGTCAACTCATATCAATAAGATTGGAAGACAGTGATTCTATGACGGCATATGTAACCCAGATGGTAGATACGGCCCAGAAACTCAAAGGCACAGGATTTGAAATCACGGATGAGTGGGTAGGCTCATTATTATTAGCAGGGCTGAGCGAAAAATTCGCGCCAATGATAATGGCCATAGAGCACTCCGGCATGAAGATAAGCACCAATGCCATCAAAGCGAAGTTACTCGACATGGAATCGAGTACTGTTGGCAGCACTGATGGAGCACTTTTGTCAAATAGTTGGCAGCAGCGTAACAAGAACCGAGACTACAATGTCAACATGTCAAAATCGCAGACGTCAAATCAAAAAACAATAAAACAAAAAACAACAACAAAAGCTGTACGGTGTTATCGTTGTAAACAACCAGGACATTATATGAATAAATGTCCACAAAATAGTCGTGAAAAGACAGAAAATTTATTTAGTGCCATATTCTTGAACCCGCAAATTCAGTTTCGAGTTTCGGATTGGTATATTGACTCGGGAGCGAGTTCACACATGGTTGTTGACAAGAATTCCCTGGAAAGAGTTATACCCAGCCACGAAGTGAAGAATATTGTTGTCGCAAACAGAGAAAC
The DNA here is from genome assembly GCF_905220365.1 of Vanessa cardui. Classification (NCBI taxonomy): domain Eukaryota; kingdom Metazoa; phylum Arthropoda; class Insecta; order Lepidoptera; family Nymphalidae; genus Vanessa; species Vanessa cardui. Next base: position 2,526,983 of record NC_061141.1, read on the forward strand.
AATACCCGTGTTGTGTGCAGGGAATACGAGAATAACAACAGTGATTGGCGACTCAGAATTTGATATTTCCGTGAAAAACGTGTTGTGCATACATAACCTGACTTTACCAACCAATATGAACCAATTTACTCTCACTGAGTCAGCTTATTCAAAATGGAAACAGTGTTAGTTTTGAAGAAGATGTTTGCTATATACGCAATAGACAGAATGCACTGGTTGGTAAAGCCGAATTGGTGAATGGCGTTTATAGGTTATGTATCAAGTCACCTACACTGTTTGTAGCCTCAGCGGCAGTTGCAACAAGTGAGATGTGGCATAGAAGATTGGGACATATCAATAGTCAAGACCTTCCTCGTGACCGCCTGCGTACTCCACATAGAACGTAAAAGAAAAAACATTCTACACTTTTTACATGAGTTTTTGCTTGAGAAAGTAACATGTAACGACATCTATTGGTTTATTAGGAAACTAAACAAAAGTCATTTGACACGTTGACAGCTGATTTTTTTTGCAAAATGGCGTCGACAAGCAGAAGTGTGAACGAGCGCTCGGGCAGAGGTAAGTTTAATCCCATTTAATTTTTGTAATTTTTATCAATTTTATCAAAATTTTTGCACTAATTGTTTGATAAACTAAATAAAATATAAATTACAGTATTATTTTTGGAAATAGAGCAATATCGTACATGTTGTGACACGGGTTTCTTTTATGTCCTCTGGGTAGAACGTATTCAGGGTATTGAGATAAGGTCAGGCAATTTATGTCCTGCATGTAGAACATTGTCAGATATCAATAGTATGAATATTTTTTTCTTTTTCAGTGTTATGTGAGGAAAATATATTGGAAGTCCTACAAAACTCCGATATTGACTATGATTCTGATGTATCAGATAATGACCCAAGTTATCAGCCTCAGAGTGACAATCGCAGCACAAAACTTCACACAGAAAATTCTTCAGACAGCTCATGCGATGACGATTGTCCTTCGCCTGAAATGGTGCCTTCGCCTGTTTTGTCAGTGAGCTCTATGAGAGCTCCATCGCGTGTCCGAAGGGGTCAAGCTAGGAGAGGAGTCCGCCGTGGATCACGAATACGGGCGAGAACATCCAGTGTGGAGAGTCCCGGTTGTAGCGAATGCAATGAACCGGTCACGCTTTTATGCTATAAGAACTAGAATAAAATGTGTTTACTATGAAGATATAAGCGAAGAAGACAGAAAGAAATATAAAATTTGGAAGATACGTCCACTTTTTGACCGGATTTTACAAGGTTCCTTAGAACAAGATCGTTCTCAAGATATGTGCGTAGATGAAATGATCATTCCATTTTCTGGACAATGCCACATGCGCCAGTACTGCCCTAAAAAACCGAACCCGCTAGGGTTAAAAGTCTTTGTACTAGCTACTCCAGATGGAATTGTTTGCGACATTATCATATACCAGGGGGAAACTACTGTCCCAGAACTGATAGCCCAAGGGTTTGGTCTAGGTGAAGCAATGGTTTTATGCCTTACACGTTCTCTATTGCCTGGAAATCGTTTGTATTTTGACCGTTATTATACCAGTGAGGTATTCATGGAACTGGGACTATTAACAGGAACAGAATCCCAAAAGACTGCGTTTTTATGGAGGAAAAACAGTTTAAAAAGAAATCTCGTGGAACGAGCGAAACACGCATTCGCAGTGATGGAAAATTGGCTGCAACGGTGTGGTTAGACAACAAACCTGTTTGGATGATGTCTACAATATATTGTGACCAGAATAAAGATGAATGCAATAGGTGGTCTAAGCAACGCCAACTTTATGAACGTATTCCAAGGCCTGAAGTTATTCGGTTTTACAACAAAAATACGGGCGGAGTGGATTTAGCAGAACGACACCAAAAAGCTGCCCATCTTCCCGAATATGCAACCAAACAGTCGCATTGCAGAAATCCTGGCTGTGACAAGAAGACCACTGTCTTTTGCAAGAAGTGTAATATTTTTTTATGCTTCATACCAAATAGGAACTGTTTTACTAATTTTCATGAGACTGACTAGATAACTTATATGATAAGATTTACTTATGATTACATTGTTTTTGTACTGTTTCCTAAGAATTTTTACTAAAAATATCTATATTGATAAGCGTTGATTTCAATTTGATTAGTAAGAAGTTTTTAGAATTTATTTTTGTTAAAAATTTATGCCTGGCTGAAAATGTCTTAGTTGAACAAAGATGCTAGGTATTTTGTGAAGTTTGCTAATGTTAATCTCTATGAAAACTCATAGTAAGAGGTTTGTAAGAATTTATTTATGAATAAAAATTAAAAATGTTAACTCTCACTTGAAGAAAGTTTATGTTTGTGGATTTTGATAAAAAATTTAAGTTTGTTTGACTGATTTGTACTTATGTGACGTTTTTTTTTTTTTAAATAAATGAGACTGCTTTTATAGTAATTGAAATGTTTCATTTTTCTCTTGAGAATTAATAAGTTTTAATCGAATAATTTTTTATGTTCTATGTGTAGTACAACCTTATAGAATCAATTTGTCCTATACAAAGAACGTTATGAAAATCCAAATTTTCACGACAAAAAAATTTTCTCAAAATTTTCCATGTAATCTTAGGCCCTCAGAAGTACACAGCAAAAATTTTATACTTCCTTTAACAATCGCTTTACCCATGTTCTTTTTTTTCTTTTTTTCTTCGATTGCACTCAAAACAGCAAGACACAACCCAACTTTTTGTTCCTTAGATAGGTAAGGCGCCATGACGTCGTTGTAGTGATATACGGTGCGCGCGCAAGACGTCCTACTCCTACAACGGCCTAAACACTGATGGGTTTAAACAAGTTTTAAACCGTGTAGCCAGTCAAGGGCAAATCTGTTTTTTTTTGGTTTCAAACCGCTGTTAAAAACCGTGTAGCAAATGCTTTACTAAGTAAACATTTTATACTGCGAGATAATAATAAATTGACCATATTAAATCGACATGAAATATAGACGGGTTATATGAAAGTTACAACCTATTTAATTTAGTCGGATCATATTTTAACGACGCAAAGTGCTATCGTTGGTGTTTTTTGGTACCGGAACGCGTCCGTCGCAGGGATTGTAAACTATCGGGACGCCATTTTGAAATAAACGCGTCATTCGAGTTTCGAACAGTGTGGCGACAGTTTCTAAGAAATGGTCGAAAACGTTGCAAAGCAACGTAATCTTAACCTTATTACGTTCGTAATAAAGTCTAAATTTAGTTGAAGAACGGAATCGAGAACCGTGTGGATCCCTAGCCAAAACAAACATAAAAATCATTCGGAATGTTGGTAGTTTGTTACAAACAGAGAACAGCCATATTTGTTTTCGACATTTCGAATTTGACAACGTGTTTGTGAAGTTCGGTGTATCTTGAAAATATTATTTTCATTGATAATAACTGTGTTATTTGATTACTAATTGTATTGGAGGAAGGAAAGGAAGTGTGCGATCCGATCAGTAAGTTGAATACCATATTTATTTTATGTCTTCACATTATTAAATTTATCAAAACATCTAACATTTTAATGTTTATAATTTTACAACAGAAAAACTTAAGTATCTGGTAGTACATTTGAATCGAACCGACTTATGAAAAGTAAACTTAGAAGCATGCTACCCTTACTTTAACGTAAACATAAGCTTATGGATTCTAAATAACACCAATAAATACAATTTTAATTTAATTGAATATATTTTTCAGATGATATACTGCCACAGGGAGACAATTAAATTAAAGTCCAGAGCTATACACGCTTAAGGAAGAATGATTGCAATATATCTGGTATGTATTTGATACCATACATTATAATGGATTTATTTTCATTTCCTCTTAACCCATTATCGTTCAATGCTGGACACCTTATAGATTATTACCCCCTTTAAATCATACACTGACTTGGTATTGTATAGTGGTTGCGTTGGTCTGGTTTGTTTTTTCTAGCCAAAACATTTTTCCTATAACTTTCTGTGTTTATCTGTGTTTACTGCCACTATGGCTGAATTTTACTTTCATTTTAACTTAATTCGTTTTGATGATTGTTTTAGGTACAGAAATTTTGACTAAACGAGAAAAACTGTTTCTGAAACGTCTGCAAGATTCCAAAATTACTTTAAGAGGATTGAAAAATCATTCTTAAATTTGGACAAATTAGATTCTGATGTTTTGAAATCCATTATAGAGAATGCAGTAAAAAATCAGGAAAGAAGTTCTCGTGGGAAGCGCTGGGATCTAAAACACAAAATATCTGCTCTAGCTATCTTTAAGAGATCTCCTAAAGCTTACCGCTTCATGCAGAGTGTGCTACCACTGCCTAGCACAAGAACACTACAAAGAATTTTGAAGGAAATTCCCATGGAACCTGGTATTCATACCCAAGTTAAGCAGATATTAGAAAAGAAAGGTCATGAGCTAGAAGATGATGAAAAGCATTTTGTTATTTTGTTTGATGAAATGGCATTAAAAATAGATTGATTTACAACGACTCCATGGATAAGGTTGAAGGGTATGTAGACTTGGGAGATGGAGAGAGTATGGGTAGAAGAAATAAAATTGTTGGACATGCTTTAGTGTTTATGATTCAAGGCATAAGAAAAAATGTAAATAGCCCATAGCACATTATTTTGTTGAAGGAACAATCGAAAGTGAAAAATTAGCAGTGCTGATAAAAACCATAGTGGATGCCATACACAAATCTAAATTTAACGTAGTCGCAACAGTTTGTGACCAAGGGCCAACCATCATAGGTGCACTTAACTTATTGAAAAAATTTGATGCCAGAAGCAAATTATTTTATTGTCAATGAAAAAAGGTGTTCATTATGTTTGACATTCCACATCTTTTCAAGTCAATTAGAAATAACTTCTTCCAAACTGGCGCGATGGAGTTTAAAGGAAAAATTGCTAAATGGTGTCATTTGAAAGAAGCAGAAGAAAGAAATAGAAACTTTCTACATTTCCAAAATATTATCAGTTGTGAATCCTACTTACAAAACTAAAATGCGTGTTAAATTTGCAGCTCAAGCACTAAGCAACACGATGGCAGCAGTTTTGAAGATGATGGCGTGGAGCGAAACCAACACCGCGAAGCGTGAAGAACTTAATGACACCGCGTTTGTGATTGAACAAATGGACAAACTTTTTGACTGCACTAATGGACCAGCATCACCAATGGACGTCAAAAAAAGCATTCAGGAAAATGTATCAGAAAATTCAAAGCACGAGGAATCTTGGAATTATTATTTAAAATATATAGACACCATAATTTTTTTTAAATCTGACTCGCAGATTCGATTGCGAAATGTTCGCTGCATAAAAGGTTTTCAAACAACTTTAAAATCATTAAAAGATATTTGGCATTTTCTTAATAAAGAGGCTAATTGTAAATATTTGAATTTACGCCAACTTAACAAAGATGCCTTAGAAAATTTGTTTGGTAACATAAGACAACACAGTGCAACAAACAGAAATCCTACATGCTCTCATTTTAATGCTGCTTTAAAATCCAGCGTTATTTCAGGTTTGTCAGGTCCACATAGCCGTGGTTCTAATTGTGAAGTTGATTATAACAACTTATTTGTATCTTACCAAGAACTAAATCAGAAATCCAAACCCGACTTAGAGCCAACTTCTGTACCAGAAAATATAGATTCCGGGAATGATGTTAATGTTTTTTACCCTGTTTTATCTTTACCTGAAGATTCTGAAATAGAATATTTTGAAAGTTCGCTCTGTAGCTTTGAAGAACAACCAGTCGTATATGTTAGTGGGTACTTAGTTGCAAGAGTCCTCACTAAATTCAATTGTGAATGTTGCAATTTTTATTTGAAAGAGGTAAATCCAGATTTTGACAATCCTCTTTATAAGGGTAAAATGTCACTAACCTATCCAAAGAAAGAATTATGTAATCTAGTAAACGAAGCAAAAAATATATATGAAGAATTTGTTGCCCCTGACCGATACAGACTAAACATTTGCCAGTATTCTATATTACAACTAAATACACGCTGCAATATGACATGATTTAAATGCGAAGCTTTTATAAATATGTAATGCAACATATATTTACTTCATTAAGCAAACTCTTTATTAGAAGATCATGTAAAATTATTAATTCTGATTTTGTAATATCAGAATGTGATGTAGCGGATAAAGTTAAAAAGGCACAACAGCTTGATAAAGACAAATAAATGTTCCTGGCTTTTTCTCATTAAGTACAGTATTGCTTAACCAGGTATAGTCTGTTTTTTCTTTGTTTGGTGCGATCTAAATCTTTTTATTCAATGTAAAAAATAATATTTAATTTACTTCATTTTGTTTGTATCGTAATTATGATACCAAGTTAAAGTAGTCTTTAACTCACTTGACGATTTTAAAAGTGCTTGTAACAACATATGTAAATAAAGTACATTTTGAGTTAAAAGTTTTTGTTTTTATTTATTTAAATCCAAAACTATAAAATGAAAAATACAGACATGATCTATTTTATCGACAATTAAATCACATCACTATTTTATCGATATCGATACATTTATTGTCGACACAACCACCACCCTACAGTTGACAAAAAAGTGGTTGGGTTGGCAGTACTTTACTTCCGTATTTTACTTCCAATAGGTTGGTAATGCTTCCCATAAGGTTCATTTATGTGTGCGTGAGCTCGGGACTAGTGTTGTAAGTGCCGACTCTTACTTTATATAGGGAAAGGGGGCCCAAAGAGGGCACAATGCTCAAAGCGGGCATTCTATACAGTATTGCCATTTCAAATAATGGCGCGCTATCGGCGCGTGAGCGCGTTCCCCGCGGCCCTCCCACCTCGAGTCAGTCGCTCAGTCCGCCTGCGATCACGCGTGTAGAATCTGCTACAGTGAAATGATTTCGATTGATTTATTTATGATTCACAAGTTTTTTTTAAATATTATTTACATGTGTTTTCTTTGTTTTGATTTTTATAATTGAAAAAAAAATGATATTATAGAGAAGAAAGACTGTTCTACAAATACGCATGCACAGAAGAAAGCGGCTTGGCAAGATATACTGTCTAGGTAACAATAAATTTATAACATCGTGCACTTATAATTAGGAAATAATATTAACTAGGCATGGATAAAATTAATGAAATTAACCTTTTTTTACAGTTTTAACAGCCTGAACAATAAACAACGAGACCTGACTCAGTTGATAACCCAGTGGCGACATACAAAAGGTCAAGTAAAAAGTAGGGAGTCGGAATATCGACGCGCTAGGCTGATGACAGGAGGAGGGCCTCCACCACCAAGCCCCCCACCTGAAGACCTTGAAATCATTCAGTCTATACCAAATGAGTTTGTGGCGGACAGCAATGCATTTGACAGCGACAGTGCATTTATGAAAACAATAAAACAGGTATGTATTGTTTAAAATTGGTTACTCATCTATGTTAAATAATTCATAATTAATATTAAATATTTTAAAACATATTTTTATTGCAGTCGCACACAGCTGAAATAAAAAACGTACATCAGCCAGAATTAGAAGTGCCACCAATACTATCCTCAGTTAATGTTATTTTAGATTCTGAGAAATCAATTGAGGTATTGTATACAATTATTGATTTTCACTTGATGAAATTTTTTTATAAAATTATTTGTTCATGCTCATATGTTTTTTTTTCATTTGCAGTTAGTAAATCCTGAAGCAGAAATACAAATCACACCACTCGCTTCAACATCAGAAACTGTTCTGAGAAATAAAAACAATATAAAAAGGAAACTTTATAAACCTCAAAAAAACAAACTAAAATGGTAAGCCAATTTAGTCACAGTACCTTATTTAGTAGTTAGTTACATAAGACAGTTTGATAAATTTGTTCAAGAATGAGCAATGAAGTTAATATTTGTTACTTTGTTTGACTTGGTATATATATTTATGCCCAATGTTTGTTTTGTTACAGGATGATTATGAACACCAATTATTAATAATTTATTAACAAAAAAAGCAAAGGAAAACAAAGAGCTACGAGAGGAAGAAATACATAAAAAAAGGAAGGAAATTTTGGAGTTGGAACGGCAATATTGGGAATAAAAGTTAAAGATGCTGGATTGAAACTGTTTTTTTTTATTAAATATGTTTTATTTTATTAAAAGTAAGTTTGCAAGACATAGCTGAAAGATTAGCAACAGCGATAACATTCGCAGAACAAATTTTAAAAGAAACAATTAGTAATATTCCGAAAGAAGTAATAATTTCTGATAACATTAATGATATAGAGCCCTTTATTTCTGTAGAAAGTAAGATTATTAATCAAATTGTGTATTTCATAATTAGTATACCTTTAGTTAAGCCTAGAGTATATAATACAAGAAAAATTGTTCCTATAATCCAAAACAATCCTTCCTGTACCTATCCTATTATGCGAAAAGTTACTCTAGCATGCAAATTCATAATTTAATTTGTAAAGGCAGCATTATACTACCTGTGAAACAGAAGTTTTGCATAAAAAGCAAAGTAACAAATGTCAAAATGTTCCAATTAAATGTCCAGAAGAAGAGGTATTACAGTTATCACCAAAATCTATTTATATGTTTTATAATAAAACTACCGAGGTAAGCCTTAATTGTAAAGAACATCAAGAAATGGTATGGACAAAAGGATCTAATATATTAATCGGTGAAAATTCTCAATTAAATATTTCTGGCATCTTATGCCATAATTATTCATACTGAAAAATCCAAAGATAAAATTATTATTGCAAATATAGAATTACAAAAATTGGAATTGGCTACTGAAATAGAATTATCCTACGACACTTCAAAAATAAAATCAAAACTCAAGCAATTAAAACAGATTAAATCTTTTGATGAGAATGTTCAACATAATATTATTCAATACAGTTGGATAAGTATTGTGACGATAGTATTAATAGTTATAGTTTTTCTGCAAATTCTCAGATCCAAGGTTCGTGTGAAAACATGGACTTCAAATTTAAAGGGGGATAGTCACGCCACCGAGATGCAAGAACTTAATTTTAAAAGGAATGTAAATAATGATACATCGAACGAGGGTCATATTCAGAATGTCATGTCAACACCCTGGACTTCGAAGAATGTGGTATAAGAGACTAAACAGAAGGAGACAATAGAGTAATTAAGAAACAATAGAACATTTGCATATTTTCGCTGAGTCTCACCACCATCTACAGCTGCCTATAGAAAGCCACACATTTGGAAGTAAAGTCAAGTGAGTAAGTTTTCTTGCCGAAAAGGCAAATGCCGAACCAAATCCTACAGTAGGGCATTGGGAACATGGTTCTCAAACTCAAGGATGCCACTACCTTTGATATTCCAATTAACATATTTATTTAGTGAGAATTACAATTATGAATTGGCACGAAAGGAGACAAAACATTGGAGAGAAACTGTAGTATCTCAAGCTACGATTGCTGACTGGTACAGCTACTGCCGATAAGCAATCGTAGTATATTATTTGGAAAATGAAGAAAGTCTTCAGAAAATTGGAGGCCCAGGCAAAATTGTTCAGGTGGACGAGTCCAAATTGGGAAGTAGAAAATATAATAGAGGACGGAATGTAGAAGGACATTGGATTCTGGGCCTCATTGAAGACGGAAGCGATGATCTTCGCTTAGAAGTATGCCCCGAAAATGAGCGAAATGCCGATGTTTTAGTGGGGAAAATTAAGAAACGTGTTCAGGAAAGCACCACAATACATACTGATATTTGGAAAGGCTATGATTGCCTTCCTGAACATGGCTACATACATAAAAAAGTAAACCATAGTGACCCCGTCAATAAATTTGTAGCACCAGACGGGGTCCATACACAGAGAATAGAGAGTCACTGGAGAGTAATGAAAAGATTGTATGCAAAAGAAAATTACAAAGGAAATTTTACGGAATGGTTGATAGAGGTGATTTGGAGGCGAAAAATTAAGGGAGCTTTCCAGTGTGAAATTTTCAAAAAATCGATTTTTTTTTTGCTTTATCGGATAGTATACACTCTTCCGAGTATTCCCTAAAATTTTCATGCCGAAATTCAGATTATTCCGGTTACTGTACAGCATTTCTTGGAAGCAGGCAACGGAGCGCGTCGAACAGCTGGCGCGTCGGGCGTCGGCCCGTGCGACCGTTATTTCTATTGTCTCGTTTCTACCTGCTCGTGTCCCTTCCAACGTGTTCCAACGTGAGTCCGGTTAGTCTCTCAGTTTAGTTTCGACATTCAAAATGGATAGACCAACGAAAAAGCAATGTGCGTGGCAGGATAGAAAAGGCTCGAGGAGCGGACATCCGCGAAATGAAAGAAAAAGATCTGCGGGCTTCAAGGGAACAAATCGACATGATATCGAAACAGATATAACGTTTGCGAGCACTTCGGCAGCAAAAATCTCGAAAAAGAGTCCAGAGTTTGAAGTCCGAATCGATCAAACGTTTAGCTACGTGATTTTGGAGTTCTTTTTGGTTTTCGGCGCTCTTCAGGAACTGTTGAAGTGCAAAGAGTGTAATAGCGACGTGAAGTTTTTTAAAAAATCGATTCGCGGATTGGGTTTTAAAATTTGTGTTCAGTGTTCGTGTCCAGATCCGGCCGAGATAAATTCTTGTCCTTTGATAAAAAACGCGTATGAAATCAATCGTCGTTTCTGCTTTGTCATGCGAATGGTCGGCATCGGCATAAATGGCATTAGAAATTTTATCGCCTTGATGGATTTAACTGCAAACTTCAACAATAACACCTATTATGGAATCGTGAAAATCCTGCAGATTGCAGTAAAATCAATATACGAGGCCGTCGTGAAAAAAGCAGGTACCGAAGAGAAGGAAAAAACTTTGGAAGCAGAAAATCGGGGCGATATTCTGACGGTGCCCGGTGATGGATCGTGGTCGAAAAGAGGTTTCACGTCGCGCATGGGTATCGTGTCCGTGATTGGAAAATATACCAACAAAGTTTTGGATATTGCTGTCAAATCAAGCTTCTGCAACGCTTGTGCATTCTGGAAAGGACAAGAGGGAACACCCGAGTACGAGGCGTGGTTCGAGACGCATGAATCCGAATGCAACGTCAATCACGAAGGCAGCGCGGGAAAAATGGAAGTCGACGGTATAATCGAAATATTCAAGAGATCAGAAGAATTGCACAACGCGAAATACGGTTTCTATATAGGAGACGGCGATACAAAAACATTCAAGATGTTATTAGAAGCCAAGCCGTACGGTGACGATTTGACGGTAAAAAAAAAGGAATGCGTTTTGCACGTGAAAAAGCGCGTATATAAAAGGGGAAACGAAGCAAGAAAAAGGTTAGTTCAACTAAAAAAAGCCAAAAAGCAAATCGAAGACAAAGCAATGGAGAGTGAACCGAAAAAAAAAGGATCTCGTTCGAGTACTCCGAAAACTACAAAAAATCAAACAAAAAAAACTGCTGTTGAACCGAAAAGAGCGCAATTGACGTTAAAATTATTGACAAATCTCTCCGAATATTATGGCTTGGCAGTTCGTCGAAACTCCAATTCCGTGGAAAATATGAGGAAAGCCATATGGGCTACATTTTATCACAAAAGCTCTACTGACGAAAATCCTCAGCATGAGTATTGCCCTCCGGGAGAAGATTCGTGGTGCGAATGGCGCAAGGCCGAGGCCAGAGGAGAGGAGTACATCCATCCACCAGCACTCGACGAAGATGTGCAGCAAGTTTTGAAGCCGATTTACGACGATCTAACATCAGACGATCTCTTAGAACGATGTACGGGCGCGAACACACAAAACAATAACGAGAGTTTTAATCACTGTGTGTGGCAACTAGCCCCGAAGCACGTATTCTGCGGCAAGCAGATCGTAGAAATCGCTGCACAGTGTGCTGTGTGCACCTTCAATGAAGGTTACGATCCCATTTTAAAAATTTTGGAGACGATGGGATGCACGATAGGGCCGAGCGCCGCAGATTTCGCCGCGAAGTACAAAGATGCGCGGATCACGCAAGCGAACCGCCGGGCGTCCTTGGATAGTAAAGAGGCGAGGACAGCTCGTCGCAGTGAACAATCAATGCAGCACGATCTTTTCGAAGAAGCAGAAGGGATACTTTATGGACCTGGCATCGCTGATTGACCGTAAGTAAACAATTTACCTAAAATTTTCTCAATTCAAACTTTAAACGCGTTTTTCTCGAAACAGCATTTTTCAAAACGGTGTCCAACTTGGAGGGCAGAGTTTTAAAGCTATCGAGTTGAATTTTTCACACAATATTCTTAACATCATTGTTTATCGTGCTATGGAAGCTTTTTTTTTTTTTTGACATCATCCTATTTTTTTGTAAAAAAAACTGCCCAAAAAAAATGCTAAAATCGATACTTTTTGTTCAAACCGGCGCCATTTTTGCAAAAAAAAAAAGAAAAAAAAGCCTCCATAGCACGAAAGCCAATTATATACCGATCAATAATCTTTTTGTTTTTTTTGTTTCAGACCAAAATTGTGACCCCCATTGTGGACACCGCATCGAAGTGCATTTTCTGCAACAATTTTTCCATAATTTTTATAGATATTAATAAATAATTAAATCGATCTTTAAAAATTTGTTTTGTGTTCTTTAATAACCAATTAATATACAAAAAAAAACCAGACCGATTAGATTATTTTTTCTTTAAAAAAAAAAATCGCGAAAAACAGCGATTTTTCGGGCCGTCACACTGGAAAGCTCCCTTAAGATTTTATTGAATGGTTAGCTCTTTAATTTTGAAATATTTATTCTTTTACGTTTTGTGCTACATATTTTGCTGAAGAAAATGATACAAGGTACATCTACATGATTGTGTTTCAAATTATTTTGGCAATAAACAATAAAAGATTTTATATATTTTTCATTTTCTGAATAATCTTATCCAACTAAAGAAAAATGTTTGAGAACCTCTAGTTCAATCTTACCCCTGCGGGGCAAGATTGAAATATAGAAAACACATAATTAGTGTTATCTGTGCAATTTAAAGGTATTTTGATATTATAGACAGTTCTGAACTGTTAGGAGAATGAAAATTGTAGTCTACTGAGTGTACACATCGTCTGACATTAATTTAAACGGTTTTAAAAACTACTTCGATCTTACCCCGTCACCCTTTCATCTTTCCCCTTGGTTTTTTCTTTCGATAAAAATATTGTAATTCATTTATTTTTACTTCTGAATAAATGTAACAGGCATTTATGGATATGACTTAAAAATATGGTCTGTGTACTTTGTTTACCATATATTTAATTTTAGCTACAGTTTATATGTACTATTCTACAAGACGTCAAACACAACACTACTTATCTCATCAAAAAATCGTTCGATCTTCCCCCCACTCACCCTAACAAATGTCAAAATGTTCCAATTAAATGTCCAGAAGTAATACCTCTTGTATTACAGTTATCACCGAAATCTATTTATATGTTTTATAATAAAACTACCGAGGTAAGCCTTAATTGTAAAGAACATCAAGAAATGGTATGGACAAAAGGATCTAATATATTAATCGGTGAAAATTCTCAATTAAATATTTCTGGCATCTTATGCCATAATTATTCATACTGAAAAATCCAAAGATAAAATTATTATTGCAAATATAGAATTACAAAAATTGGAATTGGCTACTGAAATAGAATTATCCTACGACACTTCAAAAATAAAATCAAAACTCAAGCAATTAAAACAGATTAAATCTTTTGATGAGAATGTTCAACATAATATTATTCAATACAGTTGGATAAGTATTGTGACGATAGTATTAATAGTTATAGTTTTTCTGCAAATTCTCAGATCCAAGGTTCGTGTGAAAACATGGACTTCAAATTTAAAGGGGGATAGTCACGCCACCGAGATGCAAGAACTTAATTTTAAAAGGAATGTAAATAATGATACATCGAACGAGGGTCATATTCAGAATGTCATGTCAACACCCTGGACTTCGAAGAATGTGGTATAAGAGACTAAACAGAAGGAGACAATAGAGTAATTAAGAAACAATAGAACATTTGCATATTTTCGCTGAGTCTCACCACCATCTACAGCTGCCTATAGAAAGCCACACATTTGGAAGTAAAGTCAAGTGAGTAAGTTTTCTTGCCGAAAAGGCAAATGCCGAACCAAATCCTACAGTAGGGCATTGGGAACATGGTTCTCAAACTCAAGGATGCCACTACCTTTGATGTTTGATGTGTAATGAAAGAATTGGACGGAATTTTGGATGTCACGACGTCGGACCCTACCAAATGTATTATTTCGGTTTCTGACAGCTCAGAAACCGAATCAAAATAAATATTTATTTCATAATTGTTGTTTTATTTTTATTTTACCTGCAATAAAATAATTTAAATTCATATTACTATTACGACATAACAAAATGTGGAGTTGACGTTGTAGATAAGTTGTGCGCTTCTTATGACGCGTGTCGTAACTCAAAGAAGTGGCCGCTGACAATCTTTTATGCCGTGTGAAAAATCTAGGCCTTGCTCTTGTTCAAAGTTTGCCACGAGAACTTCGAAAAAAATTTTGCCAATTTTCAGAGGAATCTACAGAGCCCTCAGCAAAAAAAAACAAATGCTCGTAAGAGGTGTCAAGAGTGTCCTGCAAGCAAAGGTCGCATAACTAAACGCGTGTGTTGCAACAAGCATATTTACCCTCAACATATAGTGCCTTTCTGGGCTAATTGTATTGGTAATATTGAGTCTGACTAATTTATTTTTCATTATTTTATCTTAGAAGATGTAGTGGGTGATTTTTTAAGAGTTAAGGTTTTGATGTTGTCAGCATTGGCTAGTTATGGCGCCAAACGTCACCTGTCGAAGTGAAAAATTTTCAGCATAATCTGCCATTTCACCATGGAAAACTTACAAACGAGCAAATCGTTGAAATTTATTATCAAAATTCGTGTTCTGTGAAAAATATGCATCGTTTGTTACGCCCATGTTACGGTCGTTATAATCGACCTGGTGAATCAACAATTCGTGCAGTTATGAAAAATCTTCGCACTAAATTTACTTTATTAGACATTAAACTATCGACAGGCATGCGTACAGTGCGTACCGAAGACAATATTGCAGTCGTAACGTTTAGTGTAAATGAGGATCGTGAAAAATCAATTCGTCGCCGATCTCAGCAATATGGCATGTGTTACTCAACCTGCTTTGTTTTTTACGGACTCCGAACCCGCCTACGTTTTACGACCCTTGCTTTCACATTGGACACCGACGGTCGCTTGCACGTTTGACTTGGCATTGTTAATTTGGATTATTTCGCCGGCTTGTGGATTGGATATTACTGAAACGATGGATCGCTGTGTGAATTGTGGGATAGCAACTAGTAACTGCAATACATTACGTCGACGACTATTAAACGATGAAATAATTCTATCAATGATTCGGCAATGGCTTGCACCTCAGTCTGTAAGTAAATATAAACTCTCCTAAGTAATTAGCTACTTTAACTTAATGTATGTATTTTAAATCTACCTTGGTAGAATTAAAGGCTCACATTTAGATTAGAAAGCCACGAATATCCTTTCGAATGTTTACTGTTCGAAAGATTATATTAAACTTATTAACTTAATGAACGTCATCAAAATATTCACTATAAAGTACTTGAATTTGGTTTATAACAGTGGAATTTTTTCATATTGTTTCAGGTACTCATGAGCAATGTATTGCTTTCGCTGAGCAGCGAGGCTTACTGCCAACTTCCAAAATGTGTACATACCACAAGCAACCTATAAAATTGAGTGAAACCACGAGTCATGGTCAAGTGGGTAAGTTTTCTTGCCGAAAAGGCAAATGCCGAACCAAATCCTACAGTAGGACATTGGGAACACGGTTCGAAAACTCAAGGTTGCCACTACCTTTGATATTCCAATTAACATATTTAATTAGTGAGAATTACACTTACGAATTGGCACGAAAGGAGACAAAACATTGCAGAGAAACTGTAGTATCTGAAGCTACGATTGCTGACTGGTACAGCTACTGCCGAGAAGCAATCGTAGTATATTATTTGGTAAATGAAGAAAGTCTTCGGAAAATTGGAGGCCCAGGCAAAATTGTTCAGGTGGACGAGTCCAAATTTGGACGTAGAAAATATAATAGAGGACGGAATGTAGAAGGACATTGGGTTCTGGGCCTCATTGAAGACGGAAGCGATGATCTTCGCTTATAAGTATGCCCCGGAAATGAGCGAAATGCCGATGTTTTAATGGGGCTAATTAAGAAACATGTTCAAGAAAGCACCACAATACATACTGATTTTTGGAAAGGATATGATTGCCTTCCTGAACATGGCTACATACATAAAAAAGTAAACCATAGTGACCCCGTCTATAAATTTGTAGCACCAGACGGGGTCCATACACAGAGAATAGAGAGTCACTGGAGAGTAATGAAAAGATTATATGCCAATGAAAATTATAAAGGAAATTTTACGGAATGGCTAATAGACGTGATGTGGAGTCGAAAAATTAATATAAATCATTTAGATCCTTTCGAAGAAGTAATAAAATGTATAAAATATATATATAAATAAAAATTTATACTTATAACACTCTTTTATTTTAATGGTATGTAGATCATCCAAATTAGTGACAGAACCGAATTAGTCAACCCCGACCCTGCATGATACTAGTATGCCCTACCCCTAGAGTGTATATAAAAGTCCGGAGGCGCGGAGGGAGAGCAGCCCCCGCCCGCCATAACAGACTGCAGGCACCATGCGAGCCGAAGCGGCTGAGGCTGGTCGCCGCAGGCGGCCAAAAACCGAAGCTGCTTAGGCGAGTTTCAATCGCAACAGCAGTGGTCAGCAATCGAGCAAAGCCTCGACATCGTAGTCGAAAACGATTGCGAACAAGTCGCTATTGGCCTCGGCGAAGCATCTTCGGACGAACGAAGATTCCGCCTAAGAAGAGGAAGTGATGCCGCCGAAGAAGAAAAAGACTCAGAGGGAAGCAGCGGTGGTGAGTTCGGACAGCGAGGAAGACAACTCAGAGAACTTAATCGATATGCTAGACGCAGCTATAGGCATGTATCCACTAAGAACAAATGGAATGGATTAAATGGTCAAAAATTTTATTTCTGTGTTTAGTTTCAGAAATATAAATTCATTCAATGAAATATTATAAGATTGATTTCGCTATGTTAAAACTTCGATGTAAGTATACAATAGTGACATATAATCATTATAAGATAAATCCTCAATCTTTCAATAATGTTATCTATAAAGTGTTATTTATTGATTGGTATAATAATTACAGTATTGACATATTATATTTTAAGGTTAGAAATACAAAGCAAAATATACAAAAATGATACTTTTACACGTTAACTACTACTTTAGTCTTTACTTTTACTTACTTCCAGCTTGTCTAGTTGTAAAACATAATAGAATAATAAATCAGCTGCTTCTCATAACGTATAGATCGTAAGATCCAACCCCAGGAATCCTATTATGGTTGGATGGATGTATGGATGTTTGCTACTCTTTCACGCAAAAACTACTGAAGGGATTTGGATGAAACTTGGTATACATATAGTATATATCCTGGAAGAACACATAGGATAGTTTTAATCCCGAAAAACCAACGGGAACGGGAATTATCGCGGGTGAAACCGCGGGCGTCAGCTAGTTATAAAATATTTTGGAAACCATGTCAAAGGCAATAATACTAGCCAGCCACTCTCAAACTTTAGTCAAATATTACAACTGCTTTTCACTGTAAATGTTAAAAAATGGGAATATTGTACCTACATACTTATATTAATATATTTAATTTCAGGTCCTCACGAGATTCATATGGAGACGATGCTGTGAGCTATGTACAAGTGAAACGAGAGGGTAAACTGTGTACAGTGAAGTGCAAAATATGCCCGGAGCATAAAATTCATGCAAAATTATATAACTGTACACTTATTTTAGATGAAGAAGAAGAAAATGTTCTCTCTGTGAGGTGCGAAGATTGTGTAGCTTCCCAGGGGGGATGTAAACATGCAATTGCATTTCTTATGTGGATTCATCGCAGAAGTGAAGAACCTTCCTGCACTTCTATCGAGTGTTACTGGAAGAAGTCAAAACTTTTCAGGGTTGGTAGTAGCCTTAAATACATTACGGCCAAAGAACTTTCAAAGGGTAATCCTGTATTTCCAGGGAATTCATCTGCTCTCAAGAAGTTTTTACAAGAAGCTAAGAAGAGAAAAATTGCAGATTGTGAGCTTTTGAAATATCAACCCACACATTGTGTGAGTGATGTAAAAGCTATTTCAATGCACCAACTTGCATATAGTCATAAAGAGAAAGATGTGGAAGATTTTTTGGGAAAAATACAGATAACAGAGTCCGTAATACAGAAAATACAGGAATTAACTAGGTAGCAATCAAAAAGTGCTCTTTGGTTCGAATTAAGATATGGTCGAATAACTGCTTCTAAAGCATTTGAAGTAAGCAGATGCAAAACAAGTGATGGAACACTTATAGCTGTCTACTTGGTGGCAAAATACCCGACACGCAATCTATGAAGCGTGGCCGCAGTTTAGAAGATGATGTGAGGAAAACTGTGATAGAGAAATTAAGAAAACCAATTTATAAATGTGGTCTCTTATTGAGCTCTAAATACCCAATGATTGCAGGTTCCCCAGATGGAATTTTTGAAGATGGCATTATAGAAATCAAATGTCCTCTTAATGAAAAGACTTACAAGAACTATGTCAAGAATGGACAAGCCACAGAAAAATACAACGCACAAATGCAAATTCAAATATGTACCTATCACAAAAGAAATATTGTTATTATTGTATAGCTGACCCTGACTATCCAAATAATAAAAAAGTGAATATAATAAAGGTATCATTCAACCTTACTTATGTTGAAGATTTAATTAATAAGTTAATAAACTTTTGGAAAATAAACATATACCCTTTATTATATCAAAGTGTAGAGTAAGTAAATGTGCTTATATGAAAAGGAGTGTTTATTTAAATAAAAAACTTTTTATTGAATTATAAACTAGTTTTATTTTATCAAAGAATCTTGCAAATTAATAAGCGCACATGCTATGATAATTATGTCATCTAGTATTTTAATAAATTTAAAATTAACACATGCATGTGGCTTGAGCATATAAAATTCACGTAAGCACCTAATTACTCTTTCTACGTGAATTCTAAGGCTTGCAATCTGTTTTGTAACTCTTGCTTGGTTCTTTGTCATTTTTACCCCTGTTTCTACACTAGGAGGTCTTACCAGAGTTACATTAGCTTTCTGTAGAAATTTCTCTACATGTTTAAATCCCCTATCTGCCATTACTATCATGCCACTTTTTAATGTTTTTATGAAATCACACGATTCAACTATACATGTGTCAGTTGTTCTCCCTCCAAATCCAGGAGAAATATAATTTATGAGTCGATTTGGTGTGCATGATATCAAATACTTAAGGGTATTTGCCTTTTTATACTCTGACCATGTCATGGCCTGGTTTATGGCCTTCGACGGTTTTTGCACCTCTATCTCAAGGCAATCTATGATACAACTGACATTATTGTATCTGTGTCTAAAAGCCATTGGTAAAGTCCTTTTTATCATATCTTTATCAAGTTCCACAATAAAAGGATGCATCAAACTAGCAATTAGAGGTATGTTTTTTAAAAATATCTTACTTAAATTTGCTGAAGTTGTTCCATATTCGTCTGCCAGCTGATTAAATGTAACATCTAATCTTATCTTGTTTAAACATAATAATAAATGATGTTTTGGAATTTTTAGCTCATCTTTTAAAATATCAATTAAGTAATAACAGTTACTGGGAATACCAAGATACAAGCGAGGCTTTTTTCAATTTTTATAATTGTGTACTCCAACATCATATCAGCTTGACTTTTTCTTTCTTCTGCAATCAATTCACTATCTGAAGATGACTTCACTTGCAAAGAATGTACGGATGATGAACAACTAGAGGATGGCTCGCATGGTGTATATAAGGAAACGTCACTATCTGAGTGCACTTCCTCAATCAACATTTTTTTTTTAATTTTGTTCAGGTTTGAGCCAGAAGGATATGATTTTTTAATGGTCTCATCTTTAAATGGGGATGTAAAACTCGATGTTACTGATGGCTTCAAGGGTGACAATGCCTGGCTTACTGTTTTAATTCGGGTCTGACTTGCTTTGCTCCTGAACTTGTGTGTGATATGTACTTGAACTGATTTGTCCACTTTCTGTTCACATAAAGGTTCAGGCTCATTCTGTCTGATTGTATGAAAATCTGAAAAATAAATAAAAGTAATTAGTTTCATAATCATTACGGAGAAATTATTGTAATGACAAATGAATGCAATATGTAATCAATCATACTTAAATCCTCACAGAGGGTGAATCAGACTATCAATATGAACAGCTCTTCCTATAGGACCAAAGCTGAAATTTTGCATTCCCATAAACCTTGACGATGGGCCTAGCTCTTGTATTAAAATGTAAAACAAATCATTGAGTTCTCTGCATTGGTCCCATAGGAAAAGTTGTTTATATTGATGGTCTGAGTCACCCTCTGAGAGTTTCTTAGCATAGTTGATTACACATTGCATATTTAAACATACCTGAGCTTGTATGTGGAATATCTTTGAGACTTTGCGAACAAGTTTGTTCTGGATTTTCCAGACGCTCCATATTTTTTTTTGTATTCTCTTCAAGACACTCTGCTATTATCTCAATTCTCTTTTTTTTAAACATAAATGGTCGTTCTGTGCTGCTACATGTCCGTTTCCTTCTGTCTTCCTGACATTCAAATTTACTTGAGGTACATCCTGGTTTCAATAGCACTTTTGATACTTTTCCCATGATATGATACTCAGTATAATTGAGCATATCATTAGGTAACTACAAAAAAACAAGAAATGGTTCTTATTGTGTACAATTAATAATGTGGGATAACAGAACTCCATGAAAAACCTTTACTAAGATCTAACCTCAAACCATATTTACAAAAATTATATAAGAAAAATAAATATCTTTTTCTATAATTACGTGTTCGCTGGATTGCATTTTATTTAATACTTACATCGAAATGGTCTTCACAAAAGTACATCTTGAAATTGATGATAAACAATTTGCATCATTTCGCCTTGCAACATTTAGCCACTTTTTCCTTACTTCTGCGTTGCTTGGGACAAATATAAATAATTTGTTTGGCGTTTTAATGCTTCTGGGTGGTTCTCTGATTTCGTGCAAATCACGTGTCCAAGGCGATAACTTAAAAACTAATAACTGTAGCACGCCTTATGTGAAGCCATGTTGTCTCTTATGGAGAATTCTAAGTGTTGCACTAAAAATACAACGTTAAACTCATAAGAATTTCAATTTATAACGTTTTTATTGGTTCAAAAATCACTGCCTGCCGTGTCCCAAACACGTTTATTCAAGAACGTCGTCTGATATTTTGGTAACGCGTAATTCTACCTACTAATAATGCCTAAATGATGAAATAATACATAACTACGAGAAAATACCGGAAGTTTCAGAAATACAATTATGTGAATCTTCATAAAAAAAATATGAATTTTAACTTTGTCAAAAAATTTTGATCCTTAGGCTCAATTTATACTAGCGCAGAGTCGAAGCGCATCGAAGCGTCTATCCAAAACTGATCATAACAAATTCAACCATAGCGCCATGTCGTAACGCACACATTACTACTGAGATTTT
Organism: Vanessa cardui; assembly: GCF_905220365.1. Lineage (NCBI taxonomy): Eukaryota > Metazoa > Arthropoda > Insecta > Lepidoptera > Nymphalidae > Vanessa > Vanessa cardui. The sequence continues at coordinate 2,548,684 of NC_061141.1, forward strand.
AAAAAGACGCGCGCATTCTTCGGAGTTCGCGCGTCTGCGCATGATCAACGTGCGGTGCGCGCACATTCTCGCGAATCCATGCGCCCACTAGCGAACCTACGCGTCATCAGTCATCAGAATTGGCCTGCGTCGTGTTGATCAAGATGGACTCGGACGAAAAATTAATTTATCTGGTGCAAAAATATGAATGCCTATTTAATCCCAAAGCTAAAAATTACAGTGATAAACATTCGAAAAATAACGCTTGGGAAAAAGTTAGCGGGGAAATGAAATTAACTGGTAAGTAAAACAAGTATTTATTATTTATTACACAATATTTTCGCTGCCGTGCGATGTTGCTGTTGGGGTGCGGCGTGGGGTGGCGCCAAAAAATATGTTTGACAATTTAATTGTCAAACATATTTTTATCTCTTGCTTAACATCGTGATATCATTTCATTTTGCCATGGTACTGCCCCATGTTCAGAAATGAAATAAGTTTTGAAGTTCTCTCTGATATTCATCGCGTCCACATTTTGATTACCGGTTATGTCCATGTCTTGGCTGTCAAATGAATAATTTTGTAAAATGTTATTATTAGACAGGGCAACGTCTTCAGACCCAAAATCTCCCAAAGTGTAATTATGCAGGCACGTGCATGCAAGAATCATCGTATCTAAAAACTTTGGTTGCATTCTTATACGTTTTTGAAAAACTTCAAATTTCTGTTGTAATATTCCGAATGAACTTTCCACTAGACGACTTGCTCGACTTAAACGATAATTAAAGATTTTCTTCTCGCTATCGTTTAACACCTGACTTCCAGGATAAGGTCTCATAATGTGTTCACACAATGGGAATGCTTCGTCCCCAACAAAAACATGAGCAACTGGTACTCTCGTACCTGGCAAGCATTTTTTTGGCAGTATACCAAGCATATTATTTTGTAATAGTTGTCCAAATTTGGAACTGCTTAATATATGCTCCAAATGCTCCAATATCTACTACAATAAATTTATATTTAGCGTCAGTAATAGCTAACAAAACAGTGCTGAAAAACTTTTTATAATTGTAGTAGAGACTTCCGCTATTCCAGGGTGCCCTTATATTGACATGTTTACCGTCAATCGCTCCTATACAATTAGGATAATTCCATAACCTTCTAAAATCATCCTCGATTTTAACCCATGATTCTGTCGTTGGTTTTGGCATAACAATGGGTCGTAAATATTTCCAAATTGCGGCACAAATTTCGTGTACAATCATCCAAACTATAGCCCATTCGAAAAGTATGAGCCAGTGCTTTGAAACTGATAGCAGTAGTTAGGAATCTGTAACAAATTAATGAAGTTTACTAGATACATATTTTTATTAAACTTTTTTTTTTCTAGTGTCCGAATGTCAGAAACAATGGAAGAAACTTCGTGACTGTTACAAAAAGGCTCTTAGATTGAGACAATATAAAAGCGGTTCTGCGCGGAAAAACTGAAAAACCAATTAAATTTGAGAAGGAGTTAGAATTTTTATAAGTTTTTATTTAGTATTTATAATTTATTTTTTAAAAGCCATACCTACAGGACAGATCACAGACATCAAACCTTGATTTTTCTGATAATAGTTTAGACATAGACACAGAAGACATCTCTATTATAGAGTCACAAACATGTGACGTCGGGAAAAGTTCACGCTCTGATTCGGCATTATCAAATCATTCTACCAGAAATAAACCACTACCTCTATCGGAAAAATTATTCAGACAATATGTCGAGGCCAAAGGAAAGGAAGAAGATCCATTAGATGCGTTTTTTCTATCAATGAGTAAATCAGTAAAAAAGATGCCCATACGAACTCAAGCTGAATTAAAACGGGCAATACTTGGCTTGGTTACTGACGCAGAAGTAAAACTTGCTTCCGAGGAAAGCAGCATTACTCCATCATCTATGATTAACTGCTATGGAACACAACAACAGCAAATTTATTCCTCACCATCAACTTCAACTTGCATCCCACCCACTACTTATTGTCCACCATCTACTTCAACCACGCCACCCAACCATTCAAATTACGGCACTATATCCAACACAACAGTATCCGCTCCACCATCACCTTACATACCACAACCTATTTCGAGAACACAGCAACAGCGCCAATCAAAATTTGACGAATTCGAATTTAGTTATAATGACTGATTATATTGACCATAATAATTGTGATTTTACATGGTGAATAATTATTGCAATTTTTTAAATAAAGAGTCTTGAAATACAAGCTTGTTTAATTATGCTATTCTATCTAAGGGATGATAATTGATAAAATTTAAGTTGAACAACCAAGAAGCGTTTAACACCTTGTGCGTAAGTTAGTCACAGTGTTTACAATCGTAAGAAAGCTTAAAACTCACCTTAAGCAGACTGATATTCGCTCTTCAACGGAAATGGGTATCGTTAGATTTGTTTCTTGTTTCTCAATGTGTGGTCTCAAAATATTAACTAGATTTGTAAATTGATCGTAGTCCATTTTATAATAGTCGTAAAAAAAACTCGGGTATCTATATAAATCAATACAAAAAGTAGCAAATTCACCACAAATACGTCTTTTCTTCCACAAGTTGTGAACACTATAATTCCGCTTTCTTTTTTTTCTATCTTCGTTTTCTTGTTCTTCAACTTCCGATATAAGTAATATCATAGCAAGATCAATGTCAACCATTTTACACGCGGTTCAGCTACGAGAGTCAACTGGCAAGTGATTCAATAGCACCGCTGTTGACACGTAAAAGAGTGCGCGCGTATTCTCGCGAATACGCGCGCATTCGTGCGGCTTCGCTTTAGTTGCGAAGAATTTGACGCTTCGATGCGCTTCGACTCTGCGCTAGTATAAATTGACCCTTAGTTATTGTTTTTGTTAAGTTTTTCGTTACGTAGTTATGCAACCAGTACCACGAAGAATATTCACGGTAAAAACCTAAAAATTGCATTGTTGCATTCCAGCGTTGGGTGGTCGTTGTACTTCGAAACATAACAATGTAAATGAATTCCTGGAATGTAAGATTTTAGTTCAGACAGTGGGAAACATGTATTTCAATAATTAATTAAACTGAGCATCAAAATCTGTTCAAACGTGTTTAATTCAATCCTCAATTATTTTAAATATATATATTTTTATTTAAAAAAAAAAATCAATTTGCCTCTTCGTAAACTTGACTGGCGCTGCGGGCAGGATCGTCGTAATTATAGCGCATTCGCGTAAATATTCAGGTATCTAAATTTACCGAACATCTCGATTTTCCGGCGCGGACGGCGATCCATCGAACAAATAAATTCGTCAAGTGGTTGGAGCGATGCTGATGGCGTTGGCTGGTTGGTGATTAAGCCTTTTCACCTTCCTTACCTATTTAATGCATATTCAAATTGTAGAGTTTTGTTATCTAGAGATTGGAACTCGAGAGAGTTCCAATCTCAATCACGTAAAAGAGATTTTACGTTAACAAGCCTACTAAAATCGTGACTAAAATCGGAAAAAAGTATGTTTATAATCGGACATATGCAGAGAAAGGCACCACAACTACCGTCTTGGCTTGTATCAATGCGCCTGGACAATTTATCCCCCCTTTAGTCACATTCAAAGGAGTAAGAAATACCCCGGCGCTATGCAGAGGAGCTTTTCCAAATAGTTTGTCAAGACTATCCCCTAAAGGATGGATTAATGCAGACCTATTTTATGAGTGGCTTACATTTTTCAATGACAATATTCCACCTGCAAGACCTGTATTATTAATTATGGACTCCCATGCAAGTCACATAACACCACAGGTACTTGCTTATGCTAAATCGCATCAGATTATACTGTTTACGATGCCTGCTCACACTAGCCACCTTTTACAACCGCTGGATGTTGGTGTTTTTAAATCACTAAAAACAGTGTGGCGCGCAGAATTGCAAGATTATAAAATGAAAAATCCTAATAAGGTTCCTATTAGACTTGATTTTCATTCCTTTTTGTCGCCAGTGTATGAAAAATGTTTCACACCTTCCAATATACGTTCAGGATTCAGAAAGACGGGTATTTTTCCCTTAAATAAAGAAGCTTTAAGCATTGAAGCTATTGCACCTTCTACATTATCGGATCAACCACAAGTTATACCAGAAATAGTGAGCCTTGAAGCAGATTATGATAATGAAATTGCTCAGTCTGAAATACACAAGACTGATATTGATCCGTTTAAGGAAACAGAAACAACAGAGAATATCAATCCTCTAGAAGTAGCATCCCCTGAGGTATTACAAATGGTATGTGAGTCAGAACAAAGAATTGAAAAGGCTAATTTGGCAAGCTCTTCGTCCTCAAAAATTTTGATCCAAGATATTTTAATATTACCAGAATGAAAGCCTAGCAACAAAAAACGCCAGCAGCGAACTGTCCCTGAAGCTCAATGTTTGACACCGATTGTCTCAACCTCCAGCACCGATCTCAATACTGACACCAAAGAAAAAAACCACCCACACCAAAAATTGCAATTTGCCAAAGTCAGGATGTTATTGACAAACAGCAAGTTTTTATGTGCGATAACTGCAGTATTGATAATTCTAGTAGTGGTGAAGAATAAAATACACCTAATGTTAATTAAACTATTCCATCTAATAAATACCTACTGATTAAGAAAATATAAAGAATTAGGTAAAGACTAATTTCTTGTTATTTTATTAAACGGTTTTATTTAGCTCACCCCGTTTGTTTATTAATATGTTAAATTTGCCAAATTATGTGATAATAAATAATAAATACTCATCTAATTGTGTTATATCAGAATTATGATATTGCTATCGCCGAATTAAAGTGATTATAACAGAATTACAAAAGTGAACGTGTGATTTATAAAGCCATGTTAGGATAAGTTCTTCATTATAAAACTAAGAGATTATGACTTAAAATAGTAAGTAAAAGACTGATTTATGTTCCTACAAAAAATAAAATATTTTGATTAATATTATCCCGGATTTTATTGGTAATATCTAAATTATCACAGAATAAGGTAAGAATAATAATAATAAGAAAATAACCATAAATAAATAGTTTTAGACCATGGCGCGCTATAAATCTAAAGGGATTAGAGGTAATTGGTCAGAAGCATCAATGAAACAAGCATTAACTGCAATAAAAAGCGGTAAGATGAAAATATATACGGCTTCAAAGCACTATAATGTGCCAAGACGTACTTTGAGGCGTTATTTAATAGAGAAAAAGGAGACAAAATCTACATTGGGTCGGAAACCGCTTCTTAACCCTGAACAAGAGAAGATTTTAGCATCCCGTATTATTCGCCTGTGCAACGTGGGATACCCATTGACACAACGTGTACTACGTACATGCGTAAAGACATTCTGTGGTCGAAATAACATTTCAGCGTCAGATGGAGACTCGATGGTGGGACGAGATTGGCTGAGAGGATTTTTAAAACGTCATAAGAATATCAGCAAGCGAAAGGCACAAAACCTAAACCCCAATTAAATTGCAAATTAAATCCTAATTGCAAGGGCGCAATAGTTGAATAAAACCGTTGTTTCTGATTATTTTGCTAAATTAAAAAAAGTCTTGGAAGATAATGACATTATGAATAAACCAGAACGCATATTTAACATTGACGAAAAAGGTTGCCAACTTAAATTGCACAAATCACCAGAGGTTTTGGCTGAACGTGGATCTAAGAGAGTACATTTAGTAGCATCAGAACACGGCGAGAATGTTACAATAGTTTCATGTGGCAATGCCTTAGGCCATGCCATTCCGCCTATGATTCTCTTTAAAGGCAAACGCATGAAGCGAGAATGGATAGATTCCTTACCAACCAGCTCAATAGCCCAAATGACACCCAAAGGGAGCATGAACTCTGAAACGTTTGTAAACTGGATTCATCATTTTTCGAAATTTAAATTGCCCGGACCTTGTCTGCTTATCTTCGATGGAGCCAAATGCCACCTGGACTATTCGATTGTGGAAGCAGCAGAAATAAAAATTTGAAATCAAGCTTTTTTGCCTTCATAGTAACACCACGCATGAATTACAGCCGATAGACAAATCGGTATTTCGATCCTTTGAATATTACTGGGACGAGGAAGTCTTAAAGTACTGGTCAGTACACGAAGACAGGAAAATAACAAAACAACGTTTTGGGATGTTATTTTCCAAGGCGTGGGATAAAGCTGCAACACCTGCTAATATCAAATCTGGATTTGATGCCACCGGAATTTTCCCATTTAATCCAGAAAGGATACCCGAAGAGGCATACGCTCCTAGCATACCTACCTTTGATTCCACAATACCTGGCCCTTCTCAAAATCAAGAAAATAATGATCCCAATGATAGCGATAGTATTACTAGTGAGAATCTGTTGATTCCTTCTCAAGGAAATGAAAATAATATTGACAGCGATGCTACAAATGCTAGTGAAAATTTGTCAATTCCTGCTCAACAAAATGAAGATATCATTGACAGCCACGATACTAATGCTAGCGAAAATGTTTTGATTCCTTCTCGTGGAAATGAAGATCCTTTTGACAGCGATGCTACTAATGCTAGTGAAAGTATTTTAATGCCTCCTGAAATCCACACTGAAAGCAATGATGCTGTTGCTGGCAAAAATCTGGTCATTCCTGTTCATGTAAATGAAAATCCCAATGACAGCACCCCTTTTGATGTCAGTGGAAATCATTTCTTCTCTGTTGAAAACCTGGTGCCTATACTGCATCCAGATCAAAAAGATTCCCAGACACGTGGACATCTATTGCCAAACACTGCAAATCGTTCTAATAATAATTCAAAGCACCTAACTCAAGTAGATAGAGTTTATGATGATTTCGATAGTAGCGAAGAGATTCCTTTATCCAAGTTAAAACAGCACAAGAATAATAGAGACTCGAAAACTGAATCAAAAGTCTGCTCCACTACACTTAATGAGTCATATTCATCTTTTTGTGAAATTTTAAAAACCCCGGAGAAGACGTCAAGTCCAAAAACTAAAACTAGAGCAAAAGCTATTAATAGTCTGGCACAGGAGCTAACAAAATCAATGTTTACAGAGAAAAAGAATAAGCCAGGACCATCCAATGCAAGTAAACAAAAAATTGAAAATAAGCCAGGTCCATCTAAAGCGTCTTCTCAAAAAAGGAAACAATATTCTACTAAAATGAACAAGACTGAAGCAGTCACTTCTAAGGTTAATGAAAAAGGCAAAGGACATACTAAAACATCTAAAAACTCTTGGTATTGTTACGTTTGCGATGAGGATAGAATAGCAGATATGAGAATATGCTTTTTATGTCAAACATACGTCCATGAAGACTGTGTTGGTTTAACAAAAGAAGACACTGATAAATTTATTTGCACTCGGTGCAGTCAGGACTAATTCTAAATATTTAATTCATTAGATTTTCCTACTTTTTTCTAGTTTAACATATCAATGTGATTTATCTATCAAGGATCTCAAAGTTTACGTTTTATTTTTGATAATTTGGTTGATTATCTATAAGTATAACTTACTTAGCATTTTAAGTTTGAAATTAAGAAAGACTTGTTGATTCTCATTGTTGACTTTATCTTTTAATTTAAATTTTTGTTAAGGTACTTAGTTCCTTATTTGTTATGAATATCGCCCAAAGAATATCTTTTAAATAAATCTTCTATTAAAATATAATAACTATTTTTATTTCATTTTATTTAAAACTTTTTTAAACTAACTGATTCATACAGTAAATATGGCCACATATATGGGCATATTTACCTCCCCCTTCAGAAATATGGCCAATTTCTATATTTTTAAAAATGTTGCAAATACTTTTTTATCATTTGAAGTCTTTACATTTTCTTGCCTTTTTTGTAAAGATAAATAACCACTCCTTAGAAATGAGTGCTAAAACTTTCTTGTTTTAGTTTTATTATTCTTAAAAAAGCATACCAAACCTTAAGGTGGCCATAATCGACCCAGGTACCTTATATATATAAGTTAGAAATCTATCCCTATAGCGACTGCTTGAAGAAAGACAAAAAGCAGAGATGAGGAGTTTATTCCTTCAATATTCAGACGACTTGCGTGTTTCGAAACTTGTGGAACAACTAACCACACCTTGGTTCAAGCAACTCCAACAAACCAATTTTAGGAATTCAATATGAGTGATGAACCACAAGCATGTTACATCCCCGCTTAAAAAGAGGACAAAGCGTGGTCATTTGACAAAAATGAAAAAAATGTTGCTATTAACGTATTTATATAAGCATGTTAAAAGCAACATCTCGTTGTACCCATACGAGTCCGAGATCTTAAAAACTACGGCCAATATTATGGGTGTGGTGCAGTAAGAGGATTCGATCCCGGGATCCCGAAAACCGGGATCCCGGAATCCCGATCATATTTTAGTCCCGAAAATCTCGGGATTAAATCCAATGAATCCCGGGATTTTCGGGACTTAAACATTTTTTAAATAATTCATTAAAAATGTGCGTGAAACGAAACGCGCTTACTTTCATTTGACGTTAAACGTCAAAATTTGCCAGCCATCTTGTTTACACAGCTGATTTCGTTAGTTTCTGCTAACAAACGTTGTTGGATTAGGTACTTTACCTACCTATGTGTGTAAAATAGTGTAAAAATTACGCTTCAGATCGTGTAAGTATTGATATTTATATTGTTGATTAGTGATAAACCATTAAATTATTTCAAAAACAACAATGCACTAATGTGTATGGCTAAATATATATGAAAAACAGCGAATGTTTTTTCTGTTGATCTAAGAGGTTATGTTTATTTTGTACACATATTCAAATGTTCTTTTCTTATTGTTTTAGGTTTAAGAAGTAAACAATGTCACTTTCTAAGGAAAGTGTTTATGTCAAACATAAAAAAGATGAAGACGTTACGTCAGTGTGGAGTCATTTTTTAGTCGACAAAATGGGTAGCTCGGCAAAATGTAAGCGTTGTTCAGCTATTTTAAAAACCTTAGGAGGATCAACCAAAGGCCTACATACTCATCTATTTTCAAAACATTCCATAAAAATAGATTCTGCTAAGGCATCTTCCTCAACAAGTCAAAATAATGAAGGACCACCTTCGAAAAGAAAAATGACCGACTATTTTGTTAAACCTGAAGCTGATACTCTTGACGATGTTTTGGCCCGTATGACTGCGCTAGATGGTTTTCCTTTTAGCGTATTTGTGACATCAAAAGATTTAAGATCGTTACTGTTAGCAAAAAGGTACTCAGACTTACCTAAATCTGCTTCAACAATCCGCAACAGAGTACTAGACTATAGTGTAAAGATAAAAAAACAAATAACAGCTGAACTATCTACATTGAAAAAAGAAGGACAACGATTTAGTCTAAGTTTTGACGAATGGACGTCTACGTCTAATAAGAGATATATGAATTTAAATATTCATTCAATAAACAAAAAGTGGAATTTGGGACTTATTCGAATTGATAAATCGCTGACCGCCGAAACTTGTGTTCATACTTTAAAAAAGCGGCTTTTGGATTTTCATATCTCATTAGATACAGATATTGTGGCAGATATTCTGTAAATGGTGGACTGCACCGTGCAGTCCACCATTTACAGAATACTAAATGAATATAAGAAAGAGCACAAAATAGACTTTCCTACAAAAGTAACAAAACCTTCGAGATCAACATTAGCAAATCTGGATGACTTTACGCTAACTGAGATCATAAGAAAAGTTCACGACTTTTACTACCGCGGTGAACTCCCGACGGTCGACATGATTGTTGAAGCGGTCAATTCTGATCCTGATTTTCCGTCACTATCGAGGGCCGCTATGTGTAGGATTTAAAAAAATATATTTTAAATACATTAAAAGATCAAGGCAAAGTGTGCTTCTCGATAGACCAGATTTGCAAATTTGGAGGTAGAGGTACTTGCTCAAAATGGAAGCATATCGGAGGGAAAACCGAAAAATCTATTACTTAGACGAAACTTGGGTTAATGAAGGTAAGTTGTCTTGTTATTTCATATAATAGATATAAATTATATTCCGTTTTTAAACGTTTAAATTTTTTTAGGACGCACTGCTAATTATATTTGGGTCGATAACGACATCGAGAACTCCCGTCGAGCCTATTTAAGTGGGCTCATAACAGGCCTTAAAAATTCTGTAAAAGGAAAACGAATAATAGTCGCTCATCATGGCGATTACCATGGAGCCATGGACGCCAATTATTTTGAAAAATGGTATATTATTCTCTGTATATCACTCTTACTCTCCTTGATGTTCATAATAATTTTATTAATAAATAATTTTATTAGTAATGGTATCTAATAATATGTTGTTTTTTCTATTAAGGTTCCTCGGTATACTTTAATTAACAAGTTAGAACCAGGGTCAGTCGTCGTAATGAACAATGCCCCATACCAATCACGCCAAGTGGAGCGACTGCCAAATATGTCTTGAAGGAAAGAAGACATACAAGCTTGGCTTACGAATAAAGGAATAGCTTTCGATCGAAGCGAAATAAAAGCTAAGCTTCTAAGCAAGATAGATAAAGAAATATTTAAAATAAAGTATATTGACTATATAGCCAATGCTAAAAACATAACAATTTGTCGTCTTACTCCATATCATTGCGAGCTCAACCCAATCGAATTAATTTGGGCTCAAGTTAAATTTTATATTGGCCGAAAAAATAAAACCTTTAAAATTCTAGAAGTTAGAAATCTGCTTCACGGGGCTAGGATTTTTCAGCTTTTTTTATAACATGGTTAATGTGTTTTTAATAGCATTTTGTTTATTGTAGTGATACCATTGATGCCCACGGCATACCAGCATGGCAGAAAAACATATGATAATACAGGAATAGCATCTACGTATTCTAACATTTCTACACAAAATGGTCCATATTTTAACGAAGGACGAAAACATATTTGGGATTTGAATATGAAACATTAAAAAATTATACACATTTTGTTGTTTTATTATTTATGCAATACAGTTTTTGTACATATAGATATACAAAACCTACAAAAAACCGCGGAGCGCATGTTTTTACAATATAAAATTACCACAAATTAAAACTTAAATTTAAACATTACTATCGAGCTTCTTCACCTACCAGTCTGATAATGACGTAAATAAATATCCGACATAGATTCTGTATTCGATTCACCAAGAAAAACGATGCTGTAAAAGCGAGTTCAAAAACTGACTCTTCAAAAGACGGAATTACAACGGAAAAATAAAGTTCTAAAAAAGTATGACGAATATTGTAAAGGTTTGAAAATGAATAACTTTGTGTCAGAACAACAATTTTAGGATCTCATCTTAAAAGCAGAACCAATCAAACTGTTTAACAGAATTGTTCAAATAAAAAAGTCTAAGAAGAATTATAGAAAGAAATATCCAGCTGCTCTTAGGAAATTTGCATTAACCAATTCATGGCCCATGACGCACCTAGCGCGTCATGAAAAAAACCTTTAGGGAGGCCAATGACGCGACAAGCGCGTCATTAGAAAATTGTACTAAATATATTTTTTATTCAATTTAAACCAAAAATCCTTTTATTTTACATAAAAAATAACACATTAGAGACAATAATATCAGTGGCCACTAGATTATTTTGGAAAGTTAAATTGTCAGGGGTCGTCAACCACATGGTATATTTTTTTATTCATCCATAATTATTCACACACTAAAATGTAAAAAATGTCTAATAAAATATATATCTAACGGTTACTCTCGCTTAAAAATTGAGAACGAGGTGCAGATATGTTGACTGTCTCCATCTTACTCTCTACTTTCATGGCATTACACAACACAAAAAAAATTCAAAAAAGAATTTGATAGGTATTTACGCATGAAATGAAATATTTTTGTCTCTAACAGTTGTAGTATAATTTATTACAATATTTAAACAAATAGGGTGACTTTATTTCTTTATCTTCACTTCACAAATTTATTGTGCCTACAACATTGGGAAGCGTGTGACTAGACGCGGTAAAGTATAAGTAAAGTAGACCTGCGAAAGTGTTCCTGCGCATGGCGATTTATCCTTTCTGAGATCACTTCTGTTGTGCCCTTGTCAGACATCAGACGTGCTCTCATTACTTTTGACCCTACCGACGACATTCGCTTGCGTGTACCTGGACTCCCGTGATTTTGCATTAGTGACATTGTGGCTTGTGATACTGGACTCCGATTTTACGTTTGTGTTACTGGGAAATCTATCGAATTTGAACCAATCTACTTGCCGTTCATCTGTGGTAAGTTTTTTGATATTAATTTCTTATTTTTTAATAACTAGACAGCAGTAGCGGTGGGTATTATATAGTTTTATTTTAAACAGTATTGTTAATAAATAATCCTTTATTTAATTTTTGAAGAACAAAGTTTAAATTGTGATAAATTATCAAACAAAACTAACGTTTTTTGTTAAGTTTTTTTTTACAAAATAACAAACTTACCAGAACATAAAAGCTCTACAAAATATAGTAGGTATAATGACTAGTAAACTAAAACAGGGAAACGTACAACGCAAGGTAAAAACAATGCTATTGTTGTATTTATTTGCGCCCGAGCAGCATCCCTTTATCGATAACGAGTTGCGCGGCATTGTTCTTAAACGTAATGACTCAGTCTGCACGTTAATACAAAAAAAAATGAAATAAAAAAAAAATAGGAACGTAAAGTTGAAACTATGTAACTTACACCTCGCATTTGATTTTTTTAGAACAATGGATCAACCGTCGACTTCTAGAGCAGAACATGAAATAGAAAATATTTTGAGGACAATGGAGTCTCCAAGAGATATACTTCCAGACGAGGAGAATCTATTTACGGACCAGGACTTATATGGCATACTGCTGGGAGAAACTTTGGAAGATGATTGGATAGATTTGGCTGAGGAAGAGGTAGTTACTACCGAAAATGAGCAACCAGTACTGCGAGACGCGGAAGTACTTCAAGAAGGAACCTGGACCATGGGTAATCCAGCTCTTGAAAATATAATTCCGTTTACTGGCAACCCTGGTCTTAAAAAAAATATGACCGGAACTGAACCAATTGATTTTTTTAATTTGTTATTCAACAATCATTTTTATGATCTTATAATAACGTGTACAAACGCAAATGGTGAAATCCTGAAATCCACGAGTACAGGGCATACACGATTCAAAAGGTCCAATATCTTTGCCAGAATTCCAGACCTTTATTGGCATTATTTTCCTAATGGGATTAATAAAATTAAATCGGCTCACTGATTACTGGAAAAAACATTATTTATTTGATTTTACATTAAAGAACTACATGTCAAGAAATAGATTCTTCATGATTTTAAGAGCGTTGAATGTTCAAAATATTCCAGGCAATGAAAGCATTAAAAAGGTATGCTCATTATTTGACATATTTAATAAAACATTAGAAGAAATATATTATCCTAGTAAAGAGTTGACTGTGGATGAATCTCTGATATTATGGACAGGTCGATTAAGATTTCGTCAATATATGAAAAATAAAGTTCACAAATATGGCATAAAATTATATATGTTAGCCGAAAATAACGGTATCTGCATGAAAATACATTTGTATGCTGGGGCTCAAGATAATGTAGTGGGTGGTCGTGATCACGTCAAAAAAGTATTACGTTTACTAACTCAAAACTATTTAAATGTTGGTCATTCTATATATGTAAACAATTTTTATGCAAGCGTTGATATGGCCAACGAATTATTAAATAATAACACATATTTAACCGGCACTTTAAGGCAAAATAAAAAAGGGAATCCCAAAGATTTAATTAATACAAAATTACAAAAAAATGAAGCATGTATTATGCATAACAATAAAAATGTAACAGTGACAAAATGGCTAGATAAGAGGGAGGTCTGTTTCGTGAGTTCTGAACAAAATAGTGAATACATACTTTCAAAAAATAAATACGGAAACGTTTCGTTTAAACCTAAAGTGCAGGTAAATTACAATAAATTTATGAGATCAGTGGACAAGCATGACCAAATGTTAAATTATTATTGTGCAGAACATAAAACGTTAAGGTGGTATAAAAAAGTAATTATCCACATCATGCAGATGCAATTATTAAATTCTTTTTTCCTTTATAATTTAAACAGAGAAAGGAAGACAACTTTATATGATTTTAGATTACGAATAATTGAATACCTGTTACCCAATAAATCAGAGAATATTCGACCGTCAGTTTCGGGTAGAATTCATTTGCCAGCACATTTACCCAAAAGAAATGGCAAAACAATGAGAAAACGGTGCAGGCTCTGCTTTAATGTCCACAAAAAAAGAGTCGATGTGTTGTTTGGCTGTCCTGACTGTCCAGATTTTCCTGGATTATGCCTGGAATGTTTTAGAGCATTTCACAAATACTAATCATTATTGATTTGAGAATTTAACGCTCTAACCACTGCACCATGGAGGTAGAATAATTGCTTATATATGATATACGAATTTCTTAATAATCAGGTACAATTAATGATCACTATGATTAATCAGTTCTAACATGTAAAACAATTAAAGTAAGTAATTATGTTGTTCCTATGAAACCAAATCCTTAATTACCTAATTAAAATAATCAGTCAAATAAGCAGTGTTTAATTACCAAAATGAACAATAGACATACGTGGGTACGATATTGTAATATGTTTTAATTTGTAATAAATCTTCAAAAACTTAAATATTTCTTTCATTTACCCCTGCTTATAACCTTATCTTACATACATACTCGTAATGTATTAATTAAATTATTTTTTTAATATTTCTATAATATTTTGCATAATAACATATCTTTGAGTAATGTTAAATCGAAGTAATTCATTGGACACAAATTGCCCAAAATATTTGCAGCCGTGAATATCCACGACTGTCATAGCCTTTACAACTTCCGTCTGCTTTTCTGTGCACGTTGCACTAACCTTCGTTGTATTCTTCCTAGTATCCCTTACATAATTTGTTCCACTATCAAATTCCCAGGATTGAGAGTTCTCCTCAAATAACTGGTCATCCTCGCACTGTGTCTCTTGTTCCGTTTCCGGAATATATTTTCGTTTTCTAATTTCTGAAAAAAAAAACATACCGGGAGGCCCATTTAGAACGGTCAATATGGAAAAGTCTAAAACTGTAAGACAAACGAAGATCTGACATTGATTTTCTAATAAATTAAATTGCATTCAAAGAATTTTGAAATGTCTCTTACCTACTAGAGCCGGGAATAAAACCTACCACTCTAAGCCGGAAATGTATAAAAATAATCACCTTGTATTTTTATGTCACCAATTTGATATAAAATACGAAGATTCTTTGATTTTCGAGCCAAATGTTTACAACTCATGCTGAAAATCTGTAACTTACCTTCCATTTCCTATTAGACACGTAGATAGTCACTTTAAAGCACACTAAACTAATTAATAAAACAAAACACACGGTAACAGGTCTCCTTTGTATTATTATACTTGTAACTACTTAAAATAGTATCAAAAACATTACCGGGGTCCAATGACGCACTAGGTGCGTCACCATTCAGGAGGGCCAATGACGCGACTCACGCGTCAATACATTTTATATGGGGCCCGGGCGAATAGATTTGAAAAATGTAGGTGGCAAGGAATCGGTTAACTTTAAATTTTTATTCCTCGGCAACAAATACGTAAGACGGGTATTCCATTCTGCTCTTCCTCATCCTCGTGTTTACGCTAAATGGTACCAAAATAGTTCGATGTTGCCAGGCTTTACAAAAAAAGCGTTTGACATATTAAAACAAAAAGTTCCTTGTCTGGGAAAAGACTTATCTGTGGCGTAGTTGTCGACGTAATGGCCCTGAGGCACCAAACACAAGGACAGGCAAAAGTACAGTAGGATTAGTCAATTTAGGTACTGGACCATCGGAAATCAAAGAAATTGCAACAGAAGCATATGTTTTCGTTTTAGTTTGCCTATGTGAAAATTGGAAAATTTTGCTCCATATTTCTTTGTTAAAGGGTTGTCATCAGATATTGCAGCTAATTAAATTATGGATTGCTTAAGGTTAAGTCACTCAGCTGGAGTTTAATAAAAATGCTTCAGAGACAAGACAGAACCAAAGACAATTATGAATTACATGTGTAACACGCCAGATGGTGCCTATAGCAATTAAAAATAAATTATTTTGATATAATTTCAACATCTCCACGTATCAAAATAATCTTATAACTGTAACACACATATTACATAAACAAAATATAGGTGCAATTAACATTCTTTACAAATCAACAAAATAAATTAACTTGAAATGATAGCAACATAACAATATCTAAACAATACTCTTAATGCCTAACATTTTAACAAAATCATTGTGTTTTATTTAACACATATAATGCCGTACTAACATATGACCTAACTGTTATTTTTTGTTTTTCAAAATTTATTCTCGGGATTGATACGAAGTCTAATAACAATATGTATTTTTAATTATTTATATACATTATTTATTTATTTTATAAATAAATAAATAACGGTGTCAACCACATGTGGCTGACGCGGCGCTACAGAAATAAAATATCCATTGGGGCCGCGTCAACCACATTGTCGGCCATCTTAAAATTAAAAAGCGAGCGAAATCTCGCTCTAGCTTTTTGCCGCCGCAACAGCGCCGGCGCCATTTTGATAGTGTCACATTATCGAATAGTGTTGCACCACCGGATCCACCTATACTTGACATTGATATCGATGAAACTGAATCAATACCACGGAATAGAAACAATCGTCAATGGCAGATATTATCCGACAGCGAAGAAGAATCGATTCCAGTATCGGCTGAATCAGGATCTACACATGTATGGTTTAATCCACTGGGTAAGCAAACAAGTGTTATTCCATATACTGAATGTCCTGGGCTCAAGCCATTTCGGTTGCGATCTAGCATGAGTGCAGCTAAGCCAGAAGATTTTTATTCATTACTAGTACCTAATGAAATATTTGGATATATAGCTGAAGAAACAAATCGTTTTGCTTCACAAATCTTGAACAAGATTTTCGCATTCTGTTTGACTGTGTTCCACACACAGTCAAACAGAATGCGAAAATGGGTGCCTACAGATTGCCATAAAATAAAGCGTTTCTTTGGCGTTTTGATTTGGATGGGCTTAGTAAAACTACCTCAACTGTCTATGTATTGGAGCACTAATAAATGTTTTGAGCAACCATTTGTTAAGTCCATTATAAGCCGAAATCGCTTTGAGGTCATTTTGAGAATGTTACATTTTGCTAATAATGAAATGAATGACAGTAAAAAAGACCGATTGTTCAAAGTTAGGCATTTGTTAGATATGCATAATGATAATTTTAAATTTCATTACACACCAAATGAAGAAGTCTGTGTCGACGAAAGCCTAATTCCATTTCGTGGGCGTGTTATATTTAGGCAGTACAACAAAAATAAGCGACACAAATATGGAATACATTTTTTTAAACTGTGCTCAGACCTAGGATACACTGTAAAAGTGCAAGTTTATGCCGGAAAAAACTATGATAATGTGAACACTACCCCAACTAATGTCGTCCTTTCTTTGTGTCACGATTATCTGAACAAAGGACATACAGTTTGTACAGACAACTGGTACACCAGCTTGGATCTAGCACGGAAGTTGCTAGCAGGGCACACACATCTCATAGGTACACTCAGAAAAAACAGGCGAGGTCTACCTCAAACGGTCGTTCAAGCCAACCTCAAAGCAGGCGAATTCTCAGCTTAAGAAAATGGTGTAGGAATTACAGTCATGAAATGGAAGGACAAACGAAATGTGCTGCTTCTGTCTACCAGCTTTAGATGGATCAGTAAGAAAGGAAAAGAAAAAATACAGCCAAAAATTGTGGTTGATTATAATCGTGCAAAATCAGCGGTTGATCTATCGGATCAAATGTCATCGTACACGACCCCTCTTCGCAAGACAATTAAATGGCCCAAAAGATTAGCGATGGAGCTATTACTGAATACATCTATCGTAAATTCGTATATACTGTATAAATTAACAACTAAAAAAAAGATTACAGTTGTTCAGTTTAGAACAGCATTGGTTGAGTACTTGGTGAGCTCAGGAATCTCAGAAATTGGTACCCCCGTTAGGCCTAGACGATTGAAGCACGAATTAAAAAAGAAGAAAGGGCTGGCTTCTGCCTGTCGTAAATATTGTTTCAGATGTTACAAAGAAAATTGTGCCCAATTTGGAAGAACGCATGCGAGAAACAAAACCAAAAGGGTAGTGACATACTGTGAAGATTGCCCAAATCAGCCGCATTATTGTATCAACTGTTTCAATTTAGACCACAGATATGTATAATTTGAATATATATTATATATTTTGATGTTGCATGTTCATTTGAATATCATTAAAAACAATTAAAATATTTTATATGTTCGCTTTATTATGTAAAAACCTCTTTTCTTTCTCATCACTAATTCCTTCTTGACATTCCCACTTCAAAGCTTAATATTTTTCAAAATGTTAGTAAAAGTTGTTATGCCATAAGTTAAGTTATAAATTATCAGGCCTCGTCAGCCATACGACATACAGTTTTATACGAAAAACGTGGACGACGACGCCTAAATTTCACTTTGAAAAGCGGTCTTTTCTGTCAGCCACATATGGCTGACAAGGCTTAGTTGGTTAGAAAAATGTCAACCATATGTGGCTGACGAGGCATTACATGTGTTAACTTAGGTCTTTTGTTAATAAGTCAGCTGACATTTCGGTAGTAGAAAGATGAACAAATTTTACTAGATTAGACTCAACAGGCACGGGCCGACGTGGCTGAGATGGCTTCCACCTCCCGCGTCCTTAACAAGACCATGGAGTGGTATAATTCCTCCTTTAAACACAAACCGACCGCACCCCGACTCCCCGACCGACCGAGCGGGAGATAACCTACGCTTCGGTCACGAAGACCCCAAAAAAAAACATCTAAACCACACCGTGATAGTATCCAGCACCGACCCCAATAACACCGGAGAAAAGGTGCTGGAGAATATCACAAAAGCCTAAGACTTCAAGAACACAGCATGCCACGCGTAAAGGGGGGTTTACACGAGTGACTAAGGCCGCACGATTTTTGGCGCTGGCGTAAATCGCCCATCTAAATGGTAAGCGCGCGAGCGACGCGGTTGGACTCCGCCCCATTGCGGGGCGACGTCCACCCGCGGACTCTGCGGCCAACCAGACGTCGCAGGCGCTTCACAACTAAAATTATTATAATAATTAATTTTTAGTACGCTCAAACTTCCGGGTCGTACTGCACGTCGCTCGTATGCTCGCTAGCCATACATACGTACCTATATCTGTTAACGTATAATAGTTAAGTACAACCTATTTTATATAATATATAAAATATATATATATGTAATATATATAATATATAACGTTGTAATAGTTGGTGAATTTAATAAAAACAATATTTCGCAAATATCGTGGTTTATATATTCTGCGTTAGTACTCCTTCTCAGTAGTGATACTAACACCAATAAACTGGTGACCCCGTAGAGCACGACGCTATTTCTCTTCTGCTTGAATCCTGAAAGTACCCTACACGATGACGACTGACGGAAAGAAAGATGGCGCCGAGGAAAAAGCGGAGTCATGCCGAGTTGGAGTACGTGAGTCACGCCACCGAGATGCAAGAACTTTATTTTAACCCTTAATCAAACCATGGGAGCATAGCTCCCACATCAGTTTTTATTTTTTTTACCAAACATGGCTTAAATACTCCCACATCCTGTCATAGTCTATAGAGCTTACAAAATTTCTGAACGAATTAAAAAAAAACAAAGTGTCAGACGGCCATTATCTTGTTGACAGTTGACATTAATTTTCCCGCGACGGTTTTTTTCGACCGTTTGGTGTTCAGTGCAACAATATATTTATTTCTTTGAGAACAAGGAAAGGTAAGTCGTGCAATTTTTTTACCATTTATAGTTTTTGAGCGTAACTAAGCATTTACATATAAAAATCATTGATCAGTAGTCAATTCAAGCGACACTCGGCTTACAAACTACGTGGGAGTTATACTCCCATTACCCGATTCGGTCAGCCAATTTTATGCAAGGCCTCAACAAAATTTGACTCATTTGATTATTTTTCTTTTACAGAGAGTATAAATGTCTCGAAAAAAATCACTACGTGATGACGAAATTGCGAAGGAGTTGCAAGCGTTGGTATCTTCCGAAGATGAAGAAGAAATAGACAATTTTAGTTTCGGTGAAACAAGTATATCTATAGACGTGAACTCCGCTTTAGATAGAATTCAAAGTATCTCTTATGAAGAGCTTTTGGAGACCCTGGAATCTTCAGTAGAATCTCATAGCCAATTTCAGACAAATTTGGTTGAAGTTCAACATGCTCCTCCTTCACCTCAACCACCATCTAGTAATAATGTGCAGATGAATGATATAGAGATAAATGATGTTCTGTTTGAGTCTCAAATAGCAACTTCAATACCTGAGGAAAATGACAAATATTATAGTGAATTATTCCAGGTTTATAGTGGATTGCAGAACAAAGTCTGCCAATGGTCAAGTAAAGTTGTGAACTTTAGAGATAAAGGCGTTTTTGAGAAGGATCTAAAATCCCTCATAACCAATAAATTATTTTACGAAGATGTTTCCTGATAAGTTGTTAGACCTATTAGTTGAAAATACCAATAAATACGCTTGTTACAAAAAATTTAAATTCTGGAAGGAATGTAAAAAAAGAAGAAATAAATGCTTTTCTTGGCATATTTATACTTATGGGTCTATGGGATTGAATCCTTTGAAAGATTTTGAACTATATTGGTCCACTGATACATTTTACAATAACCCAGAAATAAGCTGCATCATGCCACTAAAGCGATTCAAAAAGATTTTGGAAAACTTTCATGTTAGTGACATAAGCAAAGAGCTGCCCCGGGATCACCCAAACTATGATAAATTGGGAAAACTTAGACCTGCTATATCTATTGTGAACCAAAGTTTCCAAACATTTGCTGAGAATTCTAATCACCAATCAATTGATGAGAGCATTGTGAAATTCAAAGGCCGGGATGTAAAAAAGCAGTATATGCCTATGAAACCTATCAAACGTGTATATAAAATTTGGTGCAGGTGTGACTCGAAAAGTGGATATTTATATCAGTTTGATATTTATACAGGTAGCTCTAGTTTTTTTACATTCTAAATTATTAGGAGTTCCATAGTACTTCATGTTTATATTGAACTTTATATTCTATTTCAGGAAAGGATAAATCAGGAGCTCCAAGTGAAGAAGGACTGGGTTAAAAAGTGGTTGTAAAACTGACTAGAGATGTACCTCCTGGCACATTAGTCATATTTGATAACTTTTTTACAAGTATAGCCCTAATGGAGGTTTAATATGAACGAGATATTTATTGCATTGGTACTGTAAGATTGTCCAGAAAAGGAATGCCAGAGGAATATTTTCCAAAAAAGCCTAATGACAATGCTGAAATGAAAGCTAAAAAAAAAAGAACTTTCAAAACTGGCTCCAGGTGAATTCACATTTCGATATGATAGCCCTGTGGGGTGTATCAAATGGCATGATACAAAAGATGTGCATGTTTTGGAAACAGCAGTCATTCCATCAGAAGTGTCTATTATTCAAAGAAGACAAAAAATGGCACATTTAAAATTTGTTTTGTCCAACTGCAATTGTTACATATACTCAGCACATGGGTGGAGTCGATAAATTAGATCACTATAGAAGTTCATTTCCAATTGGCAGAAAATCAAGAAAAACCTGGCTTCGCTTGTTTTGGTTTATATTTGAAACTTGCCTCATAAATTCTTATATACTATATTGTCAAGATAAGGATAGAGATAATATACACAGTAATTTTAGACTTCGTTTGGCAAGAGCTCTGATAAATGGGTTGGTTGGTGGTGGTTTTATATTTTCATATTTCAGTTTACAATGATTTATTTACAGAGTTTTTTGTTTCAGATATAAAGAAAGAAAGCACGCCGTTGCCAACTTTGTAAAAAAGAAGAATGGACTCAATGTTCCTGACGAAATCAGACTTTCAAGACCTGGAGAGCATTATGGCAAAAAAGGGAGTTACAGGAGGTGCAGACACTGTAGCACAAGAGCAAAGAGGTCAGGACCTATTTTGAGTGCAAAATATGTGAGGTGCCTTTATGCTTTGTCCCATGTTGGGAGCAATTTCATAAAATAAATTGATTCGAACGTCGTAAGCAGCCTGGTTTTATTTTACCCTAAATATATATAGCCCTTTGGGAAAAGTAATACAGATTCATAATAAAATTATTATTTTTTTCCTTTTGAAAATTATGTAGTCTTAGTAGGTAGGTAGTCATGGTAGAATAGCTCTCACATTTAAAAAAAATAAAAAAAAACTAAAGTAAAAAAAATATATATTTATTTCTAATTATTTGTGACATTATGATAATCATGGCCCAGTCCGCTTGCACCCATTTTTTTATACCAATTCAAGATGCCTGATTAAGGGTTAAAAGGAATGTAAATAATGCCAGTACATCGAACGAGGGTCATATTCAGGATGTAATGTCAACACCCTGGACTTCGAAGAATGTGGTATAAGAGACTAAACAAAAGGAGACAATAGAGTAATTAAGAAACAATAGAGCATTTGCATATTTTCGCAGAGTCCCACCACCATCTACAGCTACCTATAAAAAGCCACACATTTGGAAGTAAATTCATTCATCCACTTGACACAAGTATAGGGTCGGCAACTAAGTGATTGCCGATTTCAAACAAGAAGGAAAATTTGAAATTTTTCCATAAAACGAGTTTTTGATATATCCAAACATTTTTAATGTATGTGTGCGATACATTGAGTTTCTGTACAATATCACGACGTGTTGTGCAATCTGAATCGATAATGGCCCTGATATGGGTACCATCGACTTCGACTGGGCAGCCAGATCATTAAGCATTTTCCGATGAAATATCACCAGAACGAATTCTGGCAAACCAATTTCGACACTGCCTTTCTTTCAAGGCTCCATTTCCGTATACGGCATATAACTTCTTTTGTGCTTGCGAGGCGTTCTTGCCTTTTCAGAAGTAATACAATAAAATGTTTGAAGTGCACGTCCTGTTCTTCTATTTTTTAATTGGGATAAAAACAAAACTAAGGCACTAATCGATATATATTTTACTAAATTAAAGTGAGAAGTCTAAACAATTAGAAAAAAATATAGGTTAGGTGCTTTGACCACTTTCACAAAACAATAAAAGCCTAAAGTCCACCTATCCACAAAATCGGCAATCACTTAGTTGCCAACCCATTAGTATAGTTTTAGTTTAAGTTAATTTTTGTTAAATATTTAATAAAAATTATATTTTTTTAAAAAGTTAAAAGCCCACGTGTGGGGCTCAGCTACGTAGAAACTTCGCCAAATTAATTATTATAAAACGCGATCATCAAGAGTCGAGATGGCCCAGTGGTTAGAACGCGTGCATCTTAACCGATGATTGCGGTTTCAAACCCAGGCAAGCACCACTGTTTCATGTGCTTAATTTGTCTTTATAATTCATCTCGTGCTCAGCGGTGAAGGAAAACATCGTGAGGAAACCTGCATGTGACAAATTTCATAGAAATTCTGCCACATGTACATTCCACTAACCCGCATTGGAACAGCGTGGTGGAATATGTTCCAAACCTTCTCCTCAAAGGGAGAGGAGGCCTTTAGCCCAGCAGTGGGAATTTACAGGCTGTTGTTGTTGTTCCGATCATAAAAATCCCGTTTATTGAGGTGGACCAAGTTTCACGGAGTAGTTTAATACTGTAAGCCATAAGTAATAAACTTATTAACGATGAAATAATTCTATCAATGATTCGGCAATGGCTTGCAACTCAGTCTGTAAGTAAATATAAACTCTCCTAATAGTGGCGTCAATGAAGCCTTTGCTTCGAAAGTCCTCAAGAACAGCTCCGATTTTGATGTTTTTTTTTTTTTAAATTTTGTTTTTTTATATTATTTAAAATCAGAAACCTCTTAGAGCGGGGACGGAACTATTTATATTGTTTAAACAATATCAACGATATTTATATAAAAAATTAAGTTTGGTTTCTATTTTTTTGTATAAAAATCTCCATCTCAGTATTCATTTACTTTTTGGAGTAACTGCACGCTCCGTCAAGTTTAAAGTATTGATTTTTTTACTCACAGTGAATTATTTATAATAAAAATAATTTTTATCGGAGTGAATATTGTGTATCAGCATAATGGAGAAGGTATTTATTTATAAGTTAATAAATATAATTGTCAACAGTATGTTAGATATTTACGTGATAATTATGGCACTAATGTTAAAGTTGTATTTGATGCATATAGTAATGATGGAAATAAAGTGTCTGAGAGAAATCGTAGATACATCGGCAATACTTCCATTGATTATTTATTTGACGAAGACACGCCTTTAAACACAACGAAAGAGAAACTTTTAGGTAATAGCAAAAATAAAAATAGATTTATTAATCTTCTCTGCAGAAAACTAGGCGAAAATAATATTGAGTGGAGTCAAGGCGAAAGTGATGCTGATCGATTAATTGTGCAATCTGCTATAGATTGTTCTTCTCTTAAAGTAGTTGTTGTAGCTGAAGATATTGATGTGTTAGTTTTATTAATGGTTTTAGCACCTGATGCACAATGTATGGTGCTAAAACTACCAAATGCTTAAATGAACTGCGATATAAACGTTTCATAGCATTAGCTTCAAAAAATAAAAGCATACAACTTAATTCCTTACCTCCGACAGAAGATGCAGCAAAACAACATATTAAAAGAGTCTACTTACAAGTTCAGCAATGGAAAAATAATTCATCGATACCACCTGAAGAATGGGGTTGGCGAAGAGAGAATTATTTAAAACCAATCAAAATGACACAACCAGCAGCACCTGACAACGTTTTAAAATTAATATTTTGCTCTTGCAAAACAGGATGCGGTTCAGCGTGTGGCTGCAGAACAAGTGGTCTTCATTGCTCACCAGCCTGCATAGTTTGCAGTGGAAATGACTGCAGTAACCACCCACAACTTGAAGAAGATGAAGAAGTCTCCGAAATGCAAAATGATAATGAAAATTAAATGGACTTTTTTTGTATTTAACATAATGAATTTTCTATGGTCAATAAAAAATTTATATATTGGTTCACAAATTAATTCCATGTCATTACTACACAGAACAAACTTATAGATAATTGTTTATAACATTCATTAATATATTTACAAGTTTTTAATGGATATTGTATAGTAGAATTTTTTTTTGTGCATAAATATCGTTGATATTGTTTAAACAATATAAATAGTTCCGTCCCCGCTCTAAGAGGTTTCTGATTTTGAACAATATAAAAAAAACAAAATTAAAAAAAAAAAACATCAAAATCGGAGCTGTTCTTGAGGACTTCCGAAGATTGCCTGTTTTATGTATTCATTGACTCCACTATAAGTAATTAGCTACTTTAACTTAATGTTTGTATTTTAAATCTACCTTGGTAGAATTAAAGGCTCACATTTAGATTAGAAAGCCACGAAAATCTGTTTCGAATGTTTACTGTTCGAAAGATTATATTAAACTTATTAACTTAATGAACGTCATCAAAATATTCACTATAAAGTACTTGAATTTGGTTTATAACAGTGGAATTTTTTCATATTGTTTCAGGTACTCATGAGCAATGTATTGCTTTCGCTGAGCAGCGAGGCTTACTGCCAACTTCCAAAATGTGTACATACCACAAGCAACCTATGAAATTGCACTCAATTTACAAAAACCACGAGTCATGGTCACGTGGGCAAGTTTACTTGCCGAAAAGGCAAATGCCGAACCGAATCCTACAGTAGGTCATTGGGAACATGGTTCAAAAACTCAAGGTTGCCACTACCTTTGATATTTCAACTCACATATTTATTTAGTGAGAACTATACTTACGAATTGGCACGAAAGGAGACAAAACATTGGAGAGAAACTGTAGTGTCTCAGGCTATGATTGCTGACTGGTACAGCTACTGCCGATAAGCAATCGTAGTATATTATTTGGAAAATGAAGAAAGTCTTCAGAAAATTGGAGGCCCAGGCAAAATTGTTCAGGTGGACGAGTCCAAATTTGGAAGTAGAAAATATAACAGAGGACGCAATGTAGAAGGACATTGGGTTCTGGGCCTCATTGAAGACGGAAGCGATGATCTTCGCTTAGAAGTATGCCCCGAAAATGAGCGAAATGCCGATGTTTTAGTGGGGAAAATTAAGAAACGTGTTCAGGAAAGCACCACAATACATACTGATATTTGGAAAGGCTATGATTGCCTTCCTGAACATGGCTACATACATAAAAAAGTAAACCATAGTGACCCCGTCAATAAATTTGTAGCACCAGACGGGGTCCATACACAGAGAATAGAGAGTCACTGGAGAGTAATGAAAAGATTGTATGCAAAAGAAAATTACAAAGGAAATTTTACGGAATGGTTGATAGAGGTGATGTGGAGGCGAAAAATTAAAATTAACCATTTAGATCAATTTGAAGAATTAATAAAATGTATAAAATATATCTATAAATAAAAATTTATACTTATAACACTCTTTTATTTTAATGGTATGTAGATCATCCAAATTAGTGACAGAACCGAATTAGTCAACCCCGACCCTGCATGATATGTATGCCTAGTATGCCCTACCCCTAGAGTGTATATAAAAGTCCGGAGGCGCGGAGGGAGAGCAGCCCCCGCCCGTCGTAACAGACTGCAGGCACCATGCGAGGCGAAGCGGCTGAGGCTGGTCGCCGCAGGCGGCCAAAAACCGAAGCTGCGTAGGCGAGTTTCAATCGCAACAGCAGTGGTCAGCAATCGAGCAAAGCCTCGACATCGTAGTCGAAAACGATTGCGAACAAGTCGATATTGGCCTCGGCGAAGCATCTTCGGACGAACGAAGATTCCGCCTAAGAAGAGGAAGTGATGCCGCCGAAGAAGAAAAAGACTCAGAGGGAAGCAGCGGTGATGAGTTCGGACAGCGAGGAAGACAACTCAGAGAACTTAATCGATATGCTAGACGCAGCTATAGGCATGTATCCACTAAGAACAAATGGAATGGATTAAATGGTCAAAAATTTTATTTCTGTGTTTAGTTTCAGAAATATAAATTAATTCAATGAAATATTATAAGATTGTTTATAATTTTACGAAACAAAATATGTAAATTTAGGCATTAAGTCACGTAACATTGAACACCAATCAGGAAGCGTTACGTCATCCCGTGCCAAACACCATTGTTGTTATGAGCATCAGAGTTATTGTTTCACGGTTTAATCTTTTGTCGTCAGTTTTATTTAATTAGCCAAACCATTATTTTGAAAAAGAACATGGAATCTCGATTCACGAAAGGAAACAGCAATAACTTGCCCAGGATTGACGTTGTTATGCTTGGCAAGTTTTTCGCATCAAACAGCGACTTCTGCTCATCGGAATTTCGCAATGTTAAAACTTCGATGTAAGTATACAATAGTGAAATATAATCATTATAAGATAAATCTTCAATCTTTCAATAATGTTATCTATAAAGCGTTATTTATTGATTGGTATAATAATTACAGTATTGACATATTTTAAGGTTAGAAATACAAAGCAAAATATACAAAAATGATACTTTTACACGTTAACTACTACTTTAGTCTTTACTTTTACTTCCAGCTTGTCTAGTTGTAAAACATAATAGAATAATAAATCAGCTGCTTCTCATAACGTATAGATCGTAAGATCCAACCCCAGGAATCCTATTTTGGTTGGATGGATGTATGGATGTTTGCTACTCTTTCACGCAAAAACTACTGAAGGGATTTGGATGAAACTTGGTATACATATAGTATATATCCTGGAAGAACACATAGGATAGTTTTAATCCCGAAAAACCAACGGGAACGGGAATTATCGCGGGTGAAACCGCGGGCGTCAGCTAGTTATAAAATATTTTGGAAACCATGTCAAAGGCAATAATACTAGCCAGCCACTCTCAAACTTTAGTCAAATATTACAACTGTTTTTCACTGTAAATGTTAAAAAATGGGATTATTGTACCTACATACTTATATTAATATATTTCATTTCAGGTCCTCACGAGATTCATATGGAGACGATGCTGTGAGCTATGTACAAGTGAAACGAGAGGGTAAACTGTGTACAGTGAAGTGCAAAATATGCCCGGAGCATAAAATTCATGCAAAATTATATAACTGTACACTTATTTTAGATGAAGAAGAAGAAAATGTTCTCTCTGTGAGGTGCGAAGACTGTGTAGCTTCCCAGGGGGGATGTAAACATGCAATTGCATTTCTTATGTGGATTCATCGCAGAAGTGAAGAACCTTCCTGCACTTCTATCGAGTGTTACTGGAAAAAGTCAAAACTTTCCAGGGTTGGTAGTAGCCTTAAATACATTACGGCCAAAGAACTTTCAAAGGGTAATCCTGTATTTCCAGGGAATTCATCTGCTCTCAAGAAGTTTTTACAAGAAGCTAAGAAGAGAAAAGTTGCAGATTGTGAGCTTTTGAAATATCAACCCACACATTGTGTGAGTGATGTAGAAGCTATTTCAATGCACCAACTTGCATATAGTCATAAAAAGAAAGATGTGGAAGATTTTTTGGGAAAATACAGATAGCAGAGTCTGTAATACAGAAAATAGAGGAATTAACTAGGGAGCAATCAAAAAGTGCTCTTTGGTTCGAATTAAGATATGGTCGAATAACTGCTTCTAAAGCATTTGAAGTAAGCAGATGCAAAACAAGTGATGGAACACTTATAGCTGTCATACTTGGTGGCAAAATACCCGACACGCAATCTATGAAGCGTGGCCGCAGTTTAGAAGATGATGTGAGGAAAACTGTGATAGAGAAATTAAGAAAACCAATTTATAAATGTGGTCTCTTATTGAGCTCTAAATACCCAATGATTGCAGGTTCCCCAGATGGAATTTTTGAAGATGGCATTATAGAAATCAAATGTCCTCTTAATGAAAAGACTTACAAAAACTATGTCAAGAATGGAACATGAACAAGCCACAGAAAAATACAACGCACAAATGCAAATTCAAATGTACGTACTATCACAAAAGAAATATTGTTATTATTGTATAGCTGACCCTGACTATCCAAATAATAAAAAAGTGAATATAATAAAGGTATCATTCAACCTTACTTATGTTGAAGATTTAATTAATAAGTTAATAAACTTTTGGAAAATAAACATATACCCTTTATTAAATCAAAGTGTAGAGTAAGTAAATGTGCTTATATGAAAAGGAGTGTTTATTTAAATAAAAAACTTTTTATTGAATTATAAACTAGTTTTATTTTATCAAAGAATCTTGCAAATTAACAAGCGCACATGCTATGAAAATTATGTCATCTAGTATTTTAATAAATTTAAAATTAACCCATTCATGTGGCTTGAGCATATAAAATTCACGTAAGCGCCTAATTACTCTTTCTACGTGAATTCTAAGGCTTGCAATCTGTTTTGTAACTCTTGCTTGGTTCTTTGTCATTTTTACCCCTGTTTCTACACTAGGAGGTCTTACCAGAGTTACATTAGCTTTCTGTAGAAATTTCTCTACATGTTTAAATCCCCTATCTGCCATTACTATCATGCCACTTTTTAATGTTTTTATAAAATCACACGATTCAACTATACATGTGTCAGTTGTTCTCCCTCCAAATCCAGGAGAAATATAATTTATGAGTCCATTTGGTGTGCATGATATCAAATACTTAATTGTATTTGCCTTTTTATACTCTGACCATGTCATGGCCTGGTTTATGGCCTTCGACGGTTTTTGCACCTCTATCTCAAGGCAATCTATGATACAACCGACATTATTGTATCTGTGTCTAAAAGCCATTGGTAAAGTCCTTTTTATCATATCTTTATCAAGTTCCACAATAAAAGGACGCATCAAACTAGCAATTAGAGGTATGTTTTTTAATATTCGTCTGCCAGCTGATTAAATGTAACATCTAATCTTATCTTGTTTAAACATAATAATAAATGATGTTTTGGAATTTTTAGCTCATCTTTTAAAATATCAATTAAGTAATAACAGTTACTGGGAATACCAAGATACAAGCGTGGCTTTTTTTCAATTTTTTTAATTGTGTACTCCAACATCATATCAGCTTGACTTTTTCTTTCTTCTGCAATCAATTCACTATCTGAAGATGACTTCACTTGCAAAGAATGTACGGATGATGAACAACTAGAGGATGGCTCGCATGGTGTATATAAGGAAACGTCACTATCTGAGTGCACTTCCTCAATCAACATTTTTTTTTTTAATTTTGTTCAGGTTTGAGCCAGAAGGATATAATTTTTTAATGGTCTCATCTTTAAATGGGGATGTAAAACTCGATGTTACTGATGGCTTCAAGGGTGACAATGCCTGGCTTACTGTTTTAATTCGGGTCTGACTTGCTTTGCTCCTGAACTTGTGTGTGATAGTATGTACTTGAACTGATTTGTCCACTTTCTGTTCACATAAAGGTTCAGGCTCATTCTGTCTGGTTGTATGAAAATCTGAAAAATAAATAAAAGTAATTAGTTTCATAATCATTACTGAGAAATTATTGTAATGACAAATGAATGCAATATGTAATCAATCATACTTAAATCCTCACAGAGGGTGAATCAGACTATCAATATGAACAGCTCTTCCTATAGGACCAATGCTGAAATTTGGCATTCCCATAAACCTTGCCGATGGGCCTAGCTCTTGTATTAAAATGTAAAACAAATAATTGAGTTCTCAGCATTGGTCCCATAGGAAAAGTTGTTCATATTGATGGTCTGAGTCACCCTGAGAGTTTCTTAGCATAGTTGATTACACATTGCATATTTAAACATACCTGAGCTTGTATGTGGAATATCTTTAAGACTTTGCGAACAAGTTTGTTCTGGATTTTCCAGACGCTCCATATTTTTTTTTGTATTCTCTTCAAGACACTCTGCTATTATCTCCATTCTCTTTTTTTAAACATAAATCGTCGTTCTGTGCTGCTACATGTCCGTTTCCTTCTGTCTTCCTGACATTCAAATTTACTTGGGGTACATCCTGATTTCAATAGTACTTTTGATACTTTTCCCATGATATGATACTCAGTATAATTGAGCATATCATTAGGTAACTACAAAAAAACAAGAAATGGTGCTTATTGTGTACAATAAATAATGTGGGACAACAGAACTCCATGAAAAACCTTTACTAAGATCTAACCTCAAACCATATTTACAAAAATTATGTAAAAAAAATAAATATCTTTTTCTATAATTACGTGTTCGCTGGATTGCATTTGATTTAATACTTACATCGAAATGGTCTTCACAAAAGTACATTCTTGAAATTGATGATAAACAATTTGCATCATTTCGCCTTGCAAGATTTAGTCACTTTTTCCTTACTTCTGCGTTGCTTGGGACAAATATAAATAATTTGTTTGGCGTTTTAATGCTTGTGCTTTCACACTGGGGCACCATACAGTACTTATAATACGACGCATCCATTTTTTATCACGAAATATCAACAATCGCCATACACAAACAGCTGTGTTTTGCACGGGATGACGTCACACTGACGCCATGACAGTTTTGAGCATTTTCGGTGGAAAATAAATGTCATTTTTATAAATGCAAAATACAAATTGAAAATCGATATATTTTTAAAAAATCATATTTTTTCCATGTATAATGGATACTCACAACAAAACCTTCGAGATCAATACTAGCAAATCTGGATGACTTTACGCTAACTGAGATCTTAAGAAAAGTTTACGACTTTTACTACCGCGGTGAACTCCCGACGGTCGACATGATTGTTGAAGCGGTCAATTCTGATCCCGATTTTCCGTCACTATCGAGGACCACTATGTGTAGGATTTAAAAAAAATCAATTTTAAATACATTAAAAGATCAGGGCGAAGTGTGCTCCTCGATTAACCAGATTTGCAAATTTGGAGGTAGAGGTATTTGCTCAAAATGGAAGCATATCGGCGGGAAAACCGAATAATCTATTACTTAGACGAAAGTGTGGTTAATGAAGGTGAGTTGGTGGTGAGTCTTGTTATTTCATATAATAGATATAAATTATATTCCGTTTTTAAACGTTTAAATTTTTTTAGGACACACTGCTAATTATATTTGGGTCGACAACGACATCGAGAACTCCCGTCGAGCCTATTTAAGTGGGCTCACAACAGGCCTCAAAAATCCTGTAAAAGGAAAACAAATCATAGTCGCTCATATGGGGAGCGACGACGGGTTTTTTCGGTGACAGTGAACTCATTTTTGAGTCTAAAAAGCAAGAAGGCGATTACCATGGAGACATGGACGCCAATAATTTTGAAAAATGGTATTATTCTCTGTATATCACTCTTACTCTTCTTGATGTTCATAATAATTTTATTAATAAATAATTTTTTTAGTAATAGTATCTAATAATATGTTTTTTTTTTTTTCTATCAGATTAGTTGTGAGCTTCGTATGACGTGTGTCGTAACTCTAAGAAGTGGCCGCTGGCAATATTTTATGCCATGTCCATAATGATGGCAATTAATGGACTTATTGACTTTACGACGCCGTTATTGGAAAAATCTAGGCCTTGCTCTTGTGATCACTTGAAATTCCGCTGGAATGTTCAAAGTTTGCCACGAGAACTTCGTAAAAAAATTTGCCAATTTTCAGAGGAATCTACAGAGGAGCCCTCAGCAAAAAAAACAAATGCTCGTAAGAGGTGTCAAGAGTGTCTTGCAAGCAAAGGTCGCATAACTAAACGCGTGTGTGAAAGATGCAACAAGCATATTTACCCTCAACATATAGTGCCTTTCTGTGCTAATTGTATCGGTAATAATGAGCCTGACTAATTTATTTTTCATTCTATTATCTTAGAAGATATAAAATGGCTTATATTTACTGGTTAGTATTTTTTTTTTAATTTAATTTTGATATGGAAAGCAAAATTTGTTGATTTTTGGTGAATAGTTTTCAAAACCTTGTTCCTATTAATAAAAGTTTTTATTTTCACGATGTTTATGGTTGTACAATTTAAGGTATAAGTCGTGTTATGCTATATACTTACTTAATGAACGTCATCAAAATATTCACTATAAAGTACTTGAATTTGGTTTATAACAGTGGAATTTTTTCATATTGTTTCAGGTACTCATGAGCAATGTATTGCTTTCGCTGAGTAGCGAGGCTTACTGCCAACTTCCAAAATGTGTACATATCACAAGCAACCTATGAAATTGCGTGAAACCACGAGTCATGGTCACGTGGGCAAGTTTACTTGCCGAAAAGGAAAATGCCGTACCAAATCCTACAGTAGGTCATTGGGAACATGGTTCGAAAACTCAAGGTTGCCACTACCTTGTATATTCCAATTAACATAATTATTTAGTGAGAATTACACTTATGAATTGGCACGAGAGGAGACAAAACATTGGAAAGAAACTGTAGTATCTCAAGCTACTATTACTGACTGGTACAGCTACTGCCGGGAAGCAATCGTAGTATATTATTTGGAAAATGAAGAAAGTCTTCAGAAAATTGGAGACCCAGGCAAAATTGTTCAGGTGGACGAGTCCAAATTTGGACGTAGAAAATATAATAGAGGACGGAATGTAGAAGGACATTGGGTTCTGGGCCTCATTGAAGACGGAAGCGATGATCTTCGCTTAGAAGTATGCCCCGGAAATGAGCGAAATGCCGATGTTTTAGTGGGGCTAATTAAGAAACGTGTTCAGGAAAGCACCACAATACATACTGATTTTTGGAAAGGTTATGATTGCCTTCCTGAACATGGCTACATAAATAAAAAAGTAAACCATAGTGACCCCGTCAATAAATTTGTAGCACCAGACGGGGTCCATACACAGAGAATAGAGAGTCACCGGAGAGTAATGAAAAGATTATATGCCAATGAAAATTATAAAGGAAATTTTACGGAATGGAAGCAGCGGTGGTGAGTTTGGACAGCGAGGAAGACAACTCAGAGAACTTAATCGATATGCTAGACGCAGCTGTCCAAGCGCAATGTTCACTCCGGAACACTGGGTCAATCTCACAGAGTATGTCTTTGAAACACCTAGACAATGTTGTGACATTGAAATCGCGGGGCGAACGTTGTACGCAAATGGTGAAGTTAGAAATCTATCCCTAGAGCGACTGCTTGAAGAAAGACAAAAAGCAGAGATGAGGAGTTTATTCCTTCAATATTCAGACGACTCGCGTGTTTCGAAACTTGTGGAACAACTAACCAAGGTGTTTAAGCAACTCCAACAAACCAATTTTAGGAATTCAATATGAGTGATGAACCACAAGCATGTTACACCCCCACTTGAAAAGAGAACAAAGCGTGGTCATTTGACAAAAATGAAAAAAATGTTGCTATTAACATATATAAGCATGTTAAAAGCAACATCATGTCGTACCCATACGAGTCCGAGATCTTAAAAACTACGGCCAATATTATGGGTGTGGCGCAGTCCACCATTTACAGAATACTAAATGAATATAAGAAAGAGCACAAAATAGACTCTCCTACAAAAGTAACAAAACCTTCGAGATCAACAATAGCAAATCTGGATGACTTTACGCTAACTGAGATCATAAGAAAAGTTCACGACTTTTACTACCGCGGTGAACTCCCGACGGTCGACATGATTGTTGAAGCGGTCAATTCTGATCCCGATTTTCCGTCACTATCGAGGACCACTATGTGTAGGATTTTAAAAAAATCAATTTTAAGTGGGCTCACAACAAGCCTTAAAAATCATGTAAAAGGAAAACGAATCATAGTCGCTCATATAGGGAGCGACAACGGGTTTTTTCGATGACAGTAAACTCATTTTTGAGTCTAAAAAGCAAGAAGGCGATTGCCATGGAGACATGGACGCCAATAATTTTGAATAATGGTATTATTCTCTGTATATCACTCTTACTCTCCTTGATGTTCATAATAATTTTATTAGTAATTGTATCTAATAATATGTTTTTTTTTTCTATTAAGGTTCCTCGGTATACTTTAATTAACAAGTTAGAACCAGGGTCAGTCGTCGTAATGGACAATGCCCCGTACCACTCACGCCAAGTGGAGCGACTGCCAAATATGTCTTGAAGGAAAGAAGACATACAAGCTTGGCTTACGAATAAAAGAATAGCTTTCGAACGAAGCGAAATAAAAGCTGAGCTTCTGAGCAAGATAGATAAAGAAATATTTAAAATAAAATATATTGACTATATAGCCGAAGCTAAAAACATAACAATTTGTCGTCTTCCTCCATATAATTGCGAGCTCAACCAAATCGAATTAATTTGGGCTCAAGTTAAATCTTATATTGGCCGAAAAAATAAAACCTTTAAAATTCCAGAGGTTAGAAATCTGCTCCACGAGGCTATTAAAACGATAGACAAAAATAAGTGATTACGGTGCATTGACCATGTAATAAAAGAGGAAAAGAAAATGAAAGAATTGGACGGAATTTTGGATGTCACGACGTCGGACCCTACCAAATGTATTATTTCGGTTTCTGACAGCTCAGAAACCCAGTGTGGCAAGGCCCTTCATGTAAAGATGAACTCAGAGTTTAATAAAATAAAAAAATGACATTCAAATTAAAAAAAAACAAATTCATATCTGGTATTTTTTTTTATCTCTCCATTTGATATGACGTTACGAAGCTAGGTGCACAGATGTATCCGACGGTTTGTAACTTGGATTATTAAATCCGTTAATTTTGTTAAACAGTTAGCACTGTGTTAAAAAATAACAGCGTTAGTTTGCAATATTATCAGCTACCAAGAAGACGTCTCACAAAAATGTTGTCCCTACAATAAACTTAAATAAGATAGTCCACTAAACTGCAACCTTCAAAATCTGGGATTGCCTTACTGGATACTTGTTAGTATTTTTTATAACACTTTAGTTGTCCAACCTATCCAACTTGAGTTGTTCTGAGCCGGAAAGTTGTATATATACAGATTATTTGACACATTTCCTGTTCATTTTATAAATTATATACATTTCCTAGGAACTTTCTCATTTAACCAGCTGAATACCATTATTTTACATGCAGTGACTGCCTATAAGACATCCACAATAAAGTTCTAAGTACATTGGACTTGGTTATGGTTCTGAATAGATTTTTATTTTCCATATCTCTCGGTTAAGGGTATGGAGCTGCATAACATCCATGATTAAAACCACTCAGTAAAAATAAAACTAAAATAATAATATTTTTAACCCCCTACGAAAAAAGAGGGGTGTAATAAGTTTGACTGTTATGTACGTCTGTCTGAGGCACTGTATCGTTTAACCCTTAATTTGGTAACGTCCGGTGGGACGAACATTACTTTTAAAAAAATCCTGCTCGTTTTTCATTCGATGTTCACTGACGCGTAATAGATAAAATATTTTTTTATATCATAAACTAATAGTAAAAAATAATTGTTTGATTGTGGCAACATTGCATTTGTCAGTCGTGACACAAAATGTCGGCGAAGAGGCGGCCACCTGTTTTGCTCAAGGTATTTATTATTGTTTTTCCGTTTTTTTGCAAATAATATTATTTAATTTTACATTATATTATAAGTTAACTAACCTATAAATCATTTTAATTAAAAAGCATCTACGCTTCATTTTATTTTCATTGTGTTTTTTGGTACTAAAATGTTTTGTCCGTCACAGCGCACATTGCCAAATATATAGAAAAGTACAACTTTATTATCGTGTCCGCTGTGGCGGACAATGCCAAAATGTGTGTGCTATTGGTGTTTTGGTTTTTGTGCTGAGATTGGTTTTCGTTTCTTTGTCAACAGCCTAATCGTGCTAGTAAGATCATAGCTTTAGTGCCGAATGAACATGCACCTTCCGATGCTAGCGAAATATCTGATTCTGAAACAGAATTGCATGATGAACGTACTAACTCTTCCATCCCGCTTTCTTCTCCTGCACCATCAATTGCATCTTCTCTTGCTAACCTTACAATAGATTCAACGGATAACGAAGAATCAAATGTCGATGTTGCTGATATTATACCGGATTCTATAGTGCGTGAAATTACCGAATCAAATTATGAAAATGTTCCATCCCTATCAGCTATTCCTTCTTTGCCATCAACGCCCATAGAGCCATTAGCTTCTTCATTATCAGTGTCATCTCGAAAAACTAGATCCAAGAAACCACCAACAGTAAGTGCCAAAAGAATAAAGAAGGCTAAAAAGTTTCAGCTGACATATAACTGGCGTTTAGCTCAATTCCGTCACCAAGTGACCACAGAAGCGGATGAGAATGAGAATTACAATGACCTGCCTGCAGATGATTCAGCTTTGAGTTTCTTCTACCTTTTTTTTTCTTCAAATATTTTGAGCAGTATTGTAGAACAAACGAACTTGTATTCCGTACAAGAAACCGGCAAGTCAATTCAGCTATCAGAGGAAGAATTTAGAGATTTTTTAGCTTTGCATGTAATTATGGGTATTGTTGTAATGCCTTTTCTTATCTCGATTATTGGTCGGATAAATTTAGATACGCTAAAATTGCAGATATAATGTCTTTGAAAAGATATCAGCAGATACGACGATATTTACATTTTGTTGATAATAATATGGCTGATGGAGACAAATATTTTAAAGTTCGTCCAGTTGTAGAACAAATACGACAAAATTGTCTCAAGCAACAGAAAATAGAGTCAAAATTTAGTATAGACGAAATGATGATCGCGTATAAAGGTTCTAAGGCAAGAAAACGTAAGCAATATATGAAAGACAAGCCAAACAAATGGGGTTTTAAAAATTATGTACGAGCCGGTGTATCAGGCATAATCTATGATTTCATATTATATGGAGGTGACGATACATTTCGTAATCATATGTTTAGTGAAGAGGAATTGTCCCTTGGTTTTGGCGCTCAAGTGGTCGTAGCTTTATGCCAAAGCATTGAAAGAAAACCAGCGACAATATTTTGCGACAATTTTTTTTCTTCTCCGGAGCTACTTTTCATACTTCGGGAAAAGTACGGAATCTTTGCCTTAGGCACTATAAGAAGCAATCGCCTTAGAGGAGCAGATGCTGTTCTGCCTACAGAAAAAGTAATGAAAAAAAAGCCTCGCGGAAATTTTGTTGAAGCTGTATGTGACCAAAACCGCTTAGCAGTTGTTCGTTGGAACGATAATAAGGCTGTCACATTTATCAGTTCATTTGTAGCAAGTGAGCCTTTAGAAAATATACGCCGGTATTGCAAAGATGCAAAAGAAAAAATTAACGTTCAGTGTCCACAAATTGTGCGACAATATAATAGACATATGGGAGGAGTTGATCTTGCTGATATGCTAATATCTCTCTATAAAACACCGTTTAAGAGTAGGAGATGGTATTTATCCATATTTGCACAGATGCTCGATATATGTATAAATAATGCTTGGTTACTATACCGCCGCAAACATTCAAGCAATGCAAAAGCTAAAATATCTCTCAAAGCGTTCAGATATGATATCTATGACTTATTGTTGAAGGAAAATAGATCCGCTAAAAGAAATAGAACTGAGGCAACCAAAATAGTAAAACCACATGTAGCCCGACCTCCGAGTCCAGTCAAATATGACAACGTAGGTCATTTCCCTTCAACAATGGAAGAAGGCCGCTGTAGGTTTTGCCTAAAAAAGACTGTAGTGTATTGTATAAAATGCAATATAAGATTATGTTTTGTAACGGGCAAAAACCCAAGAAATTGTTTTCTTAATTTTCACACCAAATAAATAAGTTATTAATTCTTAGATTTCTATTTTTATATCTTTGTGTAGTAAAAAATTAAAAATTACCGTTTGTTTTATTATTTCCGTAATTTGACAACGTCCGCCGCAGCGGACATGCAAAGCTGACCATCAATGGCGAAGTTATTGGCAATGTCCGCTGTGACGGACATGGCTTTCCCCAGCAGTGGGCTATTATAGATTTTTTTAAAGATTTTTCTGGGACTTTTTGACACATCCCTAAAGTCATACAATAATAGAAATTAAATATTTTGAACTTTTTTTTTCTTGCCAAATTAAAGCCGATCGTCCACCGCCAACTAAACTAAGTTAGTTCAGCTTAGCTCGCATAGTTGATCAAGTTTTTCATACATGTGCGTCCACCGCAAACTATGCCAGCTAAGCTACGTGAAATGCCCCAGCTAAGTGGAACTAACTTAGTTGGGCGGCCGATCCGTAACTAACTGAGCTAAACTAAACGCCTCTCACCCCCTTGCCTTACCCCTCTGACACCTGTCGATAGTGTTGTTCGAACGTGTTTGTACAGTGAGCGTTCGTGCGCGGTTGGTAAAACACGTATTTAGCAGCATGGAGGTGTTTATTGAATATGTCAAGCAGTATCCTGTGTTGTATAATCCAGAGGATAAAGACTACCGGGACACAACTAAAAAAGACGGTTTATGGAAGAGGATAGTGGATGAAATGAAAAACCCGAACATATCAGACAGTAAGTTTAATTTATATTGTTATTGTTAAAATGATTACAAAAGGATTCTCCTACATGAAATGCTTCTCTTGTTGCTCGTACATTGTCATGTAGTTGTCCCACTGATCGTAAAACTGATCCGTCCTCAGCACTTGCTTCATCAAAAGCTATTATTGTTTGATTAGTTGAAAGATAATTGTGTAGCACGCAAGCAGCTTTTGTTATTAAATCAACTGATTCTACTTTACACTCTAATGGCCGACGAAATATCCGAAATCGCATTGACAAAATACCAAAGGCATTTTCTACCACATTTCGCGCTCTGCTGAGACGATAATTAAAGTTCCTTTTTTCTCTACTGTTACGACATGCGCTTTGTGGGTATGGTCTCATAAAATGTTTTTGTAAAGGAAATGCCTGGTCACCTATAAATACGTAAGGTATTGCAGTACCACCTTGTAGTAAAGGTTGGTCACTAGGCAAATTTAATTCGTTATTTTGTAGCCTTCGTCCAAATGCACTATCAGAAAAAATACCACCATCACTAAATCTGCCCATGGAACCAATATCTATAATAATAAACTTCTTGTTTGCATCAACAACTGCGAGTAATACTACAGAATGGAAATGTTTATAATTAAAATACTGAGAACCTGAATGAGGTGGGCATTTTATGGATATATGCTTGCCGTCGACTGCTCCAATACAGTTGGGGAATTGCCATTTCAGCATAAAATTTTCAGCAATTTCTTTCCATTCTCTTTCAGTCGGCAAACACATGTAAATTGGTTGTAAATGATTCCAAACTGCTTGGCAGACGTTTTCTACAATCCTAGAAACTGATTTGTCACCCACTCTATAATTGTATCCAATTGTTTTGTAGGAGTCCCCTGTTGCCAAAAACCTGCAAAAGGCAACACTTTTTAATGAATGCATTAACCTTTTTTATTACTGTTTCAGTTAAAACGGCAAAAAACGAATGGAAGAAATTACGTGATGGGCATCGAGAATCAATAAAAAGAATTAAAAACTCAACAAGTGGCCAAGCTGCATCACCAACAAACACTTGGAAATATGCCAGTCTACTTGAATTTTTATTGCCTTATATGAAAAACCGCCCAAGAAGTGGTAACGTAAATGAAATCCAGAATAATAAAACAAACACGACAATGGAAGCTGGTAATGCAAGTGAAAGCCAGGATATTACAATTTCACATACTGAGACACAGGAAAATACTGATCATGTTTCTAACACTGAATCTATACCATCTACATCTCACAGCTCATCGTCTGAACAAAGGCAAAGAAAGAGAAAGAACGATGAATCTTTAGCTGTTTTACTGAGAGACATTGATGCAGATTATGAAAAGCGTCGCCATGAGATAAAAGAGAAAGAGAAAGCTGAAAGGGAATCAAGAAGTCATCCTTTAAAACTGTTTTTTGACAGTATGAGCGAAACAGCCATAAAGTTTCCAGAGTGGTTGCAAAGGGACATTAAAAGGAAAATCTTTACCATAATATCTGAAGCCGAAGATAAGTATGACAATTACTTATACGGAAGTCAGTTCTCATATGGATATTCAACATCTTCTGCTCAATCTACTCCACGCTCCCAAGACACTCCAGTCTCTCAAGATAATCCATACTTCCAAGATACTCAAAACAACGAAGGCACTTCGTTCACCGATACTACTTTCAATTGATATCTTTATACAACCTAATTTTCAATAAATATACCAAAGTAACTGAATCTGTTTAATTTTAATGTTGATACACTTACCTCAAACAAATAGCCAATCTTTCTTCTGGCGATATAGCTTTTCGAAAATTAGTATCAATCTTAGCAATATCCTTGGCAATCATTGTAAGTAACTCATCAAACTGTTGTCTCGATACACGATAGTACATCTTAAAATTTTCGTCGTCTAGTTCATTAAACAAAGTGTTAAATTCGCTGCTTGTTTTCCAGGACTGAATGTGTTGACTTATCCAGTATCTATGTTTCCGTTTTTTCTTCATAAAATAAGCAATAATCAATCTTCTTCTCCTATGACGATAGTCCTCCTCTAAAGTTTCGTCATTACTCGTGTCGTCTTCCATATCACGTCCGGTTAACTCGACGTTCTAGCACAAACTGGCCATCACTAACGTAGTTTTAGCTTATTTATTGGTGGACGGACACCGTAGTTCTAGTTTAGCTTAGCTTAGTTCACTGAGTTTAGTTTTTATTTAGTTTAGCCGGCGGTGGACGTTCGGCTTTAGGGTTAAATAAGTGAACCCATTTGGATGCATTTCATTCAAGCACATGTAAAGCATAAAGGGTGCTTTATTTTTTATTGTTTGGTTACATTAACTGCCTATTTTTTCGTGGATTTCTCAGTTAATGTTTGAACTGTGACCACAACTCCTGGTTGCATACCCTTTCAATAGATGTTATTACATTAGAAGTACTTAGTATAATGAGATTTATATTTATTTTCTAGATAAAAATCCCATATTAGATAACTATACGCGCGAACATGCTATCACGAAGATTCAGACTATGCACTGATGAGGTGAAATCTATATTATTTCGCACCTATTGTATGTGTCTCTATACAGCCGAATTGTGGATCAAATACACACAAAGTGCCATTAACGCTATGCGGGTGGAATATAACAACGCCTTTCGATTACTGCTCGGACTACCACGATACTGTAGCGCATCAGAAATGTTCACTGAAAGGAGAGTACACGGTTTCTGGGCACTGATGCGTGTAAGAATTGCGAGCACCTGGAAAAGATATACTCAAAGCAATAATTCATTAGTAAAAGCATGCTCGAGCATTAATATAGGATATTTGTTAGAGCATTGGTCCGAAATACACACACATTATCAAGGGGTATGCGAATGGTTATTGTGCGGTCAAGCTTGTGCTCAGAATATTAATAATATTAAGTTAAGGTCTTTGTTTTAGTTTTTTGAGTTCCTATTTCTCGATTTGAAGTGTAGCAAAGTTAAAAATTACATAATAAGTGTTTGTAAAATTGGAATTTTGGATCTGGAAATAAAGTGATTTTATTATTTTTTTTTTTTATTAGAACATGCTGTCACATCTGAGCCTTCAACATCTGTTACTTCTGTGCAGCCTATTCGTAAGTATTTTTTTTTATTATTTAGCATGTTTTCATCTATTACACACTAATAATATAAAGGCGATAGTTTATGTGTGTGATTAATTATGTAAGTTTATTACTTATTCACGCTCGAACGGCTGGACCGATTTGAATTAATTTCGGCATGTAGATAGCTCATTTTGGATTAACACAAAAAAAAAATCTCAGGTGAAACTGCTAATGTAACTCTGTATTGTCTGTCCGTCTGTTACGGTTTAACGGCTAAACTACTGAACCAATTTTTATGAAATTTCTTATAGAATAAACTTAAACACCACGGAAGAACTTGCTCTAGTTTTATCTGGCTTCGACTTTGAATATGTTTGCAGCTGTAATAATCGATATTCATGCGGACGAAGTCACGGTTGAACGCTACTATTGTACAATGTTCATATATGATATAGATAGATAATAATGTATGATATATTATATGATGATGTTGTAACAAAAACTAAACGGAAACATTCTAATCCTGAATGCAGAAATTCTAAATTGATAAATAAACTAAAATTAAAATTAGGTAAACTTGCTATCAAATATAAAGATCAGAGGAAGAGAATTCAAGCAGCTAAAAACCTGTCAATGAATAAAACATTTTATTGAAAAACTACCAGAAGAAATTAAAATCTTTACTAAATTGCAACTAAAAAGTGTAGCGAAACCGAGAGGAAGACGTTTCTCAGATCAAGAGAAAATCATGGCACTGACTATACTAAAGCAAAGCCCAAAGGCATACAAATTGTTGCAAAAAATGTTTGTCCTGCCATCAATACGTTGCTTGCAAAAGTTACTGAGCACATTAAGTGTACAACCTGGATTAAACCAGCACATATTAGATGATTTGGAAAACATTGCAAGAAATTTGGCACACGAAAAAAAGTATGTTAATATTTTATTTGATGAGGTTTCATTGGCCCCAGGCATAATATATAATGAATTTATGGACAAAATAATTGGTTTTGAAGATTTTGGATTATGTTTGAAGGTATTAAAAGTAAATGCAAACAGCCCTTTTGTAAGGCCTCAACAAAGAGTTCAGATTTGAAGAAATTATTAATAGAAATTATAAAACAAATTAATAGAACAGGCCTGAAGGTAGTGCCAACAATCTGTGACCAAGCGACAACCAATATAAAAGTGGTGCGAGAATTACACAATGTCACAAAAGCGGAATATTTGAGAAGAGGAATTGAATATAATTCAAAAGCATTTGAAATAGAAAACTTAAAAATATTTCCACTATTTGATACACCTCGCCTTCTTAAAGGAGTAAGAAATAATTTATTAAAAAAAAAAAGCTAAATATATACAAAATGGTGATACTAAATGGGCTGACTGGGAACATTTAAAAATGTTATGAGAAGTAGATGATGGAGACGATGAAATAAGATTGCTTAGTAAATTAACAGAAAAGCATGTCATTGATTTTAAAATACCTAAAATGAAAGTTAAATATGCAGCACAAGTGTTTAGCCCGAGGGTGTCTAGCGCTTTGCGGTTTTTATCAAGTTGGTATATTTATAATTTTACATACTTATAAGATTATATTTTTAACATAATTAGCAAGAGTAATTGAAAAATATTAATATTTTGTTTCAGAACACAAAATTCTACCAGAAGAATGCAAAGGAACAGCAGATTTGCTATTACTATTCGATCAACTTTTTGACTCCTTTAATGGTCATTCTTACGACGGTTCGACTAAAAAATATAAGCAGTGTTTAAAAAATAAATCACCCCATTTCCAACTAAGGTATGATTTGTTACCGATTTTAGAATCTATTGAATTTGAATCAGTAGTTAAAAAAAAATGATTCTCTGTTGATTAAATATGAATCGATTCCACCAGTAAAAATTTGGATACACAATATCAAAACCTTTATTAACTTTATTAACTAGAAATTTCAATCAGGATCCCTTAGAAAATTTCTTTAGTAGTATTAGAAGTAATGGTGTTCGTAATATTAATCCTTTTTGCAATCAGTTTATAAATGCGTATAAGACTTTATTAATCAATAATTTTAATTCTGTTCATTCTGTAAGAGCTAATTGTGAGAACGATTGTAATAAATCATATCAATCAATGGGAAATATGCTGAATAATAAATGTGATGATTCAGAGAATATTGATTTTGCATGTGAAATTGATGCTTTATCAACCATAATGAACAATAATAAAGGTAATGATTGTTTGATTTATAGTGAATCAAAAAAA
Source organism: Vanessa cardui (assembly GCF_905220365.1). NCBI lineage: Eukaryota > Metazoa > Arthropoda > Insecta > Lepidoptera > Nymphalidae > Vanessa > Vanessa cardui. The sequence goes on from NC_061141.1 coordinate 2,593,556, forward strand.
TATGTTACTGGATATGTAATAAAAAAAATGAAATCGAAAATATTCAAAAAATGCTATATTTGTGTACGAGATTTATGTAGATCAGAAGCTGATTTGCAATCTTTTAATTATGAAGTTGATTACACAAAACAATCATTATTCCACCCTAGCGATAATTTGAATAATTTGTTGAATGATATTTATCACACTATTATAACATGCGTACCGTACGCATGTTATAATAGTGTGATAAATATCATACGTACGCAGCGTACGTGATTGTCCAGAAACATTATTATTAAATAAAAAAAATCAAATATATGCTTAATTGTGCATGCGATTATAATTTAATTACTTGTGATCAACATAAGGAGGAGCTGATTAAATGTATTAACACGTTGACGGACAGTACTGCCTGTAGGCTTCAAGCCAGTTAGAAGTAATACGACAGTACGCCCTTCGACGTCGATCTTTTGACTAGTTTAAACACAGTACGTCATAAGACGTGAAATTTTACAGGCATTCATAAGGAAGGGCATGTTGTACTGTCACCGAAGATATATTTTAGAGTTTGTACTGTCACCACACAATGTTTAAAAATATGTTCAAAGAAAGTACCTGCACACACACATCCACATTTTTTCGGCACCGCCCTCACACACACTACGCCCATAGCCGTCGTGTTTTCATACATTTTGTTTAGTACTGCGCCTCGGCGGTGCGCCGACAGGTCTTTACGTGATTTCGCGCGCAATTATTTTTTCCGAACGTAAGCATTGTTTGTTATTAACGTAATTTTATTGTTTTATGAATATAAAATACTAAAACTAGTATATTTGTATATGCAAATAACTTATTTATGTTGCTAATGTATGTTTTCAATACCATTTAGTTGTAATACATTGTAAGCTAATATTTTTGCGGATGGCTTCCCGCGATTCATATGAAAAAGAACAAAAGCGGATTCAGGACCTATTTGACGCTGCTTTGACTTCTGAATCTAGTCATGACCCCTTTGAAGATGATGGAGAATTCGGATCCGATACCGATTTTCAACCATCTGGTGAAGTATCTTCGAGTTCCGAGGGTGAAGCTCAGGCATCACAAATGAGACACAAACAACATAGAACAGCTGCAGTATCCTCTGGTGAGTCTACATCCTATTCATCTAGTGATACAGATGACCCTGATGAACTTAGTAATCACATTATACAAAGTTCTGAGATCTCTGTAAACCAAGAACCTGCTCCATTGGTACCTGGTGTGTTTGTAAATGACGAAGAGAACACTAATGTGGATCAAGTCACCTCTGATCAACCGAACCCTAACAATACGAGTCCTAGGGTATCAGACATACCTCTTGCAAATGAATCATGGTCTCACACAATTGCCGAAATACCAGATTTCAATTTTGATAGCTCTCAATGTGCTATAACCGTAAATGTTGATGACATGAACGGAGTTCTTGATTTTTTCTACCTTGCATTTCCGCAAAATTATATAGAATACCTGGTAAACTGTACTAATAGTTATGGGAATGCTTTATGCAATAGTAATAGACCTCACACCAGACATAGCCGCAAAATGGCATACCGTGAAGTCACTTCTGAAGAGATTATGAAATTTCTTGGACTTAGCCTACTCAAAGGTCATATAAATTGTTCTAAACAAAGAAACCTTTTTTCATTATCCGATCCGCTATATTATCACCCCATATTTAGTTACATAATGTCAGGACGAAGATATGAGCAAATCCTACGCTGCCTTTATGCATCGGAATTGGAAGCCAAAGGAGAAAATAAGGTTGTAAAATTTATTGATTTGATGACTCTAAACTTGCGTAAAATTTACAATGCTGGAAAAGAACTATCATTGGATGAGTCGCTTCTACTGTTTCGAGGTCGTTTGCACTTTCGTCAATACATCAAGTCGAAAAAGGCTCGCTATGGCATCAAATTTTATGAACTCACCACGTCTGATGGCTATGTGCTAAATATGAAAATGTATTCAGGTAAAGAAGCACCTGAGCAAAACTTGGGTGAAAATGGGTCTAAGACAGAAAAACTCGTATTGCGATTAATGCGTCCGTATTTGCTACATGGTCATCATCTTTTTATGGATAACTACTATAATTCTGTGAATTTATCACAGAAACTGATTGATTTGAAGACTCACTGCACTGGAACCTTGCGGGCAAATCGTAGAGAAAATCCTGTATATATTGTAAAGAAAAAGCTGAAGAGAGGTGAGCACGTATGGGCACGTAAGAATAAAGTTTACGTTTCAAAGTGGAAAGATAAACGTCCAGTAATGATGATTACCACTGGCCAACATCCTTCGATTGTGAAAGTGAGTAACAGATTTGGCAAGAGAAGACAGAAAGACGCAGAAGTGGAACTTTATAACAGGTACATGTCTGGCATTGATAGGTCCGATCAAATGATATCTTATTACTCGTGCCCCCGAAAAACTATAAGATGGTACAAAAAGGTATTGTTTCACTTGCTAGATATTGCGGTATGGAATGCTTACTTTCTATATAAAAATTTAAGAAAACAACGCCTCTTCATATCATTATATTAACTATCGAGAGGAACTGATTAAGGTGATGATTGGGATTCATGATCGAAATATCAAAGGAAAAGATATGGTCAATCAAAGCAGCATTTATGATAACAGACGATTCCGACCAAGCACATCATCTGCTCCACAGGCAGTCAATATTTCTGGTACTGAAAATATCACAACTGGTCATTGGCCAGAACAAATTTTATCTAGACCTGGTACAGCAAAAAAGTTTGCTTTCCTAAAGTGCAAAGTTTGTACTAAAAAAAAATATTCGAAAGGAAACGAGCTATCGCTGTAAAGGATGCCCCGATAAACCCCCATTCTGTCCACCATGTTTCGAATCTTACCATAATAGTATTGACAATAATGAATAATTAGGGGAGAAGGGGGCACCTTAGCACAGGGGCAGATTTGAATATGTTGATTCTTAAGCCGATCGTCCACCGCCAACTAAACTAAGTTAGTTCAGCTTAGCTCGCATAGTTGATCAAGTTTTTCATACATGTGCGTCCACCGCAAACTATGCCAGCTAAGCTACGTGAAATGCCCCAGCTAAGTGGAACTAACTTAGTTGGGCGGCCGATCCGTAACTAACTGAGCTAAACTAAACGCCTCTCACCCCCTTGCCTTACCCCTCTGACACCTGTCGATAGTGTTGTTCGAACGTGTTTGTACAGTGAGCGTTCGTGCGCGGTTGGTAAAACACGTATTTAGCAGCATGGAGGTGTTTATTGAATATGTCAAGCAGTATCCTGTGTTGTATAATCCAGAGGATAAAGACTACCGGGACACAACTAAAAAAGACGGTTTATGGAAGAGGATAGTGGATGAAATGAAAAACCCGAACATATCAGACAGTAAGTTTAATTTATATTGTTATTGTTAAAATGATTACAAAAGGATTCTCCTACATGAAATGCTTCTCTTGTTGCTCGTACATTGTCATGTAGTTGTCCCACTGATCGTAAAACTGATCCGTCCTCAGCACTTGCTTCATCAAAAGCTATTATTGTTTGATTAGTTGAAAGATAATTGTGTAGCACGCAAGCAGCTTTTGTTATTAAATCAACTGATTCTACTTTACACTCTAATGGCCGACGAAATATCCGAAATCGCATTGACAAAATACCAAAGGCATTTTCTACCACATTTCGCGCTCTGCTGAGACGATAATTAAAGTTCCTTTTTTCTCTACTGTTACGACATGCGCTTTGTGGGTATGGTCTCATAAAATGTTTTTGTAAAGGAAATGCCTGGTCACCTATAAATACGTAAGGTATTGCAGTACCACCTTGTAGTAAAGGTTGGTCACTAGGCAAATTTAATTCGTTATTTTGTAGCCTTCGTCCAAATGCACTATCAGAAAAAATACCACCATCACTAAATCTGCCCATGGAACCAATATCTATAATAATAAACTTCTTGTTTGCATCAACAACTGCGAGTAATACTACAGAATGGAAATGTTTATAATTAAAATACTGAGAACCTGAATGAGGTGGGCATTTTATGGATATATGCTTGCCGTCGACTGCTCCAATACAGTTGGGGAATTGCCATTTCAGCATAAAATTTTCAGCAATTTCTTTCCATTCTCTTTCAGTCGGCAAACACATGTAAATTGGTTGTAAATGATTCCAAACTGCTTGGCAGACGTTTTCTACAATCCTAGAAACTGATTTGTCACCCACTCTATAATTGTATCCAATTGTTTTGTAGGAGTCCCCTGTTGCCAAAAACCTGCAAAAGGCAACACTTTTTAATGAATGCATTAACCTTTTTTATTACTGTTTCAGTTAAAACGGCAAAAAACGAATGGAAGAAATTACGTGATGGGCATCGAGAATCAATAAAAAGAATTAAAAGCTCAACAAGTGGCCAAGCTGCATCACCAACAAACACTTGGAAATATGCCAGTCTACTTGAATTTTTATTGCCTTATATGAAAAACCGCCCAAGAAGTGGTAACGTAAATGAAATCCAGAATAATAAAACAAACACGACAATGGAAGCTGGTAATGCAAGTGAAAGCCAGGATATTACAATTTCACATACTGAGACACAGGAAAATACTGATCATGTTTCTAACACTGAATCTATACCATCTACATCTCACAGCTCATCGTCTGAACAAAGGCAAAGAAAGAGAAAGAACGATGAATCTTTAGCTGTTTTACTGAGAGACATTGATGCAGATTATGAAAAGCGTCGCCATGAGATAAAAGAGAAAGAGAAAGCTGAAAGGGAATCAAGAAGTCATCCTTTAAAACTGTTTTTTGACAGTATGAGCGAAACAGCCATAAAGTTTCCAGAGTGGTTGCAAAGGGACATTAAAAGGAAAATCTTTACCATAATATCTGAAGCCGAAGATAAGTATGACAATTACTTATACGGAAGTCAGTTCTCATATGGATATTCAACATCTTCTGCTCAATCTACTCCACGCTCCCAAGACACTCCAGTCTCTCAAGATAATCCATACTTCCAAGATACTCAAAACAACGAAGGCACTTCGTTCACCGATACTACTTTCAATTGATATCTTTATACAACCTAATTTTCAATAAATATACCAAAGTAACTGAATCTGTTTAATTTTAATGTTGATACACTTACCTCAAACAAATAGCCAATCTTTCTTCTGGCGATATAGCTTTTCGAAAATTAGTATCAATCTTAGCAATATCCTTGGCAATCATTGTAAGTAACTCATCAAACTGTTGTCTCGATACACGATAGTACATCTTAAAATTTTCGTCGTCTAGTTCATTAAACAAAGTGTTAAATTCGCTGCTTGTTTTCCAGGACTGAATGTGTTGACTTATCCAGTATCTATGTTTCCGTTTTTTCTTCATAAAATAAGCAATAATCAATCTTCTTCTCCTATGACGATAGTCCTCCTCTAAAGTTTCGTCATTACTCGTGTCGTCTTCCATATCACGTCCGGTTAACTCGACGTTCTAGCACAAACTGGCCATCACTAACGTAGTTTTAGCTTATTTATTGGTGGACGGACACCGTAGTTCTAGTTTAGCTTAGCTTAGTTCACTGAGTTTAGTTTTTATTTAGTTTAGCCGGCGGTGGACGTTCGGCTTTAAACGCAGCTTTGTATTAGTCTATGCCACAACTCGATTTTAATGTTGGCAACACCGGGTATGTCAAACGTCAAGTCACAGAGCGCGTGTGTTTATAAGTGAAATCGAGTTATAACCTCTCTTCATTCTTGAGCCGTCGAAGTTTAAAATCCAAATAAATGTTGTAAGAAATTATCAATCACGTGAGTAAATATTTACCACTTAATTATTTTACATGTTTATCTAATACTTATTAGTTTTTCATCTACATGGTAGTTTTTGCTTGACGGTTGTTTTATATATTTTTTTTATTAATGTTTATCTTTCAAGTGAGTATGGGGCAGATTTGATAAAAAGAAAAGGGGCAGATTTGAACACTATGTTCAAATGTGCCCCGACCCCGTTTTAAATGATATCTTCAAATATGCGTCTTTTCATATATTTTAAATGTAATACTAATTCTAATTAAATGCATCACTAATTATAATTATTTATTTATAGGATGGTTAGAACATATAAAAAAAAGCGGGAAAGTACAGTTAATGAAGATGATGTATTAAAAGCAGTTTTAAACGTCATAAACGGAACTATGAAACTTAGGAGAGCTGCTACTATATATGGGTTGACGCCGAGCACACTCTTTTATCGAGTTAAAAAGTATAAAGAAAACATAGCGGGTTGGGTTTAGCAAACTTCTGCACGATTTTGGGGAAACAAATTATTTTATATGTTAGAGGATTAGTCACTGATTACAAAAATACCACTCGCGTCCTGCGAAATTCTGCACCATTTTCGAGAAAATTAAGAAAACTATCATAACCTATAAACGCCGAAATACGTCAAATAGATCGTAATAACAGTTTAAGAGCAGGATAAGTGACATATTTTGCTCTAGTTCGACAAGGATGCAACATAACAGTGCTTGTCATATGTCAAAACGCTTAATTAATGTGTCAAAAGTCAAGATAGTGTTCTGTAAGAATTCGAATTTCATTCCGTTGTTTCTCTTTGACTCGCGCGAATGTGTTCTCCATTTTGTTTAATTTCTTTTAATTCGACGACTTTCGCTTTAATCTTGGACTCCGATTCTTTGCCTACACGACTACTTACTCGCTTATATATACTGGACACCGATTTTTTGCCTACGCGATTAACTGTTGCTATCATCCCGGACGAACGAACGTGGTGTTTAATAAATACCATGTCGCAGTGTACTGACTCACAGCCGTCGACAAGTCGCGATTTTTCTTCTGAAGAACCGCCAGTTAAACGTAGTCTATACGTTGAGGAAGTAAAAAAAATGTACAATTTAGCTAAGGTGATGCGCAAGCTTGGTACTCCCGAACAAGCTATTAGCTTCGCTGAAGAAAATAACATGATACCACAAACAAAGATGTGCCGCGTTCATAAAAAACCTATGACTGTCATATTTTCATCAAATAGAAATGTTGGATCTTTCGTCTGTTATAAAGGACCATGCCGAGGAAAGAACGTCAGCCGAGCAAAAGGAACATGGTTTGAGAATATTAAAGTATCACTAACACAAGTTTTTTATTTAATGTATGCATACTCTAACAAATGGAGTTATGCCATGGCCATTAAAGAAGATTTTAATGACGATGACCATTGCTTATCTAAAGCTACAATCTGCGACTGGTATAATTATTGCAGAGAAGCAGTAATAATATACCAGTTGGAGAAACAAACATTCAAGGGGAAAATTGGTGGACCAGGGAAAATAGTCCAAATCGATGAAAGCAAATTTGGAAAAAGAAAGTATAACAAAGGTAAGCTATAGCTATAACAAAATAAACACATCACAAATTCATAAATTATTTATGGCAAGCAATTTTAAATATTCTTTTTTTGTTTCAGGCAGGCATATTGAGGGACATTGGGTCCTCGGCATGATAGAAGATGGAAGTGAGGACCTTAGGCTTGAGGTCTGTCCGGAGAACATAAGGTCTGCTGATGTTTTGGTGCCCCTAATAAAAAAGCATGTCGCTGAAGGCACCATCATCCATACCGATTATTGGCGAGCATATGACGGATTACAAAATAATAATAGTCCCCCCCCCCTCCACATTACCCCCCTAGTGCAGAAGTTTTCTAAACCGCAACCAACATAGCTCCTAGGAGTGAAGTATTTTCAAGTAAATACACTGTTGCTCAGATATTTACCAATGACGAGGAAAAACTGTTGGAAAAATACCTCTTGAAAAGATCAAAAATGAACTATGGCCTCACCTACACAAGTGCAAGATCGTTAGCTTTTGAATATGCAACAGCTTTACGTAAATGTCCAGCAAAATGGACGGAAAATACACAGGCAGGCATAGAGTGGATGAAAGGATTTATGAAAAGGCACAAAAATTTGTCTTTGCGAAAGCCTGAGAACACGAGTCTTTCACGTTCGACAAGTTTTAATAAGCACAACGTGTCCATGTTTTACGATAATTATGAAAGGGTTCTGCAAAAGACCCACTTTACTCCAGACCGAATTTTCAATTTGGATGAGACCAATATTATGACAGTGGTGCAAGCACCTAATGTAATTGCGCAGACTGGTTCAAAGCAGGTAGGTCAGTGTGTGTCAGCAGAGAGAGGCCAGCTGATAACAATGTGCGCCATAGTCAGTGCAACAGGTAATACCGTTCCACCAGTTTTCATATTTCCGCGAGCACGATTTCATGATGTTATGATTAATGGAGCGCCACCTGGAAGCGTTGGTTATGCAAATAGTCCAAAAAGCGGATGGATGACCGGCCCTTTGTTTGTTAAGGTGCTGCAACATATAAAAAAATCCACAAGATGTAGTAAAGATGACAAAATATTGTTATTATTTGACAATCATGAAAGTCATTGTTCTTTAGATGCAATCAATTACTGTCGAGACAATGGTATTGTTGTACTCACATTCCCCCCCCCATTGCACACATCAGATGCAACCCCTAGATGTTGCCATCAATGGGCCATTTAAACAAAAAATTTCAGTGGCACAAAATAATTGGCTGCTCGAACATCCTGGGAGAACCATCACAATCCATGATCTAGCAGGTATTGTGACTCCAGATATAATGCTTCTCATACGCCTAATAATATAATTTCGGGGTTTTCAAAACCAGGAATCTACCCACTTAATCGTAATGCATTTACAGACGATGATTTTCAGTGTGCAGAAGTCACGAATCGTCCTCAACCTAATGTATTTGCTGAGAATGAGAGCCCCATAGCAGCTAATGCTTTACTTGATATCCCTGATATTATTCAGCCAACAGTAGCTTTACAAAGAGAGTCACGTCCGCCACAAACTGTATCTCCTGGCCGAGAAGAAAATGATCAGAGAGATAGTAGTCCAAGTATTTGTAATCAGTTCCTCATGGCATCTAATGCTTCACTTGAAATGATTGATGTTATGCAGCCAACAGAAGCTTCACAAAGAGGGCCACAAACGCCACAAATATCGCCTAGGGTAGAAGACATACATCAGAGATTCTTTAGTCCGAGTATTTATGATCACAGTAAAGACAATATTAATGAAATGTCTGGTGAAGTACCCGGTCCCATAACTCCGGAAATGATTAAACCTTATCCTAAAGCCCCGCCACGTAAAAATTGCGCAACAGGACGAAAAAAAGGAAGTTCGCGCATCTTGACTGACACTCCAGAGAAGAATGCAATCGAAGCAGCACATTTAAATCGGATGAAAAAATTAGAAAAGCCTGCTATTCGTCGACGTACAAAAGAAAGCAAGCCAAATACCAAAGTAAAGAAACCTAGAAAAGGCAAGCAACTTCCTAAAGGCAAATCTAAATCAAAAAAGAGTTCTATATTCACATCAAGCTCTGAATCTGATGATCATGACAGTCACTTCTCCATGAATGACGACACAGACTTGGATGCGACTGATGCCAGTAGCAGTCAACATGAAGATGAAGAACTGCAGGATCCAGTTCACAATACTAATTTTACTAGCGAAAATCTGAAAGTAGGGGACTTTGTATTAGTTCAGTGTCCGTCAGAGAAACGAACAGCATCTGTAGCTTTCGTTGCTAGAATTGAAGAAAGGGACTTAAATACTTTTACTGTCAATTTTTTGAAGAGAAAAGGAAATCTGTTTTACTTTCCTGAAAAAGTTGATAGATGGCCAATTACTATTTTGGATATAGTAACAAAACTGCCAGCACCTAACGACGCACCTGGCACGTCCAGAACTGCATCAAAACTTTCTTTTAATTTCAATTTTTCTTTCTTTTCTATGGGATAGGTACCTTACATGTTTATTTTTAAAATATTCTGCAATGTGATTATTTTTGTTACCAAAGTCGAAGTCTGACTAAATTAAGAAACTATTATTTTAAATATAATTACTATAAGACAAGATTTAACTGTAAAAGTTTGATATAAGTTTATTTTATGTTTGATTTTGAGTCTGTGGCAATATATATGATTATATTAACAACAAACTAATACTTTATTCACTCTATTTCCTGCATTAAAACCAGTTTTTCAAAACTGCCCCATGTCGATTCAAATGTGCCCCCATGGAGAGGCAGATTTGAACAAATTTGGCTTTTAAAAAAAACAAAAATATCGTCATAAGACTTTTATCAAATTGAAACATCTCGTCATTTTTATATTAATCAAAGACTAAGAAAGCTAAGAAAAATATTTTGTTTAAATTTTTCTTTACAGTTGATTTGTTACAAGCCAAAATATAAAAAATGTGCTAAGGTGCCCCCTTCTCCCCTACACTGATTTTTAGATTATGAAACTGATTGTGATATCACGTTCCTTACGTACAAAATATAAGACTGATTTAAATATAATTATGTTGATTTTTGAGAAGATTTATATACATTTAGTTTATAAAAATTGTATGCATAACATATGTGACAGAACGCCTTATGACGTTCACGTCTATATCCGTTCTGTCATATCATGTGTTATTCTAATAGTTGCGCTGTGACTCTACGCCTATGGGCAATGTATGAAAAATAGTACTGTCTCAGCAACCATAACATGTGAGAGAGTACTGTCCGTCAACGTGTTAATAATTTATCCATCAAGTTGATTATACATAGTTGGTGTACCGGGGTGAACAGAATTTTAAATGGAAAGATATCCCGATTCAATTATGAAGAATATACATTCCTGTGTGAAAACAGCAACCGACAAACTTTTTCAGCATGCTTGCGATGAAGAAAAAGATTTGACTGCTGAACACCAAGGTGACGAAAACTCTACAAAGCTTACCGTGTCCGGCGATGGAACTTGGAAAAAGCGAGGATATACTTCCTTGTATGGAGTGACATCATTGATCGGATATTATTCTGGGAAAGTAATTGATATCCTCGTGAAAAGTGCCTATTGCAAACAATGCGAAACTTGGAAAAGCAAACTTGATAGTGAAGAATATCGACAATGGTATGAAAACCATCAAGATGATTGCAGTTGTAATCATTCAGGTTCTTCTGGAAAAATGGAAGTTGATGCAGTGATCGACCTATTCAAGCGTTCAGTGAAAAAATTCGGAGTGCAGTACAGAAATTACATTGGAGACGGTGATTCCAAAACGTACTCTGGGATTGTGAAAGCTGCCCCATACGGTGATCAAGAAGTCGTGAAGAAGGAATGTATTGGACACGTACAGAAGAGAATGGGAACGCGACTCCGAAATTGTGTGAAAAAGAAAGTGGAAACGGTGGAAAAAAAGATGGAAAAAAATACAAAAAAAAACTCTCGGTGGAAAAGGCAAGCTGACAGCAAAATGATCGACAAGTTGACAGTTTATTATGGCTTAGCAATAAGGAGAAATTGTGATTCGGTTGAGAATATGAGTAATGCAATCTGGGCCACATTTTATCATTACTGCTCGACGGACGAAAATCCACAACACGCAAAGTGTCCGATCGGATTGGACTCATGGTGCTCTTGGCAGCGGGCAGCAGCTGCTGATAACTTATCAGTTTATAAGCATGATTATCAGCCATTTCCACAAGAAGTTGCTGAGGCCCTGAGGCCCATTTATGAAGATCTCAGCAATGAAAAATTATTGGAAAGATGTGTGGGTGGTTTCACCCAAAACAATAATGAAAGCTATAACCAACTGGTGTGGAAGATCTCTCCAAAAGTACTTCCAGCCGGATCAAAAACGGTGGAAATGGCTGCATATATAGCTGCTGGCATCTTTAATGAAGGGACAGCTGGCCTTTTATTTTATATGAATGCAATGGGCATCTCACTTGGGCCCAATGCGCATTCATATACAGATAAAGAAGATGCGCAGCGCATCAAGATCTCCGACCTGAGATCACACGCGAGCACCAGAGAGGGAAGAATGGCTCGCAGACAGCATCAAATCGAATTATTAGAAGCTGCCAACGATGCGAACGGATTGTTATATGGCCCTGAAATAGATGACTCCAAGGGTTTTGATGTCATACGTCTTCCCCCCTATCACCCAGAATTAAATGCTATTGAAAATATTTGGGGTATTGTAAAAAAATATATCGCATCAAAGAATATCGAACAAAACATGACGAACATGGAAAGACTGATCTTTGAAAGCTTGAATAGAGTAACCAGTGAAACATGGCAAAAAACCTGTGCTCATGTTGAAAAAATTGAAAAAGAATACTTAAAATACGTCGACCTGGATTTTGAGTTCATAATTAACTTAGGGAACGATTCTGACGAAAGCGAATCGGAAATTGAATTTGATAGTGATTAAGTGCTGATTTTTTTTTGTTTCTTCTCTGTAATAAATAAAAATATTATTTACTTTCAACTGTTGTTCTTTTTCTCTGCAACTTATCATTCTAATAGCTAAATATTATTTACTTAAATTGTCTATATAATTTATTAAATAAATATATAATGCGTGTCAGATTTCTTTCCTAACGCTACCTACGTTTACACACACTAGCGCGCCTATCACTACACGTCACTACTACAACCAGAGCCAAACGGACTTCGTGAAATAGAATATCTATACCTGTGAAACAGAAGTTTTGTATAAAAAGCAAAGTAGGGTGAGTGGGGGGAAGATGAAAAACGGGGTAACACAAAAAGGCATCAATAAAGAAAAATTTTGTGTAATTTACCCAATGCAGGCACTTGTCGTATCGAGGGATCGGTTGTGTGTTACAAGGGAATATTTGCGCTGCGGAATTTACGCGAGCAAATCGGGTGTTTTATTTTACCCCGTGTCGCGTAACTTCATATACGAGGTAGGTACGAGTTTTTTGTTTGTATACATACTTATTATTTTTAATTGTTAGTTATGTTTTTAAGTTCAAATATCGCTACTTTTTGTATTTTAGGACTTATTGTAACATTCCGTCTTCACCCGCCAATATTTGAAGGGGTAAGATAAACATATAAAAGTTTCCATCTTGCCCCGTTTACAAAAGTCATACTAATGGTCACATGCTCTCAAAGTGTATTTGAATATATATTTTTATTGTTACAGTCCATATATAAATTGTCAGCAGTACCGAATAAATAAAAATTAAATTCAGTTTGTCAATTTAGAAACATTACCATGCCACGTAACTACGTCCGAAAATCTCTACGTGCAAGCTCCTACACTCATGAAGACGTGGCAGAAGCCGTTGAGAAAGTGAAAAGGAAGGAACTGACATTATACGGCGCGGCTAAATTTTTTAAAATACCCATTGCTACTCTTCATAATCGTTTGAATAAAAAAACCGGTGTTAAAAGTGATACACTTGGTCGCCCTCCCGTACAAGATTAGCAAATGGTCTTAAAGTTTTAGAAAAATGGGGTTTCGGTCTATCTAGAAAAGAAGTAATTTTATTAGTGGAACGCTATGTTCGATTGAATAAAATATGTACCCCATTTAAAGATAACACTCCAGGACCGGATTGGTTCACAAACTTCCGTAAACGACACAACCTTTCACTTAAAAAAGCTCAGTCTCTGGAACATTTAAGAAAAAATAACACTAATCCTTTTATTATAAATGAATACTTCACAATTTTGGAATCAACGTTAAAGGAATTAAATTTGGAACAACGGCCACATTTAATATGGAACGATGAAACATCAGTGTGTTTAAACCCTTCAAAAACAAAAGTAGTCGGAAAGAAGGGGGCCCCATCTTCTCGAATTACACATGGTACTGGCAGAGAAAATATCACTGTTTTAACGGCAGTTAGCGCCAATGCCAAGAAAAAGTCCTTTAATCATATTTAAGGGGAAATTTGTATGGGATTCATGGGTAGCTGATACCGACGGCAAATATGATTTTGAGCTGTCTTATGTCAAAGAGGATGGATGGATACACAAATATTTTAAAACTTTATAGAAAAAGTGTTTATCCCTGCCCTTGGAAAGGAAAGACCAATCCTTCTAGTTTACGACGGACATGGCAGTCACGTTGATCTCAATGTAGTCGAATTAGCTATTCAAAACAACATAACAATTTTAAAATTACCGCCTCACACATCCCATATCCTACAACCGTTGGACGTGGCTGTATTCAAGTCTTTTAAAAGTAGATGGGACGCAAAATTAATTGAAGGGCAACGACACAATACAGGTGTTAAAAATTTGGAACGATACCAAAGACGAAATAATATTAAACGGCTTTAAAAAAGTGGGAATATATCCTTTTAACTCTAAGGTGGTTCCGACTGATAAATACGACCCGAGAGCATACAAGCGTTGGGAAGAAACGCAAAAAAACAACCCTCACTCTTCACATCCACAGTCTGAAAATCCGTCAGTAAATGATACACAATACCCCCTACCACCACATGTAAATTAACAGTTATCACAACAAGATCCGCGATTTCATATTTTGTCAACGTTAAGCCCAGTTAGTTTAAAAGAAATTTGCATTAATGCTATCAATCTTCGGATGAGAAATGACATGTTTTTAAATTATGAAAATACTTCTTTAGACTTAGAAAATATTCATCTGTTGGCGGATGTGTCAAAGAATCACGAATACGCACGAAAATTCATAGCGTACCAGAAAGAAGAACTACCTGAATGTTTGACATCAGATAATGTTAAAATTCAAAATGTATCAACATCGGCAGCACAAAAATCAAAAATTAATATAATTTCTAATGAATTAGTCAGCTTCGAAGAACTTCTTCTTGAAACAGTCAAGCAAACCCCTCGACTCGATACGAAGATCAAAAGAAGGCGTATAGCGGTAGGAGAGGAAGTAATTACAGAGACTATGAAAAAAAACTATAATGAAAAATCAACACAAAATATACTTGAGACCAAAATAGAAATACCAAAGAAAACTCCAAAAAAGAGTGAAGTTGTAAAAGAAAAACTGGGAAATATTAAAAAAAGTAGTGAAATAAAAAAAGAACGTAATACTAAAAAATATCAAATGAAGAAAGAAGACCAACGGGAAAAGAAAATATCTAAAAATATAAAGAGAAAAATGAAAGTATTGTATAGCGAGACGGAAAGCTCTGAAAGTGAGATAGAAGCTAAAACTCTTGAATCTGATGATTCTGACTATAATAATATGGAAGAATTTATTGACAAATGCTTAAAAGAACAAGACGAAGATCAGGAAAATGTAAATCCTTGGCCAATTACACCATTGAGGCTAGGTGAAATTACAATGTTTGACGATAAATCTAGTGAGTTAAAGAAAGATGATTGGGTTGTAGTACAATTTACTACAAGAAAAAACGTCAAACATTTCGTCGGAACGATTTTGTCATATGAAAACCATATGCCTGTAATAAAATTTGTACGAAAAGTCAAAGAGACGAGGTCGAATACGATTATATCTTTCACCTATCCAGATGTGGAAGATATAAGCGTCCTAAAACATACGGAAGATATTGTTTGTATTCTTCCACAACCGGAAATTTCTCGTCGCGGCCAAATAAGGTTTGAAGTCGATTTAAAAAAAATCAATATTCAATAAGTCGTTAATTGTTGTTTTTGTTTTTTCTTTTGTTGATTTTTTAAAAAAGATTTATGATTAGTTTAAACAATTGTGTTTAGTATCTTATATTTTATATTAACTTTTTCCACTTCGTGTCAGTTTTTAAGCACATAGCTGGAGTAGATTTTTTTAATTATTATTTTTTTTATCTTTATGCCTGTGTACTCCGAACCCGGTGGGCAGAGGTGCAATAGCATCCATCACTGGCCGAACAAATTTTTAGGTCCCAATGTAATTGGTGGTCGCCTTATTGACATCGCTCGGGATTTCCAAACTCGGGGTTGTGCTAATAGGATTTCTTTACACGTACTACATCATAGTGCAGAAGAATGAAACATTCTGGAAAATCCGTAATCATTGATTTTTTAAGTTAAGTATTAGGTAAAATAAAGACTTGTTATCGGTATTTTAGTCAACATCAATTTGCAATTTGACTTTGACTTACAGATTACAAAATATAAGTTCCTAAATATGCCAAATTTAAGTTAATTATTTATTGTTTTTATATAGTACTAGCTTTGCCAACGACTTGGCTCGTGCAGAATAATATTTTTTTAAAATAAATAATATTTAAATGAATCTTATATTATAAAAATATGTTATTTTGGTACATGTATGTATGTATGCTATACGCATACGCTATATAGTACAGGATCCGGGGCCTATTTTGTCACTTGATTACTATCAAGCTAATTTTCCGTGAGTAGCTTCATTTTGATAAGACGCCCAACAATTTCCTGTGCGAAAATTCTCGATATTGGTAGCTAACAGAGGTAGCAATAATAAAATATGTCGATTTGATGATTCTCAAATATTAATTACTAACTGGATTGTTTTTTATTAAATCTTAAGATAATTATCTAAATTATTTGAAAAAATATTTGTCCTACAAAATCTATGGTTTCATCAAAGAGTCCTCCCCCTCCAACATGTATTGATAACGAGATCACCAAAAATTATTACTAACCAGCTGATTTTTTTTTTATTACTTAGTTAATATATATATATAATGTAACGGTCATATTGTCCTACAAATTCCGTGGTATGTTATCCCGGTCCTACGGTCGAAAGTAGTAGTACAGATCATAAATGTAAAAATAGCGTGGTACGCTATTGCGGTGCTCCAATTGAATATATATTGGAAAGTCATGAAATTAAAAATCAATTTATTTCTCAAGCGTGAGAAAAAAAAATCTTGACTTTTCGGTAGATTTCACTTAACAATAAGTTAAAAAATTACTGAACGCCAACTGAAATTAAACAAAACAATAACAAAGAAAACTTTGTGCCGCTTGGGTTTCTGTATTTTTCTACAAAAGCTGATTCACGCCGTTACGCGTGCGCAGAGCATTTTTACTCCGTCGTAGTAGGTATCCCACGTTTGTGTCGAGTATAAGCGTGTTAGTAAGCATTTTTCAGTTCACGTGCTGCAAAATAATTATGGAGTGTTTTTTGTGTAATTTGCTTTGTGAAAATCCTACTTTCCGAGAGAAAAGGGAAGAAGTGAAGAAGTTTAATGCAGACATTTGGCTTTCCTGTAAAACTTTTTTATCTGCTCGAAAACATCATCAACAAAAATATGGAGATGTTATATTACCTGAAAATTGGAATGACGAAGTAATAGGTTATCATTCCTCTTGTTACAAAGAATTTCGAGTGAAATCAAAATATTTGTCTTATGAAAGGTAAGTCGCTCGAATATTTTTTTACTTTATTTTTAAAATTATTGAAAGATAATGTTTATTATGAACTAAAATAGTATTTCATGAAAAACGCTAAAATAAATAAAAATCGTAGCGTGGTCACATTATTACCTAAAAACTGCTAGTTTTAGTAAACCAGAAGTAATTAATTAACTTTTATAATTACATTTTTTTTGAGACTTCCTTTTGAAAAACTAGTTTTATAAAAAAAATGTGGTAATAAAATAACAGAGTTTTGAATATATCACATCTTAAGACACTTCAAAAAGACTCAGTGATTTTTCTGCCATGATCCTTTGGAGTATAATATAAATATATTTAATGCAATAATAAACTAAGCCACGTGTTTATTGTTTACTCATTCAAGCCTCGGAGAATTCAAATACGTTCGGAAATGCTCGACTCTTCTCGGGAAGTTTTTTATTATTTACATTTGTTCTTGTATAACTATTTTACCAAATATTAATTTAATATGGGATCATTTTTTCAATATCGATAATCTTAAGTGATATTTATGTAGACTGTGTGTACTTGCATCTTTCTCAAATAAATAATTATTTATTTTTTTTAAAATAATTTCTCATATACACAGCACTGAGCCAGCTTCAACATCATCTACGTCTCAATCTACCGCAATTATTGATTCCTCGATTTCTTTAACGTCTGCTCCAAATGCAGAACCAGACCCATTGCCATGCACTTCACGGTTAGTTAATTAAAATTTTTTTTTTATTTGTTATACAAATCTCAAAAAATCTTCTTGACATTATTTATTTATTTTCCATTATAAAACTGCTGCGCACGTTATTATTTACAGAAATATTGACCAAAATTCAACATTAGTAAATGATGAAACCAGTAATATCGAAGACTCGGAAAATACTGTTGAGGGGGACAATACAGATTGTGAAGTAGATGTACAAAGTTTTCGAGATGATGAGTCAGCAAAGAAATGTTTTTTTTGTGAAAAAGTCAATATAAAACGTAAAGGGCGACAAATTTACTGTCGTAAAATTAAAAACAAAATGTCCTTTCTGGAAAAAATTAAAAATTATTCAACAGAACTGGGTGATATAGAGATGTTACTAAAAATTCAAGACGAAACTAACTCGGTTAACGATGATTTTTTGGCGTATCACAATATATGTAGTGTGAATTATTTTGCGAAATACCAAAGGAAAACGAATCCACCTCCAAGTAATGATTGGGCTACGAAACGAGAAGGCCATAAAATTGCCAGAGAACGATTGATTAATTATATTCAGCAAGAAATTATTATAAATCGACGAGTGATGTCATTAGCTCACTTGAAATATTGTTATGCTGAATTTGTGAAAGAAATGTATGACCACGCAAATTTAGAAGCTACCACATTCAGCAATAAAGCTCTTAAGGATTTTATACAAGCTCAATTAAGACACAAAATATCATTGGTTAATATTTCTAATCAACAATTTGTTATTTCATCTGATGTAGATATTGAAACAACCGATGATGAAGAAATCAGTAATATATTATTTCAACAAGAAGCACAGGATTTCGCCTTGAAATATCGAAAAAATATATTGAAAATTGAAAAAAAACCTTTAACTGATTTCATTGATAGTGAAGTATTAAATGAAGGAGAGTGCGATGTTCCAAAATGGTTGGATTTATTTTGGACTACTGCTTTGAACGGTATTGGCAAAGAAAGCTGCGATCGGGTTCAGAGATTGTCTTCATGTTATTCGCAGGACTCAATCTACAGTATCACTAAAGGTTATATTAAACCGCGAAAACATATTTTACTGGGTATAACAATGAAAAGCCTCACGGGAAGCAAAAAAGTTGTGGATATATTAAGCAGACAAGGTTACTGCATCAATTATCCAAGCGTACTGGAATTGGAGACGTCTGCTGCATATCCTTGTGCCACTAATAATCGATCATGTCCTGCCGGCATTCAACCAACTTCTTTATTATCATCTGGAGTAGCGTGGGATAATTTCGACAGATATGTAGAGACAAGCTCTGGTAAAAATACCTTGCATGACACTGTGGGTATCATTTATCAAAATATCCCTACAGAAGAAGAATTGAACATCATCAAAAGGAACGATGCATCTACAGAAGCTCAACAGAATTTATCAGTTAATGTTCGTGATTTGACTGGCCGTAGAAAACGTTCGTTTGAGGAACAGACATTTGAAAATGTACCGTACGCGAAGCAACGTCGTCCAGAATTTTGGCGTAGTAGTGTAGCGTTATCTGAAGAACCGCAAAATTTAATTAATTTTCAGCACAGATATTTTACATGGATACTTTCCCATTACTTTCAAATTTCAAACACGCCAATGTGGGTAGGATATAATGCCAAAATTTTAAAAGATGACAGTAGAATTCAAAAGATTGAGTATTTAACGCAAATTAATAATTCACCCACGGATCCGGCTGTTGTAAAGGAGACCATGCGAAGAAGTTTGCAAATCGCTTCGGAATGTCAGAAAAATTTCTTCAGCGTTACTTACGATTTAGCTATGGCCAAAATTGCTTTACGGATACAGAGTGCGGAGGATGAATTTCAAAAACTTTTCATTAATTTTGGACCTTTCCACATAATGTTATCATTCATGAAAGCTATCGGAAAATTTATAAGTGGATGTGGGTTAACAAATATTCTTATAGATAGCGAAATTTTGGCCAGTGGTTCTATCAATTCCTTTATAAGTGGGAAACACTTTAATCGGTGCAGGAAAATTCATCCTCTACTTTCTCTTGCTTTGCAGATTTTGCATTTGGAAAGGTTTTTACAACATTATCAGAACCTGGAAAATATTAAAGAATACTTAGAAATATTTAATGAGCAACAAAATGATGACCCACAAATAACCAATGGGAATTTAAAGATCTTATTTAACAAATATGAAGAATATAAAAATGAAACTTTAAATGGAAGTCATGGTAAAACACCTCAAATTTATTTAATGTACACAAGATTAGTAGAATATTATCTCCAATTAGAATATAGTATTCGTATAGGTGACTTCAGTTTATTTGTACACACTTTACCGAAAATAACAAATGTCTTTTTTTCAATGAATCATCATAATTATGCAAGGTATATGTCTATTTATTGGGATAAGTTGATAAATATTGAAACTACACATCCCGGATTGCTTGATGATTGTCAAAAGAGTTTCATAGGCATTCGAAGAACAATGAAACCTTTTTCAAGAATCCCAGTTGATTTAACACTTGAACAAACAATCAACGCTGACGCTGCTTCTAAAGCTTCTGGAATTATTAATATTACAAACTCGTTCTCTGCAAGACAAAAATGGTCAATTATTCATTCACTACGTACAAGTATTATATCTAAAGTAATGGAGTTTTGTAATATGAAATCAACAGATGATATTACGAATGATTTAAAGAAGTCAACTATTAATAAATCTACCAAAAACTTAGAAGTACTGATGCAACTGATAAAGCAGTATACCAATCCTTTTGCATTAGAGCTGTCAGAAGATCATCTTTACAATATATCGAAAGGTCAGTCAGTGAACGATGAAATATATAAATTTTTATCATCAGTTGAGATCGAAGGCGAAAAACAACAAAAGAATTTCATTGCTGAGACTCGAGCTACACCAGATAGGTTTGATAAAGCCATAACTAAAAATAAAATAATTAATTTTGAGTACAAAAATACGAAAAAAGTCAAAATTAATGGAAAATTGGACTTTTAATTGAAGATTGGACAAGGGACGAATTTATTATATTGATCACAGGAAAAACTGTTAAACTTAACTATGATCAATGTTACACTTATGAGGTGTCTAGTGAAAATAAAATAAAAAGAGTCATTGACTATAACCTCTCGTGTTATCATGAAGAAGCTGATACCAAAATTGTATACCACATTTGTCAATTAAATTCTAACTATCGTGTGCAGATACATTGTACAGATTCTGATATACCAATAATAATGCTGGCTAATTTTAAGTATTTAAAAGATGAAATTCAAGTAATAATTAATTTAAGCACGAGTAAAAAAAAAATGTACTTAAACATAAATGAAATGTATGAAAAACTTGGGGATCAATTATCTTCTCATCAATTCTCTACAGGAAATGATTATAATCCCGCTTTCTTTCGTAAAGGAAAAAAGAGACCTTTTAGTATTTTAAAGAAAAATAAAAAATTTCAAGAGGCTTTTATTCAACTCCTACACATTGAAAATACAGCATTAACAACATCGAATGAGGTATTTCAAATTATTGAAGAGTATGTATGCAGAGTGTATTCATTAAAAATAAAAAATGATATCAACAAAGGACGGTACGAGTTATTTGAAAAAGGATATAGATCAAAAAATCAGAATGAAAAAATTTTAAAACAAAAAATCGTAGGATATGATCCTTCCAGTTTGCCACCAACAAAAGAAGAATTGTTACAACAAATTAAAAGAACTGTATTTATCTGCAATGTATGGTGTAACGCACATATGCGGTACCCCACGGAAAAATTGCCGGAAAATTTTGGATGGACAATAATTGATGGCAAATATGAATACTATTGGTTTGATGGTCCCCAAAGTCTATCTTTTGAAGAATTATCTTCTGAAATACAAGGTAACCTATTTATACTATTGTTATTTATTGATTGATTATTCATTATTATATAATTTACTTAATTTTTTCATGTTATTATAGAGTCA
This sequence comes from Vanessa cardui, assembly GCF_905220365.1. Lineage (NCBI taxonomy): Eukaryota > Metazoa > Arthropoda > Insecta > Lepidoptera > Nymphalidae > Vanessa > Vanessa cardui. Next base: position 2,615,531 of record NC_061141.1, read on the forward strand.
GATATCACAAGTGCGGAAAGTGACACAAATGAAGATGACAGCGATGTTAGTAGCGAAGATTATGATTCATCGGATGAATAAGATGAAGATTAATTTTTATTATCTATAAATACACCAATACACCAATTTTTGTACCTCATTTTTCAAAAAAATAAACTTATTTAAATTTTAAAAAAGATTTTCTCATTTTATCTTATGTTAGAAATCGGAAAACGAAAAAATGACAATTTTTGTCGGACTAGTGATACATACCTGTTTTTTTGTAGGACATTGTTTTATTTGGGCACTGAACACACTAACCTATTATGTAATATTTTTGGCCTACAGTTAGTAATGAGAAAAATGGTCTTATGGTATTAACAATTTCTGACCGTAGGACCGGGATAACATACCACGGAATTTGTAGGACAATATGACCGTGACATTATATATATATTAACTAAGTAATAAAAAAAAAATCAGCTTGTTAGTAATAATTTTTGGTGATCTCGTTATCAATACACGTTGGAGGGGGAGGACTCTTTGATGAAACCATAGATTTTGTAGGACAAATATTTTTTCAAATAATTTAGATAATTATCTTAAGATTTAATAAAAAACAATCCAGTTAGTAATTAATATTTGAGAATCATCAAATCGACATATTTTATTATTGCTACCTCTGTTAGCTACCAATATCGAGAATTTTCGCACAGGAAATTGTTGGGCGTCTTATCAAAATGAAGCTACTCACGGAAAATTAGCTTGATAGTAATCAAGTGACAAAATAGGCCCCGGATCCTGTACTAATATACTTACTTAATATTTATCTTAATGTAACGGTCAGCCTTTCTTCGGGAGTTATAGTTGTTCTAAGTTTAGTATTTTGATTGGTTATATAGTCCTTAGTTAAATTCCGCAATAAATCAAATGATCTCGATTAAGTCTTAGCTTTATAAGGTACCTGAGGTAAATAAGGCCCAGGGGGTAATAAGGCCCACATTTAAAATTTCGTGTTATATATTTCTATGACACTTCACTGTTTACGCACACGTGCAAATTGTCGGTATGAATATCTCGGTACCCGTCCGCAGTCGCTAGCGCCGCCATCTTGCCAGTTACATGCGATGTGTTGACGAAGTGACCGGCGACTGTGCAATTTTATAATTTTTTTATCAAGAAACTGTAAGTATTTTTATGGTTAATTCATTATTTGACTAATATTGCTGTATTTATTATCTTAAGTATGTGTTGTACAATACAAAGAATATTGTTTTCCCTATCTAGCGTAAGAGTTTTTAGGTTTATTAGGTTATTTTGTAAAAACGTGGCATAAGGTTAATAAGGCCCATTATAAAGGTAGTTGGGCCTTATTGGCCTCTGAATATTTGATTATCAGATTGTAATTTTTTTGTGTTCCAGGTCATGTTACTATGTGAATTTTAATGCCAATAAGTAATTTATTTATTTATTTATATAAATAAATAAATAAGCACATGTTTAATATTGTTGCATATTTTAATTAAGATGCCTCCGAAGAGAGCCAAGTGGACAGAAGACAATTTAAGGGCCGCTTTAGCGGCAATAGAACGAGGGCAACTGACGCAACGAGCTGCAGCTGAGCGTCACAACATTCCAAGACGCACTCTCCGAAATCATATTAAATCAAAAAGTAATATTAGGCGCTTAGGTCGTCGTTCAATATTGACAAATCACCAAGAAAAAGATCTTGTACAGCGGATCATACGATTTGCTAACATTGGTTTACCTATTACTCCAAAAGTCATACGGCGACAAGCATTTTTATTTTGCGAGAATCATGGTATTAAGCACAATTTCAATAAAGACATTGGTATTGCGGGCAAAGACTGGCTTAAAATGTTTTTGAAAAGGAACCCAGAAATTTCCAAAAGAAAAGCCCAATTTATGAATCCAGGCAGAGCACAAAAATTAAACCGTCCTATTGTTGCTCAGCATTTCCAAGAAGTGAAAGACCTATATGAGGAATTAGACATTCTACAGAACCCGCAACGCCTCTATAATATGGATGAAAAGGGGTGTAGACTTACTATCCATCATCAACAAACTGTTTTGGCACAAAAAGGAGCTCGTCGAGTCCATTTGATTGCACCTGAGCACGCCGAAAATGTAACCATAGCAATGTGTGTTAATGCTGTTGGTACCGCTATCCCGCCAATGATCATCTTTAAAGGCCAAAGACAAAAACCAGAATATACAGATAATTTACCAGCTGGATCTATCGTAAAGATGGCTCCAAAAGGAAGCATGACCACGGAGTTATTTATAGAATTCATCAAGCATTTAGGGAAGTTTAAAACGCAGGGGAAAGTCTTGTTAATCTTTGATGGAGCGTCCTCGCACCTGGATTATGCAATTGTTGAAGAAGCAGATAAGCATGATATTGAGCTTTATTGTTTGCCTAGTAACACAACACATGAACTTCAACCCCTCGACAAGTCTGTGAATAAGTCTTTCGAACATCACTGGGATCAAGAAGCTATGACATACATGTATCAAAATCCTGACAGACGCTTGACGAAATCGAACTTCAACAAAATATTCTCAAAAGCTTGGTCGAGGGCACTGACTCATGAAAATATAATAAATGGATTCAGGGCGACTGGATTGTTTCCATTTAACCCTGATGTGTTACCAGATGAAGCATTTGCACCAGCGATCTTGACCGAACATCCACCTCTACAAACTTCAACTATTATTGAGCCAAACCTAGAGTACCCAGAAGTAATGTCACGTTTTGATACTGTTTCACCATCAATACTTAACAACGAAGAATGTACTATGGCTGACATTGTTACCCCAGAAAAGCAAATTGGTGTAATGGGTTTAACTGATATTGCTACGTCAACCTTTCCTGTGAAAGAACCACTAAGCAAAAATACTAATTGCAATGCTTCAACTCCATCGCCCAAAACATCAACATCTGGTATTGTAACAAAACGTCCTCTTATTTTAAGTTCAGACTCAGATACTGATATTGAGCCTGACGCTGCTGTACAGATGTTGAATAGAAATATTCACGCCAGAATCAATATATATACCTCCGAAGAAGACTCAGACGATGATACTCCACTAGCTAGTCTTAAAACAAAGGAAACTAAATCCCCGTTCCACGAACTTATGCCTACTCCAAACTATGCTGTAATCAAAGACAAGCCAAGAAGAAAGGCCATCAATTATAGAGGTCAACGGATCACTAGGGACCTTATTAAGAAAAGAGAAGAAATAAAAGAAAATGAGATGAAAAAGGTGAAAAAATCGAAAAAAGCCAAAGAGAAAACTAAAGATTGTAAGATTAAGCCTGGAAAAGATAGCAGTAAAGTAGCAGTAAATAAGTCAAAAATAATTGAATCTGAATGGTTCTGCCATGCTTGCAAGGAAGGACGTGTATCAGACATGCGACAATGTGTCCAATGTTTAAAATGGTACCACGAAGAGTGTGTCGGGCTCTCAACCGACGATAAAGATACGTTTTATTGCTGTGATTGTGATTAAACAAGTCAGAAAACTATATTTTACCGTCTCAGTATAAATAATTTGTTTGTTAATTGTTTTAGAGAGAGATTTATTTAAGATATGTTTTTTTTTTGTTTGAGAGTCTATTTTTTGATACTAGGAATATGATTAAAAGAACTGAGTTAAGTGCCTTTAATTAAAGTCTGATTTTAAGTGTTATAAATTAATATGAAAGTAATATCTTGTTTGTTTAAAAAGAAAAGAACTGATTATTTAAGTTTTCAAAGTTACAAAACATGTTGTGATTCTAATGTACCTTAATTAAGACCACTAGTTCCTTGAATTTAAATTGTCTACGAATAATATTAAGAGGGCAATAAGGCCCATGTTAAATAAATAAAGGAAAATGATTAAATTAGTTAATAACAGCAATTGACTTTTATTCTAACTTATTTCTAGGTAAATTTATGACGATTTACTGTAAAAATAAAGCAAATTTTTATATAGGCTTTAATATACTACCGTAGTATAATAAGGCCCCTGAGAAGGGTTTTTAAAAAGTGTATCTTCTTATTAAAAAATATGCTTTTCTTATTCTTTATACACAATTTATTACAGCAACATATACAAGCTATGTAAACAAAATGTTTTTGACATCCTATACACATTATACTCCGATTTAAAGCAATATTCTTTTAGGTGGGCCTTAATTGCCGCAGGTACCTTATAGGGAATGAAATTGCCCAATTTCTAGTCGACGAATATTTAAGGGATGGACCCAATAATTACGCTAACTTCTTCTTCTGCTTTTTCTTCGGATCCATCTCGAATCCACGACCACACCGTATAAGCGCAGGCAGCCGTGAGCCGACTGATGAGCTGACACTGAATATTCAGGGTCGCTGGTGCCGTATAGAACGGATTGACCGCCGCGGAAGAGAACTTCCGTCAAGTGTGGCAAGGCCCTTTATGTAAAGATGAACTCGAGAGTTAAATAAAATAAAATAAAAAAATGACATTCAAATTAAAAAAAAAAAACAAATTCATATCTGGTATTTTTTTATCTCTCCATTTGATATGAAGTTATGAAGCTAGGTGCACAGATGTATCCGACGGGTTGTAACTTGGATTATTAAAACCGTTAATTTTGTTAAACAGTTAGCACTGTGTTAAAAAATAACAGCGTTAGTTTGCAATATTATCAGCTACCAAGAAGACGTCTCACAAAAAATGCTGTCCCTACAATAAACTTAAATAAGATAGTCCACCAAACTGCAACCTTCAAAATCTGGGATTGCCTTACTGGATACTTGTTAGTATTTTTTATAACACTTTAGTTGTCCAACCTATCCAACTTGAGTTGTTCTGAGCCGGAAAGTTGTATATATACAGATTATTTGACACATTTCCTGTTCATTATAGAAATTATATACATTTCCTAGGAACTTTCTCATTTAAACAGATAAAAACTTTACTTTACTTCTTACATGCACTATAAGACCTCCACATTAAAGTTCTAAGTACATTGGAGTGGTTATGGTTCTGAATAGATTTTTATTTTCCATATCTCTCGTTTATGGGTATGGAGCTGCATAACATCCATGATTAAAACCACTCAGTAAGAGTAAAACTAAAATAATAATATTTTTAACCCCCTACGAAAAAAAGAGGGGTGTAATAAGTTTGACTGTTATGTGCGTCTGTCTGAGGCACTGTATCGTTTAAATAAGTGAACCCATTTGGATGCATTTCATTCAAGCACACGTAAAGCATAAAGGATGCTTTATTTTTTTATTGTTTGGTAACATTAACTACCTAGTTTTTCGTGGATTTCTCAGTCAATTTTTGAACTGTGACCACAGCTCCTGGTTGCATACCCTTTCAATAGATGTTATTACGTTAGGAAGTACTTAGTATAATGAGATTTATATTTATTTTCTAGATAAAAATCCCACATTAGAACAAGCTGTCACATCTTTGACATTGATGCTTTATTAGCCACAATGAACAATAATAAAGGTAATGATTTTTTGATAATGAATCAAAAAAATATGTAACTGGATATGTAATAAAAAAAATGAAATCGAAAATTTTCAAAAAATGCGATATTTGTGTACGAGATTTATGTAGATCAGAAGCTGATTTGCAATCTTTTAATTATGAAGTTGATTACACAAAACAATCATTATTCCACCCTAGCGATAATTTGAATAATTTGATGGATGATATTTATCACACTATTATAAAATGCGTAAGTGATTGTCCAGAAACATTACTATTAAATAAAAAAATCAAATATATGCTTAATTGTGCATGCGATTATAATTTAATTACTTGTGATCAACATAAGGAGGAGCTGATTGATTGTATTAATAATATTTATCAATCAAGTTGATTATACATAGTTGGTGTACCGGGGTGAACAGAATTTTAAATGATAAAATATCCCGATTCGATAAGAATGAGTATGTGCGTATGAATGTTATAAAAAAAGTCGCAAATAAAAAACATTACATTAAAACTGTGTTGTAATTTTTGGTACATACTCTAAAACATAATGATTATACAGGGTTACAGGGTAATATGTCACGATCCTTTTAAAGATCCCATATAAACCTATATCCCATATAAAACTCCCCCATAAACGGATTGGCGGGTAGACTGAGTTCTGCGGCATTTGCGGTCAAAAAAATTAGATTATTTACTGATGTTGATACGGCTCGACTAGTATATTTTAGTTACTTTCACAGTATAATGTCCTACGGTATTATGCTCTGGGGTAACGCAGCCGCTATCCAAACTATATTTGTGCTGCAGAAGAGGGCTATTCGCGCAATCTATAACCTAGGAGCCAAGGAATCATTAAGGTATAGATTTAAAGAAATTAAGATATTGACTGTTGCTTCTCAATATATATTTTGTAATGTTTTGTATGTACGGAAAAATATTAATGTTTTTATGAGAAAATGTGATTCTCATAACATTGGTACAAGGAACAAACACAATCTTGTTACTCCTGTTACTCGACTGCATAGAGTCAGTAACTCTTTTGTGGGGCAATGTATACGCTTCTACAATAGGATCCCAGAAAGCGTTCAAAATGCTTCTGTTGCCAAATTTAAAAAAATTGTCAAGGAACGCTTGTGTGCAAAAGGTTACTATACAATTAGCGAGTTTATGTTTGATGGCACACCTTGGGAATGAAACGATCGCCTCCTGGCTATTTCTAATCATATACTACTATGTATCTTATTAATTTGACAAAAAAAAAAATAACAAAAAAACAGATCCGCTGAGTTTCTTTCGCCGGTTCTTCTCAGGTCAGGGTGTTCCTTTTTCCGAACCGGTGGTAGTGTTTATTTGACAATCAATAAGTAAGTGTAATGCTTCTATGTTGAATAAAGGAATTTGAGTTTAAGTTTGAGTTTGAAAATAACAAATGTGTCCGTTCTCCAGATGAAGAAGATGTAATTATTCGTCATTTTCGAGAGGTCCCTTCAGTTTCCACCAATATTGTGGCAAACCGACTGGGCGTATCTCAATGGAGAGTCTGGTTTACTGTCCACGCGGCTGGATTGTATCCCTATCATTACACACCCGTACACGTGATTGAAGAGGGAGATCCTGCAAGACGTTTAGATTTTTGCCGATTTAGGCTACACTGTGATGCAGAAAATCCCAATTTTTGAGAAAAAATTCATGGACAGACGAGTCAAAGTTTGACAAAGATGGTATTACTAACTACCACAATATTCGATATTGGTCTCAAAAAGAACAGGGAAACCCTCACAAAAAGCGATTAAGCGGTTCACAAAGACGTTTCTCGGTAAACGTCTGGATGGGGATTATCAATGATAATCTTATTGGGCCACATTTCCTACCTGATAACTTAAATGGTGAAAGTTATGAAAGCTTGCTTAGAGAAATCCTGCATGAGGTACTCGAAAATGTTTCGCTGAAACTTAGGCAGAGAAAGATATTCCAGCATGATGGTTGCCCCGCACACTTTCGAATGTCCGTAAGACAGTGGCTAGACAGCAATTATCGTAATAGATGGATTGGCAGAGGAGGACCAATCCCATGGCCAGCGAGAAGTCCAGATTTGACTCCGATGGACTGTTATGTCTGGGGGCATATGAAAAGCCTGGTTTATGATGTTTCACCAGTAGGGGAGACCGAGGGCATTTGAAACAAAGGTGATTTGAAACAGTACAGATTTCTTGGAACTCAAAACCGTTAGCGAGCTGTTAACGTCGCTTTACACCAACTTCCCCCCTCCCGCGGACATGTCAGTTGGCGTCCGTCGCGTAAGTCGTGCGGTTGTGGAGTTTTGTGACAAAAATCGTGAAAAGTAAGTTTTTAACGTATTTTTAAGATGCTTATATTTTGTTAAGGGTTTTGTATTTTGGTTTAAGATATATATGTTTCAAAAGCCCATTAACTAATGATTTGTTATATATATTTGGTACAATTGGTTTCTGTGTATTTTCTTCTTGATCACAAATTTAATAAAACTTGGGAGGTTATTTCTTACTGAGGAGATTTGAAACAGGCTGTTTCAACTCTCCTCAGTACTCTCCGTTTTCAATTTTATATCACAAATATTTTGTTTGTTGATTTAATTAGGTTATTTTGTTTCAGCATGCCTACTGATTATAAACGAAAGACTGATAGAGGTATGGCGAGTCGCGAGATATATGATCTCGCAGCAGAAGAAGTGACCTTGCGACAGAAAAGTCTCCGTGACGCGGCTTCGAATTACAACCTGAACCATACCTCCCTCTACAGATATATTAAGAAAAAAACTGCTTATAAAGCTAACGAAACGGCGAATGCTCCAACGGTTGGATATCCAGAAAAGACTGTTTTTACAGCTACAGAAGAGAAAGAACTCTGTGACTATCTTTTAAACTGTGCTGCTGCTAACTTTGGCCTAAGAACTAAGGAAGCCAGAACTTTTGCCTATAGTTTGGCTGTCGAATATAATAAAAAAATTCCTTCTTCTTGGACTAAGCATAAAATGGCTGGAGAGGTTTGGCTTCGATCTTTTATGAAGCGTCATCCGGATCTTTCTCTAAGACTACCTCAACCTACGAGCATCGCTCGAGCTACAAGTTTTAATAGAACAAACGTGCAGCTTTTTTTCCAAAATTATACCTCAGTAGTTGACAAATACAAGTTGCAAGCAAAGGATATATGGAATGTTGACGAATCGGGCATCACGACTGTTCAGAAACCAGACTGCGTCATTGCCCGACGAGGACAGAAACAAGTGAGTGCCATGACTTCCGCAGAGAGGGGAACATTAGTTACTATAGCACTAGCAGGAAATGCCCTTGGGAACCACATACCTCCCATGTTTATATTTCCGCGAAAAAGATTTAATGATCACTTTATACGTGATGGACCTATTGGATCAATTGGCACTGCGAATGGGTCAGGGTGGATGCAAGAAGAAGACTTCTATATATTTCTTGCATTTTTTAAAGACCAAGTTAGGCCATCTAAAGATAATAAAGTCCTATTGTTATTAGATAACCACGCTTCACACACTATTGTTAAAAATATCGAGTTCTGCAAGGAAAATGGCATAGTCCTATTAACTTTTCCAACTCACTGCACCCATAAGTTGCAGCCAATGGACAGAGCTGTTTTTGGACCGGTGAAAAAAGCAGTCAACACAGCTTGTGACAATTGGATGCGGTCTAATCCAGGAAAAGTAATGACGATCTATGATATTCCTGGGATAGTAAAAACTTCGTTTGATACAGCCGTCACACCGCGAAATATATCTTTCGGATTCATCCATACCGGACTTTGGCCAGTTAACACTGAAATATTCCAGGACGCTGATTATCTTCCTAGTCAGGTTACTGATCGCTCTTTAGCCCTTTTGCTGTTAGAGGGAATATTTTTCCCACCATCTTTTATATAAAAAAAAACTGCAAATTGTAGTAACTTTTTAAATTTGGCAACACTAAATGAAAAAAGAAAGTTTATTTTTTTAATTTGACATTGACATATGACATATCGTATACGAATTTTTTCAAAACGGCTGCATTGAAAATTAAAAACAGGAGTTTTTTCAATTGCGAGAGAAATCGGTATAAATCTTCAAATTCACTTGGTGATTTATGGTAAGTTCTTTTAGTTTTTGTAGATATATTTCTAATATCTTGGAAATCAGACGTATTTTTGGTTTATCTTGCACCAAATTTTTTTTGCAATAATTTTTCTTGGTGGTAAGAATATTCCCTCTAACCGTAACCCTAACCTTACCGTAACCGTATTGTACAGATTGACTGAAAATGAGCAGGAAAAAACTAAAAGATAGTGAAATAGAGTCGGCTCTGGAGGAAATGTTCGGTTTACCATCAGATCCAGACCAGTCTGAAGACGATGAGGAATCGGATGAGGAAAATGTTTTACAATATCATAATGCAAAACTGCAGCGGATTTTGGAGGATTTAGATGAACCAGGATTGCGATCTTCAGATATAATGACGGCTTCTCCTCAACCTTCCACGTCGAGTGATGAACCGGACCCGCATTGTTTTGTAAGATTTGAAAGGGCATCGTTGTCGCCTAAACCTTCCACGTCGAATGCAGAACTGCCTAGTAGCGCCGATCCGTGTACAGTTCAAACTGCAAGGGGACAGGGAAGTGGATATGAGATGGAAACTGGACGAGAAATAGGACAGAGAAGGATAGCTGGAATAAGTCTGGACCATGGAGATAGTGGACCAGATTCATCAGAGTCATCAGAGTCAGAAGTAGAGTCAGAAACAAATGCTTCTGACGAAGATGAAGATACGTGGAAGAAAAAATTATGGACTGACAAGAGGCCACAACCAGACATCTTTGATAGTGTACCAATGACTCCAAGACGCATGTTACCATCAAGTGCCAGGCCTGTTCGTCACTTTGAAAATTTTTTTACTCAAGAAGTTTTCGAATTGATTGTTACAGAAACAAACCGATATGCTAATCAAAATAACGTAGTGGGGTGGACTGAAATTTATAACAAAGAATTGGAGGCTTTCTTGGGAATTCTAATTATAATGGGCTACCACATTTTACCTTCTTTAGAACTTTATTGGTCATCAGATCCTGGTTTTAGAGTTGATGAAATATCTTCCATTATGCCCTACAGAAGATTCAAGCAAATTCTAAGATGTTTGCACTTGAATGATAATTCAAAACAACTAGATAGGTCTGATCCCGCCTATGATAAATTATACAAAGTAAGACCATTGTTGACCCTACTCAACAGGGTATTTCAAGAAAACGCTCATAACTCATCATCACAGTCCATAGACGAATCGATGATTCTTTTCAAGGGGAGGTCCTCATTGAAACAATACATGCCCCTTAAACCTATAAAAAGAGGTTTCAAGGTGTGGTGCCGTTGCGACAGTTCTACTGGTTATTTGTATGAGTTCGATATATATACCGGAAAAGAAGGTAACAGTGTGGAAGACAATTTAGGAGCAAAGGTAATCACGAAATTAACTGAAAAATTGAAAGGAATGGCAGCTGTGCATGTCACATTTGATAATTTTTTTTGTGGTTTTAATATCATGAATTATCTGCATGCTAATGGCATTTATGCTACTGGCACCGTACGCAGACAAAGAGCAGACTTGCCTCAAATTGTAAAGAGCAAAAGGAAACTGAAATTAGAAAAAGGTCAATATAAATGGAGAGTAAAAGAAGACGTAGCTTTTGTGATCTGGCAGGACACAAAAGAAGTTCTATTTTTGACTAATGCTTTCCATCCAAAGGAAAATGAAACGTTCGTACCCAGGACACAAAAGGATGGTACAAAGGTTGAAGTTCGATGCCCTGCAGTAGTAAAAGAATACACAGGCAGAATGGGAGGAGTTGATTACTTCGATCATATCAAAGGTACATATTCAGTTGGACGAAGAAGCAAACGATGGTGGCTCCGCATTTTTTATTTTCTTTTTGATGCCTGCATCACAAATGCATTTTTGCTTTACAGTGCAAATGCTAATTCTGCAGCACTAAACAACTTAGAGTTTTGTGTTGCCTTAGCAAGAGGGCTAATTGCAGGATTTTCATCACGGAAACGGCGTTCAGCTGGAGTCAATTTTATTGTAAGAAAAAAAGTTGCGCTTTCCGAAAATCACCAAAAGTTGAAAATTATCAATGTTACTGCTCCAGAAATTCGATTTTCTAACGTTGGAGAGCATATGCCAGTTGATCTACCCTCGTATCAACGATGTCGTTATTGCAGCACTAAGATAAAAGATAAGCGGTCCAAGATCAAGTGTAGCAAATGTGATGTTCCATTATGTGTAACGCCTTGTTTCCTAAATTTTCATAAACAAACGCCAACATAATTTGTACATCCATTTATCTACACTTTTTCTTGGCCACTTGTCCTAAGTGTTTATGGACATTATGTTTTTATCTTGTGTGACATATGTATTCTAATTGGTATATACATATGTGCCTAACTTTTCTGTTTATTTTATTTACCTTACCTCCCACATCATTTCTACGTTGTATTCTTATAATATTCAATGTTCGTATGTTGTCTTAGTGCTTAGTTTCTTGTGCACTCTTCTCTGCATAGCTTTCCAATTACATGTTACATTTATTTAATTATTTTTTCGTATGATGTTAATTCGCCTCCAGGCAGAGGCAATATTTTTACCACCAATAGAAAAAATAAAAAATTTTTAATTTTTTTTCAAATTTATATTTTTAGGCATCAAAAATAATCTGAAGTCGAAATCAGATTTCATTTATCGTAGCTCGATCGTTATGTCCGTTAAGGGGTTAGCGACTTCCAATAGTCCTGGTCCATCCAGCTCTAACTTGGTCGGCATTTCAAGAAGTGAAGAACCCGTGCCATTTTCTACCCTTGCAGACAGTATTTTACACGATTCCCGTACACTTAGTCCATCAATCATAAATTTACCGGCTACTCCTCCTATATATAGCTACGATATAGAAGACGTACCTAAGCCTGCAGAAAACCCTCGTGAGAATTCGCCTGATCTGGCGATATCTGAACCCGTTGTTCCCTCTACAGTTATTACATCTGATGTAATACCTGTAGCATCAACATCACGAGATACTTCAGTTACTATGACAGCAATTCCATTCTCACCTGACTCTCTTCGACCCTTGCCAAAGGCTCTTCTTTGCCACAACTGCTTGTCAGATTGATATTTTTAATTTCCATAATATTTTTATTTTTCTCATTTGTGAGATGGTTGTATTGTTACTAAAATATTCTAAGAAATACTGATTAATCAAGACTGATTGTAAAAGTTAAGGAACGACTGAAAGCTAATAAGCATTTTATGTTAAAGACTTAGAACTTATATTAGGTAATGTTATATAAGATTGTAAAACATTTTGTTTATGTGAGGTTATCTATTATTTTGATTCATGTTACTAATAGGTCGATGTGATATTAGCGGTACTTTTAGCTACTTTAGAAGTAGATTATTCGTAGACTTGTAGTTACCTAAACTGAAAATTATATCAGTATAGAATATTGATAAAAAAGTTAGTTTCGTACTTGAAAAGTTTTATTTCAATAAATACCATTATATTATATCTTCATTTTTATTATAATATCCCTCAACACTTCTTCAAAATATATGTTTCAACTCTCCTCGACCCCTGTTTCATCTTACCTCGGTATGAGGGGAGTTGAAACAAATTAACTTGTTATGGTTTGGTCGATTTTTCACCGTAATATTTATCGCTTACCATTTCTTTATGTTAATCATTCGCAAGTGTAAAGAATGACCTATCGTTTGGTACTAATATCATATGATTTCTATCTACAGCGTTGGGTTTATGAAACAAAATGTCAAAATTGTTTCAATTCCCCTGGGATTCCCCTACAAACAATTGAAGAACTCAAAACAAGAATAATGAATGCTGCAAATTCTATTCGACATAGCTTGAGTAGTGTTGTAGTAAAAAGTGAATTAAGAAAAAGAATGCGTATTTGTATACGAAATACGAAATAATCTCATTTTGAACACGAATTATGAATAATAAACAGTGTAATTTCGAAAGTATGGAGTAGTAACTAACCAAGGAGGTGTTCAAGCAAATCAAACAAACCAACAAACCAATTTCAGGAATTCAATATGGGTGATGAACCACAAGCATGTTACATCCCCGCTTAAAAAGAGGTCAAAGCGTGGCCATTTGACAAAAAATGAAAAAAATGTTGCTATTAACATATATAAGCATGTTAGAAGCAACATCACGTCGTACCCATACGAGTCCGAGGTCTTAAAAACTACGGCCAATATTATGGGTGTGGCGCAGTCCACCATTTACAGAATACTAAATGAATATAAGAAAGTGCACAAAATAGACTCTCCCACAAAAGTAACAAAACCTTCTGTTTTTATGAAATAATCGATTAACGATTAATTAAATAAAAAAATCGATTATTCGATTATTTAATTACAGAATAAAAACTTCACACCTTAGTATTAAACTTATAGTAATTAAAACTGCACCAAATATGTTTACAATTCAATAAAAATAACTTTTAATAACTTGTATTAATATAATAATACTATTATTTTTTAAAAACAACCTTTTCGATTATCGATTCCACATCGATCAAAATCATTTACCATATAGTCTATGGTAACATGACATTGACACTTAACATCTGAGTCTCACTTGTTTCGAGTTTTTCGATGCGTTTCGAGTGCTTTCGCGATCATTTTATGTTTTCAACGACCACTGCTTTGTTTTTTACGGACTCCGAGCCCGCCTACGTTTTACGACCCTTGCTTTCACATTGAACACCGACGATCGCCTGCACGTTTGACTTGGAATTGTTAATTTGGATTATTTCGCCGGCTTGTGTATTGGATATTACTGAAACGATGGATCGCTGTGTGACTTGTGGGAAAGCAACTAGTAACTGCGATACATTACGTCGACGACCATTAAACGATGAAATAATTCTATCAGTGATTCGGCAACGGCTTGCATTGCCCCAAGCCTCGTCTACGCCATCGTCCCCTGAAGAGTTGACTGTAGTACAGTTGGACTCTAGTCGTTCCGCCGAACCAACACCTGGTTCGTCCCGGGATATGCCAGAGCAGCCGTCGTCTTCTGGTTCCAGTGGAACCTTTATATGATATTTTCTACACTTTGTAAGTTAGTCATTTTAACCTTTCGTTTATCTAAATTCATAGTTATAAAATTTTAAGCCATAAGTTATAAACTGATTAACTTACTGAACGTCATCAAAATATTCACACATATAAAGTACTTGAATTTGGTTTATAACAGTGGAATTTTTTCATATTGTTTCAGGTACTCATGAGCAATATATTGCTTTCGCTGAGCAGCGAGGCTTACTGCCAACTTCCAAAATGTGTACATACCACAAGCAACCTATGAAATTGAGTGAAACCACGAGTCATGGTCACGTGGGCAAGTTTATTTGCCGAAAAGGCAAATGCCGAACCGAATCCTACAGTAGGTCATTGGGAACATGCTTCGAAAACTCAAGGTTGCCACTACCTTTGATATTCCAATTAACATAATTATTTAGTGAGAATTACACTTATGAATTGGCACGAAAGGAGACAAAACATTGGAGAGAAACTGTAGTATCTCAAGCTACGATTGCTGACTGGTACAGCTACTGCCGATAAGCAATCGTAGTATATTATTTGGTAAATGAAGAAAGTCTTCAGAAAATTGGAGGCCCAGGCAAAATTGTTCAGGTGGACGAGTCCAAATTTGGAAGTAGAAAATATAATAGAGGACGGAATGTAGAAGGACATTGGGTTTTGGGCCTCATTGAAGATGGAAGCGATGATCTTCGCTTAGAAGTATGCCCCGAAAAAGAGCGAAATGCCGATGTTTTAGTGGGGCTAATTAAGAAACGTGTTCAGGAAAGCACCACAATACATACTGATTTTTGGAAAGGCTATAATTGCCTTCCCGAACATGGCTACATACATAAAAAAGTAAACCATAGTGATCCCGTCAATAAATTTGTAGCACCAGACGGGGTCCATACACAAAGAATAGAGAGTCACTGGAGAATAATGAAAAGATTGTATGCAAAAGAAAATTACAAAGGAAATTTTACAGAATGGTAGATAGAGGTGATGTGGAGGCGAAAAATTAAAATTAACCATTGTATAAAATATATCTATAAATAAAAATTTATACTTATAACACTCTTTTATTTTAATGGTATGTAGATCATCCAAATTAGTGACAGAACCGAATTAGTCAACCCCGACCCTGCATGATACTAGTATGCCCTACCCCTAGAGTGTATATAAACCCGGAGGCGCAGAGGGAGCAGCTCCCGCCCGCCATAACAGCAGACACCATGCGAGCCGAAACGGCTAAAGCTGGTCAAGCCGAAGCTGCGTAATATCTAAGAATATTCGTCAAACACACGCAACCAACCAAAGGAAACCCTGTGCTGCTTCTACTGGATGGCCATTGCAGCCACAAGACATTGGCGGCAATCAATTTTTGCAGAGAAAATCATATTCACTTGATAAGTTCGCCACCACACACTACGCACAAGCTCCAGCCTCTGGACAGGACATTTATGAAGCCATTTAAAGATGCATACAGCCAACGATGCGACTTGTGGATGAGAACAAATGCTGGATGTCGGATAACGGATTACGACATTGCTGGTTTAGTTAAAGAAGCATTTATAAAAGTAGCTCGATTGAATATTGCTGTATCTGGATTCAAATGCACTGGAATCCATCCATTTGACAGATATTTATTTTCTGACCTAGATTATTTGGCGGCAGATATGACCAATATACCACTAGAGCAAATAGAAACTTCATCGAACGCACTAAATAACGAACAAGATGTCGTGATATCAAACTTAATCATTGCAGAGCAAATGGAAGAATTTGAACAATCTATTAGTGAGCCTATAACCTCAAGTCCCAAACCGTCGACAAGTTCTGCTCCCGATCTTGTTGAGACAATCTTAACTTCATCGCCCTACAAAAAAGTGGCAGAAGAAAAAGAAAATGTAAAGAACATGAAACATAAAAAAAGGAAATAGAATCTATCTTGCGTATCTAACAGAATCTAAGTTTGAAGTTGCAATGCAAGGTAAAGGAAAGCAAACCAAAGGAATTAAAACCAAACGAAAGAGCGTAGACAAAGTAAAAGAAGCGACAAACGTGAAACCTAAAGCAAAGAAAGGAAGTGAAATACAACCATTAACTGAAACATCTAACACAAATATAACAATTTGCGTAGTTTGCTTCGAAGACACTGACGAAGACTGGATCCAGTGCTCATTCTGTCTTGGGTGTGTACATGAAGCATGTGCAGACATTCCAGAGTGTGGAGATGGCTACATATGTGATTGATGCAGGTTATTTTGAAATGTCCGGTGCTAGGGGTATGGCACAAATATTCGTCCGGTATTAGGTGCCACTTTTTAAAATTATATTTTTTGTTACCAAAGTTTGATAGTATTAATTATTTTTTAGCAGAAGTTGCAGTTTTGTTAATTTAATTTGATTTCTAAATTTGAAGACTTAATTTAATAAACATTTCTTAAAATATTTGTTGTTTTATTTATAAATAACCTTAGGTGTCCGGCACTAGGAGACTTCCCCCTACTCCGGGACATTTACAGAATACTAAATGAATATAAAAAGAGCACAAAATAGACTCTCCTACAAAAGTAACAAAACCTTCTGTTTTTATGAAATAATCGATTCACGAATAATTAAATAAAAAAATCGATTATTCGATTATTTAATTACAGAATAAAAACTTCACACCTTAGCATTAAAATTATAGTAATTTAAACTGCACCATATATGTCTACAATTCAATAAAAATAACTTTTAATAACTTATATTAATATAATAATACTATTATTTTTTAAAAACACCCTTTTCGATTATCGATTCCATATCGATCAAAATCATTTAGTATATAGTCTAAGGCAACATGACATTGACACTTAACAATTATACCAGTTGCATTGTTATCTTTTTTTTACCTGTGGCAACACTTACTAAATGTCATAAAAAAACTTCTCTCAATAAATTAAAATTATTTTATATTTTAAATTAATTGTAATTAGTTCTGATCTTACATTCTTATCAATGTATTAATCAGTTATATATAAAATATAACAATAAACTGAGTGTCGTGCGTTAATTGTGCATAGTGTTTCTTTTGTGTTGTGTTCGTCAGCTGACATTACGCAGGTAACGAACTCAATTTTGAAAAGTTTTCTTGTTCGACTTCTTATTATCCCTTTAACTCACCTTAGAAACCCATTTTAAAATATTTACATACTAAATATTATTAACTGATTGATCACACTGCTTACTGTTATATTATTTGTTCATACAACTTCTATTTTTTTTAATCAAATATGATGACTCGTAGTATCAAGGCACGTCAGGCGGAGGAACAACTCCAGCTGACGCTCCAGGAACTAAAGGCATCCAGGACACAGTGTGATTTATTACTAAAAGAAAGGGATGATAACGAACAAGAATTCTTGCAAATTCTTAATAGAAACAATAATCTAAAAACTGAGCTTTCTCAGTTACATTTGAAATACTTAGATATGGAAGAACAAAGAAATAATCTGCAACAAATAGTCAGTGGGTTTGATAATTGCAGAGATGAGTATGAGCAAGCCCTCATGCTCACCAATGAGTTAAAAATTAAATTACATAAGGCCCAACTATATATTTCTGAATTGGAAGATAATAGCTTAAACCTAAAGGCCTCTCAGACCCAGTGTCTATTTGATGAACTGGTGGGAAATTCAGCCTCTTTAGTGTCCCCAATCACCAATACCAATGACATCACAACAATTGATTTGACTGGTGATGACTCCGGCTCTTCCAGTCTAGTATTAGGTAAAAATAAATTAAAGAAATACGTTAAAATTAGTAAATATATTAAGAAAACTCAAAAATTAATAAAATCAAGAAATAATTGCTTAAATTATGAAAACATTTATAAAGAAAGAAACACACTCAGACGAAAAATCATTGAATATTCTAAGAATGTTAAAGTAATGAGACAAGGTTATGAGGCTGATGTGAATGCTCTTCAGGCTGAGATAACATATTTACATAAATCTTTAGATATAATGTCAAAAAAATATGAAATGTCTCAAAAAGAAATATCTAGTCATATTACTGCCGTGAACAATCTTCTAGACTTGAGTAAATACAATTCTGAGCGCTTTGACTCTCTTATAAAAAACTATACTTGTGATAGTCAGGGCCGTTCAGTCTCTGGGGATGGTTCGGGGCTGCTCAATGATGCAGTGTCCTTGTCTCAGTCAACAGCTCATGACAGCGCCATACCCAACATAACACATCATGTTCCCACCAAAAAATGTACTAAAATCTATAGTGATGAATTGGGAAGAAACATGGGTGTTTGGCTCAATGACATGTGTAAGGGACAATCAGTATCAAATTATTGTATGCCGGGTGCAAGTTATTCCCATATTATGAATAGTATTTTGAATAGTACTCATTGTCCTAATACTACACTAATTATATTAGTTGGGAGAAGGGGAAATGTAAACAAAAAAATTCTTGAAAATTATTATTCTAAATTATCAAATTTAAATGTGGATAGAATATTAATGTTCACATTTCCTTATATTAAAGATGTGCCACAGGAAAATTCTATTAGATTTAAATTAAATAATATGTTACATATCATGTCAAATACTTATTATGTAACAAAAAATGATATATGTAATAAAATAAAACTAATTGACATTAATAACATAATTAATTATAATTCTTGTATATTGACATGTGATAGGTGTCACCTATCTAATTTTTATAAGAGACAGATAGCTAGTTTGCTATCATATTTTATTATTAAAAAATCAACCAATGGTTTGGTTGACCAGACAACTGCTTCTATTGAGCAGTATAATAATAACAATTTAAGACCATATATTTTGGAACATGTTCCAAGTAATTTAAATTAAGTTCTAAGACAATAGAGGTAGTCTCTGGCAACGATAATAATTCTAACTATAATTGTAAAAAAATTGTTACTATAGAAGCCAATAAAAATAATAAGAAAGTAAATAACAAAAGAATTGTAAATCTGGTGCACCAAAATATTCAAGGAATGTTAGGGAAAGACTTAGAAATTGAATTATTTTTGACCTGTAATGGCATTGATATTTTGTGTTTAACTGAACATTGGCTTCTAAATTATCAGGTTATGTTTAACTTTAGTGGGCACCAGATTGCTAGTCTGTTCAGTAGAAATAAAGCTATACGTGGTGGCTCTTTAATACTCCTGTGTAAAAATATAAAATTTAAAGAACGTAAAGATATTGTGAGCCTTTCTATTGAGCAAACTATAGAAATAGCCTGTGCAGAGCTTGAGCGTGTCATTGTTGTATGCGTATACAGGCCCCCTAGTGGATTATATGAATTGTTTGAAAATATATTGGACAATGTTCTATCTAAATTATCTGGATCTAATAAAGAAATTATTGTTTGTGGAGATTTTAATATAAATTTATTATATAATTCAACCACAAGTATTAGATTCAGATCTTTGTTAAGTTCATATAATCTGGTAAATCTGTTCTTAGAACCAACTAGAATAACAGATTCCACAGCAACTTGCATTGATAACATATTTGCTACCTATATTCCACAAAACAAAATTATTATTAATAACCTAAGTTCAGATCATTGTGGACAACAAGCCTTATTTAATTTTCATGTTAAAAAAATAAGTACTTCTGAAAAGATGATGTTTGTTCCTTTGACCGCAAGTCGTATTGAGAAGTTTAGAAGTAATATTATGGCTAATCTCCCTCACATACATTTCAGTGATAATCCCAATGTATTATATAACAATCTATTTAAATTAATTAAAAACAGTTTTAAATCTATATTCACTTCTAAAACAGTTAATACAAAAAACTTTTTAAAATTCAGTGATTGGGCGACTATTGGAATTCATAAAAGTAGGCAACGAATGTATGAGCTTTACAATGAAAGAACGTACAATCATAGTGCCACTTTTGCCAATTATGTAAGTAACTATTCTAAATTATTTAAAAAAGTGTGCTTTTTGGCAAAATCTTTAACTATAAAAAATAAAATTAAGAATGCACATAACAAGATAAAAATGACTTGGAAAATTATTAATTGTGAAACTGGTAGAGTTGGCAGTTGCAACTCCGAATTGAGCCTGAATTATAATAATAAAGTAGTAAATAGTCAAAAGGAAGTTGCTACAGTTTTTGAAAAATTTTTTGCTGACATACCAGTTTTGACAACTAAGTCACTTATATCTTCTCCAGATGTTGCCGAGTCATTGATGAAAGAAAATGTAAGAGCTTGTAAATCTAACTTTAATTTTACCCTTGTAAACCCCAACGACATAATACGCGCCTTTAAGTCACTAGACATCAAGAAAACGGCTGATTTATGGGGTATTTCTCTAAAGGTGATAAATTCGATTATTGATGTAATTGCACCTTTTCTTGCTTTAATATTTAATAGTTGTGTCCAACGTGGTATATTTCCTGACCTGATGAAACATAGTAAAGTTATTCCAATGTTTAAATCTGGTAGTTCTTCAGACCCTAATAACTATAGGCCAATTTCGATTCTACCTACCCTGAGCAAAATATTTGAGAAAATAATTCTGAATCAATTATTAGAACATTTTAACAAACATAATCTGCTTCATAGTAAACAATTTGGATTCACGAGGGGTCGCTCGACAACAGACGCTGGTATCGAGCTTATTAAGAATATCTATGAAGCCTGGGAGGAGTCACGGGATGCCTTAGGGGTTTTCTGTGACTTATCCAAAGCCTTTGATTGTGTTCAACATGAGACTCTGGTCAGGAAACTTTATCACTATGGAATTAGAGAATGTGCGCTTGACCTTCTGACTTCTTATCTTAACAATAGAATTCAGAGGTTTGACGTTAAAGGAAATAGGTCTCCTGGGGTCTCAGTTGGTATGGGGGTTCCTCAGGGATCAATTCTTGGACCTTTTCTGTTTCTCACATATATAAATGTTCGACACGCATCCAATAAAAGCCACCTAAACTACGGGATTACACTCAGTAAAACAACCGTTGCAAGGTGAACTGACTTTATTCACACTTGAGAGAAAAATGCCCCGTATGTAAACAAGGCGACCCTTATATACCTTCCCGCGAACACAATGCCTGCGCGATTCAGAAAAGAGCTGCCGTTGCTTACCGCCTATGACATATATAAAGATTCAGTTCAAAACTTCGCTAGCGCGATTCAGGATGACTCGTGACTTGTTTTAGTGACATACTACATATTTTATTTCATACATTTTATCTTATTTTATATTGTATTTTATTTTAAACTTATTTATTATTTTATGAATATTTACATAAAATGTGAGGCTTTAACATTCCGCCCACCATGGACAGAATGTCCATTAAACATGAGTAATGAAAACAATAAACAAGATCAAAGCACTAAATTAAACAATGAAAACACTTAAATGGCTAAATTTATTCTAACATAACTCCTTATTCTGTTATTGGCAGAATACACAGCTTTGACGTTGGTCTTTTAATTATATTACCTTTACAACGCAAACTAACTACGCGAGTAATATTATCCACCCCAGGATGCTTATCCACGACTAAACCAAATAACCACTTAGCTGGAGGTAAATCATTCTCTTTTACTAGTACTACATCCCCAACTTTAGGCTCTGAAATCTGATGTGCCCATTTGTATCTATGGAAAAATTGAGTTAAATACTCTTGTTGCCATCGGCGCCAAAAATGCTGCACCATACGCTGAGTTAATTGCCATCGTCGAAGATTACTTATGTTACTAGTTTCGTAATTCGAGTTTGGCACAAGCACTAAAGGTTCGCCTATCAAAAAATGTCCAGGTGTAAGTGGAAAGGGATCCTCTGCATTAGAACTGACTTTGGATAATGGCCTGGAGTTAAGACAAGTTTCGATTTGAGATAAGACGGTGGTAATTTCTTCAAACGTAAGTGTCGAATCACCAATAACTCTTTTCATGTGGTACTTGGCTGACTTTATTCCTGCCTCCCAAAGTCCTCCGAAATTAGGAGCGTGTGGAGGAATAAAGTGCCAACGAGTATTATTTGTTGCCAGACAATTAGCTATTTCGTCTGCTATACCGGACCTTTCATCAGTGAAGAGAGTTTTTAACTCCCGTGATGCACCGACAAAGTTTGTACCATTGTCACTCCAGAGGTCAGTGCAATGACCACGTCTTGCTACAAATCGTTTAAAGGCTGAAAGAAAACCTTGAGATGTCATGTCACTCACAACTTCTATATGAATTGCACGGGTAGCCATACATATAAACAAACATATATAGCCTTTATATGAGTAGTAATTTGTAGTACGTAGCGAGATAGGCCCTGCGTAATCAACACCGCTCTGAATGAAAGGTCGACAAGCACTAACTCTAGCTGCTGGTAGTTGACCCATTAATTGATGAGACGTACGAGCATTGTTGCGAAGACATATTACACAATTACGGACGTAATATTTGGTTAGATTTTTACAATCGATAATCCAATATTTAGTTCTTAAAAAAGTTATCATTATTTGTGGACCGCCGTGCATAGTTCTTTCGTGGGCATCGGCTATTAACAAATTAGTTAACGGTGATTTTCGAGGAATAATAACCGGATGTTTCATATTATCCGCGATATCAGATAACTGCAACCGCCCACCAACACGGAGAATTCCAACTTTATCCAGAAATGGATTCAGTGAGGTAAGTTTGCTTTTATTATTTACAGTTCCTGATTTCGCTAAGCTCTCTAATTCAGAATAAAAATGTTGTGCTTGACATTGACGAATACATATGTTTAATGCTTCGGTTAGTTCTTCAGAAGCAAATGTTTTGCCATAAGATAATCTAGGTTTATTATGTAAACAGTTCTTAAAAAATCTTCTACAAATAGCTATTATTTTCAAAAGTTTATTTATCGACGAAAATCTTTCCCATAAATGAAATGTATCCTGAGTAACTAAATGATGTGTCTTGATCTTTTCTTCTAAATTTGTTTCTAGTAAATAATCTCCCTTTTTATAAATTATTTCCTTATCTTTCAGCCATTTTGGACCTACCTTCCATAAATTATTCTCAGGGTAATTTAAACCTTGTACACCTCTAGATGCACAATCTGCTGGGTTATCTGCAGACTTTACATATGCCCATTGTGTTCCATTCATATAGCTAAGAATCTCTGATGTTCGATTCGCAATGAAACATTTCCACCTACTTGGATGGCTATTTATCCAAGCCAGCACAACCGTAGAGTCAGTCCACGCATGAACATTCTGTTTTGAAACATTGTAAATTTCCGCTACTTCTCGAAGCAATTTTGTTAACAGGACAGCACCGCACAACTCCAGACGCGGAATAGTGACCTTTTTCACTGGAGCTACCCGCGTTTTTGACGTAATGAGAAACACGTTTACTTCACCTGACTTACTAATAACTCGAGCGTATACAACTGCCGCATATGCATCATTCGAAGCATCGCTGAAGCCGTGAAGTTCAAGCAAGGAATCATTATCTCTGGTATGTATCCATCTAGGAATTTGAAATCCGGTAAGTAAATTTAAATTATTTCTATATGAAATCCATTCATCTAACAATTGTGGTGGAAGTGGTTCATCCCAATTTATTCCAGATATCCACAATTTTTGGATGAATATTTTAGCAACAATTATAGTTGGTGCGATCCAACCCAACGGATCGAATAAACGAGCAATATCTGACACTACTTTTCTTTTAGTTACAGGGTGATTCAACGGTGGCAGCTGCACGGAGTACTCAAAATCGTCGGATCTTCGGTTCCAGGTAAGTCCTAGTATTTTTCTTATTTCATCTGTTTTTAATTCTAAAAATTCCTCATTACAGTTTGTTTGTACATTTTCATTTTGTAAATGTTTTAATAATTCATCATTATTACTACACCATTTCTGCATTTCAAAACCCGCTCCCTTTAGTAAAATCTTCATTTCTTTGCATATTTTTCTTCCTTCCGCAACATTCTGGCATCCAGTCATTAGATCATCCATGTAGAAATCCTGTAAGACTCTTTGTGAAACATACGGCATATTACAACCATCGTCAAGAGCAACTTGTTGTAATGCCTTTACAGCTAAATAAGGCGCGGAAGCCGTGCCGAATGTTACAGTTAATAATCTTAAATGTTCTAAGTTGCTTTCAGGATCATCTGGGTTACGCCATATAATTCTTTGGAAGTCTGTATCTTCTGGATAAACCTTAACTTGGCGATACATTTTAATAATGTCCGCTACGAAACATATGGGATGAGTTCTCCAACACATAATAATATGTCTCAAGTCCGATTGAAGATTGGGACCAACCAACAAGTCACTGTTCAGTGATTTTCCATTAGTGCCCGGACAAGACGCATCGAACACTACCCTCACCTTGGTTGTGGTTTTGTCCTCTCTAATTACAGCATGGTGAGGAAGATAAACGGCATCTTTTTTGTCAATTTCATCATTTGGCACACGCTCCATGTGTCCGAGATCCAGATACTCCTTAATTACACTTACATATTTTGATTTTAGGTTTGAATTTTTTAATAATCTTTTTTCTAACAATAAAAATCGTTTAATAGCGATATCCTTTGAATTTCCGTACTTGCAAGTAGGATCTGAATCTCGGAAAGGGAGTTTCACAACATACCTGCCAGTTGAATCTCGTTTAGTCGTGGCAGCAAAAATCTCTTCACATCTTACTTCTTCTTCAGTAAGTATTTTCTTATTCATGTCATCTTCTGATTCCAGCTCCCAAAATTTGCGAAGCAATTCATTATCATCAAGCTGAGTATGTAGGTTAATAACATTAGAACGATGACCATTACCACTATTATCCACACATCCTGAATAAACATGTCCAGATAAGATCCAACCTAGTTTGGTTTTTTGAGCTACAGGAGAACCAGGTGGACCTTTGATTAAACCATCTTCCAATATCTGGGCATATACCTCGGCACCCAATAATAAATCGATTTTATTGGGTACATTGAATGTGGGATCGGCTAAGTCTGCTTTAGATAGTTCTTTAACTATTTCGATAAAAACCTTTCTTTCAGGTAAGAAAGACGTAAGATTACGCATGACGTGAGCCTTAACGCGCAAAATAAAATTGGAATGAAGTGATTGAATGGTTAAATAAACAACATACTTGGATTCTATCAATCCATTATGATCACTTCCCAATCCTGAAATCACACCTTTGTGTGGGATTTTCTTAAGCCCATACAGTTGAACCGCAGCTTCGGTAATGAATGACGCCTGAGACCCTTGATCGAGCAAGGATCTCAGTGTCATAGTTGCTCCTGTTCTACTCTCGACCTTGACTAAGGCAGTGGCCAATAGTACTTGGCTTTGACTATTCGCAAAACAGGCAACAACGTTTGAGTCACCTCGCAAAGAAGTCGTAGGTGCAACATCTTTGGCATCCGAGTTCTCGTTTGCAACATTAAATTGGACGTTTTTAGGGTGTAAAAGAGAATGATGCCGTTTTTTACATACCTTGCAGCAAGTGAATTGGCGACAGGAAACAACAGAATGATTGGATCCTAGGCAGTTAAAACACAAACCCTTGGACTGAACAAAATTACGTCGCGTGTCTGTATCTTCCTTAGAAAACTTTTTACAAAAACATAACTTATGATTTTCATTACAGAAAGGGCAAACAATTGATGAAACATGGTGTGACTTTACAGTGGCTTGTTTATTATAAGCTAATTTAGAACCTTTATTATCACAAAACTCTAAAGATCTGAATCTCTGTTCTAAAAATTCTTTAAACATCTCTATATTTGGCAATTCTTGTGTATAATTACATACCTTTGCTTCCCATTGCCTCCTAGACTCTATATCTAATTTTAAACATAAAATATATATAATTAAAATATCCCAGTTATCTATGTTTATCCCTAAATTTTTTAAAGCATTCATACATTCGTTAGTATTATCTAATAATTCCCTTAACGCCTGAGATGATTCTGACACAATGTTTTTCTGACTCATAAACCTCTTTAAAATACAGTTGACTATATATCTTTTATTATTGTAACGATTCTCTAACTGATTCCAACATAAATTATAATTTGAACTAGTTATAGGTATATGACGAAGCAGTTGTTCTGCTTCTCCAGACAAATGTGACTTTAAATAATGCAACTTTTGTACATCATCTAAGGAAGCGTTACTATGTATTAAGGAAACAAATAAATCACGGAAAGAAGTCCATTCGGTATAATTCCCAGAAAAAGTAGGGATTACAATCTTAGGCAATCGCACACTTACGGTATTACTTTGACCTATTCCGTTATTTATTTGTAGACCAATATTACATTTATCATTTATGTGCAAGTCTTTAAGTACATCTTTCAATATAGATTTATATTCCATATAAGCCTCCTCAGTTACATCAAATGTGTCTTCCTGAAAATAATCCGAAGACTCTAAAATTTCTTGATCAAAATCAGATAGCATTTTAAAGTGACTATCTTTAAATAAAATCCATTGTGTCTCTAAATTCTCAAGACGAGTTTCAACATAAGATATTGTAAGACGCTCTTTCGGCGACTTCTTGAAATTAATTTTACCTCTAGATATTGCAGAAGCAATGTATTTTTGAATTCTGCTTAATGTTTCCATTTTAACCAAATCAATATGTATTTTTACAATGAAATCAGATATATTTTAACTTAATGTAATCTTATACTAACACTTAACAATTGAAATACTTAAAGTCCTTATATAATGTGACAAAATTTTTCTAAGTCCAATTTTTTTTTCAAAATTTTTCTAAGTGTTTTTACATGTAATGTCTAGTGGAAATCCGGCATAGGTTCCCCGTAGTATCACTTTTTAACGAATTATTCTAAGTCCTAAACTACTTAAACTATCTTGAAATATTTTACAAGTCCGGAGTTAACTTTACTACTATTTGCACTTTATTGGTAATCTCACTGCACTATTTCTCGAAGTTATTAATGAAACAATAGTACTCACGATTTTCCACGAGCTCACTCACTACTCACTTCCCTTTGATGTTTGGGTTCCTTTACTGCTTAGCCGCTCGCTGCTTTTATTGTGACTTTTCATCCGCTTGGCTTTCTCGTACTGATGAATTGATGATGATTCTTGTGATATATTTGCTGCCTCACCGCGTCTTCCAACACTGTGTCAAGAACCATACACCACCGTAGTAGGGGCTGGAGAGGTGCCCCATATAACTACCAGAGGGCACCTCTGTTATGCTGTCTTCCCAATCCGGCTCGAAGGACCAATATGTTCGACACGCATCCAATAAAAGCCACCTAAACTACGGGATTACACTCAGTAAAACAACCGTTGCAAGGTGAACTGACTTTATTCACACTTGAGAGAAAAAAGCCCCGTTACATACGGGGACCCTTATATACCTTCCCGCGAACACAATGCCTGCGCGATTCAGAAAAGAGCTGCCGTTGCTTACCGCCTATGACATATATAAAGATTCAGTTCAAAACTTCGCTAGCGCGATTCAGGATGACTCGTGACTTGTTTTAGTGACATACTACATATTTTATTTCATACATTTTATCTTATTTTATATTGTATTTTATTTTAAACTTATTTATTATTTTATGAATATTTACATAAAATGTGAGGCTTTAACAATAAATGACTTGCCCTTTCTTGTTGGGAACAAACATGATATAGTATTGTTTGCTGATACCTCCTTAGTTTTTAAAATTAATAGAAAACAGGTACAGTACGACGACGTAAACAATGCTATAGCTGATATAGTACATTGGTTTAGCGTAAACAATCTTAGGCTTAATAATAATAAAACAAAAATTGTGAAATTTAGTACACCAAATGTACATAATGTAAAAGCCGATGTACTCATTAACGGGGAATCTATGGATCCAATTGATTCTGCTGAGTTTCTTGGCCTTACTGTTGATGCCAAGTTGCAATGGGGCCCCCATATTAACGGATTGGCGAGTAGACTGAGTTCTGCGGCATTCGCGGTCAAAAAGATTAGATTATGTACCGATGTTGATACGGCTCGCTTAGTATATTTCAGTTACTTTCACAGTATAATGTCATACGGTATTATGCTGTGGGGCAACGCAGCCGCAATCCATACTATATTTGTGCTACAGAAGAGGGCTATTCGCGCAATCTATAACTTAGGAGCTAAAGAATCGTTAAGGAATAAATTTAGAGAAATCAAGATATTGACTGTTGCTTCTCAATATATATTCTGCAATGTTATGTATGTACGAAAAAATATTAATGATTTCATGAGAAAATGTGATACTCATAGCATTGGTACAAGGAATAAACACAAACTTGTTACTCCTGTTACTCGACTACATAGAGTCAGTAACTCCTTTGTGGGGCAATGTATACGGTTTTACAACAGGATCCCAGAAAGCGTTCAAAATGCCTCTGTTGCCAAATTTAAGAAAATTATTAAGGAACGCTTGTGTGCAAAAGGTTACTATACAATTAATGAGTTTATGATCGATAGCACACCTTGGGAATGAAACGATCGCCTCCTGGCTATTTCATCTCATATTAAATTGTTTAAATAATATATGAGACAAATAAAAAAAAAAAAAACCGCTGAGTTTCTTTCGCCGGTTCTTCTCAGGTCAGGGTATTTTCTTTTCCGAACCGGTGGTAGTGTTTCAATTGACCATCAATAAGAAAGTGTAATGCTTCCATATTGAATAAAGTTATTTGAGTTTGAGTTTGAGTTATCTCAGTCTCACTTGTTTCGAGTTTTTCGATGCGTTTCGAGTTCTTTCGCGATCATTTTATGTTTTCAACGACCACTGCTTAGTTTTTTACGGACTCCGAGCCCGCCTACGTTTTACGACCCTTGCTTTCACATTGGACGCCAGCCACGAATATCTGTTTCGAATGTTTACTGTTCGAAAGATTATATTAAACTTATTAACTTAATGAACGTCATCAAAATATTTACTATAAAGTACTTGAATTTGGTTTATAACAGTGGAATTTTTTCATATTGTTTCAGGTACTCATGAGCAATGTATTGCTTTCGCTGAGCAGCGAAGCTTACTGCCAACTTCCAAAATGTGTACATACCACAAGCAACCTATGAAATTGAGTGAAACCACGAGTCATGGTCACGTGGGCAAGTTTACTTGCCGAAAAGGCAAATGCCGAACCGAATCCTGCAGTAGGTCATTGGGAACATGGTTCAAAAACTCAAGGTTGCCACTACCTTGTATATTCCAATTAACATAATTATTTAGTGAGAATTACACTTATGAATTGGCACGAGAGGAGACAAAACATTGGAAAGAAACTGTAGTATCTCAAGCTACTATTACTGACTGGTACAGCTACTGCCGGGAAGCAATCGTAGTATATTATTTGGAAAATGAAGAAAGTCTTCAGAAAATTGGAGACCCAGGCAAAATTGTTCAGGTGGACGAGTCCAAATTTGGACGTAGAAAATATAATAGAGGACGGAATGTAGAAGGACATTGGGTTCTGGGCCTCATTGAAGACGGAAGCGATGATCTTCGCTTAGAAGTATGCCCCGGAAATGAGCGAAATGCCGATGTTTTAGTGGGGCTAATTAAGAAACGTGTTCAGGAAAGCACCACAATACATACTGATTTTTGGAAAGGTTATGATTGCCTTCCTGAACATGGCTACATAAATAAAAAAGTAAACCATAGTGACCCCGTCAATAAATTTGTAGCACCAGACGGGGTCCATACACAGAGAATAGAGAGTCACCGGAGAGTAATGAAAAGATTATATGCCAATGAAAATTATAAAGGAAATTTTACGGAATGGCTAATAGAGGTGATGTGGAGGCTAAAAATTAATATAAATCATTTAGATCCTTTCGAAGAAGTAATAAAATGTATAAAATATATATATAAATAAAAATTTATACTTATAACACTCTTTTATTTTAATAGTATGTAGATCATCCAAATTAGTGACAGAACCGAATTAGTCAACCCCGACCCTGCATGATACTAGTATGCCCTACCCCTAGAGTGTATATAAAAGTCCGGAGGCGCGGAGGGAGAGCAGCCCCCGCCCGCCATAACAGACTGCAGGCACCATGCGAGCCGAAGCGGCTGAGGCTGGTCGCCGCAGGCGGCCAAAAACCGAAGCTGCGTAGGCGAGTTTCAATCGCAACAGCAGTGGTCAGCAATCGAGCAAAGCCTCGACATCGTAGTCGAAAACGATTGCGAACAAGTCGATATTGGCCTCGGCGAAGCATCTTCGGACGAACGAAGATTCCGCCTGAGAAGAGGAGGTGATGCCGCCGAAGAAGAAAAAGACTCAGAGGGAAGCAGCGGTGGTGAGTTCGGACAGCGAGGAAGACAACTCAGAGAACTTAATCGATATGCTAGACGCAGCTATAGGCATGTATCCACTAAGAACAAATGGAATGGATTAAATGGTCAAAAATTTTATTTCTGTGTTTAGTTTCAGAAATATAAATTAATTCAATGAAATATTATAAGATTGATTTCGCTATGTTAAAACTTCGATGTAAGTATACAATAGTGAAATATAATCATTATAAGATAAATCCTCAATCTTTCAATAACGTTATCTATAAAGCGTTATTTATTGATTGGTATAATAATTACAGTATTGACATATTTTAAGGTTAGAAATACAAAGCAAAATATACAAAAATGATACTTTTACACGTTAACTACTACTTTAGTCTTTACTTTTACTTACTTCCAGCTTGTCTAGTTGTAAAACATAATAGAATAATAAATCAGCTGCTTCTCATAACGTATAGATCGTAAGATCCAACCCCAGGAATCCTATTTTGGTTGGATGGATGTATGGATGTTTGCTACTCTTTCACGCAAACACTACTGAAGGGATTTGGATGAAACTTGGTATACATATAGTATATATCCTGAAAGAACACATAGGATAGTTTTAATCCCGAAAAAGCAACGGGAACGGGAATTATCGCGGGTGAAACCGCGGGCGTCAGCTAGTCATAAAATAATTTGGAAACCATGTCAAAGGCAATAATACTAGCCAGCCACTCTCAAACTTTAGTCAAATATTACAACTGCTTTTCACTGTAAATGTTAAAAAATGGGATTATTGCACCTACATACTTATATTAATATATTTAATTTCAGGTCCTCACGAGATTCATATGGAGACGATGCTGTGAGCTATGTACAAGTGAAACGAGAGGGTAAACTGTGTATAGTGAAGTGCAAAATATGCCCGGAGCATAAAATTCATGCAAAATTATATAACTGTACACTTATTTTAGATGAAGAAGAAGAAAATGTTCTCTCTGTGAGGTGCGAAGACTGTGTAGCTTCCCAGGGGGGATGTAAACATGCAATTGCATTTCTTATGTGGATTCATCGCAGAAGTGAAGAACCTTCCTGCACTTCTATCGAGTGTTACCGGAAGAAGTCAAAACTTTCCAGGGTTGGTAGTAGCCTTAAATACATTACGGCCAAAGAACTTTCAAAGGGTAATCCTGTATTTCCAGGGAATTCATCTGCCCTCAAGAAGTTTTTACAAGAAGCTAAGAAGAGAAAAATTGCAGATTGTGAGCTTTTGAAATATCAACCCACACATTGTGTGAGTGATGTAGAAGCTATTTCAATGCACAAATTTGCATATAGTCATAAAGAGAAAGATGTGGAAGATTTTTTGGGAAAAATACAGATAGCAGAGTCTGTAATACAGAAAATAGAGGAATTAACTAGGGAGCAATCAAAAAGTGCTCTTTGGTTCGAATTAAGATATGGTCGAATAACTGCTTCTAAAGCATTTGAAGTAAGCAGATGCAAAACAAGTGATGTAACACTTATAGCTGTCTACTTGGTGGCAAAATACCCGACACGCAATCTATGAAGCGTGGCCGCAGTTTAGAAGATGATGTGAGGAAAACTGTGATAGAGAAATTAAGAAAACCAATTTATAAATGTGGTCTCTTATTGAGCTCTAAATACCCAATGATTGCAGGTTCCCCAGATGGAATTTTTGAAGATGGCATTATAGAAATCAAATGTCCTCTTAATGAAAAGACTTACAAGAACTATGTCAAGAATGGAACATGAACAAGCCACAGAAAAATACAACGCACAAATGCAAATTCAAATGTACCTATCACAAAAGAAATATTGTTATTATTGTATAGCTGACCCTGACTATCCAAATAATAAAAAAGTGAATATAATAAAGGTATCATTCAACCTTACTTATGTTGAAGATTTAATTAATAAGTTAATAAACTTTTGGAAAATAAACATATACCCTTTATTAAATCAAAGTGTAGAGTAAGTAAATGTGCTTATATGAAAAGGAGTGTTTATTTAAATAAAAAACTTTTTATTGAATTATAAACTAGTTTTATTTTATCAAAGAATCTTGCAAATTAACAAGCGCACATGCTATGATAATTATGTCATCTAGTATTTTAATAAATTTAAAATTAACACATACATGTGGCTTGAGCATATAAAATTCACGTAAGCGCCTAATTACTCTTTCTACGTGAATTCTAAGGCTTGCAATCTGTTTTGTAACTCTTGCTTGGTTCTTTGTCATTTTTACCCCTGTTTCTACACTAGGAGGTCTTACCAGAGTTACATTAGCTTTCTGTAGAAATTTCTCTACATGTTTAAATCCCCTATCTGCCATTACTATCATGCCACTTTTTAATGTTTTTATAAAATCACACGATTCAACTATACATGTGTCAGTTGTTCTCCCTCCAAATCCAGGAGAAATATAATTTATGAGTCCATTTGGTGTGCATGATATCAAATACTTAATTGTATTTGCCTTTTTATACTCTGACCATGTCATGGCCTGGTTTATGGCCTTCGACGGTTTTTGCACCTCTATCTCAAGGCAATCTATGATACAACCGACATTATTGTATCTGTGTCTAAAAGCCATTGGTAAAGTCCTTTTTATCATATCTTTATCAAGTTCCACAATAAAAGGACGCATCAAACTAGCAATTAGAGGTATGTTTTTTAATATTCGTCTGCCAGCTGATTAAATGTAACATCTAATCTTATCTTGTTTAAACATAATAATAAACGATGTTTTGGAATTTTTAGCTCATCTTTTAAAATATCAATTAAGTAATAACAGTCACTGGGAATACCAAGATACAAGCGTGGCTTTTTTTCAATTTTTTTAATTGTGTACTCCAACATCATATCAGCTTGACTTTTTCTTTCTTCTGCAATCAATTCACTATCTGAAGATGACTTCACTTGCAAAGAATGTACGGATGATGAACAACTAGAGGATGGCTCGCATGGTGTATATAAGGAAACGTCACTATCTGAGTGCACTTCCTCAATCAACATTTTTTTTTTAAATTTTGTTCAGGTTTGAGCCAGAAGGATATAATTTTTTAATGGTCTCATCTTTAAATGGGGATGTAAAACTCGATGTTACTGATGGCTTCAAGGGTGACAATGCCTGGCTTACTGTTTTAATTCGGGTCTGACTTGCTTTGCTCCTGAACTTGTGTGTGATATGTACTTGAACTGATTTGTCCACTTTCTGTTCACATAAAGGTTCAGGCTCATTCTGTCTGGTTGTATGAAAATCTGAAAAATAAATAAAAGTAATTAGTTTCATAATCATTACTGAGAAATTATTGTAATGACAAATGAATGCAATATGTAATCAATCATACTTAAATCCTCACAGAGGGTGAATCAGACTATCAATATGAACAGCTCTTCCTATAGGACCAAAGCTGAAATTTGGCATTCCCATAAACCTTGCCGATGGGCCTAGCTCTTGTATTAAAATGTAAAACAAATAATTGAGTTCTCAGCATTGGTCCCATAGGAAAAGTTGTTCATATTGATGGTCTGAGTCACCCTGAGAGTTTCTTAGCATAGTTGATTACACATTGCATATTTAAACATACCTGAGCTTGTATGTGGAATATCTTTGAGACTTTGCGAACAAGTTTGTTCTGGATTTTCCAGACGCTCCATATTTTTTTTTGTATTCTCTTCAAGACACTCTGCTATTATCTCCATTCTCTTTTTTTAAACATAAATGGTCGTTCTGTGCTGCTACATGTCCGTTTCCTTCTGTCTTCCTGACATTCAAATTTACTTGGGGTACATCCTGGTTTCAATAGCACTTTTGATACTTTTCCCATGATATGATACTCAGTATAATTGAGCATATCATTAGGCAACTACAAAAAAACAAGAAATGGTGCTTATTGTGTACAATAAATAATGTGGGACAACAGAACTCCATGAAAAACCTTTACTAAGATCTAACCTCAAACCATATTTACAAAAATTATGTAAGAAAAATAAATATCTTTTTCTATTATTACGTGTTCGCTGGATTGCATTTTATTTAATACTTACATCGAAATGGTCTTCACAAAAGTACATTCTTGAAATTGATGATAAACAATTTGCATCATTTCGCCTTGCAAGATTTAGCCACTTTTTCCTTACTTCTGCGTTGCTTGGGACAAATATAAATAATTTGTTTGGCGTTTTAATGCTTGTGCTTTCACACTGGGGCACCATACAGTACTTATAATACGACGCATCCATTTTTTATCATGAAATATCAACAATCGCCATACACAAACAGCTGTGTTTTGCACGGGATGACGTCATACTGACGCCATGACAGTTTTGAGCATTTTCGGTGGAAAATAAATGTCATTTTTATAAATGCAAAATACAAATTGAAAATCGATATATTTTCAAAAAATCATATTTTTTCCATGTATAATGGATACTCAGGTATATTAATTAGCAATCAATCAAATTTAGGCAACTACCCTATTCAAGCGCAATGTTCACTCCGGAACACTGGGTCAATCTCACAGAGTATGTCCTTGAAACACCTAGACAATGTTGTGACATTGAAATCGCGGGGCGAACGTTGTACGCAAATGGTGAAGTTAGAAATCTATCCCTATAGCGAATGCTTGAAGAAAGACAACAAGGATAAAAAAATGAAAAAAATGTTGCTATTAACAGATATATAAGCATGTTAAAAGCAACATCACGTCGTACCCATACGAGTCCGAGATCTTAAAAACTACGGCCAATATTATGGGTGTGGCGCAGTCCACCCTTTACAGAATACTAAATGAATATAAGAAAGAGCACAAAATAGACTCTCCTACAAAAGTAACAAAACCTTCGAGATCAATAATAGCAAATCTGGATGACTTTACGCTAACTGAGATCATAAGAAAAGTTCACGACTTTTACTACCGCGGTGAACTCCCGACGGTCGACATGATTGTTGAAGCGGTCAATTCTGATCCCGATTTTCCGTCACTATCGTGGACCACTATGTGTAGGATTTAAAAAAAATCAATTTTAAATACATTAAAAGATCAAGGCGAAGTTTGCTCCTCGATAAACCAGATTTGCAAATTTGGAGGTAGAGGTATTTGCTCAAAATGGAAGCATATCGGCGGGAAAACCGAATAATCTATTACTTAGACGAAACTGTGGTTAATGAAGTTGTCTTGTTATTTCATATTATAGATATAAATTATATTCCGTTTTTTAACGTTAAATTTTTTTAGGACATACTGCTAATTATATTTGGGTCGACAACGACATCGAGAACTCCCGTCGAGCCTTTTTAAGTGGGCTCACAACAGGCCTCACAAATCCTGTAAAAGGAAAACGAATCATAGTCGCTCATATAGGGAGCGACGACGGGTTTTTTCGATGACAGTGAACTCATTTTTGAGTCTAAAAAGCAAGAAGGCGATTACCCTGGAGACATGGACGCCAATTATTTTGAAAAATGGTATTATTCTCTATATAACACTCTTACTCTCCTTGATGTTCATAATAATTTTATTAATAAATAATTTTATTAGTAATGGTATCTAATAATACGTTTTTTTTTTCTATTAAGGTTCCTCGTTATACTTTAATTAACAAGTTAGAACCAGGGTCAGTCGTCGTAATGGACAATGCCCAGTACCACTCACGCCAAGTGGAGCGAATGCCAAATATGTCTTGAAGGAAAGAAGACATACAAGCTTGGCTTACGAATAAAAGAATAGCTTTCGAACGAAGCGAAATAAAAGCACAGCTTCTGAGCAAGATAGATAAAGAAACATTTAAAATAAAATATATTGACTATATAGCCAATGCTAAAACATAACAATTTGTCGTCTTCCTCCATATCATTGCGAGCTCAACCAAATCGAATTAATTTGGCCTCAAGTTAAATCTTATATTGGCCGAAAAAATAAAACCTTTAAAATTCTAGAGGTTAGAAATCTGCTCCACGAGACTATTAAAACGATAGACAAAAATAAGTGATTACGGTGCATTGACTATGTAATAAAAGAGGAAAAGAAAATGAAAGAATTGGACGGAATTTTGGATGTCACGACGTCGGACCCTACCAAATGTATTATTGCGGTTTCTGACAGCTCAGCAACCGAATGAAAATAAATATTTATTTCATAATTGTTGTTTTATTTTACCTGCAATAAAATAATTTAAATTCATATTACTATTACGACATAACAAAATGTGGAGTTCACGTTGCAGATAAGTTGTGCGCTTCGTATGACGCGTGTCGTAACTCAAAGAAGTGGCCGCTGACAATCTTTTATGCCATGTCAAACATGATGGCAATTAATGGACTCATTAATTACTATTTTATAGCATAAACAATAAGTCAAACAGAAAACGACGCCGTTATTGGAAAAATCTAGGCCTTGCTCTTGTGATCACTTGAAATTCCGCCGGAATGTTCAAAGTTTGCCACGAGAACTTCGAAAAAAAATTTGCCAATTTTCAGAGGAATCTACAGAGGAGCCCTCAGCAAAAAAAAAACAAATGCTCGTAAGAGGTGTCAAGAGTGTCCTGCAAGCAAAGGTCGCATAACTACACGCGTGTGTGAAAGATGCAACAAGCATATTTACCCTCAACATATAGTGCCTTTCTGGGCTAATTGTATTGGTAATAATGAGTCTGACTAATTTATTTTTCATTCTTTTATCTTAGAAGATGTAGTGGGTGAATTTTGAAGAGTTAAGTTTTTGATGTTGGCAGCATGTTGGCTAGTTATGGCGCCAAACGTCACCTGTCGAAGTGAAAAATTTTCAGCATACTCTGCCATTTCACCATGGAAAAACTTACAAACGAGCAAATCGTTGAAATTTATTATCAAAATTCGTGTTCTGTGAAAAATATGCATCGTTTGTTACGCCCATGTTACGGTCGTCATAATCGACCTGGTGAATCAACAATTCGTGCAGTTATGAAAAATCTTCGCACTAAATTTACTTTATTAGACATTAAACTATCGACACGCATGCGTACAGTGCGTACCGAAGACAATATTGTAGTCGAAGCGTTTAGTGTAAATGAGGATCGTGAAATATCAATTCGTCGCCGATCTCAGCAATATGGCATGTGTTACTCAACCTGCTTTGTTTTTTACGGACTCCGAACCCGCCTACGTTTTACGACCCTTGCTTTCACATTGGACACCGACGATCGCCTGCACGTTTGACTTGGAATTGTTAATTTGGGTTATTTCGCCGGCTTGTGGATTGGATATTACTGAAACGATGGATCGCTGTGTGAATTGTGGGAAAGCAACTAGTAACTGCGATATATTACGTCGACGACTATTAAACGATGAAATAATTCTATCAATGATTCGGCAATGGCTTGCAACTCAGTCTGTAAGTAAATATAAACTCTCCTAAGTAATTAGCTACTTTAACTTAATGTATGTATTTTAAATCTACCTTGGGAGAATTAAAGGCTCACATTTAGATTAGAAAGCCACGAATATCTGTTTCGAATGTTTACTGTTCGAAAGATTATATTAAATTGCCGAAAAGGCAAATGCCGAACCGAATCCTACAGTAGGTCATTGGGAACATGGTTCAAAAACTCAAGGTTGCCACTACCTTTGATATTTCAACTCACATATTTATTTAGTGAGAACTGTACTTACGAATTGGCACGAAAGGAGACAAAACATTGGAGAGAAACTGTAGTATCTCAAGCTACGATTGCTGACTTTTACAGCTACTGCCGATAAGCAATCGTAGTATATTATTTGGTAAATGAAGAAAGTCTTCAGAAAATTGGAGGCCCAGGCAAAATTGTTCAGGTGGATGAGTCCAAATTACTTCCAGTAGAAAATATAATAGAGGACGGAATGTAGAAGGACATTGGGTTTTGCGCCTCATTGAAGATGGAAGCGATGATCTTTCCCTAGAAGTATGCCCCGAAAAAGAGCGAAATGCCGATGTTTTAGTGGGGCTAATTAAGAAACGTGTTCAGGAAAGCACCACAATACATACTGATTTTTGGAAAGGCTATGATTGCCTTCCTGAACATGGCTACATACATAAAAAAGTAAACCGTAGTGACCCCGTCAATAAATTTGTAGCACCAGACGGGGTCCATACACAGAGAATAGAGAGTCACTGGAGAGTAATGAAAAGATTATATGCCAATGAAAATTATAAAGGAAATTTTACGGAATGGCTAATAGAGGTGATGTGGAGGCGAAAAATTAATGTAAATCATTTAGATCCTTTCGAAGAAGTAATAAAATGTATAAAATATATATATAAATAAAAATTTATACTTATAACACTCTTTTATTTTAATGGTATGTAGATCATCCAAATTAGTGACAGAACCGAATTAGTCAACCCCGACCCTGCATGATACTAGTATGCCCTACCCCTAGAGTGTATATAAAAGTCCGGAGGCGCGGAGGGAGAGCAGCCCCCGCCCGCCATAACAGACTGCAGGCACCATGCGAGCCGAAGCGGCTGAGGCTGGTCGCCGCAAGCGGCCAAAAACCGAAGCTGCGTAGGCGAGTTTCAATCGCAACAGCAGTGGTCAGCAATCGAGCAAAGCCTCGACATCGTAGTCGAAAACGATTGTGAACAAGTCGATATTGGCCTCGGCGAAGCATCTTCGGACGAACGAAGATTCCGCCTAAGAAGAGGAAGTGGTACCGCCGAAGAAGAAAAAGACTCAAGAGGTAAGCAGCGGTGATGAGTTCGGACAGCGAGGAAGACAACTCAGAGAACTTAATCGATATGCTAGAGGCAGCTATAGGCATGTATCCACTAAGAACAAATGGAATGGATTAAATGGTCAAAAATTTTATTTCTGTGTTTAGTTTCAGAAATATAAATTAATTCAATGAAATATTATAAGATTGTTTCTAATTTTACGAAACAAAATTTGTAAATTTAGGCATTAAGTCACGTGACATTGAACACCAATCAGGAAGCGTTACGTCATCCCGTGCCAAACACCATTGTTGTTATGAGCGTCAGAGTTATTGTTTCACGGTTTAATCTTTTGTTGTCAGTTTTATTTAATTAGCCAAACCATTATTTAGAAAAAGAACATGGAATCTGGATTCACGAAAGGAAACAGCAATAACTTGCCCAGGATTGACGTTGTTATGCTTGGCAAGTTTTTCGCATCAAACAGCGACTTCTGCTCATCGGAATTTCGCAATATTAAAACTTCGATGTAAGTATACAATAGTGAAATATAATCATTATAAGATAAATCCTCAATCTTTCAATAATGTTATCTATAAAGCGTTATTTATTGATTGGTATAATAATTACAGTATTGACATATTTTAAGGTTAGAAATACAAAGCAAAATATACAAAAATGATACTTTTACACGTTATAGTACAGGATCCGGGGCCTATTTTGTCACTTGATTACTATCAAGCTAATTTTCCGTGAGTAGCTTCATTTTGATAAGACGCCCAACAATTTCCTGTGCGAAAATTCTCGATATTGGTAGCTAACAGAGGTAGCAATAATAAAATATGTCG
The DNA here is from genome assembly GCF_905220365.1 of Vanessa cardui. Classification (NCBI taxonomy): domain Eukaryota; kingdom Metazoa; phylum Arthropoda; class Insecta; order Lepidoptera; family Nymphalidae; genus Vanessa; species Vanessa cardui. The sequence continues at coordinate 2,655,987 of NC_061141.1, forward strand.
ATTTGATGATTCTCAAATATTAATTACTAACTGGATTGTTTTTTATTAAATCTTAAGATAATTATCTAAATTATTTGAAAAAATATTTGTCCTACAAAATCTATGGTTTCATCAAAGAGTCCTCCCCCTCCAACATGTATTGATAACGAGATCACCAAAAATTATTACTAACCAGCTGATTTTTTTTTTATTACTTAGTTAATATATATATATATAATGTAACGGTCATATTGTCCTACAAATTCCGTGGTATGTTATCCCGGTCCTACGGTCGAAAGTAGTAGTACAGATCATAAATGTAAAAATAGCGTAGTACGCTATTGCGGTGCTCCAATTGAATATATGTTGGAAAGTCATGAAATTAAAAATCAATTTATTTCTCAAGCGTGAGAAAAAAAAAACTTGACTTTTCGGTAGATTTCACTTAACAATAAGTTAAAAAATTACTGAACGCCAACTGAAATTAAACAAAACAATAACAAAGAAAACTTTGTGCCGCTTGGGTTTCTGTATTTTTCTACAACAGCTGATTCACGCCGTTACGCGTGCGCAGAGCATTTTTACTCCGTCGTAGTAGGTATCCCACGTTTGTGTCGAGTATAAGCGTGTTAGTAAGCATTTTTCAGTTCACGTGCTGCAAAATAATTATGGAGTGTTTTTTGTGTAATTTGCTTTGTGAAAATCCTACTTTCCGAGAGAAAAGGGAAGAAGTGAAGAAGTTTAATGCAGACATTTGGCTTTCCTGTAAAACTTTTTTATCTGCTCGAAAACATCATCAACATAAATATGGAGATGTTATATTACCTGAAAATTGGAATGACGAAGTAATAGGTTATCATTCCTCTTGTTACAAAGAATTTCGAGTGAAATCAAAATATTTGTCTTATGAAAGGTAAGTCGCTCGAATATTTTTTTACTTTATTTTTAAAATTATTGAAAGATAATGTTTATTATGAACTAAAATAGTATTTCATGAAAAACGCTAAAATAAATAAAAATCGTAGCGTGGTCACATTATTACCTAAAAACTGCTAGTTTTAGTAAACCGGAAGTAATTAATTAACTTTTATAATTACATTTTTTTTGAGACTTCCTTTTGAAAAACTAGTTTTATAAAAAAAATGTGGTAATAAAATAACAGAGTTTTGAATATATCACATCTTAAGACACTTCAAAAAGACTCAGTGATTTTTCTGCCATGATCCTTTGGAGTATAATATAAATATATTTAATGCAATAATAAACTAAGCCACGTGTTTATTGTTTACTCATTCAAGCCTCGGAGAATTCAAATACGTTCGGAAATGCTCGACTCTTCTCGGGAAGTTTTTTATTATTTACATTTGTTCTTGTATAACTATTTTACCAAATATTAATTTAATATGGGATCATTTTTTCAATATCGATAATCTTAAGTGATATTTATGTAGACTGTGTGTACTTGCATCTTTCTCAAATAAATAAATATTTATTTTTTTTTAAATAATTTCTCATATACACAGCACTGAGCCAGCTTCAACATCATCTACGTCTCAATCTACCGCAATTATTGATTCCTCGATTTCTTTAACGTCTGCTCCAAATGCAGAACCAGACCCATTGCCATGCACTTCACGGTTAGTTAATTAAAATTTTTTTTTTATTTGTTATACAAATCTCAAAAAATCTTCTTGACATTATTTATTTATTTTCCATTATAAAACTGCTGCGCACGTTATTATTTACAGAAATATTGACCAAAATTCAACATTAGTAAATGATGAAACCAGTAATATCGAAGACTCGGAAAATACTGTTGAGGGGGACAATACAGATTGTGAAGTAGATGTACAAAGTTTTCGAGATGATGAGTCAGCAAAGAAATGTTTTTTTTGTGAAAAAGTCAATATAAAACGTAAAGGGCGACAAATTTACTGTCGTAAAATTAAAAACAAAATGTCCTTTCTGGAAAAAATTAAAAATTATTCAACAGAACTGGGTGATATAGAGATGTTACTAAAAATTCAAGACGAAACTAACTCGGTTAACGATGATTTTTTGGCGTATCACAATATATGTAGTGTGAATTATTTTGCGAAATACCAAAGGAAAACGAATCCACCTCCAAGTAATGATTGGGCTACGAAACGAGAAGGCCATAAAATTGCCAGAGAACGATTGATTAATTATATTCAGCAAGAAATTATTATAAATCGACGAGTGATGTCATTAGCTCACTTGAAATATTGTTATGCTGAATTTGTGAAAGAAATGTATGACCACGCAAATTTAGAAGCTACCACATTCAGCAATAAAGCTCTTAAGGATTTTATACAAGCTCAATTAAGACACAAAATATCATTGGTTAATATTTCTAATCAACAATTTGTTATTTCATCTGATGTAGATATTGAAACAACCGATGATGAAGAAATCAGTAATATATTATTTCAACAAGAAGCACAGGATTTCGCCTTGAAATATCGAAAAAATATATTGAAAATTGAAAAAAAACCTTTAACTGATTTCATTGATAGTGAAGTATTAAATGAAGGAGAGTGCGATGTTCCAAAATGGTTGGATTTATTTTGGACTACTGCTTTGAACGGTATTGGCAAAGAAAGCTGCGATCGGGTTCAGAGATTGTCTTCATGTTATTCGCAGGACTCAATCTACAGTATCACTAAAGGTTATATTAAACCGCGAAAACATATTTTACTGGGTATAACAATGAAAAGCCTCACGGGAAGCAAAAAAGTTGTGGATATATTAAGCAGACAAGGTTACTGCATCAATTATCCAAGCGTACTGGAATTGGAGACGTCTGCTGCATATCCTTGTGCCACTAATAATCGATCATGTCCTGCCGGCATTCAACCAACTTCTTTATTATCATCTGGAGTAGCGTGGGATAATTTCGACAGATATGTAGAGACAAGCTCTGGTAAAAATACCTTGCATGACACTGTGGGTATCATTTATCAAAATATCCCTACAGAAGAAGAATTGAACATCATCAAAAGGAACGATGCATCTACAGAAGCTCAACAGAATTTATCAGTTAATGTTCGTGATTTGACTGGCCGTAGAAAACGTTCGTTTGAGGAACAGACATTTGAAAATGTACCGTACGCGAAGCAACGTCGTCCAGAATTTTGGCGTAGTAGTGTAGCGTTATCTGAAGAACCGCAAAATTTAATTAATTTTCAGCACAGATATTTTACATGGATACTTTCCCATTACTTTCAAATTTCAAACACGCCAATGTGGGTAGGATATAATGCCAAAATTTTAAAAGATGACAGTAGAATTCAAAAGATTGAGTATTTAACGCAAATTAATAATTCACCCACGGATCCGGCTGTTGTAAAGGAGACCATGCGAAGAAGTTTGCAAATCGCTTCGGAATGTCAGAAAAATTTCTTCAGCGTTACTTACGATTTAGCTATGGCCAAAATTGCTTTACGGATACAGAGTGCGGAGGATGAATTTCAAAAACTTTTCATTAATTTTGGACCTTTCCACATAATGTTATCATTCATGAAAGCTATCGGAAAATTTATAAGTGGATGTGGGTTAACAAATATTCTTATAGATAGCGAAATTTTGGCCAGTGGTTCTATCAATTCCTTTATAAGTCAAACACTTTAATCGGTGCAGGAAAATTCATCCTCTACTTTCTCTTGCTTTGCAGATTTTGCATTTGGAAAGGTTTTTACAACATTATCAGAACCTGGAAAATATTAAAGAATACTTAGAAATATTTAATGAGCAACAAAATGATGACCCACAAATAACCAATGGGAATTTAAAGATCTTATTTAACAAATATGAAGAATATAAAAATGAAACTTTAAATGGAAGTCATGGTAAAACACCTCAAATTTATTTAATGTACACAAGATTAGTAGAATATTATCTCCAATTAGAATATAGTATTCGTATAGGTGACTTCAGTTTATTTGTACACACTTTACCGAAAATAACAAATGTCTTTTTTTCAATGAATCATCATAATTATGCAAGGTATATGTCTATTTATTGGGATAAGTTGATAAATATTGAAACTACACATCCCGGATTGCTTGATGATTGTCAAAAGAGTTTCATAGGCATTCGAAGAACAATGAAACCTTTTTCAAGAATCCCAGTTGATTTAACACTTGAACAAACAATCAACGCTGACGCTGCTTCTAAAGCTTCTGGAATTATTAATATTACAAACTCGTTCTCTGCAAGACAAAAATGGTCAATTATTCATTCACTACGTACAAGTATTATATCTAAAGTAATGGAGTTTTGTAATATGAAATCAACAGATGATATTACGAATGATTTAAAGAAGTCAACTATTAATAAATCTACCAAAAACTTAGAAGTACTGATGCAACTGATAAAGCAGTATACCAATCCTTTTGCATTAGAGCTGTCAGAAGATCATCTTTACAATATATCGAAAGGTCAGTCAGTGAACGATGAAATATATAAATTTTTATCATCAGTTGAGATCGAAGGCGAAAAACAACAAAAGAATTTCATTGCTGAGACTCGAGCTACACCAGATAGGTTTGATAAAGCCATAACTAAAAATAAAATAATTAATTTTGAGTACAAAAATACGAAAAAAGTCAAAATTAATGGAAAAGTGAGAGAAGTTAAGATACAAAGAGATGTTTTTGGTCGTCTACTTTATGCGTCACTACAAATAAAATTGATATAGAAAAAGCATTAAGTTATCCTCTAGCTCCTATTCCATTTTCACTTTGTCACACAAATGGAACAATTTGCAAGACCCCCAAATCTGTGGTTATTAATGAATTACTAGAATATCAAACTGAAATACTAAATCCTCCAGAAGCAGACATTCACTTAGTAGATGGATTTTATTTATTACATACATTGAAGAACCTTCCAAACAAATATGGTAAAATCTCGATGCATATATTAAAAATACTTACATATAACAGAAAAGAAGTACATATTATATTTGACAAATACAAAAAACCCAGTATTAAAGATTTTGAACATGATTTGAGAGGTGAAGAGGACACACAGTATGACGTAATACGTTAAGACTCTAATCGTCCTGCAGATTTCTGCAAATTATTTGAGGAGCAACAACTTTAAAGAAAAATTTGTCGAATTTTTAATTGAAGATTGGACAAGGGACGAATTTATTATATTGATCACAGGAAAAACTGTTAAACCTAACTATGATCAATGTTACACTTATGAGGTGTCTAGTGAAAATAAAATAAAAAGAGTCATTGACTATAACCTCTCGTGTTATCATGAAGAAGCTGATACCAAAATTGTATATCACATTTGTCAATTAAATTCTAACTATCGTGTGCAGATACATTGTACAGATTCTGATATACCAATAATAATGCTGGCTAATTTTAAGTATTTAAAAGATTAAAATCCAAGTAATAATTAATTTAAGCACGAGTAAAAAAAATGTACTTAAACATAAATGAAATGTATGAAAAACTTGGGGATCAATTATCTTGTTCACTCGCTATATGCCATATTTTTACAGGAAATGATTATAATCCCGCTTTCTTTCGTAAAGGAAAAAAGAGACCTTTTAGTATTTTAAAGAAAAATAAAAAATTTCAAGAGGCTTTTATTCAACTCCTACACATTGAAAATACAGCATTAACAACATCGAATGAGGTATTTCAAATTATTGAAGAGTATGTATGCAGAGTGTATTCATTAAAAATAAAAAATGATATCAACAAAGGACGGTACGAGTTATTTGAAAAAGGATATAGATCAAAAAATCAGAATGAAAAAAATTTAAAACAAAAAATCGTAGGATATGATCCTTCCAGTTTGCCACCAACAAAAGAAGAATTGTTACAACAAATTAAAAGAACTGTATTTATCTGCAATGTATAGTGTAACGCACATATGCGGTACCCCACGGAAAAATTGCCGGAAAATTTTGGATGGACAATAATTGATGGCAAATATGAATACTATTGGTTTGATGGTCCCCAAAGTCCATCTTTTGAAGAATTATCTTCTGAAATACAAGGTAACCTATTTATACTATTGTTATTTATTGATTGATTATTCATTATTATATAATTTACTTAATTTTTTCATGTTATTATAGAGTCAGATATCACAAGTGAGGAAAGTGACACAAATGAAGATGACAGCGATGTTAGTAGCGAAGATTATGATTCATCGGATGAATAAGATGAAGATTAATTTTTATTATCTATAAATACACCAATACACCAATTTTTGTACCTCATTTTTCAAAAAAATAAACTTATTTAAATTTTAAAAAAGATTTTCTCACTGTATCTTATGTTAGAAATCGGAAAACGAAAAAATGACAATTTTTGTCGGACTAGTGATACATACCTGTTTTTTTGTAGGACATTGTTTTATTTGGGCACTGAACACACTAACCTATTATGTAATATTTTTGTCCTACAGTTAGTAATGAGAAAAATGGTCTTATGGTATTAACAATTTCTGACCGTAGGACCGGGATAACATACCACGGAATTTGTAGGACAATATGACCGTGACATTATATATGTATTAACTAAGTAATAAAAAAAAATCAGCTGGTTAGTAATAATTTTTGGTAATCTCGTTATCAATACACGTTGGAGGGGGAGGACTCTTTGATGAAACCATAGATTTTGTAGGACAAATATTTTTTCAAATAATTTAGATAATTATCTTAAGATTTAATAAAAAACAATCCAGTTAGTAATTAATATTTGAGAATCATCAAATCGACATATTTTATTATTGCTACCTCTGTTAGCTACCAATATCGAGAATTTTCGCACAGGAAATTGTTGGGCGTCTTATCAAAATGAAGCTACTCACGGAAAATTAGCTTGATAGTAATCAAGTGACAAAATAGGCCCCGGATCCTGTACTAATATACTTACTTAATATTTATCTTAATGTAACGGTCAGCCTTTCTTCGGGAGTTATAGTTGTTCTAAGTTTAGTATTTTGATTGGTTATATAGTCCTTAGTTAAATTCCGCAATAAATCAAATGATCTCGATTAAGTCTTAGCTTTTTAAGGTACCTGAGGTAAATAAGGCCCAGGGGGTAATAAGGCCCACATTTAAAATTTCGTGGTAATATATTTCTATGACACTTCACTGTTTACGCACACGTGCAAATTGTCGGTATGAATATCTCGGTATCCGTCCGCAGTCGCTAGCGCCGCCATCTTGCCAGTTACATGCGATGTGTTGACGAAGTGACCGGCGACTGTGCAATTTTATAATTTTTTTATCAAGAAACTGTAAGTATTTTTATGTTTAATTCATTATTTGACTAATATTGCTGTATTTATTATCTTAAGTATGTGTTGTACAATACAAAGAATATTGTTTTCCCTATCTAGCGTAAGAGTTTTTAGGTTTATTAGGTTATTTTGTAAAAACGTGGCATAAGGTTAATAAGGCCCATTATAAAGGTAGTTGGGCCTTATTGGCCTCTGAATATTTGATTATCAGATTGTATTTTTTTTGTGTTCCAGGTCATGTTACTATGTAAATTTTAATGCCAATAAGTAATTTATTTATTTATTTATATAAATAAATAAATAATCACATGTTTAATATTGTTGCATATTTTAATTAAGATGCCTCCGAAGAGAGCCAAGTGGACAGAAGACAATTTAAGGGCCGCTTTAGCGGCAATAGAACGAGAGCAACTGACGCAACGAGCTGCAGCTGAGCGTCACAACATTCCAAGACGCACTCTCCGAAATCATATTAAATCAAAAGGTAATATTAGGCGCTTAGGTCGTCGTTCAATATTGACAAATCACCAAGAAAAAGATCTTGTACAGCGGATCATACGATTTGCTAACATTGGTTTACCTATTACTCCAAAAGTCATACGGCGACAAGCATTTTTATTTTGCGAGAATCATGGTATTAAGCACAATTTCAATAAAGACATTGGTATTGCGGGCAAAGACTGGCTTAAAATGTTTTTGAAAAGGAACCCAGAAATTTCCAAAAGAAAAGCCCAATTTATGAATCCAGGCAGAGCACAAAAATTAAACCGTCCTATTGTTGCTCAGCATTTCCAAGAAGTGAAAGACCTATATGAGGAATTAGACATTCTACAGAACCCGCAACGCCTCTATAATATGGATGAAAAGGGGTGTAGACTTACTATCCATCATCAACAAACTGTTTTGGCACAAAAAGGAGCTCGTCGAGTCCATTTGATTGCACCTGAGCACGCCGAAAATGTAACCATAGCAATGTGTGTTAATGCTGTTGGTACCGCTATCCCGCCAATGATCATCTTTAAAGGCCAAAGACAAAAACCAGAATATACAGATAATTTACCAGCTGGATCTATCGTAAAGATGGCTCCAAAAGGAAGCATGACCACGGAGTTATTTATAGAATTCATCAAGCATTTAGGGAAGTTTAAAACGCAGGGGAAAGTCTTGTTAATCTTTGATGGAGCGTCCTCGCACCTGGATTATGCAATTGTTGAAGAAGCAGATAAGCATGATATTGAGCTTTATTGTTTGCCTAGTAACACAACACATGAACTTCAACCCCTCGACAAGTCTGTGAATAAGTCTTTCGAACATCACTGGGATCAAGAAGCTATGACATACATGTATCAAAATCCTGACAGACGCTTGACGAAATCGAACTTCAACAAAATATTCTCAAAAGCTTGGTCGAGGGCACTGACTCATGAAAATATAATAAATGGATTCAGGGCGACTGGATTGTTTCCATTTAACCCTGATGTGTTACCAGATGAAGCATTTGCACCAGCGATCTTGACCGAACATCCACCTCCACATACTTCAACTATTATTGAGCCAAACCTAGAGTACCCAGAAGTAATGTCACGTTTTGATACTGTTTCACCATCAATACTTAACAACGAAGAATGTACTATGGCTGACATTGTTACCCCAGAAAAGCAAATTGGTGTAATGGGTTTAACTGATATTGCTACGTCAACCTTTCCTGTGAAAGAACCACTAAGCAAAAATACTAATTGCAATGCTTCAACTCCATCGCCCAAAACATCAACATCTGGTATTGTAACAAAACGTCCTCTTATTTTAAGTTCAGACTCAGATACTGATATTGAGCCTGACGCTGCTGTACAGATGTTGAATAGAAATATTCACGCCAGAATCAATATATATACCTCCGAAGAAGACTCAGACGATGATACTCCACTAGCTAGTCTTAAAACAAAGGAAACTAAATCCCCGTTCCACGAACTTATGCCTACTCCAAACTATGCTGTAATCAAAGACAAGCCAAGAAGAAAGGCCATCAATTATAGAGGTCAACGGATCACTAGGGACCTTATTAAGAAAAGAGAAGAAATAAAAGAAAATGAGATGAAAAAGGTGAAAAAATCGAAAAAAGCCAAAGAGAAAACTAAAGATTGTAAGATTAAGCCTGGAAAAGATAGCAGTAAAGTAGCAGTAAAGAAGTCAAAAATAATTGAATCTGAATGGTTCTGCCATGCTTGCAAGGAAGTACGTGTATCAGACATGCGACAATGTGTCCAATGTTTAAAATGGTACCACGAAGAGTGTGTCGGGCTCTCAACCGACGATAAAGATACGTTTTATTGCTGTGATTGTGATTAAACAAGTCAGAAAACTATATTTTACCGTCTCAGTATAAATAATTTGTTTGTTAATTGTTTTAGAGAGAGATTTATTTAAGATATGTTTTTTTTTGTTTGAGAGTCTATTTTTTGATACTAGGAATATGATTAAAAGAACTGAGTTAAGTGCCTTTAATTAAAGTCTGATTTTAAGTGTTATAAATTAATATGAAAGTAATATCTTGTTTGTTTAAAAAGAAAAGAACTGATTATTTAAGTTTTCAAAGTTACAAAACATGTTGTGATTCTAATGTACCTTAATTAAGACCACTAGTTCCTTGAATTTAAATTGTCTACGAATAATATTAAGAGGGCAATAAGGCCCATGTTAAATAAATAAAGGAAAATGATTAAATTAGTTAATAACAGCAATTGACTTTTATTCTAACTTATTTCTAGGTAAATTTATGACGATTTACTGTAAAAATAAAGCAAATTTTTATATAGGCTTTAATATACTACCGTAGTATAATAAGGCCCCTGAGAAGGGTTTTTAAAAAGTGTATCTTCTTATTAAAAAATATGCTTTTCTTATTCTTTATACACAATTTATTACAGCAACATATACAAGCTATGTAAACAATATGTTTTTGACATCCTATACACATTATACTCCGATTTAAAGCAATATTCTTTTAGGTGGGCCTTAATTGCCGCAGGTACCTTATAGGGAATGAAATTGCCCAATTTCTAGTCGACGAATATTTAAGGGATGGACCCAATAATTACGCTAACTTCTTCTTCTGCTTTTTCTTCGGATCCATCTCGAATCCACGACCACACCGTATAAGCGCAGGCAGCCGTGAGCCGACTGATGAGCTGACACTGAATATTTAGGGTCGCTGGTGCCGTATAGAACGGATTGACCGCCGCGGAAGAGAACTTCCGTCAAGTGTGGCAAGGCCCTTTATGTAAAGATGAACTCGAGAGTTAAATAAAATAAAATAAAAAAATGACATTCAAATTAAAAAAAAAAACAAATTCATATCTGGTATTTTTTTATCTCTCCATTTGATATGACGTTACGAAGCTAGGTGCACAGATGTATCCGACGGGTTGTAACTTGGATTATTAAAACCGTTAATTTTGTTAAACAGTTAGCACTGTGTTAAAAAATAACAGCGTTAGTTTGCAATATTATCAGCTACCAAGAAGACGTCTCACAAAAAATGCTGTCCCTACAATAAACTTAAATAAGATAGTCCACCAAACTGCAACCTTCAAAATCTGGGATTGCCTTACTGGATACTTGTTAGTATTTTTTTATAACACTTTAGTTGTCCAACCTATCCAACTTGAGTTGTTCTAAGCCGGAAAGTTGTATATATACAGATTATTTGACACATTTCCTGTTCATTATAGAAATTATATACATTTCCTAGGAACTTTCTCATTTAAACAGATAAATACTTTACTTTACTTCTTACATGCACTATAAGACCTCCACATTAAAGTTCTAAGTACATTGGAGTGGTTATGGTTCTGAATAGATTTTTATTTTCCATATCTCTCGGTTATGGGTATGGAGCTGCATAACATCCATGATTAAAACCACTCAGTAAGAGTAAAACTAAAATAATAATATTTTTAACCCCCTACGAAAAAAAGAGGGGTGTAATAAGTTTGACTGTTATGTGCGTCTGTCTGAGGCACTGTATCGTTTAAATAAGTGAACCCATTTGGATGCATTTCGTTCAAGCACACGTAAAGCATAAAGGATGCTTTATTTTTTTATTGTTTGGTAACATTAACTACCTAGTTTTTCGTGGATTTCTCAGTCAATTTTTGAACTGTGACCACAGCTCCTGGTTGCATACCCTTTCAATAGATGTTATTACGTTAGGAAGTACTTAGTATAATGAGATTTATATTTATTTTCTAGATAAAAATCCCATATTAGAACAAGCTGTCACATCTTTGACATTGACGCTTTATTAACCACAATGAACAATAATAAAGGTAATGATTTTTTGATAATGAATCAAATATATGTAAAAAAAAAAAAATGAAATCGAAAATTTTCAAAAAATGCGATATTTGTGTACGAGATTTATGTAGATCAGAAGCTGATTTGCAATCTTTTAATTCTGAAGTTGATTACACAAAACAATCATTATTCCACCCTAGCGATAATTTGAATAATTTGATGGATGATATTTATCACACTATTATAACATGCGTACGTGATTGTCCAGAAACATTACCATTAAATAAAAAAATCAAATATATGCTTAATTGTGCATGCGATTATAATTTAATTACTTGTAATCAACATAAGGAGGAGCTGATTGATTGTATTAATAATATTTATCAATCAAGTTGATTATACATACAGTCAAAACCGTTTATAACGACATCGATTACAACGACCTATCGGTTATTACAGCCAGATTGTATGGTCTCGTCCGAATCCCTAGTAAACTATTCAGTAAACAAACCGCATATAACAACATCGGATATAGCGAAATATCGCTTACAACGACGAAACTTTATCGATATTCATCGGCTACAGATCGGCTATAACGACCAACCGCTTCTTGTCTCAGCAAAACAAAACAGTACAAACAATTTTAAATCTTATTGATAAGTATTGAAGGAATATTTAGGCATACCTACGCACTTTCTCCCACCTCATCCGAACCTCTTCCCGGCCATTTGACCTTGCATACTTTACACCGATTGTTTAGTGGGCTAATTGACTGCATGAGTGATAGCTTGATTTGAAAGTGTTGGTGTTGTTTAGACTGTGCATTTATGTGTTATTATGTCGCAAAAAAAGAGGAAAGTGTTTTCTGTTGAAGAAAAATCTCATGTTATATGGAGATTAGAAAATGGCGAGTCGAATAGTGAAATTGCCAAGGAATGTGGAGTTTCGCACTCGACGATATCAACGATTTGGAGGAATAGAGATAAAATAAAAGTTCTTTTCGAAAACAACTCTTTAAAACTTAAACGAGCAAGGACAAGTGAACACAAAGTTATAGAAGATGCTTTATTAACATGGTTCAAACATCAGAGAGCAAACAACGTCCCAATAAGTGGACCGATTCTGCAGCAAAAAGCCAATGACTTTGCTCGTCTTATGGGTAAAGAAAACTTTGAGTGTTCGTCGTCTTGGGTACAACGTTTTCGTGCTCGTCATAATATTGTGGCAGGAAAAGTTTGCGGTGAAGCAGCTGGCGTTCCTGAAGGAGTGTCTGAAGAGTGGCTCTCTCATAAGTGGCCTGCACTGTGCGAAGGATACACGCCAGAGGAAATCTTTAATGCAGATGAAACAGGATTGTTTTACAATTTAACTCCTGACAAAACACTTAAATTCAAAGGCGCGGCATGCAAGGGCGGAAAGTTGTCCAAAACCAGAATTACAGTATTGGTTGCGGCAAACATGACTGGTTCATGTAAAAGAAAATTGTTGGTGATAGGGAAAGCTAAAAAACCGCGTTGCTTTAAGAACATTCAATCTTTGCCTGTAACTTATGAAAACAACACTAGGTCCTGGATGACATCCCAAGTTTTTGAAAAATGGCTGCGTAGCTGGGATGCGGAATTGAAGTCTGGAGGAAATAAAATTCTTCTCCTAGTAGACAACTGTCCCGCTCACCCTGTAGTCTCCAATCTGAAATGCATAAAGCTTGTGTTTTTACCGCCCAATGTCACTTCTGTTTTACAGCCCATGGACCAAGGAGTGATAAAAGCTTTAAAAACACAATACAGAAAACTTCACGTGTTACAAATGATACAGAATATTAAAAACAGCAAAGATATTAAAAATCTTTCTGTTCTGGATGCAATTCTAATGATATCGGAAGCTTGGGAAACGGTCACACAGACCACTATAGCCAACTACTTTCGCCATGCAGGTTTCAAAGATCTCTCTCCATCACAAGCGGAGGACGACGATGATATTCCACTAGCGAGACTGATACAATCTACAGATGAAGACGACATACCACTTGCTGAACTGGTTACTCAGTTGCAAAGATTTACTGCTAAAGAACAAACAATTGAGATAGAGGAATTTATTGGAATAGATGACAGTGTCGCCGTGTGCGCCTCAGCTACTGAGGAAGAAATTCTTGCAGAAGCTGAAAGTAACAACCGTAACACTGACGAAGAAAATGAAGACCAGCAAGACCCTGAAGAACAGTTTCAGCCAACAACAGTTTCCGAGGCTCTTAACGCTATAACAGTTTTGCAAAAATTTGTTACCTTTAATGAACAGTTTGATATTGATGATACTCATACCTTGAGGAGTATGAAACGTAAAATGCAAAAATTATTTGAGACTGGGCTAAAAAAAAAACAGACCAAAATGACTGATTACTTTAAAATCTAGTGTAGATTTATAATCTTTAACTGTAAGCACCTAAGTACATTTTGTATTCTAATTACATATTTCGTAATAAATACATATTTTGATTTCCTTTTTGACTCGTTTACATACATACATAACCTATACCTATTCTAGATAGATGACTATGATAATACATATACATAACTATGTACTGTACTTGTGTATTATAACTGTATTGCTTATAACGACTATCGGATATAACGTCGGCAACTATACGGTCCCTCCAATGTCGTTATAAACGGTTTTGACTGTAGTTGGTGTACCGGGGTGAACAGAATTTTAAATGATAAAATATCCCGATTCGATACGAATGAGTATGAGCGTATGAATGTTATAAAAAAGTCGCAAATAAAAAACATTACATTAAAACCGTGTTTTAATTTTTGGTACATACTCTAAAACATAATGATTATACAGGGTTACAGGGTAATATGTCACGATCCTTTTAAAGATCCCATATAAAACTCCCCCATATAAACGGATTGGCGGGTAGACTGAGTTCTGCGGCATTTGCGGTCAAAAAAATTAGATTATTTACTGATGTTGATACGGCTCGACTAGTATATTTTAGTTACTTTCACAGTATAATGTCCTACGGTATTATGCTCTGGGGTAACGCAGCCGCTATCCAAACTATATTTGTGCTGCAGAAGAGGGCTATTCGCGCAATCTATAACCTAGGAGCCAAGGAATCATTAAGGTATAGATTTAAAGAAATTAAGATATTGACTGTTGCTTCTCAATATATATTTTGTAATGTTTTGTATGTACGGAAAAATATTAATGTTTTTATGAGAAAATGTGATTCTCATAACATTGGTACAAGGAACAAACACAATCTTGTTACTCCTGTTACTCGACTGCATAGAGTCAGTAACTCTTTTGTGGGGCAATGTATACGCTTCTACAACAGGATCCCAGAAAGCGTTCAAAATGCCTCTGTTGCCAAATTTAAAAAAATTGTCAAGGAACGCTTGTGTGCAAAAGGTTACTATACAATTAGCGAGTTTATGTTTGATGGCACACCTTGGGAATGAAACGATCGCCTCCTGGCTATTTCTAATCATATACTACTATGTATCTTATTAATTTGACAAAAAAAAAATAACAAAAAAAAAAGATCCGCTGAGTTTCTTTCGCCGGTTCTTCTCAGGTCAGGGTGTCAATTTGAGTTTAAGTTTGAGTTTGAAAATAACAAATGTGTCCGTTCTCCAGATGAAGAAGATGTAATTATTCGTCATTTTCGAGAGGTCCCTTCAGTTTCCACCAATATTGTGGCAAACCGACTGGGCGTATCTCAATGGAGAGTCTGGTTTACTGTCCACGCGGCTGGATTGTATCCCTATCATTACACACCCGTACACGTGATTGAAGAAGGAGATCCTGCAAGACGTTTAGATTTTTGCCGATTTAGGCTACACTGTGATGCAGAAAATCCCAATTTTTTGAGAAAAATTCATGGACAGACGAGTCAAAGTTTGACAAAGATGGTATTACTAACTACCACAATATTCGATATTGGTCTCAAAAAGAACAGGGAAACCCTCACAAAAAGCGTTTAAGCGGTTCACAAAGACGTTTCTCGGTAAACGTCTGGATGGGGATTATCAATGATAATCTTATTGGGCCACATTTCCTACCTGATAACTTAAATGGTGAAAGTTATGAAAGCTTGCTTAGAGAAATCCTGCATGAGTTACTCGAAAATGTTTCGCTGAAACTTAGGCAGAGAAAGATATTCCAGCATGATGGTTGCCCCGCACACTTTCGAATGTCCGTAAGACAGTGGCTAGACAACAATTATCGTAATAGATGGATTGGCAGAGGAGGACCAATCCCATGGCCAGCGAGAAGTCCAGATTTGACTCCGATGGACTGTTATGTCTGGGGGCATATGAAAAGCCTGGTTTATGATGTTTCACCAGTAGGGGAGACCGAGGGCATTTGAAACAAAGGTGATTTGAAACAGTACAGATTTCTTGGAACTCAAAACCGTTAGCGAGCTGTTAACGTCGCTTTACACCAACTTCCCCCCTCCCGCGGACATGTCAGTTGGCCTCCGTCGCGTAAGTCGTGCGGTTGTGGAGTTTTGTGACAAAAATCGTGAAAAGTAAGTTTTTAACGTATTTTTAAGATGCTTATATTTTGTTAAGGGTTTTGTATTTTGGTTTAAGATATATATGTTTCAAAAGCCCATTAACTAATGATTTGTTATATATATTTGGTACAATTGGTTTCTGTGTATTTTCTTCTTGATCACAAATTTAATAAAACTTACTGAGGAGATTTGAAACAGGCTGTTTCAACTCTCCTCAGTACTCTCCGTTTTCAATTTTATATCACAAATATTTTGTTTGTTGATTTAATTAGGTTATTTTGTTTCAGCATGCCTACTGATTATAAACGAAAGACTGATAGAGGTATGGCGAGTCGCGAGATATATGATCTCGCAGCAGAAGTGACCTTGCGACAGAAAAGTCTCCGTGACGCGGCTTCGAATTACAACCTGAACCATACCTCCCTCTACAGATATATTAAGAAAAAAACTGCTTATACAGCTAACGAAACGGCGAATGCTCCAACGGTTGGATATCCAGAAAAGACTGTTTTTACAGCTACAGAAGAGAAAGTACTCTGTGACTATCTTTTAAACTGTGCTGCTGCTAACTTTGGCCTAAGAACTAAGGAAGCCAGAACTTTTGCCTATAGTTTGGCTGTCGAATATAATAAAAAAATTCCTTCTTCTTGGACTAAGCATAAAATGGCTGGAGAGGTTTGGCTTCGATCTTTTATGAAGCGTCATCCGGATCTTTCTCTAAGACTACCTCAACCTACGAGCATCGCTCGAGCTACAAGTTTTAATAGAACAAACGTGCAGCTTTTTTTCCAAAATTATACCTCAGTAGTTGACAAATACAAGTTGCAAGCAAAGGATATATGGAATGTTGACGAATCGGGCATCACGACTGTTCAGAAACCAGACCGCGTCATTGCCCGACGAGGACAGAAACAAGTGAGTGCCATGACTTCCGCAGAGAGGGGAACATTAGTTACTATAGCACTAGCAGGAAATGCCCTTGGGAACCACATACCTCCCATGTTTATATTTCCGCGAAAAAGATTTAATGATCACTTTATACGTGATGGACCTATTGGATCAATTGGCACTGCGAATGGGTCAGGGTGGATGCAAGAAGAAGACTTCTATATATTTCTTGCATTTTTTAAAGACCAAGTTAGGCCATCTAAAGATAATAAAGTCCTATTGTTATTAGATAACCACGCTTCACACACTATTGTTAAAAATATCGAGTTCTGCAAGGAAAATGGCATAGTCCTATTAACTTTTCCAACTCACTGCACCCATAAGTTGCAGCCAATGGACAGAGCTGTTTTTGGACCGGTGAAAAAAGCAGTCAACACAGCTTGTGACAATTGGATGCGGTCTAATCCAGGAAAAGTAATGACGATCTATGATATTCCTGGGATAGTAAAAACTTCGTTTGATACAGCCGTCACACCGCGAAATATATCTTTCGGATTCATCCATACCGGACTTTGGCCAGTTAACACTGAAATATTCCAGGACGCTGATTATCTTCCTAGTCAGGTTACTGATCGCTCTTTAGCCCTTTTGCTGTTAGAGGGAATATTTTTCCCACCATCTTTTATATAAAAAAAAACTGCCAATTGTAGTAACTTTTTAAATTTGGCAACAATAAATGAAAAAAGAAAGTTTATTTTTTAATTTGACATTGACATATGACATATCGTATACGAATTTTTTCAAAACGGCTGCATTGAAAATTAAAAACAGGAGTTTTTTCAATTGCGAGAGAAATCGGTATAAATCTTCAAATTCACTTGGTGATTTATGGTAAGTTCTTTTAGTTTTTGTAGATATATTTCTAATATCTTGGAAATCAGACGTATTTTTGGTTTATCTTGCACCAAATTTTTTCTGCAATAATTTTTCTTGGTGGTAAGAATATTCCCTCTAACCGTAACCCTAACCTTACCGTAACCGTATTGTACAGATTGACTGAAAATGAGCAGGAAAAAACTAAAAGATAGTGAAATAGAGTCGGCTCTGGAAGAAATGTTCGGTTTACCATCAGATCCAGACCAGTCTGAAGACGATGAGGGATCGGATGAGGAAAATGTTTTACAATATCATAATGCAAAACTGCAGCGGATTTTGGAGGATTTAGATGAACCAGGATTGCGATCTTCAGATATAATGACGGCTTCTCCTCAACCTTCCACGTCGAGTGATGAACCGGACCCGCATTGTTTTGTAAGATTTGAAAGGGCATCGTTGTCGCCTAAACCTTCCACGTCGAATGCTGAACTGCCTAGTAGCGCCGATCCGTGTACAGTTCAAACTGCAAGGGGACAGGGAAGTGGATATGAGATGGAAACTGGACGAGAAATAGGACAGAGAAGGATAGCTGGAATAAGTCTGGACCATGGAGATAGTGGACCAGATTCATCAGAGTCATCAGAGTCAGAAGTAGAGTCAGAAACAAATGCTTCTGACGAAGATGAAGATACGTGGAAGAAAAAATTATGGACTGACAAGAGGCCACAACCAGACATCTTTGATAGTGTACCAATGACTCCAAGACGCATGTTACCATCAAGTGCCAGGCCTGTTCGTCACTTTGAAAAATTTTTTACTCAAGAAGTTTTCGAATTGATTGTTACAGAAACAAACCGATATGCTAATCAAAATAACGTAGTGGAGTGGACTGAAATTTATAACAAAGAATTGGAGGCTTTCTTGGGAATTCTAATTATAATGGGCTACCACATTTTACCTTCTTTAGAACTTTATTGGTCATCAGATCCTGGTTTTAGAGTTGATGAAATATCTTCCATTATGCCCTACAGAAGATTCAAGCAAATTCTAAGATGTTTGCACTTGAATGATAATTCAAAACAACTAGATAGGTCTGATCCCGCCTATGATAAATTATACAAAGTAAGACCATTGTTGACCCTACTCAACCGGGTATTTCAAGAAAACGCTCATAACTCATCATCACAGTCCATAGACGAATCGATGATTCTTTTCTAGGGGAGGTCCTCATTGAAACAATACATGCCCCTTAAACCTATAAAAAGAGGTTTCAAGGTGTGGTGCCGTTGCGACAGTTCTACTGGTTATTTGTATGAGTTCGATATATATACCGGAAAAGAAGGTAACAGTGTGGAAGACAATTTAGGAGCAAAGGTAATCACGAAATTAACTGAAAAATTGAAAGGAATGGCAGCTGTGCATGTCACATTTGATAATTTTTTTTGTGGTTTTAATATCATGAATTATCTGCATGCTAATGGCATTTATGCTACTGGCACTGTACGCAGATAAAGAGCAGACTTGCCTCAAATTGTAAAGAGCAAAAGGAAACTGAAATTAGAAAAAGGTCAATATAAATGGAGAGTAAAAGAAGACGTAGCTTTTGTGATCTGGCAAGACACAAAAGAAGTTCTATTTTTGACTAATGCTTTCCATCCAAAGGAAAATAAAACGTTCGTACCCAGGACACAAAAGGATGGTACAAAGGTTGAAGTTCGATGCCCTGCAGTAGTAAAATAATACACAGGCAGAATGGGAGGAGTTGATCACTTCGATCATATCAAAGGTACATATTCAGTTGGACGAAGAAGCAAACGATGGTGGCTCCGCATTTTTTATTTTTAAGCTATTGCATAGCTTCTATCGCAGGCCTTGAGCGCGGGGACTAAATCCAGAAATTCCGTAACGAAAAAACCTCACGCTCCCCACTCCGACGGGCACGGAGGTGTGGCTTGAAGGCCGTGCATCGTCTAACGTCGTGTCAGTTCGGCAGTCTTCGACACGGCGCTGTGTGTCGTGCGATTAGACGTATTGTACGACTTTACGGAACTCGCCCGAATCGAGACGAGCTGCTCCGAAATCGGACGAATACATAATCAGCTGTTTGTGAGAAAGTATATAGGTGTATAAGTATTTATCTACAACAGTGAACGGCTGTACTTGTAAAATTTGTGTATAAAGTGTTTTGAATATGAATGAACAAAGTGCATTTATTATTAATGAAGAAAGTCACGAAAAAATAGTGAAAGAAGACGAGTGAGTACTCTATATACATACATTTTATTATTATCACAAATGCAGTATTAATTCTAAATTGAAAATATAATACTGCTATAAAGATAACCTCAATTATTTATACCTAGATATTTTCGTTTTATAGAGAAGAAAAGCGTAAAGAGCTAAAAAGAAAAAAGACTAATGCACGTCAAAGGGCATATTATCAGCGTCAGAAAGATTTGAAAAAAAATGCAGGAATAATAAAAAAAACAGTACCAAAATCAAATGCTGAACGTCAAAGGAAATTTCGTCAACATAATGCAGAAAAATCTTACATGGATATGTAAGTTGATTTAATAATATTATTTCTTATTTATTTTTATCTATCTACAAACAAATTGTAATATATGCTTCAATATTATTTAATTTAAGGATTGTATCATTTTTTTTTACAGAAAAAGACGAAAATTGTGCAGTAATGAAGACAATATCGTGCGATGTAGCGCTGTTGAAAATATAGAAAATGTAACGCTACAAGAAAATCAATTTCACAGCCAACAACTTCATATTTATGAACAGCGTAATGAATGCATTACTCCTGAAGTTATTCTACACAGAAACACAGCAATTCCTGGCGATGGTAATTGTCTATTCCACTCGCTCATAAGTGTTTTGCAACTTAATATTGAGAGTTGTGACTTGAGAAATCAGTTGCGCGATTCACCCTATTTAAACTCCTGCCACAATCCGCAAGAAGCATATAACATTCTATCCAGCAGTAATGGTTACGGAGATTTGGATTGTTTGTACTTATTCTCTAAAATGTACAATCAAAATATTTGTGTACATTATTGTTTTTACAACATAACTACAACGAATGAAGACACTATCTTTTGTCATTTTAAAGCGAATGATACACAAAACTGGATTCATCTTCATCTTCGTGAACAACATTTCACACCTTTTTATGAAGTATCAGATTTATTGGAGACAGTACAAGACGCTACCCAAAATGAAGCCCATGTTGATGCCAATATTGAACTATTGCGTGATAATTACGATGAAGATCCTACAGAAGATAACCATAACAATCATGGAAATGAAATTGGGATTGATAGAGAAGATCGAATTGGTGAAAATAATACGGATTTCATTGATGATGATACTATTCCAGTTTATACAAATTATCGTAAACACAGTACAAGTCATATTGATTTTTATAACGAATTTACGAGTAATTCATTCGGTCATTCTTGTATTATTTGCGACAGACTATGGTGGAAAGGAGACTTGAAAAAGTCGACCAGTAAACATGAAAGTATTTTGAAAACAATACTACAGGTAATTTCATTTCTTAATTATTCACTTTATATTTTTTTCTTTCTATATCTTGATAATACGAACTTGATTTTTTTTAGAATTACATACCTGGTGAAATTGTTCAAGTCTGCTCTACGTGTTATACATCTCTGCAGAAAGAAAGAATTCCTCTCATGTCAACCTACAATGGTTTTGCATATCCGAAACTTCCATCACATTTACCAACGTTAAACCTTATCGAGCAACGGTTGATTTCCCCGAGAATACCGTTCATGCAGATTCGTAGACTGAGACACGTTAATGGTCAGTACGGTATTTATGGCCAGATAATTAATGTACCTGTTGAAGTTAATACAATGGTGAAACAATTGCCAAGAAACATTGAAGATGACCATTGCTTTTATGTGCATTTGAAAAAGAAGTTGATTCACAAAACTAGTTATGTCCACGGGCTTATAAATAAGAGCCATATTAAAGAGTGGTTGTCGTATTTAGTATCTACGCCTCTTTATATTTATCATGACATTAAAATCGATGAATCTTTTTTCACGGGCAATGAACGTACTTCGCAATTGAATATGGATGAAATAAGTGAACATGTGCCAATTGAAGACAATTTAGTTGCGCAGCAACAAACTCTTTTGTGGAATGATGATTATTTTTTGAGTATAGCACCCGGTGAATATAACAGGCCAATCAGTATTTTAATGGATGAACATGCGGAAGAACTATCTTTTCCGACAATCTACGGCGGTCAGTTTCGAACATACAGAGATGGTGTTATTGTTACTCCGTTCATGCAAGCTACCAGCGAACTTCGGCGTACTGATAGGCGTGCTACTGACCCACAACACCTTTTATACATCGCTGCTAAAATCATGAGGTTGAGAGTTAGTAAATGTGTCAATGTTGCGTTTAAGCATGTTGGACAAGGTACTTCAATTACAAAAGAGACCATTCAATCTGAAGAATATATAAATAATTGTTTAGAAACAAATCTCGCATTTCTTCGCTGCATACCAAATTCTGCTTGGTTTTGGTCAGATCGCAAAAAAGATGTTTTTGCAATGATCAGGCAATTAGGGCCACCAACTACTTTTATGACTCTCAGCGCCAATGAAACTGGCTGGGAAAATTTATTGAAATTATTGTACAAATTAAAAAACGAGGGAACGGAAATTTCAGGTGAGTTATTAGCAGAAATGAGTTATGTGCATAAAGCTCAACTTGTGAATGAAGATGCCGTAACTTGTGCAATCTATTTCAATAAAATGGTAAATTGTCTGTTAAAAATTTTGCAATCAAAGAAAAGAAATTCATTCGGAAAATATAGAGTAATACATTATTTCAAAAGAATAGAATTTCAACATCGTGGTAGCCCACATGCTCATATTCTTCTTTGGTTGGACAATGTTCCTGAAGATTTATCAAGTAATGATCCCGAAGTAATTAAATTAATCGACGAATTAGTTTCTGTGTCAGCGTCAGAGGCGTCTGGAAATATAAAACTAGTAACACACAAACACACATTCACGTGTTATAAAAAAATGAATCCTAATAAAAAACAAGAATGTCGATTTGGTGCACCATTTATGCCAACAAAAAAAACTATTAATTTGATACCTATGAAAAACACTGATCCCGATTACTCAGAAGCACTTTTCAAAGAATATAAGGAACGATTTAAGTTTATAAAAAATAATCTCGAAAATATTGACTACACAGATTTTGATGAATTTTACTCGCATAATGGTATTATTTCTGATGATCATTACTACGATATTATTCGTGCTGGTATCAGTAGACCAAAATTATTCTATAAAAGGACACCAGCCGAAAAATGGCACAACACTTTTAATCCATTCGTATTACATCATTTGAAATCCAACATGGATTTTCAGATTATACTAGATGAATATGCTTGTGCAACATATGTTGTTGAATATGTCAATAAGCATAATAGAGGGATAAGTAATTTGCAAAGACAAATAATTGACATAATGGACGAGCATCCAGAATTCGACATTGTCGATATCACGAAAAAAATGAGTATTGACATACTTCAGTCTGTTGAAATGCCGGCACAAGAAGCTGCTTGGTATTTATTAAGAGAACCTATGGCTAAGTCATCGGTGGTGACAGTCTACATTCCAACGGTATTTCCTACTGAACGCGCAAGAATTAGAAAATCTATGAAGGAGCTTGAAGCGTTAGATGATGATTGTACGAACGTTTGGAAAGAGAATTGGCTTGATAAATATGAGAAACGACCTGAAGAACTCCGCGATGTTACGTTAGCACAATTCGTTGCAAAATATTACCTAAATACAAAGGGGACTTACACTAAAAGAGACACTGCAAAAATAATAAGATACAGGAACTACGATATGGCTGACAATTACAACGATTACAGGCGTGAGATGGTTCTGTTGCATGTTCCTTTTCAAAGTGAAGAAAATGATATTATTGCTGAAAATAAGTTCATTCAAATATACGAGGACAACAAAGATACGATATTAGAACGTAGGAAAGAATTTTAATCAAATTTGGACATAGAGAAAACTTTAGAAATTTGTAGACAGTTGTGCCGAGAAAACGATGAAGAACAAGAAGACGAAGAATTATTAAGAGCGGTTGATATATTGCATGAAAGAGATCCTTATGACTTATTGCTACGCGATCCAAACTCAACTGCTAACGTTGATTTACAAAATGCATCTCTGCATAAACTTGGCGCTGTAGCTAAAAAAAGAGAAAATTTAATGGATTATCAACAATTCTATAATTTAATGCGGATGGCCAATGATCAACAAAGAGATATTCTTATGACTATAATCCATCATTTACAAACTTCAATTCAAGAACCGTTTCAAATTTTTTTTACGGGACCAGCAGGTACGGGAAAATCATTCGTTATCAAACTGATTATGGAAATTTACAATAGGTACACTGATAATGATGGTTACTGCAATGCCTATATTACATGTGCTTCAACCGGCAAAGCTGCCGTGGCCATTGACGGTACAACTGTTCATACAGCGCTGAAAATTTCTCTTTCAAAACTTTTGCCTCTATCATCAGAAACGTTGCAATTGTACAGATCTCTCTTCAGATATGTCAGAGTACTGATCATTGATGAAATTAGCATGGTTAGTGCTGAACTTCTACATAAAATCGATAATCGTCTAAAACAAATAACAGGCAAAAACACAGATTTCGGAAGTATAGATGTTATTTTGATCGGAGATTTACGGCAATTGCCACCAGTAAGATCGACACCAATTTACAAGACGATCAGAACCAGCATGATTGGGCCGCATTTATGGAGAAAATTAAAATTTTATCAACTCACCACAGTAATGAGACAAGCTAATGTTGCATTTTCACAAGTTTTGACAAAAATAGGTAATGGAGATGTACTAGATGAGCATGAGTTTCAACTTATTGAATCGAGATTTTTCAAAAAAGAGGATGTTGCTACATTATGTCCTGATGGAGTTCGTTTATTTTTTAAAAATGAAGATGTTGCCGCCTATAACAATTTGATTTTAAGCCAATGTGAAAACAAAGTTCTTTCAATGTCCGTAGACGTCATTATTGGCGCTAAAAGTGCTGAGCAAGAAGCTAATTTTAGACTTAAATTACATAAAAAATCTGTTATTGACACTGGAGGACTGCCTTATCACATTACTTTTGTCGTTGGAAAACATTATGTTATTACAACTAACATCGACGTTTCTGATGGTTTGTGCAATGGTGCTGTTGGGAAATTGGTACATCTAGAATTTGATGAAAGTAACACATTAATAAGAGTTTGGCTAGAGTTTTGTGGTTCAGATAAAGTGGGTAGAAAAAAAAGGCAAAAAGCAGCCGCTCTAGCAGTGCAAAACAGAGTTGGCAATCTCGCTGTTCCCATTGAATTACGAACAGCAAATATTTCATTAACATCGGATAGAAAATGTATAGCCAAACGCAAACATTTTCCATTAACTTCAGCTCTTGCTCTAACTATACATAAGTCGCAAGGTGGAACTTTTGACGAAATAGTATATGAGTATAGTAAAGCACATTCTCAGGAACTCGTTTATGTTGCGCTCTCTCGGGTGACTAATATTGAAAAATTGTATATCACGACAAAAAACGATAATTCTACATTCAGGTTTTATCATAATCGAAAGCAAGCTGCATCGACTGTATCTTTGTTGCAAGAATTCAAAAGACTGTCTTTAAATAGTGTTGAGACGATAGCTCAAAGTGTATTAGATTTTATTAGTAATAGAAATGGCATTTCAATAATGACTTTCAACTGCCAAAGTCTAAATAGTCATAAATACGATTTACAAGATTCAGTTACGAGACAAACAAATGTGTTACTTCTTACCGAAACTTGCATGACCCATGATAATCCGATTGAAATACCTAATTTTAATTGTATTGTTCACTTCAAACGAGATACTGTTTCAAAAGGTGGGGTAGCTATTTACCAAAATGAAAATGATATTACTAATATTATGACTCCGAATATTGAAATAAATATTGCACACGTTAGCGATGTTAATGTTAGGCGCTCAGTTGTTGGAGATATTTGTGCGTGCTTATGCAAACTTAGAAATGGCCTACAAATAGTTATGGTAGCAATTTACATTTCTCCGAATCCAAAATTGGACGAGGTAGAGCATTTTATTCATCGCACTTTACTGGAGTATACTGAAGAAGGGTCGAAAATACTTGGCACAAATGGTAATAAATTTCCACTTATCTTGGCTGGCGATTTCAACATTAACTTCGCTGATAAAAAATCAGAGCGGTTGACAACTTTTTTATCAAAAACATTGAATTTAAAAATGAATAATAATCCACAAGAGTCCACAACGAAATATGGGACCACCATTGACGCAGTATTTTCTAGGTATTTAGAGGATATTAAGTCACAAACTTATGTTTCTTATTTTAGTTATCATAAACCTATAGTTTCAATGATAAATATTCCTGAATAAGCAACAGCTACTGTAAGATAATAAAACCCACATGTATTGTAAAATAATAAAAAATATTTTAAACAATATTAACTTTTTATTTATTTAATAAAAGAAAAATTTGTTTCCCTATCCGTCACCACGCTCAAAAAGTGTAACTTGAATTAATATCAAAGAAAAAGAAATATTGTATGAATAAAATAAAAATAAAAAATAAATAATTATAATTGCATAAGTTGATACAGAATGCTATGCAATAGCTTTACCGCGGCAGTCCCCGAGTGCCACACGTATTTTCTTTTTGATGCCTGCATCACAAATGCATTTTTGCTTTACAGTGCAAATGCTAATTCTGCGGCACTAAACAACTTAGAGTTTCGTGTTGCCTTAGCAAGAGGGCTAATTGCAGGATTTTCATCACGGAAACGGCGTTCAGCTGGAGTCAATTTTATTGTAAGAAAAAAAGTTGCGCTTTCCGAAAATCACCAAAAGTTGAAAATTATCAATGTTACTGCTCCAGAAATTCGATTTTCTAACGTTGGAGAGCATATGCCAGTTGATCTACCCTCGTATCAACGATGTCGTTATTGCAGCACTAAGATAAAAGATAAGCGGTCCAAGATCAAGTGTAGCAAATGTGATGTTCCATTATGTGTAACGCCTTGTTTCCTAAATTTTCATAAACAAACGCCAACATAATTTGTACATCCATTTATCTACACTTTTTCTTGGCCACTTGTCCTAAGTGTTTATGGACATTATGTTTTTATCTTGTGTGACATATGTATTCTAATTGGTATATACATATGTGCCTAACTTTTCTGTTTATTTTATTTACCTTACCTCCCACATCATTTCTACGTTGTATTCTTATAATATTCAATGTTCGTATGTTGTCTTAGTGCTTAGTTTCTTGTGCACTCTTCTCTGCATAGCTTTCCAATTACATGTTACATTTATTTAATTATTTTTTCGTATGATGTTAATTCGCCTCCAGGCAGAGGGAATATTTTTACCACCAATAGAAAAAATAAAAAAATTTAAATTTTTTTTTCAAATTTATATTTTTAGACATCAAAAATAATCTGAAGTCGAAATCAGATTTCATTTATCGTAGCTCGATCGTTATGTCCGTTAAGGGGTTAGCGACTTCCAATAGTCCTGGTCCATCCAGCTCTAACTTGGTCGGCATTTCAAGAAGTGAAAAACCCGTGCCATTTTCTACCCTTGCAGACAGTATTTTACACGATTCCCGTACACTTAGTCCATCAATCATAAATTTACCGGCTACTCCTCCTCTATATAGCTACGATATAGAAGACGTACCTAAGCCTGCAGAAAACCCTCGTGAGAATTCGCCTGATCTGGCGATATCTGAACCCGTTGTTCCCTCTACAGTTATTACATCTGATGTAATACCTGTAGCATCAACATCACGAGATACTTCAGTTACTATGACAGCAATTCCATTCTCACCTGACTCTCTTCGACCCTTGCCAAAGGCTCCACCCAGGAAAGGAAATCAAACAAATAGACGCAAAGTGAAATCCGCTATCTTAACCGACACTCCTGTAAAATATGAACTAGCTGCAATCGAAGCAGTTAGAATGGCTAAGAAAAAAGTGAAAAGACCTAACTTTGAAGAAACCAAAAAAAGGAGATCAAAACCAGATACTAAAACTAAGAAGACCAAGGTTGGCAAGAAACAAAGAAGAAATGAAGACAGTGAAGAAGAAGAGGAATCTTTTTGCCTTTGTTGTTTTGAGTCATATTCTAATAGCAAAGCCAAAGAAAAATGGGTGCAATGTCTGGAGTGCAAACAATGGGCTCATGAAGCTTGCACTGGTGGGGAACTTTCTTATGTTTGCCACAACTGCTTGTCAGATTGATATTTTTAATTTCCATAATATTTTTATTTTTCTCATTTGTGAGATGGTTGTATTGTTACTAAAATATTCTAAGAAATACTGATTAATCAAGACTGATTGTAAAAGTTAAGGAACGACTGAAAGCTAATAAGCATTTTATGTTAAAGACTTAGAACTTATATTAGGTAATGTTATATAAGATTGTAAAACATTTTGTTTATGTGAGGTTATCTGTTATTTTGATTCATGTTACTAATAGGTCGATGTGATATTAGCGGTACTCTTAGCTACTTTAGAAGTAGATTATTCGTAGACTTGTAGTTACCTAAACTGAAAATTATATCAGTATAGAATATTGATAAAAAAGTTAGTTTCGTACTTGAAAAGTTTTATTTCAATAAATACCATTATATTATATCTTCATTTTTATTATAATATCCCTCAACACTTCTTCAAAATATATGTTTCAACTCTCCTCGACCCCTGTTTCATCTTACCTCGGTATGAGGGGAGTTGAAACAAATTAACTTGTTACGGTTAAGTCGATTTTTCACCGTAATATTTATCGCTTACCATTTCTTTATGTTAATCATTCGCAAGTGTAAAGAATGACCTATCGTTTGGTACTAATATCATATGATTTCTATCTACAGCGTTGGGTTTATGAAACAAAATGTCATAATTGTTTCAATTCCCCTCGGTTTCCCCTACAAACAATTGAAGAACTCAAAACAAGAATAATGAATGCTGCAAATTCTATTCGACATAGCTTGAGTAGTGTTGTAGTAAAAAGTGAATTAAGAAAAAGAATGCGTATTTGTATACGAAATAGGGGATCTCATTTTGAACACGAATTATGAATAATAAACAGTGTAATTTCGAAAGTATGGAGTAGTGAACTAACCAAGGAGGTGTTCAAGAAAATCCAACAAACCAATTTCAGAAATTCAATATGGGTGATGAACCACAAGCATGTTACATCCCCGCTTAAAAAGAGGACAAAGCGTGGTCATTTGACAAAAAATGAAAAAAATGTTGCTATTAACATATATAAGCATGTTAGAAGCAAATTCACGTCGTAACCATACGAGTCCGAGATCTTAAAAACTACGGCCAATATTATGGGTGTGGCGCAGTCCACCATTTACAGAATACTAAATGAATATAAGAAAGTGCACAAAATAGACTCCCCCACAAAAGTAACAAAACCTTCTGTTTTTATGAAATAATCGATTAACGATTAATTAAATAAAAAAATCGATTATTCGATTATTTAATTACAGAATAAAAACTTCACACCTTAGTATTAAACTTATAGTAATTAAAACTGCACCAAATATGTTTACAATTCAATAAAAATAACTTTTAATAACTTGTATTAATATAATAATACTATTTTATTTTTTATTTATTTTATTTATTTATATAAGTTTACAAAACTGACTTACAACTATAACTTACAAAATTAAATCTTAGCATAAGAGACAATACTTTTGTTGCAGTCTTCTAGATGTAAACCTAGCGCTCTTTAAAATAAATTTAAGTTACTCAAAGAATAACCGTACTTGTTTAAATCCTACTACTATTATAAAGGCGAAAGTTTGTATGTATGGATGTATGGATGTTTGTTACTCTTTCACGTAAAAACTACTGAATGGATTTGAATGAAACTTTACCACAATATAGCTTATACATCAGAATAACACATAGGCTACAATTTTTGAGGTTTCTAATGTGAGGTCGTAAAAAAACACATTTTTTGCGCTTACATTGCAAACGCTGACTGAATCCTACAAGATAGATCAAAACAATGTACTACAGTATTGTACAACTTAAAAAGGTCTACAAAAAAGTCCGTGATAGTATATGTTTATCTCTTAGGAACCACACTAATAACGAACCCACAATAACCATTTTTTATCCTTTACTTTGTACGACAAATAATGACTTATTTACGAAGCGATTTTAAGCGATTACTAGACTAAACGGGACGAACCTGAAGTCCACGCGAACGAAGTCGCGGGCAAAAGCTTGTACTACATAAAATATTTGTTTAATTTGCTTTTAATAGAGCAAGTGGACTCACCAAAGATATCTAAGTATTGACGAGTACAGTTCACAAGCGAACAAATACGGTAAATTGGTGAATGCTGACCAAGATTCGATTTGGTGTCGGCTGGGGTAAAAACTTTACGATTTTGAAGACGGCTGCCTTGGCGCGGTATTGAGAAGGTAATCTTAGCTAGTAACTCTGGTGCATCAATGAATCCGTTTAACAGCTTATATAAGAAGAGAAAGTCAGCAGCATCTCTTCTATGTTTGAGTGTTTGCATTTTATACTTAGCTAGGCGAGCGTCGTAGGAAATATATTTTTTAGCATTGAGATCTATATAAGCAAGGTGATAGAGAAACCGTTTCTGTACACGTTCTATTCTGTCTGACTGTACTTCGTAGCCAGGATTCCAGACAACAGAACAGTATTCTAAAATACTTTTTATTATACTATTGTATACTAGTATTGTTAGGCTTGGCTCTTTAAAGATTTTCATAAGTCTTAGTATAAGACCAGATAGTTGTGAGGCTTTTGATATAATATAATCAATATGGTATCTGAAACTTAAAGTGTTATCATATACTATTATTTTTTAAAAACAACCTTTTCGATTATCGATTCCACATCGATCAAAATCATTTACCATATAGTCTATGGTAACATGACATTGACACTTAACATCTGAGTCTCACCTGTTTCGAGTTTTTCGATGCGTTTCGAGTGCTTTCGCGATCATTTTATGTTTTCAACGACCACTGCTTTGTTTTTTACGGACTCCGAGCCCGCCTACGTTTTACGACCCTTGCTTTCACATTGAACACCGACGATCGCCTGCACGTTTGACTTGGAATTGTTAATTTGGATTATTTCGCCGGCTTGTGCATTGGATATTACTGAAACGATGGATCGCTGTGTGACTTGTGGGAAAGCAACTAGTAACTGCGATACATTACGTCGACGACCATTAAACGATGAAATAATTCTATCAGTGATTCGGCAACGGCTTGCATTGCCCCAAGCCTCGTCTACGTCATCGTCCCCCGAAGAGTTGACTGTAGTACAGTTGGACTCTAGTCGTTCCGCCAAACCAACACCTGGTTCGTCCCGTTATATGCCAGAGCAGCCATCGTCTTCTGGTTCCAGTGGAACCTTTATATGATATTTTCTACACTTTGTAAGTTAGTCATTTTAACCTTTCGTTTATCTAAATTCATAGTTTTTAAATTTTAAGCCATAAGTTATAAACTGATTAACTTACTGAACGTCATCAAAATATTCACACATATAAAGTACTGGTTTATTGGTTTATAACAGTGGAATTTTTTCATATTGTTTCAGGTACTCATGAGCAATATATTGCTTTCGCTGAGCAGCGAGGCTTACTGCCAACTTCCAAAATGTGTACATACCACAAGCAACCTATGAAATTGCACTCAATTTACAAAAACCACGAGTCATGGTCACGTGGCCAAGTTTACTTGCCGAAAAAGCAAATGCCGAACCGAATCCTACAGTAGGTCATTGGGAACATGGTTCAAAAACTCAAGGTTGCCACTGCCTTTGATATTTCAACTCACATATTTATTTAGTGAGAACTATACTTACGAATTGGCAAGAAAGGAGACAAAACATTGGAGAGAAACTGTAGTGTCTCAGGCTATGATTGCTGACTGGTACAGCTACTGCCGGGAAGCAATCGTAGTATATCATTTGGAAAATGAAGAAAGTCTTCAGAAAATTGGAGGCCCAGGCAAAATTGTTCAGGTGGACGAGTCCAAATATGGACGTAGAAAATATAACAGAGGACGGAATGTAGAAGGACATTGGGTTCTGGGTCTATTGAAGACGGAAGCGATGATCTTCGCTTATAAGTATGCCCCGGAAATGAGCGAAATGCCGATGTTTTAGTGGGGCTAATTAAGAAACATGTTCAAGAAAGCACCACAATACATACTGATTTTTGGAAAGGATATGATTGCCTTCCTGAACATGGCTACATACATAAAAAAGTAAACCATAGTGACCCCGTCAATAAATTTGTAGCACCAGACGGGGTCCATACACAGAGAATAGAGAGTCACTGGAGAGTAATGAAAAGATTGTATGCAAAAGAATATTATAAAGGAAATGTTACGGAATGGCTAATAGAGGTGATATGGAGGCGAAAAATTAATATAAATCATTTAGATCCTTTCGAAGAAGTAATAAAATGTATAAAATATATATATAAATAAAAATTTATACTTATAACACTCTTTTATTTTAATCGTAAGATCCAACCCCAGGAATCCTATTATGGTTGGATGGATGTATGGATGTTTGCTACTCTTTCACGCAAAAACTACTGAAGGGATTTGGATGAAACTTGGTATACATATAGTATATATCCTGGAAGAACACATAGGATAGTTTTAATCCCGAAAAAGCAACGGGAACGGGAATTATCGCGGGTGAAACCGCGGGCGTCAGCTAGTTATAAAATATTTTGGAAACCATGTCAAAGGCAATAATACTAGCCAGCCACTCTCAAACTTTAGTCAAATATTACAACTGTTTTTCACTGTAAATGTTAAAAAATGGGATTATTGTACCTACATACTTATATTAATATATTTAATTTCAGGTCCTCACGAGATTCATATGGAGACGATGCTGTGAGCTATGTACAAGTGAAACGAGAGGGTAAACTGTGTACAGTGAAGTGCAAAATATGCCCGGAGCATAAAATTCATGCAAAATTATATAACTGAACACTTATTTTAGATGAAGAAGAAGAAAATGTTCTCTCTGTGAGGTGCGAAGACTGTGTAGCTTCCCAGGGGGGATGTAAACATGCAATTGCATTTCTTATGTGGATTCATCGCAGAAGTGAAGAACCTTCCTGCACTTGTATCGAGTGTTACTGGAAGAAGTCAAAACTTTCCAGGGTTGGTAGTAGCCTTAAATACATTACGGCCAAAGAACTTTCAAAGAGTAATCCTATATTTCCATGGAATTCATCTGCTCTCAAGAAGTTTTTACAAGAAGCTAAGAAGAGAAAAATTGCAGATTGTGAGCTTTTGAAATATCAACCCACACATTGTGTGAGTGATGTAGAAGCTATTTCAATGCACCAACTTGCATATAGTCATAAAGAGAAAGATGTGGAAGATTTTTTGATAGATTTTTGATAGATTTTTTGAAAATACAGATAGCAGATAGTCTGTAATACAGAAAATAGAGGAATTAACTAGGGAGCAATCAAAAAGTGCTCTTTGGTTCGAATTAAGATATGGTCGAATAACTTCTTCTAAAGCATTTGAAGTAAGCAGATGCAAAACAAGTGATGGAACACTTATAGCTGTCATACTTGGTGGCAAAATACCCGACACGCAATCTATGAAGCGTGGCCGCAGTTTAGAAGATGATGTGAGGAAAACTGTGATAGAGAAATTAAGAAAACCAATTTATAAATGTGGTCTCTTATTGAGCTCTAAATACCCAATGATTGCAGGTTCCCCAGATGGAATTTTTGAAGATGGCATTATAGAAATCAAATGTCCTCTTAATGAAAAGACTTACAAGAACTATGTCAAGAATGGACAAGCCACAGAAAAATACAACGCACAAATGCAAATTCAAATGTACCTATCACAAAAGAAATATTGTTATTATTAAAAAAGTGAATATAATAAAGGTATCATTCAACCTTACTTATGTTGAAGATTTAATTAATAAGTTAATAAACTTTTGGAAAATAAACATATACCCTTTATTATATCAAAGTGTAGAGTAAGTAAATGTGCTTATATGAAAAGGAGTGTTTATTTAAATAAAAACCTTTTTATTGAATTATAAACTAGTTTTATTTTATCAAAGAATCTTGCAAATTAACAAGCGCACATGCTATGATAATTAGGTCATCTAGTATTTTAATAAATTTAAAATTAACACATGCATGTGGCTTGAGCATATAAAATTCACGTAAGCGCCTAATTACTCTTTCTACGTGAATTCTAAGGCTTGCAATCTGTTTTGTAACTCTTGCTTGGTTCTTTGTCATTTTTACCCGTTTCTACACTAGGAGGTCTAACCAGAGTTACATTAAGCTTTCTGTAGAAATTTCTCTACATGTTTAAATCCCCTATCTGCCATTACTATCATGCCACTTTTTAATGTTTTTATAAAATCACACGATTCAACTATACATGTGTCAGTTGTTCTCCCTCCAAATCCAGGAGAAATATAATTTATGAGTCCATTTGGTGTGCATGATATCAAATACTTAATGGTATTTGCCTTTTTATACTCTGACCATGTCATGGCCTGGTTTATGGCCTTCGACGGTTTTTGCACCTCTATCTCAAGGCAATCTATGATACAACTGACATTATTGTATCTGTGTCTAAAAGCCATTGGTAAAGTCCTTTTTATCATATCTTTATCAAGTTCCACAATAAAAGGACGCTTCAAACTAGCAATTAGAGGTATGTTTTTTAAAAATATCTTACTTAAATTTGCTGAAGTTGTTCCATATTCGTCTGCCAGCTGATTAAATGTAACATCTAATCTTATCTTGTTTAAACATAATAATAAATGATGTTTTGGAATTTTTAGCTCATCTTTTAAAATATCAATTAAGTAATAACAGTTACTGGGAATACCATGATACAAGCGTGGCTTTTTTTTCAATTTTTTTAATTGTGTACTCCAACATCATATCAGCTTGACTTTTTCTTTCTTCTTAGTCCAGTCAAAATAGACATTCCAGTTTGCATTAATTCCCAACAAGCTGGATTTTTGTGCAGGTCTTGAATACGTCATTACAAATGATATGTCAAAAGTCCCCATCGATCCCGCTTGTGCGTTGTTTTTTATTCGAGGTCAAAGGTCACAAATTTGCGTTTTTTGCGTATATCTCTGAAACAACGACGCTATCGAAAAATGGTTCAGACAAAGTTTGTAGAACGTAAAATTGTCTACAAAAAATATTTTAACACTTTTTCTTGTACGATGCACTGTTCTCGAATTATGGCTATTTTAAACATAGAAAATACGAATATACACTCATACGTGGCCAGTATGCATCATCGGGTTAACCATTTGAACAGAAAATATTAGAATATAGTTTTATTTGCCCCATGCACACAAGTACGTGAAAAATATACAATTCTGAGTGAGTCATCGTCCGTCTCTAATTATATTGGGCGGTTGGCCTTGAGAAACATCTGCCTGCGACACTCCATTGTTCGGGTCGAAACCTGTCTATACCTGCTTTCCGAAGGACATAGCTCTAGTAAATGCAGTCAGTTTTGAACGGTTTTTCGTAGTGAATAGACGTGTTTGTGCATTATATTCTCTTTTTAAACAGTGCCATTACAAAATTTTGTAAAAATGTCAGAAGTTTGCTTTATTTGCAATGAATCTTTGACTGAAGGCGAAATTGTGGTTGTTGATCGTGGGCTAAAGACTTTAATGGATTCAAGTACTGAAAGGGGTGATGGGTTCAATGAATATTTGAAGGACAAAACATCTGTAACGATACATAAGCAGTGTCGTAAAACATACACCCGGAAGAGCAGCATCGCTGCAGCTAAAAGACAGCGTGAGGCGGAGATAGCTACCACATCTGGGATTAGTCCTACTCGTACTAGAGTACGAGGTAATGAATCGTCTTTTTGTTTCAAGAAATACTGTTTGTTCTGTGGCAATGAAGCAGATAAAACGGCTGAAATGAAAAAAGCGCAGCATCTTCGACGAAGAGTGTCTCAAGTTTCAACCCTTGACTTCAAGAAAACCATCTTGAAGGAAGCTCAGACTCGTTCTGATAAGCTAGCAAAAAGTGTCATTGCCCGCATTCAGTATGAATATGACTTAGTTGCTGCTGAGGCTATGTACCACAGTGATTGTTACACTTCGTTTCTAAAACCCATTAGTGGAGGTAAAATCGGTCGTCCTGAAAGTGATTCTATTACTTCAGCGATGGAAGAAATATTTGCATTTATTGAAAATCATGATGATTGTCAATTTTCAATACAAGAATTGAAAGATATTTGCAAAGAACCATCGATCGATAATAGAACAATTAAGTCAAAACTCAAGTTAAAGTATGGTAATAGAATCATTATAACTGAGAAATTGGGAAGTTCAACATTCATTTGCTTCATCGACAATCAGCATGACGTCCTCAGCAAAGCTTGGTATGAGAATAAAAAGCAAAATGAAAAGGAAGAGAGGTTGAGAATACTTGAAGCAGCTGCAGCAATCGTTCGAGAAGATATTCAGTCGATAGTGTTTGACACTGATAATTATCCTCCACCTACTCAGATGTTCGAAGATATCAATAGTGATATTCCAGAATCTTTGACTTACTTGTTAGAGCAAATAATTTTGAAAAATAAACGATGCAAATTGGAACACTTGAAATTAATATGTACAAATGTCAGCCACTGTATTATGGCTGCTGTTCGGCCTAGGTCTTTCAAATCACGGTTACAATTGGGTCTCTCAGTATTTTTTCATCGACGGTTTGGATCAAAACGTCTTATTCAAATTTTTTCATCTTTTGGTTTGTGTGCATCGTATAATGAAACTATGATGTGTGAGGCAGCAGCAGTTCTTCATCGTCCACCTCATATTCTACCACCAGAAACTGGAACAATTATTCAATATGCTGCAGACAATGCTGACATTAATGTACATACCCTAGACGGTCATAATACGCTCCACATAATGGGTATCATTCAAATTATAACTCCAAAAGCATCAGTTATAGCCGAAAAACCCATATCACGAGTAAACAGAGTCCTTTCAGCGAAAGATTTTGCAGCAAAAGCTCATATACCGATAAAAGTCTATCAAAATGATGGCGCAGTTGGGTATAGTAAAATAGTTGCACAAAATATTGATTATGAAAGTAGCTCAGCAGTATCTTTACTGAAAAATGATATTTTATGGTTATATGGGAAATGGAAAGATTTACTATTACCTGGTTGGAACGGTTACATTGAACGTTTAACGAGTAATATCATGGATTTTTCAAAGTCTCAAATTCTCTTTTTACCATTCATTCAGCAACCAGCAAGTAACTACAATACTATCTACACAACTTTAGTCTGCGCTTTGGAAAATGCAAAACGTTATAATCACGATGTATGCATTATTACTTTTGATCAGCCTTTGTATGCAAAAGCTCGAGAAATCGTATCAGCAGCACCTGAAGGATCTGAGGTATCGAAGATCGTAGTAAGACTTGGAGGTTTCCATTTACTCATGTCTTTTTTTGGAGCAATTGGCCAAATTATGCAGGGAAGTGGCATAAAAGAGGTGCTCTGTTTGATTTATGCCACTAATTCATTAGACAAAATGTTGAATGGCCATGCTTATGCAAGAGCAGTTAGAGCACACACATTACTCCATCTCACTTTAGCAACAATAATATCAGAAGAACTTGTCATCGATGACGAGATGCATGCTAATCTACAAGATACTGTAGACCTTATAATGAATAACACAATTTCGTACGTTAATATTGAGAATGGCGATGAGATGGCTGAGGCATTACTTGAGCAGTTCAATCAAAAATTAAAGGAATATGAACAACGTGGACCAACTGCAAAATTGTGGACGCAATATTTTCACATGGTATCAATTGCTAAGGAGTTTATAAGAGCTGAACGTATGGGAGATTGGAAAGTTCATTTGAATAGCATTCGAGAAATGCTTCCTTACTTCCACGCATCAGGACATTTTCCTTATGCCAAATCTGCACATTTATATCTACAAGATATGTTACAATTGGAAAACTTGATTGATGATCCTGAGGTTTTCGAGAGATTTACACGGGGATTTTTCACAATTAGACGTTCTGATAAATTGAGTTGTGGAACTTCAACGGATATGGTCATTGAGCAATCGATGATGAAGTCAATGAAAACAGATAGAGGTGTTGCTCGAGGAAGAAGTACGCAAGAGAGCGTCATAAGTAAATGGATTTATGGCATGCATGCAATGAATACTGTGTGTGAAAGATTGGAGGATTTAGCGGATGTAAGAATGGACACGACAGATCAGCATGTCGATGCAAGGGATTCCCGCGTAAAGAGAGATACTGGAGACATCAAGAAACTTCGTGAATGGTTTTCGTCACATGATCCTTTTCCTGAATTGAACAAAATCATGTCCATTGCCAATGGAGTCGTCGGGGATGATAAAATCAATTGCCATAATGCTCGTGAAGTGGGTATTGCATCTATGAGTAAAATGATGGGCCAAACATTTAATAATATTAAATTGAAACGTGCTGATAAAGTACTACTTCTATTATCTATGAACAGTACCATGAAGATTCATGATGAGAAGGTACCAATAGATCCTGTATTATTATTTCAACGCATGAGTATTACGAAGACATTTCAAGATGAGCTTGAAAAATTCTTCGAGTACGAATAAGCCCCTTACCCTTTATCGCTCTTTGATGCAATTGGAATGCGTAAGACACAGAAGTCAGCCATTTATGATTGCTTTGAATGTGTGAACATTGATATCGAAAGTGCAAATGCTACCTACATCATCGATGGAGGATACCTGTTGCATCGTGTTGTGTGGGATCGAGAGAACACATTTGAGGATATTTTGGCCAAATATCTTCAGTATGTTCGTAGACACTTTGG
The DNA here is from genome assembly GCF_905220365.1 of Vanessa cardui. Classification (NCBI taxonomy): domain Eukaryota; kingdom Metazoa; phylum Arthropoda; class Insecta; order Lepidoptera; family Nymphalidae; genus Vanessa; species Vanessa cardui. The sequence continues at coordinate 2,694,932 of NC_061141.1, forward strand.
TCACAACGTTACTATAATATTTGACGGTTACACTGATTATACAAAAAATATCAAAGCTGCAGAACAACGTCGTCGAGCTAAACAAACATCTTCATCGTCTGATATCGTTTTTGATCGATCAATGACTGTTCCGACAAACCAACAGCAGTTTCTTGCTAATACTCACAATAAATCTCGTTTGATTTCGATGTTATGTGAAGAATTTGCAGCTGCCAATGTTGTTGTGAAACAAGCTCAAAATGACGCTGATGTCCTCATTATTGAAACCGCAATTGAACAATTCCATAGCACCAATCCAACTATCGTTGTTGGAGAAGATGTAGATTTGTTAATAATATTAACTGCACGAACACCTAGTGATAAGATCATTTACTTTTTAAAACCTGGGAGAGCTCAAGTTCAAACGAAAATATATTCTTCACAAAGTTTAACTGCATATCCAAAATGTCAGCCTCATATATTATTCCTTCATGCGATAACTGGCTGCGATACGACATCAGCAATTTTCAAAAGAGGCAAAAATACAGTATTCAAATTGTTTGAAAAACGTGAAGACTTGATTGATAACGCAAAAGTATTTACAAATATTAACTCGTCAGCAGATGTTATCCTCACCAATGGAATTCGTGTTCTCCTTGCTATGTATGGAGCTCCAAAAAAAATGGAATCGATAGACAAGTATAGATATTTGAGTTTTGTGAAAAATACAAAAAACAATAAGAGAGTGCAGTTATCTTGTCTCCCTCCAACATCTGCTTCTGCTAATCAACACTTGTTTCGTGTGTTCTACCAAGTGCAAGTGTGGCTAGGCAATGATCTAAATCCTGAAGATTGGGGCTGGAAATTGATGAATAATAGTTTGGAGCCAATCCAGACTTTACTGCCACCTGCTCCAGAAAAATTACTCCATACAATTTTTTGTAATTGCAAAAAAGGCTGCACAAACAATTGCGGGTGCAGAAAAGTTGGATTGTATTGTTCATCGGTATGTACCAATTGTCAAGGCCAATCTTGCACCAACATTGAATCAAATACAACAGATGAAGATTGTTTCGAAATTAATGAGGATATAACTGATATATCTCTCTTCTTGGAGCAGTCTACACAAATCGAGCAAGAAGAGGAAGAAGACAGTGATGAAGAAGAAATGAGTGACTATGAAGAATTTGATGTTGAATGATGATGTAATTTTCTTGATGTTAAAATTTTCATTAAATTTAAATAAAAAAAAAATTTCATCAATAAAATAGTGTTCCATTACATTCCCTCGATCAAAATATATTGTGGAGTATTCCTACTGGGGAAACCACGTTAAAAAAAAAGCGCCGTGTACACTACCTCAGAGGTGGTTCGGAAATGTGTGCATATAGTCGAAAATACGACTTTCCTGCGCTCTAAAGTCACGATATCTCGAAAGCGATGCTTTGTAGGAGAAAAATGTTGAGATATTTTTTGTAGACAATTTTACGAACTACAAACTTTGTCTGAACCATTTTTCGATAGCTCTCGTTGTTTCAGAGATATACGCAAAAAACGCAAATTTGTGACCTTTGACCTCGAATAAAAAACAACGCACAAGCGGGATCGATGGGGACTTTTGACATATCATTTGTAATGACGTATTCAAGGCCTGCACAAAAATCCAGCTTGTTGGGAATTAATGCAAACTGGAATCATAATTTAGTCTATTTTGACTGGACTATCTGCAATCAATTCACTATCTGAAGATGACTTCACTTGCAAAGAATGTACGGATGATGAACAACTAGAGGATGGCTCGCATGGTGTATATAAGGAAACATCACTATCTGAGTGCACTTCCTCAATCAACATTTTTTTTTTAATTTTGTTCAGGTTTGAGCCAGAAGGATATAATTTTTTAATGGTCTCATCTTTAAATGGGGATGTAAAACTCGATGTTACTGATGGCTTCAAGGGTGACAATGCCTGGCTTACTGTTTTAATTCGGGTCTGACTTGCTTTGCTCCTGAACTTGTGTGTTATATGTACTTGAACTGATTTGTCCACTTTCTGTTCACATAAAGGTTCAGGCTCATTCTGTCTGATTGTATGAAAATCTGAAAAATAAAAAAAAGTAATTAGTTTCATAATCATTACTGAGAAATTATTGTAATGACAAATGAATGCAATATGTAATCAATCATACTTAAATCCTCACAGAGGGTGAATCAGACTATCAATATGAACAGCTCTTCCTATAGGACCAAAGCTGAAATTTGGCATTCCCATAAACCTTGACGATGGGCCTAGCTCTTGTATTAAAATGTAAAACAAATAATTGAGTTCTCAGCATTGGTCCCATAGGAAAAGTTGTTTATATTGATGGTCTGAGTCACTCTCTGAGTGTTTCTTAGCATAGTTGATTACACATTGCATATTTAAACATACCTGAGCTTGTATGTGGAATATCTTTGAGACTTTGGGAACAAGTTTGTTCTGGATTTTCCAGACGCTCCATATTTTTTTTGTCTTCTCTTCAAGACACTCTGCTATTATCTCAATTCTCTTTTTTTTAAACATAAATGGTCGTTCTGTGCTGCTACATGTCCGTTTCCTTCTGTCTTCCTGACATTCAAATTTACTTGGGGTACATCCTGGTTTCAATAGCACTTTTGATACTTTTCCCATGATATGATACTCAGTATAATTGAGCATATCATTAGGTAACTACAAAAAAACAAGAAATGGTGCTTAAAAAAAAAGTAAAGTAACAGCCTGTAAATTTCCCACTGCTGAGATAAGGCCTCCTCTTCCATTAAGGAGAGGGTTTTGGAACATATTCCACCACGCTGTTCCAATGCGGGTTGGTGGAATGCACATGTGGCAGAATTTCGATGAAATTAGACACATGCAGGTTTCCTCACGATGTTTTCCTTCACCGCCGAGCCCGAGATGAATTATAAACATAATTAAGCACATATATATGGTGGTGCTTGCCTGGGTTTGAACCCGCAATCATCGGTTAAGATGCACGCGTTCTAACCACGGGGCCGTCTCAGCTCAAAAATGGTGCTTATTGTGTACAATTAATAATGTGGGATAACAGAACTCCATGAAAAACCTTTACTAAGATCTAACCTCAAACCATATTTACAAAAATTATATAATATATAAATAATATAATAATTGTATAATTATATAAATAAACAATTTAATATGAGATGAAATAGCCAGGAGGCGATCGTATCATTCCCAAGGTGTGCTATCGATCATAAACTCATTAATTGTATAATAACCTTTTGCACACAAGCGTTCCTTAATATTTTTTTTAAATTTGGCAACAGAGGCATTTTGAACGCTTTCTGGGATCCTGTTGTAAAACCGTATACATTGCCCCACAAAGGAGTTACTGACTCTACGCAGTCGAGTAACAGGACTAACAAGTTTGTGTTTGTTCCTTGTACCAATGTTATGAGTATCACATTTTCTCATGAAATCATTAATATTTTTTCGTACATACATAACATTAGAGAATATATATTGAGAAGCAACAGTCAATATCTTGATTTCTTTAAATTTATTCCTTAACGATTCTTTAGCTCCTAGGTTATAGATTGCGCGAATAGCCCTCTTCTGTAGCACAAATATGATATGGATAGCGGCTGCATTGCCCCACAGCACTATACCGTATGACATTATACTATGAAAGTAGCTGAAATATACTAAGCGAGCCGTATCAACATCGGTACATAATCTAATTTTTTTGACCGCGAATGCCGCAGAACTCAGTCTACTCGCCAATCCGTCAATATGGGGGCCCCATTGCAACTTGGCATCAACAGTAAGGCCAAGAAACTCAGCAGAATCAATTGGATCCATCGATTCCCCATTGATGAGTACATCGGCTTTTACATTTTGTACATTTGGTATACTAAATTTCACAATTTTAGTTTTATTATTATTTAGTTTAAGATTATTTACGCTAAACCAATGTACTATATCAGCTATAGCATTGTTTACGTCGTCGTACTGTACCTGTTTTCTATTAATTTTAAAACTAAGGAGGTGTCATCAGCAAACAATACTATATCATGTTTGTTCCCAACAAGAAAGGGCAAGTCATTTATATATGTGAGAAACAGAAAAGGTCCAAGAATTGATCCCTGAGGGAACAATTTAAGTCTCCCGAGAAACGTGGATCGAAGCACTGTTTCAAAGACAAATTTGACGATTTTACTTTTGCCGCTATAAGGCGCAAAGTCCATCAATTTTTTTATGAAAATGAGCCACCCACCATCACAAAGGTAACTTAAACTTTATTTCTTTTATTGCATTATATTATTTGTCTACCAGAATATTCTTAAACGAAATTATTATTTTGCGCACATTTGCGTAATCAAAAACTTTGTTTTATGACTTTACAGATTCTTAAGGTTGTCAATGAAGTCCCAGACATACCTAATTTTTCTTGGAGTACATTAAGAAAGGTTATGAAACATTTAAATTTCAAATATGTCACAAAGTCAACAGTCGACATAGCATTTTAATTGACAGACATGATATTATTTTATGGCGTCAGCGATACCTTTGAAAAATTAAAGAGTATCGAAGGGAAGGAAGGTATATTTATTCCGAAGATGAAACCTGGATTAACGAAGGTATTTATTACTTATTTAAAATTTATTATTTATTTAAAATTTTCATCATATTTTAATTTCAATAATACTTTTTTTTTACTATTTAATGTCATGCACCGAAGAAAGCATGGATTGACCAGACCGTGTTATCGTCCCGCTAGGCCTTCCTAGACGGCTTGACCACTGGCTTAAAACAGCTTACAGGAAAGGGAAAAAGATTAATTATCGGCCATATAGGCGGGGAGGAAGGATTTGTTGAAGACAGCTTATTAATTTTTGAAGCCGAAAATAATAAAGAAGATTATCATCAAGAGATGAATACCGATTGTTTTGAGAAAAGGTTTAGTGAGGTCTTGCCAAAGTTAAAACCTCAACCCGTGTTTGTGATGGATAATGCCCCCCACCACTCCAGAAAACTAGAATCGCTGCCTACAATGTCTTGGACTAAAGCTAGAATACAAGAATGACTAACAATCAAAAGTGTTTCATTTGAAGCAACAATGGTTAAAGCAAATCTTATAGACATTGTACGGCAGCACAAACGAGAACATTGCAATGCAGCATGGGATAATTGTTTTACGTCTGCCTCCATACTACTGTGAGCTCAATCCCATTGAATTTATGGGCGCAGGCTAAAGGATATGTTGCAAAAAATAATAAAACTTGCAAAATGGCAGAAGTAAAAAAACTTTTAGAAGAAAGACTTCAACATATCACGGCTGAAAAATGTTGTAGCTGCATTGCTCATATAATTAAAGAAGAGGATAAAATGTATGGTCTCGACAACATGATCGACAATGTTTCAGACAGATTTATAATTAATGTCACCGAGAGTGATAGTGATGATTTCTCATCTGATAATGAATAAATACAAATTATGTATTCAGCATTGTTTATTATTTTCATTTACATTATGTATTGAAAACAATATCGGCAGATTTGAACACTAACTACTTAACAATTCAAGCAATTTCATTCATTTAAGAGTTTTTGAATCATTCACTTTGTTACATTAAAAATTATTTTCATAATTTTTAACTTTTTTTTATAATTATATAAAACGTCAAAAAAGTGTCAATTCGCTAAATTCCATGCCATTGACCCATTTTCCACTTAATTTATGTCGGTGTTGCTAGTACAACGCTTCGACTTGGCATTTTCTAAAATTTTAATTAATAAAATAAATTACATTTATTTTAAAGGTGCATTAAAACAATTATTAAAATAAGATTTTAATCATCTAATTCGTTTGCTGAATTTTATTAGAGGTAATTTCACATCGTTTCAGATTAATTTAATAGCTGTCTTACAGTTTAAAGGTTAGTTCTTCGATGTAGGTGTCGGAGTCTAGTTATGATAAACTTACTTTGCCTCAATTTTGACTTTTCTTAATTTTAATAATTATTCCAAAATTATTTCCCTGATTTAATTATGGATATAATTCCTTTTTCATTAAGGGTATTTTGGTAGTGATACTGGTCACATTCGCTAACCTTTCAAAGGTTCGTGACCTTTCGATTTCGTGCTTTTTGAATTTTGGAACTATCGGCTTCACACCGAATCCAAACTTCTAATTCGATATACTGAATATATCGAATTTATATTAACAATGAAGTTTTGAAGTTTGACAGAACTTTATATCATGTTTACCGACTCGTAAAAAATTTGACCCTTTGAAATGGTTCTCCGGAGTTGAGATCGTCAATTTGTGTAAGCAGGACTTTGAACCTCCAGAAGGAGGTTTTTTTTTTAATCGGATTTACCCACCACGTGGACTTCTTGAATGGAAATATTAAGAGTGAACAGCTCCAGGTTCCTGGTTAAGTGTGCCCAGATAGCGGCTGGTGTAACTCCAAGGACGGCAGGCCTGTTCCCTAAGCCGTTGTCGGTATCCACGTGTAGCTGGAAACTTTGGTGATGTACCCCCTTTCAATTATATTGTAAATTTCGTCTACACCGGTCTGGCGAACGGTGTATTCGTTCAAACCACATCAATTATTTTATTCGTCAGTGGCGCCTAATTTTCAACCTTAAATTTTAGATTAGTAACATTGAATTTTTAAACTTGCCTTTTATCCCAAGTGACCCACGCTGAGTCTAGCTGGCATAATTTATATAATAGTCATTATAATAAGTAACTAGTAAATTAAGTAATTGGTTGTTTATAATACTATGTTACTGTGCATTAAAAATTTTATAACCTAATATTGTTTCTTTATACCCACCCCGAAAGGTAAAGGTAACTTTGTCACAACACTATTTTTTTTTTCACTAAAAAGTGACAACACAGTAAATGTCAGTTGACTTCGTTTAATTAAAAATACGACTATATATAGAGATTTGCCCTGCCTTTGGGACCTGCGACTGCGACTGCGACATGCGAGTCGTACAAATACTTGACTCAGAAAAAAATGCGTGGGATATTTTAGCCAAAAAATTAAAATATATTGAGCCAACGGCCAACGTCGCGTCTGCAAAAAAGAAGATAGACAATCTAAGAATTTCTTATGTACGGAAATCAAAGAAGGTAAGTAACTTACTATTAGGTAATACTTTATAATGTAGGTACCCACATAATCTGTAGATACCCAGTAACAAATCACTTCCTGAAAGCAGTTCATCCCTAGAGAGCAACTTGGATGTCAGGGCTGCACCTGTTGAGCCATACACTGAAATCTTAACCTTATTACGTACGTAATAAAGTTTAAATTTAGTTGAAGAACGGAATCGAGAACCGTATGGATCCTTAGCCAACACAAAAACAAAAATCATCCGGAATATTGGTAGTTTGTTACAAACAGAGAACAGCCATATTTGTTTTCGACATTTCGAATTTGACAACGTGTTTGTGAAGTTCGGTGTATCTTGAAAATTTTATTTTCATTGATAATAACTGTGTTATTTGATTACTAATTGTATTGTAAAGGAGAATATACGACATTACAATTATAGGAAGTGTGCGATTTGTGGTGTGCGAAAGTTTTTCCTTTAGACCCAGATCAGTAAGTTAAATACCATATTTATTTTAAGTCTTCATTATTAAATTTATCAAAACGTCTAACATTTTAATGTTTATAATTTTACAAGTTTACAACAGAAAAACTTAAGTATCTGGTCGCATATTTGAATCGAACCGACTTCTGAAAAATAAACTTAGAAACATGCTACCCTTAATTTAACGAAAACATAAGCTTATGGATTCTAAATAATGACAATAAATACAATTTTAATTTAACTTGGATATATTTTTCAGATGACATACTGCCACAGGGAGACAATGAAATTAAAGTCCAGAGCTATACACGCTTAAGAAAGAATGATTGCAATATGGTATGTATTTGATACTATACAATGGATTTCTTTCCATTTTTTTTCATTTCCCATTAGCGTTTACTGCTGGACACCTTATACATACTGACTTGGTATTGTATAGTGGTTGCGTTTGTCTGGTTTGTTATTTCTAGCCAAAACATTTTTCCTATAACTTTCTGTGTTTATCTATGTTTACTGCCACTATGACTGAATTTTACTTTCATTTTAACTTAATTTGTTTTTATGATTGTTTTAGGTGTAGAGATTTTGACTAAACGAGAAAAACTGTTCCTGAAACGTCTGCAAGATACCAAAATTACCTTAAAGAGGATTGAAAAATCATCCTTAAATTTGGACAAATTAGATTCTGATGTTTTGAAATCCATTATAGATAATGCAGTAAATAATCAGGAAAGAAGTTCTGATGGGAAGCGCTGGGATCTAAAACACAAAATCTGTGCTCTAGCTATCTTTAAGAGATCTCCTAAAGCTTACCGCTTCAAGCAGAGTGTGCTACCACTGCCTAGCACAAGAACACTACAAAGAATTTTGAAGGAAATTCCCATGGAAACTGATATTCATACCCAAGTTATGCAGATATTAGAAAGGAAAGGTCAAGAGCTGGAAGATGATGAAAAGCATTGTGTTCTTTTGTTTGATGAAATGGCATTAAAAAAAAAGATTGATTTACAACGACTCTATGGATAAGGTTGAAGGGTATGTAGACTTGGGAGATGGAGAGAATATGGGTAGAAGAAATAAAATTTTTGGACATGCTTTAGTGTTTATGATTCAAGACATAAGAAAAAAATTTAAACAGCCTATGGCACATTATTTTGTTGAAGGAACAATAGAAAGTGAAAAATTAGCAGTGCTGATAAAAAACATAGTGGATTGCCATACACAAATCTAAATTTAACGTAGTCGCAACAGTTTGTGACCAAGGGCCAACCATCATGGGTGCACTTAACTTATTGAAAAAAATTGATGCCAGAAGCAAATTATTTTATTGTCAATGAAAAAAGGTGTTCATTATGTTTGACATTCCACATCTTTTCAAGTCAATTAGAAATAACTTCTTCCAAACTGGCGCGATGGAGTTTAAAGGAAAAATTGCTAAATGGTGTCATTTGAAAGAAGCAGAAGAAAGAAATAGAAACTTTCTACATTTCCAAAATATTAATTTATCAGTTGTGAATCCTACTTACAAAACTAAAATGCGTGTTAAATTTGCAGCTCAAGCACTAAGCAACACGATGGCAGCAGTTTTGAAGATGATGGCGTGGGGCGAAACCGACACCGCGAAGCGTGAAGAACTTAATGACACCGCATTTGTGATTGAACAAATGGACAAACTTTTTGACTACACTAATGGACCAGCATCACCAAAGTACGTCAAAAAAGGCATTCGGGAAAATGTATCAGAAAATTCAAAGCACGAGGAATCTTGGAATTATTATTTAAAATATATAGACACAATAAAATTTTTAAATTCTGACTCGCAGATTCGATTGCGAAATGACCGCTGCATAAAAGGTTTTCAAACAACTTTAAAATCATTAAAAGATATTTGGCATCTTCTTAATAAAGAGGCTAATTGTAAATATTTGAATTTACGCCAACTTAACAAAGATGCCTTAGAAAATTTGTTTGGTAACATAAGACAACACAGTGCAACAAACAGAAATCCTACATGCTCTCATTTCAATGCTGCTTTAAAATCCAGCGTTATTTCAGGTTTGTCAGGTCCACATAGCCGTGGTTCTAATTGTGAAGTTGATTATAACAACTTATTTGTATCTTACCAAGAACTAAATCAGAAATCCAAACCCGACTTAGAGCCAACTTCTGTACCAGAAAATGTAGATTCCGGGAATGATGTTAATGTTTGTTACCCTGTGTTGTCTTTACCTGAAGATTCTGAAATAGAATATTTTGAAAGTTCGCTCTGTAGCTTTGAAGAACAACCAGTCGTATATGTTAGTGGGTACTTAGTTGCAAGAGTCCTCACTAAATTTAATTGTGAATGTTGCAATTTTTATTTGAAAGAGGTAAATCCAGATTTTGACAATCCTCTTTATAAATATATCTCATTGAAGGAACGGTGGCAGGGTAAAATGTAACTAACCTATCCAAAGAAAGAATTATGTAATCTAGTAAAGGAAGCAAAAAATATATATGAAGAATTTGTTGCCCCTGACCTATTCAGACTAAACATTTGTCAGTATTCTATATTACAACTAAGTACACGCTGCAATATGACATGGTTTAAATGCGAAGCTCATTATAAATATGTAATGGAACATATATTTAGTTTAAGCCAACTCTTCATTAGAAGATCATATAAAATTATTAATTCTGATTTTGTAATATCAGAATGTGATGTAGCGGATAAAGTTAAAAAGGCACAACAGCTTAATAAAGACAAATAAATGTTCCTGGCTTTTTCTCATTAAGTACAGTATTGCTTAACCAGGTATAGTCTGTTTTTTCTTTGTTTGGTGCGATCTAAATCTTTTTATTCAATGTAAAAACTAATATTTAATTTACTTCATTTTGTTTGTATCGTAATTATGATACCAAGTAAAAGTAGTCTTTAACTCACTTGACGATTTTAAAAGTGCTTGTAACAACATATGTAAATAAAGTACATTTTGAGTTAAAAGTTTGTGCTTTTATTTATTTAAATCCAAAACTATAAAATGAAAAATACAGACATGATCTATTTTATCGACAGTTACAGCACATCCCTATTTTATCGATATCGATACATTTATTGTCGACACCACCACCTCCCTACAGTTGACAAAAAAGTGGTTAGGTTGGCAGTACTTTACTTCCGTATTTTACTTCCAATAGGTTGGTAAAGCTTTCCATAAGGTTCATATATGTGTACTTTATATAGGGAAAGGGGGCCCAAAGAGGGCACAATGCTCAAAGCGGGCATTCTATACAGTATTGCCATTTCAAATAATGGCGCGCTATCGGCGCGTGAGCGCGTTCCCCGCGGCCCTCCCACCTCGACTCAGTCGCTCAGTCCGCCTGCGATCACTCGTGTAGAATCTGCTACAGCGAAATGATTTTCACAAGTTTTTTTTAAATATTGCAAGGTATGTTAAATGTGTTCTCTTTGTTTTGATTTTTACAATCCTGTAATTGCAATATTTTGGTTATTAACGGCCTTACTTATAAAAATCAACTAATCAACATCTTAGAGACTAATTAACTAATCACTTATTAACTTCTTAATTAGTAATTAACTACTTCTTACTTAAAAACGTAGTTTAAGGTTTACTTAGTTAATGAACGGTTAATTAACGGGATTTTTATTTTACTCTACCAACACTGACCAATTAGTCATGTTGCACTGCCAAAATGCCGTCACCCAAGGCAAAAATTAAAAATACGAAATGTCAAACTGAAATCATTTCACTATTTTTGCTGTCAAACCGGCGTGCGTGGTAATTTAATCGAGTGTAACTTGTTTTGAATTGTTTCAATCGTTCGACAACAGTATTTCTCTTCCTCACTCGACTATTGTTTATTATAATGGAACATCAAATAGAAACGAAGCCCACTAAGAAAAGGGCCCGCTCTTCGAACTGGAACGAAGAAGAAAAGGTATTTTCATATTTTTACTTTTATATGTATTTTCACGTGCTACATTGGTGTTGTTATTCATCTTTCTATTCAGACCGTTTACGTTTGATGTTTTAATCTTGTTACTTTCTTGCAGAGACTATTAAGACAACTTATAATTGAAAAAATTGATATTATAGAGAAGAAAGACTGCTCTACAAATACGCATGCACAGAAGAAAGCGGCTTGGCAAGAGATACTGTCTAGGTAACAATAAATTTATAACATCGTGCACTTATAATTAGGAAATAATATTAACTAGGCATGTATAAAATTAATGAAATTAACCTATTTTTACAGTTTTAACAGTCTGAACAATAAACAACGAGACCTGACTCAGTTGATAACCCAGTGGCGACATACAAAAGGTCAAGTAAAAAGTAGGGAGTCGGAATATCGACGCGCTAGGCTGATGACAGGAGGAGGGCCTCCACCACCAAGCCCCCCACCTGAAAACATTGAAATCATTCAGTCTATACTAAATGAGTTTGTGGTGGACAGCAATGCATTTGACAGCGACAGTGCATTTATGAAAACAATAAAACAGGTATGTATTGTTTATACTTAATTGGTTACTCATCTATATTAAATAATTGATAATTAATATTAAATATTTTAAAACATATTTTTATTGCAGTCGCACACAGCTGAAATTAAAAACGTACATCGGCCAGAATTAGAAGTGCCACCAATACTATCCTCAGTTAATGTTATTTTAGATTCTGAGAAATCAATTGAGGTATTGTATACAATTATTGATTTTCACTTGATGAACTTTTTTTTATAAAATTATTTGTTCATGCTCATATGCTTTTTTTTCATTTGCAGTTAGTAAATCCTGAAGCAGAAATACAAATCACACCACTCGCTTCAACATCAGAAACTGTTCTGAGAAATAAAAACAATATAAAATATATAAATAAATATAAAAACATATATAACAATATAAAATAAATAAATAAAAACATATAACAAAAAAAAGGAAACTTTATAAACCCTCAAAAAAACAAACTAAAATGGTAAGCCAATTTAGTCACAGTACTTTATTTAGTAGTTAGTTACATCAGAAAGTTTGATAAATTTGTTCAAGAATGAGCAATGAAGTTAATATTTGCTACTTTATTTGACTTGGTATATATATTTATGCCCAATGTTTGTTTTGTTACAGGATGATTATGAACACCAATTATTTTTATTAACAAAAAAGCAAAGGAAAACAAAGAGCTACGAGAGGAAGAAATACATAAAAAAAGGAAGAAAATTTTGGAGTTGGAATGGCAATTTTGGGAAAAAAAGTTAAAGATGCTGGATTGAAACTGTTTTTTTTTATTAAATATGTTTTATTTTATTAAAAGTAAGTTTGCAAGACATAGCTGAAAGATTAGCAACAGCGATAACATTCGCAGAACATAAGATATACCACTATAGTATACTTAAATCTCAAATTTTAAAAGAAACAATTAGTAATATTCCGAAAGAAGTAATAATTTCTGATAACATTAATGATATAGAGCCCTTTTTTATGTAGAAAGTAAGATTATTAATCTAATTTTGTATTTCATAATTAGTATACCTTTAGTTAAGTTAATATAATACAAGAAAAATTGTTCCTATAATCCAAAACAATCCTTCCTGTACCTATCCTATTATGCGAAAAGTTACTCTAGCATGCAAATTCATAATTAAATTTGTAAAGGCAGCATTATACTTTCTGTGAAACAGAAGTTTTTTATAAAAAGCAAAGTAGGGTGAGTGGGGGGAAGATGAAAAACGGGGTAACACAAAAAGGCATCAATAAAGAAAAATTTTGTGTAATTTACCCAATGCAGGCATCATTCATAAGACCGCCATTTTATTACGTCCCACACCTCAGTCGACACTTGTCGTATCGAGGGATCGGTTGTGTGTTATAAGGGAATATTTGCGCTGCGGAACTTACGCGAGCAAATCGGGTGTTTTAATCTTACCCCGTGTCGCGTAACTTCAAATACGAGGTAGGTACGAGTTTTTTGTTTGTATACATACTTATTATTTTTAATTGTTAGTTATGTTTTTAAGTTCAAATATCGCTACTTTTTGTATTTTAGGACTTATTGTAACATTCCGTCCTTACCCGCCAATATTTGACGGGGTAAGATAAACATATAAAAGTTTCCATCTTGCCCCGTTTACAAAAGTCATACTAATGGTCACATGCTCTCAAAGTGTACTTGAATATATATTTTTTTTGTTACAGCCCATATATAAATTGTCAGCAGTACCGACTAAATAAAAATTAAATTCAGTTTGTCAATTTAGAAACATTACCATGCCACGTAACTACGTCCGAAAATCTCTACGTGCAAGCTCCTACACTCATGAAGACGTGGCAGAAGCCGTTGAGAAAGTGAAAAGGAAGGAACTGACATTATACGGCGCGGCTAATTTTTTTAAAATACCCATTGCTACTCTTCATAATCGTTTGAATAAAAAAACCGGTGTTAAAAGTGATACACTTGGTCGCCCTCCCGTATTTGATCATGAAACGGAAACAAGATTAGCAAATGGTCTTAAAGTTTTAGAAAAATGGGGTTTCGGTCTATCTAGAAAAGAAGTAATTTTATTAGTGGAACGCTATGTTCCATTGAATAAAATACGTACCCCATTTAAAGATAACACTCCAGGACCGGATTGGTTCACAAACTTCCGTAAACGACACAACCTTTCACTTAAAAAAGCTCAGTCTCTGGAACATTTAAGAAAAAATAACACTAATCCTTTTATTATTTATTTATTTATTTATTTATTTGGATAACCAACAAAAGTAACATTATTACATGCATTATATTATAAAGCTAATGACAATGACTTAAATGTTCTTTTAATTATAGGTTATCACATCATGCAAATATATATATTGTAGTGTATCAAAATTTAAATTAAGAAACAATAATGATTAAAAAACACAAGAAATCTTTTACATTATAACAAATAAATTAAGAATAATTATAAATGAATACTTCACAATTTTGGAATCAACGTTAAAGGAATTAAATTTGGAACAACGGCCACATTTAATATGGAACGATGAAACATCAGTGTGTTTAAACCCTTCAAAAACAAAAGTAGTCGGAAAGAAGGGGGCCCCATCTTCTCGAATTACACATGGTACTGGCAGAGAAAATATCACTGTTTTAACGGCTGTTAGCGCCAATGCCAAGAAAAAGTCCTTTAATCATATTTAAGGGGAAATTTGTATGGGATTCATGGGTAGCTGATACCGACGGCAAATATGATTTTGAGCTGTCTTATGTCAAAGAGGATGGATGGATACACAAATATTTTATAACTTTATAGAAAAAGTGTTTATCCCTGCCCTTGGAAAGGAAAGACCAATCCTTCTAGTTTACGACGGACATGGCAGTCACGTTGATCTCAATGTAGTCGAATTAGCTATTCAAAACAACATAACAATTTTAAAATTACCGCCTCACACATCCCATATCCTACAACCGTTGGACGTGGCTGTATTCAAGTCTTTTAAAAGTAGATGGGACGCAAAATTAATTGAATGGCAACGACACAATACAGGTGTTAAAAATTTGGAACGATACCAAAGACAAAATAATATTAAACGGCTTTAAAAAAGTGGGAATATATCCTTTTAACTCTAAGGTGGTTCCGACTGATAAATACGACCCGAGAGCATACAAACGTTGGGAAGAAGCGCAAAAAAACAACCCTCACTCTTCACATCCACAGTCTGAAAATCCGTCAGTAAATGATACACAATACCCCCTACCACCACATGTAAATTCACAGTTATCACACCAAGATCCGCGATTTCATATTTTGTCAACGTTAAGCCCAGTTAGTTTAAAAGAAATTTGCATTAATGCTATCAATCTTCGGATGAGAAATGACATGTTTTTAAATTATGAAAATACTTCTTTAGACTTAGAAAATGTTCATCTGTTGGCGGATGTGTCAAAGAATCACGAATACGCACGAAAATTCATAGCGTACCAGAAAGAAGAACTACCTGAATGTTTGACATCAGATAATGTTAAAATTCAAAATGTATCAACATCGGCAGCACAAAAATCAAAAATTAATATAATTTCTAATGAATTAGTCAGCTTCGAAGAACTTCTTCTTGAAACAGTCAAGCAAACCCCTCGACGAAGATCAAAAGAAGGCGTATAGCGTTAGGAGCAGAAGTAATTACAGAGACTATGAAAAAAAAACTATAATGAAAAATCAACACAAAATATACTTGAGACCAAAATAGAAATACCAAAGAAAACTCCAAAAAAGAGTGAAGTTGTAAAAGAAAAACTAGGAAATATTAAAAAAAGTAGTAAAATAAAAAAAGAACGTAATACTAAAAAATATCAAATGAAGAAAGAAGACCAACGGGAAAAGAAAATATCTAAAAATATAAAGAGAAAAATGAAAGTATTGTATAGCGAGACGGAAAGCTCTGAAAATGAGATAGAAGCTAAAACTCTTGAATCTGATGATTCTGACTATAATAATATGGAAGAATTTATTGACAAATGCTTAAAAGAACAAGACGAAGATCAGAAAAATGTAAATCCTTGGCCAAATACACCATTGAGGCTAGGTGAAATTACAATTTTTGACGTTAAATCTAGTGAGTTAAAGAAAGATGATTGGGTTGTAGTACAATTTACTACAAGAAAAAACGTCAAACATTTCGTCGGAACGATTTTGTCATATGAAAACCATATGCCTGTAATAAAATTTGTACGAAAAGTCAAAGAGACGAGGTCGAATACGATTATATCTTTCACCTATCCAGATGTGGAAGATATAAGCGTCCTAAAACATACGGAAGATATTGTTTGTATTCTTCCACAACCGGAAATTTCTCGTCGCGGTCAAATAAGGTTTGAAGTCGATTTAAAAAAATTCAATATTCAATAAGTCGTTAATTGTTGTTTTTGTTTTTTCTTTTGTTGATTTTTTAAAAAAGATTTATGATTAGTTTAAACAATTGTGTTTAGTATCTTATATTTTATATTAACTTTTTCCACTTCGTGTCAGTTTTTAAGCACATAGCTGGAGTAGATTTTTTAAATTATTATTTTTTTTATCTTTATGCCTGTGTACTCCGAACCCGGTGGGCAGAGGTGCAATAGCATCCATCACTGGCCGAACAAATTTTTAGGTCCCAATGTAATTGGTGGTCGCCTTATTGACATCGCTCGGGATTTCCAAACTCGGGGTTGTGCTAATAGGATTTCTTTACACGTACTACATCATAGTGCAGAAGAATGAAACATTCTGGAAAATCCGTAATCATTGATTTTTTAAGTTAAGTATTAGGTAAAATAAAGACTTGTTATCGGTATTTTAGTCAACATCAATTTGCAATTTGACTTTGACTTACAGATTACAAAATATAAGTTCCTAAATATGCCAAATTTAAGTTAATTATTTATTGTTTTTATATAGTACTAGCTTTGCCAACGACTTGGCTCGTGCAGAATAATATTTTTTTAAAATAAATAATATTTAAATGAATCTTATATTATAAAAATATGTTATTTTGGTACATGTATGTATGTATGCTATACGCATACGCTATATACGCATTAGGTAAAAAACGATTTTTTAATATTACAAATACACACTAATTTTTTTATAATACGCTTTTATAAGCTTTGGCTCTGTGTAACGGAATCTTTAATCGCGACTTTCAGCTATTAACAGAAGTCAAATTAATTCGAAACTTAAAACGTGTTAAGTGACAATGCAATTAGTGTGTTTTTTTATTTTTTTTTTAAATTATTATTTTTTATTTGAATACATTGAAGATAAATGATATTTCTTTTAAAGTTTTCCTGTTTTTTGTTAAGGCAATTTTTTAAGATTTTATTGAATGGTTAGCTCTTTAATTTTGAAATATTTATCCATTTACGTTTTGTGCTACATATTTTGCTGAAGAAAATGATACAAGGTACATCTACATGATTGTGTTTCAAATTATTTTGGCAATAAACAATAAAAGATTTTATATATTTTTCATTTTCTGAATAATCTTATCTATTTATATGTTTTATAATAAAACTACCGAGGTAAGCCTTAATTGTAAAGAACATCAAGAAATGGTATGGACAAAAGGATCTAATATATTAATCGGTGAAAATTCTCAATTAAATATTTCTGGCATCTTATGCCATAATTATTCATACTGAAAAATCCAAAGATAAAATTATTATTGCAAATATAGAATTACAAAAATTGGAAGTGGCTACTGAAATAGAATTATCCTACGACACTTCAAAAATAAAATCAAAACTCAAGCAATTAAAACAGATTAAATCTTTTGATGAGAATGTTCAACATAATATTATTCAATACAGTTGGATAAGTATTGTGACGATAATATTAATAGTTATAGTTTTTCTGCAAATTCTCAGATCCAAGGTTCGTGTGAAAACATGAACTTCAAATTTAAAGGGGGATAGTCACGCCACCGAGATGCAAGAACTTAATTTTAAAAGGAATGTAAATAATGATACATCGAACGAGGGTCATATTCAGAATGTAATTAAGAAACAATAGAACATTTGCATATTTTCGCTGAGTCCCACCACCATCTACAGCTGCCTATAGAAAGCCACACATTTGGAAGTAAAGTCAAGTGAGTAAGTTTTCTTGCCGAAAAGGCAAATGCCGAACCAAATCCTACAGTAGGGCATTGGGAACATGGTTCTCAAACTCAAGGTTACCACTACCTTTGATATTCCAATTAACATATTTATTTAGTGAGAATTACACTTATGAATTGGCACAAAAGAGACAAAACATTGGAGAGAAACTGTAGTGTCTCAAGCTACGATTGCTGACTGGTACAGCTACTGCCGATAAGCAATCGTAGTATATTATTTGGAAAATGAAGAAAGTCTTCAGAAAATTGGAGGCCCAGGCAAAATTGTCCAGGTGGACGAGTCCAAATATGGAAGTAGAAAATATAATAGAGGACGGAATGTAGAAGGACATTGGGTTCTAGGCCTCATTGAAGACGGAAGCGATGATCTTCGCTTAGAAGTTTGCCCCGGAAATGAGCGAAATGCCGATGTTTTAGTGGGGCTAATTAAGAAACGTGTTCAGGAAAGCACCACAATACATACTGATTTTTGGAAAGGCTATGATTGCCTTCCTGAACATGGCTACATACATAAAAAAGTAAACCATAGTGACCCCGTCAATAAATTTGTAGCACCAGACGGGGTCCATACACAGAGAATAGATGGTCACTGGAGAGTAATGAAAAGATTATATGCCAATGAAAATTATAAAGGAAATTTTACGGAATGGCTAATAGAGGTGATGTGGAGGCGAAAAATTAATATAAATCATTTAGATCCTTTCGAAGAAGTAATAAAATGTATAAAATATATATATAAATAAAAATTTATACTTATAACACTCTTTTATTTTAATGGTATGTAGATCATCCAAATTAGTGACAGAACCGAATTAGTCAACCCCGACCCTGCATGATACTAGTATGCCCTACCCCTAGAGTGTATATAAAAGTCCGGAGGCGCGGAGGGAGAGCAGCCCCCGCCCGCCATAACAGACTGTAGGCACCATGCGAGCCGAAGCGGCTGAGGCTGGTCGCCGCAGGCGGCCAAAAACCGAAGCTGCGTAGGCGAGTTTCAATCGCAACAGCAGTGGTCAGCAATCGAGCAAAGCCTCGACATCGTAGTCGAAAACGATTGCGAACAAGTCGATATTGGCCTCGGCGAAGCATCTTCGGACGAACGAAGATTCCGCCTAAGAAGAGGAAGTGATGCCGCCGAAGAAGAAAAAGACTCAGAGGGAAGCAGCGGTGATGAGTTCGGACAGCGAGGAAGACAACTCAGAGAACTTAATCGATATGCTAGACGCAGCTATAGGCATGTATCCACTAAGAACAAATGGAATGGATTAAATGGTCAAAAATTTTATTTCTGTGTTTAGTTTCAGAAATATAAATTAATTCAATGAAATATTATAAGATTGTTTATAATTTTACGAAACAAAATATGTAAATTTAGGCATTAAGTCACGTGACATTGAACACCAATCAGGAAGCGTTACGTCATCCCGTGCCAAACACCATTGTTGTTATGAGCGTCAGAGTTATTGTTTCACGGTTTAATCTTTTGTTGTCAGTTTTATTTAATTAGCCAAACCATTATTTAGAAAAAGAACATGGAATCTCGATTCACGAAAGGAAACAGCAATAACTTGCCCAGGATTGACGTTGTTATGCTTGGCAAGTTTTTCGCATCAAACAGCGACTTCTGCTCATCGGAATTTCGCAATGTTAAAACTTCGATGTAAGTATACAATAGTGAAATATAATCATTATAAGATAAATCCTCAATCTTTCAATAATGTTATCTATAAAGCGTTATTTATTGATTGGTATAATAATTACAGTATTGACATATTTTAAGGTTAGAAATACAAAGCAAAATATACAAAAATGATACTTTTACATGTTAACTACTACTTTAGTCTTTACTTTTACTTCCAGCTTGTAAAACATAGTTGGTAAAACATAGTTCCAGCTTGTTAAACTAGTTGTAAAACATAATAGAATAATAAATCAGCTGCTTCTCATAACGTATAGATCGTAAGATCCAACCCCAGGAATCCTATTATGGTTGGATGGATGTATGGATGTTTGCTACTCTTTCACGCAAAAACTACTGAAGGGATTTGGATGAAACTTGGTATACATATAGTATATATCCTGGAAGAACACATAGGATAGTTTTAATCCCGAAAAACCAACGGGAACGGGAATTATCGCGGGTGAAACCGCGGGCGTCAGCTAGTTATAAAATATTTTGGAAACCATGTCAAAGGCAATAATACTAGCCAGCCACTCTCAAACTTTAGTCAAATATTACAACTGTTTTTCACTGTAAATGTTAAAAAATGGGATTATTGTACCTACATACTTATATTAATATATTTCATTTCAGGTCCTCACGAGATTCATATATATATCATAAGTGAAACGAGAGGGTAAACTGTGTACAGTGAAGTGCAAAATATGCCCGGAGCATAAAATTCATGCAAAATTATATAACTGTACACTTATTTTAGATGAAGAAGAAGAAAATGTTCTCTCTGTGAGGTGCGAAGACTGTGTAGCTTCCCAGGGGGGATGTAAACACGCAATTGCATTTCTTATGTGGATTCATCGCAGAAGTGAAGAACCTTCCTGCACTTCTATCGAGTGTTACTGGAAGAAGTCAAAACTTTCCAGGGTTGGTAGTAGCCTTAAATACATTACGGCCAAAGAACTTTCAAAGGGTAATCCTGTATTTCCAGGGAATTCATCTGCTCTCAAGAAGTTTTTACAAGAAGCTAAGAAGAGAAAATTTGCATATTGTGAGCTTTTGAAATATCAACCCACACATTGTGTGAGTGATGTAGAAGCTATTTCAATGCACCAACTTGCATATAGTCATAAAGAGAAAGATGTGGAAGATTTTTTGGGAAAAATACAGATAGCAGAGTCTGTAATACAGAAAATAGAGGAATTCACTAGGGAGCAATCAAAAAGTGCTCTTTGGTTCGAATTAAGATATGGTCGAATAACTGCTTCTAAAGCATTTGAAGTAAGCAGATGCAAAACAAGTGATGGAACACTTATAGCTGTCATACTTGGTGGCAAAATACCCGACACGCAATCTATGAAGCGTGGCCGCAGTTTAGAAGATGATGTGAGGAAAACTGTGATAGAGAAATTAAGAAAACCAATTTATAAATGTGGTCTCTTATTGAGCTCTAAATACCCAATGATTGCAGGTTCCCCAGATGGAATTTTTGAAGATGGCATTATAGAAATCAAATGTCCTCTTAATGAAAAGCCTTACAAGAACTATGTCAAGAATGGAACATGAACAAGCCACAGAAAAATACAACGCACAAATGCAAATTCAAATGTACCTATTACAAAAGAAATATTGTTATTATTGTATAGCTGACCCTGACTATCCAAATAATAAAAAAGTGAATATAATAAAGGTATCATTCAACCTTACTTATGTTGAAGATTTAATTAATAAGTTAATAAACTTTTGGAAAATAAACATATACCCTTTATTAAATCAAAGTGTAGAGTAAGTAAATGTGCTTATATGAAAAGGAGTGTTTACTTAAATAAAAAACTTTTTATTGAATTATAAACTAGTTTTATTTTATCAAAGAATCTTGCAAATTAACAAGCACACATGCTATGATAATTATGTCATCTAGTATTTTAATAAATTTAAAATTAACGCATGCATGTGGCTTGAGCATATAAAATTCACGTAAGCGCCTAATTACTCTTTCTACGTGAATTCTAAGGCTTGCGATCTGTTTTGTAACTCTTGCTTGGTTCTTTGTCATTTTTACCCCTGTTTCTACACTAGGAGGTCTTACCAGAGTTACATTAGCTTTCTGTAGAAATTTCTCTACATGTTTAAATCCCCTATCTGCCATTACTATCATGCCACTTTTTAATGTTTTTATAAAATCACACGATTCAACTATACATGTGTCAGTTGTTCTCCCTCCAAATCCAGGAGAAATATAATTTATGAGTCCATTTGGTGTGCATGATATCAAATACTTAATTGTATTTGCCTTTTTATACTCTGACCATGTCATGGCCTGGTTTATGGCCTTCGACGGTTTTTGCACCTCTATCTCAAGGCAATCTATGATACAACCGACATTATTGTATCTGTGTCTAAAAGCCATTGGTAAAGTCCTTTTTATCATATCTTTATCAAGTTCCACAATAAAAGGACGCATCAAACTAGCAATTAGAGGTATGTTTTTTAATATTCGTCTGCCAGCTGATTAAATGTAACATCTAATCTTATCTTGTTTAAACATAATAATATATGATGTTTTGGAATTTTTAGCTCATCTTTTAAAATATCAATTAAGTAATAACAGTTACTGGGAATACCAAGATACAAGCGTGGCTTTTTTTCATTTTTTTTAATTGTGTACTCCAACATCATATCAGCTTGACTTTTTCTTTCTTCTGCAATCAATTCACTATCTGAAGATGACTTCACTTGCAAAGAATGTACGGATGATGAACAACTAGAGGATGGCTCGCATGGTGTATATAAGGAAACGTCACTATCTGAGTGCACTGCCTCAATCAACATTTTTTTTTTTTAATTTTGTTCAGGTTTGAGCCAGAAGGATATAATTTTTTAATGGTCTCATCTTTAAATAGGGATGTAAAACTCGATGTTACTGATGGCTTCAAGGGTGACAATGCCTGGCTTACTGTTTTAATTCGGGTCTGACTTGCTTTGCTCCTGAACTTGTGTGTGATATGTACTTGAACTGATTTGTCCACTTTCTGTTCACATAAAGGTTCAGGCTCATTCTGTCTGGTTGTATGAAAATCTGAAAAATAAATAAAAGTAATTAGTTTCATAATCATTACTGAGAAATTATTGTAATGACAAATGAATGCAATATGTAATCAATCATACTTAAATCCTCACAGAGGGTGAATCAGACTATCAATATGAACAGCTCTTCCTATAGGACCAAAGCTGAAATTTGGCATTCCCATAAACCTTGCCGATGGGCCTAGCTCTTGTATTAAAATGTAAAACAAATAATTGAGTTCTCAGCATTGGTCCCATAGGAAAAGTTGTTCATATTGATGGTCTGAGTCACCCTGAGAGTTTCTTAGCATAGTTGATTACACATTGCATATTTAAACATACCTGAGCTTGTATGTGGAATATCTTTAAGACTTTGCGAACAAGTTTGTTCTGGATTTTCCAGACGCTCCATATTTTGTATTCTCTTCAAGACACTCTGCTATTATCTCGATTCTCTTTTTTTAAACATAAATGGTCGTTCTGTGCTGCTACATGTCCGTTTCCTTCTGTCTTCCTGACATTCAAATTTACTTGGGGTACATCCTGGTTTCAATAGCACTTTTGATACTTTTCCCATGATATGATACTCAGTATAATTGAGCATATCATTAGGTAACTACAAAAAAACAAGAAATGGTGCTTATTGTGTACAATAAATAATGTGGGACAACAGAACTCCATGAAAAACCTTTACTAAGATCAAACCTCAAACCATATTTACAAAAATTATGTAAGAAAAATAAATATCTTTTTCTATAATTACGTGTTCGCTGGATTGCATTTTATTTAATACTTACATCGAAATGGTCTTCAAAAAAGTACATTCTTGAAATTGATGATAAACAATTTGCATCATTTCGCCTTGCAAGATTTAGCCACTTTTTCCTTACTTCTGCGTTGCTTGGGACAAATATAAATAATTTGTTTGGCGTTTTAATGCTTGTGCTTTCACACTGGGGCACCATACAGTACTTATAATACGACGCATCCATTTTTTATCATGAAATATCAACAATCGCCATACACAAACAGCTGTGTTTTGCACGGGATGACGTCACACTGACGCCATGACAGTTTTGAGCATTTTCGGTGGAAAATAAATGTCATTTTTATAAATGCAAAATACAAATTGAAAATCGATATATTTTCAAAAAATCAAATTTTTTTTCATGTATAATGGATACTCAGGTATATTAATTAGCAATCAATCAAATTTAGGCAACTACCCTATTCAAGCGCAATGTTCACTCCGGAACACTGGGTCAATCTCACAGAGTATGTCCTTGAAACACCTAGACAATGTTGTGACATTGAAAGCGCGGGGCGAACGTGGTACGAAAGTGGTGAAGTTATATATAGCCTATAGCGAATGCTTGAAGAAAGACAACAAGGATAAAAAAATGAAAAAAATGTTGCTATTAACAGATATATAAGCATGTTAAAAGCAACATCACGTCGTACCCATACGAGTCCGAGATCTTAAAAACTACGGCCAATATTATGGGTGTGGCGCAGTCCACCATTTACAGAATACTAAATGAATATAAGAAAGAGCACTAAATAGACTCTCCTCCAAAAGTAACAAAACCTTCGAGATCAATAATAGCAAATCTGGATGACTTTACGCTAACTGAGATCATAAGAAGCGTTCACGACTTCTACTACCGCGGTGAACTCCCGACGGTCGACATGATTGTTGAAGCGGTCAATTCTGATCCCGATTTTCTGTCACTATCGAGGACCACTATGTGTAGGATTTAAAAAAAATCAATTTTAAATACATTAAAAGATCAAGGCGAAGTTTGCTCCTCGATAAACCAGATTTGCAAATTTGGAGGTACAGGTACTTCCTCAAAATGGAAGCATATCGGCGGGAAAACCGAATAATCTATTACTTAGACGAAACTTGGGTTAATGAAGGTGAGTTGTCTTGTTATTTGATAAAATAGATAAAAATTATATTCCGTTGTTAAACGTTTAAATTTTTTTAGGACACACTGCTAATTATATTTGGGTCGACAACGACATCGAGAACTCCCGTCGAGCCTATTTAAGTGGGCTAACAACAGGCCTCAAAAATCCTGTAAAAGGAAAACAAATCATAGTCGCTCATATAGGGAGCGACGACGGGTTTTTTCGATGACAGTGAACTCATTTTTGAGTCTAAAAAGCAAGAAGGCGATTACCATGGAGACATGGACGCCAATAATTTTGAAAAATGGTATTATTCTCTGTATATCACTCTTACTCTTCTTGATGTTCATAATAATTTTATTAATAAATAATTTTATTAGTAATAGTATCTAATAATATGTTTTTTTTTTCTATTAAGTTTCCTCGATATACTTTAATTAACAAGTTAGAACCAGGGTCAGTCGTCGTAATGGACAATGCCCCGTACCACTTACGCCAAGTGGAGCGACTGCCAAATATGTCTTGAAGGAAAGAAGAGATACAAGCTTGGCTTACGAATAAAAGAATAGCTTTCGAACGAAGCGAAATAAAAGCTGAGCTTCTGAGCAAGATAGATAAAGAAATATTTAAAATAAAATCTATTGACTATATAGCCGAAGCTAAAAACATAACAATTTGTCGTCTTCCTCCATATAATTGCGAGCTCAACCAAATCGAATTAATTTGGGCTCAAGTTAAATCTTATATTGGCCGAAAAAATAAAACCTTTAAAATTCCAGAGGTTAGAAATCTGCTCCACGAGGCTATTAAAACGATAGACAAAAATAAGTGATTACGGTGCATTGACCATGTAATAAAAGAGGAAAAGAAAATGAAAGAATTGGACGGAATTTTGGATGTCACGACGTCGGATCCTACGAAATGTATTATTTCGGTTTCTGACAGTTCAGAAACCCAGTGTGGCAAGGCCCTTCATGTAAAGATGAACTCAGAGTTAAATAAAATAAAAAAATGACATTCAAATTAAAAAAAAACAAATTCATATCTGGTATTTTTTTTATCTCTCCATTTGGTATGACGTTACGAAGCTAGGTGCACAGATGTATCCGACGGGTTGTAACTTGGATTATTAAATCCGTTAATTTTGTTAAACAGTTAGCACTGTGTTAAAAAATAACAGCGTTGTTTGCAATATTATCAGCTACCAAGAAGACGTCTCACAAAAAATGCTGTCCCTACAATAAACTTAAATAAGATAGTCCACCAAACTGCAAAATTCAAAATCTGGGATTGCCTTACTGGATACTTGTTAGTATTTTTTATAACACTTTAGTTGTCCAACCTATCCAACTTGAGTTGTTCTGAGCCGGAAAGTTGTATATATACAGATTATTTGACACATTTCCTGATCATTTTATAAATTATATACATTTCCTAGGAACTTTCTCATCTAAACAGATGAATACCATTATTTTACATGCACTATAAGACCTCCACAATAAAGTTCTAAGTACATTGGACTTCGTTATGGTTCTGAATAGATTTTTATTTTCCATATCTATCGGGTATGGAGCTGCATAACATCCAAGATTAAAACCAGTCAGTAAGAGTAAAACTAAAATAATAATATTTTTAACCCCCTACGAAAAAAGAGGGGTGTAATAAGTTTGACTGTTATGTACGTCTGTCTGAGGCACTGTATCGTTTAAATAAGTGAACCCATTTGGATGCATTTCATTCAAGCACATGTAAAGCATAAAGGGTGCTTTATTTTTTATTGTTTGGTTACATTAACTGCCTATTTTTTCGTGGATTTCTCAGTCAATGTTTGAACTGTGACCATAACTCCTGGTTGCATACCCTTTCAATAGATGTTATTACATAAGAAGTACTTAGTATAATGAGATTTATATTTATTTTCTAGATAAAAATCACACATTAGATAACTATACGCGCGAACATGCTATCACGAAGATTCAGACTATGCACTGATGAGGTGAAATCTATATTATTTCGCACCTATTGTATGTGTCTCTATACAGCCGAATTGTGGATCAAATACACACAAAGTGCCATTAACGCTATGCGGGTGGAATATAACAACGCCTTTCGATTACTGTTCGGACTACCACGATACTGTAGCGCATCAGAAATGTTCACTGAAAGGAGAGTACACGGTTTCTGGGCACTGATGCGTGTAAGAATTGCGAGCACCTGGAAAAGATATACTCAAAGCAATAATTCATTAGTAAAAGCATGCTCGAGCATTAATGTAGGATATTTGTTAGAGCATTGGTCCGAAATACACACACATTATCAAGGGGTATGCGAATGGTTATTGTGCGGTCAAGCTTGTGCTCAGAATATTAATAATATTAAGTTAAGGTCTTTGTTTTAGTTTTTAAGTTCCTATTTGTCGATTTGAAGTGTAGCAAAGTTAAAAATTACATAATAAGTGTTTGTAAAATTGGAATTTTGGTTCTGGAACTAAAGTGATTTTATTATTTATTTATTTTTATTAGAACATGCTGTCACATCTGAGCCTTCGACATCTGTTACTTCTGTGCAGCCTATTCGTAAGTATTTTTTTTTATTATTTAGCATGTTTTCATCTATTACACACTAATAATATAAAGGCGATAGTTTATGTGTGTGATTAATTATGTAAGTTTATTACTTATTCACGCTCGAACGGCTGGACCGATTTGAATTAATTTCGGCATGTAGATAGCTCATTTTGGATTAACACAAAAAAAAAATCTCAGGTGAAACTGCTAATGTAACTATATATCTGTTACGGTTTAACGGCTAAACTACTGAACCAATTTTGATGAAATTTCTTATAGAATAAACTTAAACACCACGGAAGAACTTACTCTAGTTTTATCTGGCTTCGACTATGAATATGTTTGCAGCCGTAATAATCGATATTCATGCGGACGAAGTCACGGTTTAACGCTACTATTGTACAATGTACATATATGATATAGATAGATAATAATGTATGATATATTATATGATGATGTTGTAACAAAAACTAAACGGAAGCATTCTAATCCTGAATGCAGAAATTCTAAATTGATAAATAAACTAAAATTAAAATTAGGTAAACTTGCTATCAAATATAAAGATCAGAGGAAGAGAATTCAAGCAGCTAAAAACCTGTCAATGAATAAAACATTTTATAGAGCCATTGAAAAACTACCAGAAGAAATTAAAATCTTTACTAAATTGCAACTAAAAAGTGTAGCGAAACCGAGAGGAAGACGTTTCTCAGATCAAGAGAAAATCATGGCACTGACTATACTAAAGCAAAGCCCAAAGGCATACAAATTGTTGCAAAAAATGTTTGTCCTGCCATCAATACGTTGCTTGCAAAAGTTACTGAGCACATTAAGTGTACAACCTGGATTAAACCAGCACATATTAGATGATTTGGAAAACATTGCAAGAAATTTGGCACACGAAAAAAAGTATGTTAATATTTTATTTGATGAGGTTTCATTGGCCCCAGGCATAATATATAATGAATTTATGGACAAAATAATTGGTTTTGAAGATTTTGGATTATGTTTGAAGGTATTAAAAGTAAATGCAAACAGCCCTTTTGTAAGGCCTCAACAAAGAGTTCAGATTTGAAGAAATTATTAATAGAAATTATAAAACAAATTAATAGAACAGGCCTGAAGGTAGTGCCAACAATCTGTGACCAAGCGACAACCAATATAAAAGTGGTGCGAGAATTACACAATGTCACAAAAGCGGAATATTTGAGAAGAGGAATTGAATATAATTCAAAAGCATTTGAAATAGAAAACTTAAAAATATTTCCACTATTTGATACACCTCGCCTTCTTAAAGGAGTAAGAAATAATTTATTAAAAAAAAAAAGCTAAATATATACAAAATGGTGATACTAAATGGGCTGACTGGGAACATTTAAAAATGTTATGAGAAGTAGATGATGGAGACGATGAAATAAGATTGCTTAGTAAATTAACAGAAAAGCATGTCATTGATTTTAAAATACCTAAAATGAAAGTTAAATATGCAGCACAAGTGTTTAGCCCGAGGGTGTCTAGCGCTTTGCGGTTTTTATCAAGTTGGTATATTTATAATTTTACATACTTATAAGATTATATTTTTAACATAATTAGCAAGAGTAATTGAAAAATATTAATATTTTGTTTCAGAACACAAAATTCTACCAGAAGAATGCAAAGGAACAGCAGATTTGCTATTACTATTCGATCAACTTTTTGACTCCTTTAATGGTCATTCTTACGACGGTTCGACTAAAAAATATAAGCAGTGTTTAAAAAATAAATCACCCCATTTCCAACTAAGGTATGATTTGTTACCGATTTTAGAATCTATTGAATTTGAATCAGTAGTTAAAAAAAAATGATTCTCTGTTGATTAAATATGAATCGATTCCACCAGTAAAAATTTGGATACACAATATCAAAACCTTTATTAACTTTATTAACTAGAAATTTCAATCAGGATCCCTTAGAAAATTTCTTTAGTAGTATTAGAAGTAATGGTGTTCGTAATATTAATCCTTTTTGCAATCAGTTTATAAATGCGTATAAGACTTTATTAATCAATAATTTTAATTCTGTTCATTCTGTAAGAGCTAATTGTGAGAACGATTGTAATAAATCATATCAATCAATGGGAAATATGCTGAATAATAAATGTGATGATTCAGAGAATATTGATTTTGCATGTGAAATTGATGCTTTATCAACCATAATGAACAATAATAAAGGTAATGATTGTTTGATTTATAGTGAATCAAAAAAATATGTTACTGGATATGTAATAAAAAAAATGAAATCGAAAATATTCAAAAAATGCTATATTTGTGTACGAGATTTATGTAGATCAGAAGCTGATTTGCAATCTTTTAACTATGAAGTTCAAAACAAATACAAAACAATCATTATTCCACCCTAGCGATAATTTGAATAATTTGATGAATGATATTTATCACACTATTATAACATGCGTACTTGATTGTCCAGAAACATTATCATTAAATAAAAAAATCAAATATATCCTTAATTGTGCACGCGATTATAATTTAATTACTTGTGATCAACATAAGGAGGAGCTGATTGATGTATTAACACGTTGACGGACAGTACTGCCTGTAGGCGTCAAGCCAGTCAGAAGTAATACGACAGTACGCCCTTCGACGTCGATCTTTTGACTAGTTTAAACACAGTACGTCATAAGACGTGAAATTTTACAGGCATTCATAAGGAAGGGCATGTTGTACTGTCACCGAAGATATATTTTAGAGTTTGTACTGTCACCACACAATGTTTAAAAATCTGTTCAAAGAAAGTACCTGCACACACACATCCACATTTTTTCGGCACCGCCCTCACACACACTACGCCCATAGCCGTCGTGTTTTCATACATTTTGTTTAGTACTGCGCCACGGCGGTGCGCCGACAGGTCGTTACGTGATTTCGCGCGCAATTATTTTTTCCGAACGTAAGCATTGTTTGTTTTTAACGTAATTTTATTGTTTTATGAATATAAAATACTAAAACTAGTATATTTGTATATGCAAATAACTTATTTATGTTGCTAATGTATGTTTTCAATACCATTTAGTTGTAATACATTGTAAACTAATATTTTTGCAGATGGCTTCCCGCGATTCATATGAAAAAGAACAAAAGCGGATTCAGGACCTATTTGACGCTGCTTTGACTTCTGAATCTAGTCATGACCCCTTTGAAGATGATGGAGAATTCGGATCCGATGCCGATTTTCAACCATCTGGTGAAGTATCTTCGAGTTCCGAGGGTGAAGCTCAGGCATCACAAATGAGACACTAACAACATAGAACAGCTGCAGTATCCTCTGGTGAGTCTACATCCTATTCATCTAGTGATACAGATGACCCTGATGAACTTAGTAATAACATTATACAAAGTTCTGAGATCTCTGTAAACCAAGAACCTGCTCCATTAGTACCTGGTGTGTTTGTAAATGACGAAGAGAACACTAATGTGGATCAAGTCACCTCTGATCAACCGAACCCTAACAATACGAGTCCTAGGGTATCAGACATACCTCTTGCAAATGAATCATGGTCTCACACAATTGCCGAAATACCAGATTTCAATTTTGATAGCTCTCAATGTGGTATAACCGTAAATGTTGATGACATGAACGGAGTTCTTGATTTTTTCTACCTTGCATTTCCGCAAAATTATATAGAATACCTGGTAAACTGTACTAATAGTTATGGGAATGCTTTATGCAATAGTAATAAACCTCACACCAGACATAGCCGCAAAATGGCATACCTTGAAGTCACTTCTGAAGAGATTATGAAATTTTTTGGACTTAGCCTGCTCAAAGGTCATGTAAAATGTCCTAAACAAAGAAACCTTTTTTCATTATCCGATCCACTATATTATCACCCCATATTTAGTTACATAATGTCAGGACGAAGATATGAGCAAATCCTACGCTGCCTTTATGCATCGGAATTGGAAGCCAAAGGAGAAAATAAGGTTGTAAAATTTATTGATATGATGACTCTAAACTTTCGTAAAATTTGCAATGCTGGAAAAGAACTATCATTGGATGAGTCGCTTCTACTGTTTCGAGGTCGTTTGCACTTTCGTCAATACATCAAGTCGAAAAAGGCTCGCTATGGCATCAAATTTTATGAACTCACCACGTCTGATGGCTATGTGCTAAATATGAAAATGTATTCAGGTAAAGAAGCACCTGAGCAAAACTTGGGTGAAAATGGGTCTAAGACAGAAAAGCTCGTATTGCGATTAATGCGTCCGTATTTGCTACATGGTCATCATCTTTTTATGGATAACTACTATAATTCTGTGAATTTATCACAGAAACTGATTGATTTGAAGACTCACTGCACTGGAACCTTGCGGGCAAATCGTAGAGAAAATCCTGTATATATTGTAAAGAAAAAGCTGAAGAGAGGTGAGCACGTATGGGCACGTAAGAATAAAGTTTACCTTTCAAAGTGGAAAGATAAACGTCCAGTAATGATGATTACCACTGGCCAACATAATCGATTGTGGAAGTGAGTAACAGATTTGACAAGAGAAGACAGAAAGACGCAGAAGTGGAACTTTATAACAGGTACATGTCTGGCATTGATAGGACCGATCAAATGATATCTTATTACTCGTGCCCCCGAAAAACTATAAGATGGTACAAAAAGGTATTGTTTCACTTGCTAGATATTGCGGTATGGAATGCTTACTTTCTATATAAAAATTTAAGAAAAACAACGCCTCTTCGTATCATTATATTAACTTATATCGAGAGGAACTGATCAAGGTGATGATTGGGATTCATGATCGAAATATCAAAGGAAAAGACATGGTCAATCAAAGCAGCATTTATGATAACAGACGATTCCGACCAAGCACATCATCTGCTCCACAGGCAGTCAATATTTCTGGTACTGTAAATATCACAACTGGTCATTGGCCAGAACAAATTTTATCTAGACCTGGTACAGCAAAAACGTTTGCTTTCCTGAAGTGCAAAGTTTGTACTAAAAAAAATATTCGAAAGGAAACGAGCTATCGCTGTAAAGGATGCCCCGATAAACCCCCATTGTGTCCACCATGTTTCGAATCTTACCATAATAGTATTGACAATAATGAATAATTACACTGATTTTTAGATTATGAAACTGATTGTGATATCACGTTCCTTACGTACAAAATGTAAGACTGATTTAAATATAATTATGTTGATTTTTGAGAAGATTTATATACATTTAGTTTATAAAAATTGTATGCCATTGCAATAACTGTGATTGTTTTGATATTTGTAATAAATAAAACTTAATTTTGACTGATGAAAACTTTCTTTTATTTTTTACTATCACATAGACATAGACGCCTGAGGGCGTAAGTGCACAAAGCATATACTTAGGGCATATAAAATATGACACTACGGATATAGACGTTTACGCCTCAGAACGTACTGTCATATATCTACAAAAATACATAACCTATGTGACAGAACGCCTTATGACGTTCACGTCTATATCCGTTCTGTCATATCATGTGTTATTCTAATAGTTGCGCTGTGACGCTACGCCTATGGGCAATGTATGAAAAATAGAACTGTCTCAGCAACCATAACATGTGAGAGAGTACTGTCCGTCAACGTGTTCATAATTTATCCATCAAGTTGATTATACATAGTTGGTGTACCGGGGTGAACAGAATTTTAAATGGAAAGATAACCCGATTCGATAAGAATGACCATGTAAAACGCCAGGCGTATGAATATTATAAAAAAAGTCGCAAATAAAAACCATTACATTAAAACCGTGTTTTAATTTTTAGTAAATTCTCTAAAACATAATGATTATATTGAAATATTAAAAAAGTACTAGATTGATTGAAATTAATATTCTAATTGACAAAAGATCAATGTTTGATTAGAATTTTAATTTCAATCAATCTAGTACTTGTTTAAAAAGTAATTAAAGTCTCAGCTGGCGGCCAGGGTCAAAATCTCTTGATTCACATTTCCATTCATAGAGTGGCGCATCTATCTCAGTATGTATATATCATCTATGGTTGTCGGTTTTTGTCCATGCTCAAAGGCGCCTCAGTACGTTTGCCGCGCTCACTCAAGACGGTAGTGTTTTGCCTCGCTTGTTTCGTTGCGTGCTAGCGTCATGGATAAAGAACAGTGTCTTAAACCAACTATATGGTGAATATAGACGACTTTGGGATGCGCAATGTCCCGATTACGCTAATAGAGGACTAAGAGAAGATGCATGGAGAAATATAAGCCAGGAAATGAATATTCCAGTAGCTGACCTAAAGAAGAAAATTATAGTAGGTTTTTCTGGTTCTAATAGTAGCGGCTTCCTCAGTACTCTGAAACGGGAGCCTAAAATGCCAAAGGCATTCTCCACAACTCGTCTTGCTCTGGATAACCTGTAATTGAAGATCCTTTCCATTGAACCTCTTTCCGGATTACCTTCATAAGGTTTCAATATGTACTCATTGAGAGCAAAAGCTTTATCGCCTAGAATAAAATATGGGACTACAATTTTATACGGTATTTGTAAAATTTCTGGCGGAGGAATTCCAAATTCCTTCTTTTCGAGTTTTTATATAAATTGGTGTTTTTAAACACACCACCATCTGATATACGTCCCTTGCTGCCAACATCTACGTACATAAATTGGTAATTGGCGTCAACTAAAGCGAACAATACTATACTGGGAAACATTTTGTAACAGTCATAATCATTGCCACTATTTATCGGCGACTGTAATACAACATGCTTCCCATCCATTGCTGCTACGACGTGTGGGAAACTCCATTTGCTCTCAAACTCTTTTGCTTTGGTAAGCCACTCTTCTTCGGATGATGGTAACTGTAAATAAAATAAAATTGCAATTTTTATCTTTACAGAATGGAAGTCTGGATAGTACTCGAACTACAGTCATAGTAATGAAAAAACAAATGCAACTTCAAACACGGCAACAACGGAAGGACCAAAGTCAACTACAAGACCTAAAAAGAGAACCAAAATAAAAGATTCTGATGATCTTACTGATAACGCTATATATGTGAAGCATTAACACTGTTGCAGCAGTGTAGAATAGACAATGCATCAAAAAAAAAGATTCCTATGATATGTATGGCCAATACATAGCGAATGAATTGCGGAATTATGATAAAATTACATTAGCATACGTAAAAAATGGAATAAATAAAATTATTTTTGATGCAGGCATGGGAGCATACAGTGGTTATGGTTATTATACTCAGTCATATAGTGGACACGACAGTTTAAGCTACATGACTCATCCCTCTTCCTCACCGATGCCTAATTGGTCCAATCTGGTATGGTCTGACGAATCAAACTTTTAAGCCTATTTTACTGCTTTTGTTATAAATAAGAATCACTTATTTTTTTCACTTCAATCGTGAAAGCTAAGATCATTTAAAAAAAAAAACTTCTGTGTTTAAAAAGCGCGCGCTATAAGTCTTTGTTGATAAAACAGTATTTATCGTGGTCATCCGATCTAAGTCCGTCATATGCCGGTCTTACCTTTATTATAGATATTGACAACCTTTATAACAGATTGTTTTTTATGCGAATCGTTCATCATTCTGATGGTTTTTATCTTTTAGTCTATTATTATTATTTTACTATTTGAACTATATTTAGAGAATTAGAGACAAGTACAACGCGTTCTTACGTTGGCTATAAAATATTTATATTGATTCTTTTGTCAGAATGTGTTAAGTACTGAGAATACCTGATTTTTTGGAAATTGACCGATTTTTAAGAAGACAAGATTTTGTTTTACTATCCCAAAAGAAGTGGCCATGGATAATTACCCACTTCATACTTGCAAATCATTGTCATAACTGTAACTAAGATCTGGATCTACATTTGCCACATCATTTTCTAATTCATTAAAACATTATCCAAGATTTGTTAAATTTAAACTTTTTTTGATGCCGAAGCTGCTACCAATTTGCCATTTCTGACGACGAGTGTGACTATTGCTAAATAAAAATAATTGATTAGCTTAGCTTATCATCATGGTTAGCAATTATAGAAGGAAAACGACAATAGCAGCATATTCGAAAGAAAATCTAAAAGCTGCAGTTGAATTAGTCAGAAATGGGTCTTTAAGTGGATATATGGCTGCAAAAAATACGGAATCTCTAGAATGACCATAATGGATCATGTCTGTAGAGTCTGGCAAATGAAAGATGAGAATGAGTTTTTTGTGGAGCTTTTTATATGACAACACCAGCTGAATTGTCAAACGTCATTGTTCCGCCATTGATTCGTTTTGATTACATTGTTCACTTTCTGCAATTACTACGTTTTAGAGGGTTTACGATGAAGAAAACTATCAAAAGTAATGTTCGGAAGTTGTTGCATACTATGATGCGTAAATACAAAGAAAAACAAGAGGAGAGAAACATTGCTTTCAAGAAGAAACAAGAGTATTAACATGCGATATCGTCGTTTTTAGGTTAGTACGAATTATCAATTTTGATACTTATGTTTATGCAATAAATTTACTCGTCGTTACTCACTATTTAATACGAGCATAATAGAACTATGCGTGTATGTAGGTACTTATGTCAGGTTAAGATAATATTGTTATTTGCTTTTTAACAGAAGGACTCGGGGATGTCAAGGGAGTCGATATTGTCAAAAACACTTTAAAAAAGTTATGTGAGTTGGAGAATAAAGAAATTTCATTGAGCGAAAACCAATACATGGCAGAAATTGCTTTTTACACTGGTACGTACATATTTAAAGATGTATTTGAAATTTGATAAGACTCAAACTCTAAATCAATTGCCATATTTTAAGACAGACATGTTCATTGTTCATGCCCAACAATATGAAAATTTATTAGTCACTGTCAACATATCAAAGTGAAAATTTGAAGATTGAAATAGAACATTAACATACTAGAATAGAATAGAATTCATATTGTTGAGAATATAAATAAATAATGAAGGTAATAGGTATATGTGGTTACATACCACATCTGTATTATGTGTGAAGTAATTATATTCTTGGGGCGTAATTATGTACAAAATACCTGTAAACTTATATTTTCTTTATTTTTTGTAGAAGTAAGTATGTCAACACTTAATAGAATCAAACATGAGGGGTTAATCAATGAAGGTGTATGGAATACTCCAGGAAAAAAACGCCCTCACAAGAAAACTGTTTCAAACTTGGATAGCTTTGACATTCATGCATGCATTATACGAAACAAAATCAATGAATTTTATACCGTAAAAAAGAAGTTCCAACATTAAGGAGTCTCTTGACAGACTTACAAGAATCCATTGGTTTTCGTGGCTGTCGTGAAACACTGCTACATATATTGCTTTCAAATGAATTTCAATTCAAAAACAACAAAAATGAAAGCTCATTGTTAATTGAGCGTTATGATATTGCTGCATGGAGGCACAAATTTCTCCGAACAATTGCTACAAAAAGGGCAGAGGGTAAGCAAATTGTATACCTTGATGAGACTTACATTCATAAAAACTATAAACCCAAGAAATCATGGCAAGGTCCATCTACGAGTGGTGTTGTGGAAAACATATCTTCAGGAAAGAGGTACATTATTGTGCATGCTGGGCACCAAAATGGCTTTGTACCTAATGCGTTATTGCTTTTTAGCACCAAATCTAAGAGTGCTGACTATCACCATGATATGAATAGTACAAATTTTAACAAATGGTTGACCGAGAAGCTTATTCCGAATTTGCACAAGCCCAGTGTAATAATCAAATAAGAAAAATAAGACCCCGACAATGACAAACCGCAAAGCCGATATTCAAAAGTGGCTTGATGAAAATAATACAGAGTATAAAGAATTTTTCTCAAAAGAGGAATTGATGTGTGTAGTAGAGAAGCATAAACCAGACCCTATATATGTGGCAGATGACCTTCTCCAGCAGAATGGCCATGAAGTATTAAGACTTCCTCCGTATCATTGCGACCTGAATCCAATAGAGTTGATATGGAGTTCAGCGAAACGACTAATCGCAAAGAAAAATATTGGCTTATCTGCAGCAGACACAGAAGTACTTATTAACCCTTAATTTGGTAACGTCCGGTGGGACGAACATTACTTTTAAAAAAATCCTGCTCGTTTTTCATTCGATGTTCACTGACGCGTAATAGATAAAATATTTTTTTATATCATAAACTAATAGTAAAAAATAATTGTTTGATTGTGGCAACATTGCATTTGTCAGTCGTGACACAAAATGTCGGCGAAGAGGCGGCCACCTGTTTTGCTCAAGGTATTTATTATTGTTTTTCCGTTTTTTTGCAAATAATATTATTTAATTTTACATTATATTATAAGTTAACTAACCTATAAATCATTTTAATTAAAAAGCATCTACGCTTCATTTTATTTTTATTGTGTTTTTTGGTACTAAAATGTTTTGTCCGTGACAGCGCACATTGCCAAATATATAGAAAAGTACAACTTTATTATCGTGTCCGCTGTGGCGGACAATGCCAAAATGTGTGTGCTATTGGTGTTTTGGTTTTTGTGCTGAGATTGGTTTTCGTTTCTTTGTCAACAGCCTAATCGTGCTAGTAAGATCATAGCTTTAGTGCCGA
Source organism: Vanessa cardui (assembly GCF_905220365.1). NCBI lineage: Eukaryota > Metazoa > Arthropoda > Insecta > Lepidoptera > Nymphalidae > Vanessa > Vanessa cardui. The sequence goes on from NC_061141.1 coordinate 2,732,993, forward strand.
ATGAACATGCACCTTCCGATGCTAGCGAAATATCTGATTCTGAAACAGAATTGCATGATGAACGTACTAACTCTTCCACCCCGCTTTCTTCTCCTGCACCATCAATTGCATCTTCTCTTGCTAACCTTACAATAGATTCAACGGATAACGAAGAATCAAATGTCGATGTTGCTGATATTATACCGGATTCTATAGTGCGTGAAATTACCGAATCAAATTATGAAAATGTTCCATCCCTATCAGCTATTCCTTCTTTGCCATCAACGCCCATAGCGCCATTAGCTTCTTCATTATCAGTGTCATCTCGAAAAACTAGATCCAAGAAACCACCAACAGTAAGTGCCAAAAGAATAAAGAAGGCTAAAAAGTTTCAGCTGACATATAACTGGCGTTTAGCTCAATTCCGTCACCAAGTGACCATAGAAGCGGATGAGAATGAGAATTACAATGACCTGCCTGCAGATGATTCAGCTTTGAGTTTCTTCTACGTTTTTTTTTCTTCAAATATTTTGAGCAGTATTGTAGAACAAACGAACTTGTATTCCGTACACGAAACCGGCAAGTCAATTCAGCTATCAGAGGAAGAATTTAGAGATTTTTTAGCTTTGCATGTAATTATGGGTATTGTTGTAATGCCTTCTTATCTCGATTATTGGTCGGATAAATTTAGATACGCTAAAATTGCAGATATAATGTCTTTGAAAAGATATCAGCAGATACGACGATATTTACATTTTGTTGATAATAATATGGCTGATGGAGACAAATATTTTAAAGTTCGTCCAGTTGTAGAACAAATACGACAAAATTGTCTCAAGCAACAGAAAATAGAGTCAAAATTTAGTATAGACGAAATGATGATCGCGTATAAAGGTTCTAAGGCAGGAAAACGTAAGCAATATATGAAAGACAAGCCAAACAAATGGGGTTTTAAAAATTATGTACGAGCCGGTGTATCAGGCATAATCTATGATTTCATATTATATGGAGGTGACGATACATTTCGTAATCATATGTTTAGTGAAGAGGAATTGTCCCTTGGTTTTGGCGCTCAAGTGGTCGTAGCTTTATGCCAAAGCATTGAAAGAAAACCAGCGACAATATTTTGCGACAATTTTTTTTCTTCTCCGGAGCTACTTTTCATACTTCGGGAAAAGTACGCAATCTTTGCCTTAGGCACTATAAGAAGCAATCGCCTTAGAGGAGCAGATGCTGTTCTGCCTACAGAAAAAGTAATGAAAAAAAAGCCTCGCGGAAATTTTGTTGAAGCTGTATGTGACCAAAACCGCTTAGCAGTTGTTCGTTGGAACGATAATAAGGCTGTCACATTTATCAGTTCATTTGTAGCAAGTGAGCCTTTAGAAAATATACGCCGGTATTGCAAAGATGCAAAAGAAAAAAATAACGTTCAGTGTCCACAAATTGTGCGACAATATAATAGACATATGGGAGGAGTTGATCTTGCTGATATGCTAATATCTCTCTATAAAACACCGTTTAAGAGTAGGAGATGGTATTTATCCATATTTGCACAGATGCTCGATATATGTATAAATAATGCTTGGTTACTATACCGCCGCAAACATTCAAGCAATGCAAAAGCTAAAATATCTCTCAAAGCGTTCAGATATGATATCTATGACTTATTGTTGAAGGAAAATAGATCCGCTAAAAGAAATAGAACTGAGGCAACCAAAATAGTAAAACCACATGTAGCCCGACCTCCGAGTCCAGTCAAATATGACAACGTAGGTCATTTCCCTTCAACAATGGAAGAAGGCCGCTGTAGGTTTTGCCTAAAAAAGACTGTAGTGTATTGTATAAAATGCAATATAAGATTATGTTTTGTAACGGGCAAAAACCCAAGAAATTGTTTTCTTAATTTTCACACCAAATAAATAAGTTATTAATTCTTAGATTTCTATTTTTATATCTTTGTGTAGTAAAAAATTAAAAATTACCGTTTGTTTTATTATTTCCGTAATTTGACAACGTCCGCCGCAGCGGACATGCAAAGCTGACCATCAATGGCGAAGTTATTGGCAATGTCCGCTGTGACGGACATGGCTTTCCCCAGCAGTGGGCTATTATAGATTTTTTTAAAGATTTTTCTGGGACTTTTTGACACATCCCTAAAGTCATACAATAATAGAAATTAAATATTTTGAACTTTTTTTTTCTTGCCAAATTAAGGGTTAAGGAGATATTCACGAACATAACTGCCTCAGATTGGAAAACAATTACTAACCATGTCATTACTGTAGAGGATAAGTATAGAGAAAGAGACAATAATGTCACATTAAAAGAATTCATAATAAATGTTGGCAGTGATAATGATACAAGTAGCTCAGAAGAATCGTTATATGAATTTTTAGAGTCTGATTTTATTTACTCTGAATAAATAATAATAATATTTTGTTTTTATTTATTAATAATTGAATTTACTAATAATTATTGTACATGAAAACTACTGAATGGGTTGGCATGAAATTTGATATGAGAATCGATTTAGATAATATTTTACGTAATAGGCGTCAATATTTGGGGCTTCACTTTTTAACTCATGAATTGGCCAGGTTCACATTATTTATTTATTTAAATCAACCGGACGAATATTAGTTTGAATTGTACAATATAGAGGCAAATTGGTAAACTTGTTTTAAAATTTAAAATAAATTAAAAGTATCAAGACTGTACAAGACAAGAATTTGCCGCACTTTCTCATTCTCATCTTTCATTTGCCAGACTCTAATAGGAGAACTAAATCAAATACTTTAGGTAGAAGCACTGTACTGTCGGAAGAAGTAGAAAATAAATTTATAGGCAAAGTTATGTATATCTATAATATCCCGTCTATTACAAAAACTGCCCTCGATGAGGCGGTCACTGCAAAAAATATTAGCGCTGATTTTGCTGCAACAGGAACATGGCTTGTTAATACAGATATTTTTGGAGAAGCAGATTTTTCGCCCAGCCAAGTTACAGGTCGCATTTTGACCAATCCAGTGCCAGAACAAGCTTCCATTGTTGCAGAAGAGGCATTGACGGAAGATCCGGAAGAAAGTGTCTCTGCCCAAAATTTGTCAGTTGATATAGTTGAGAACGACGTTGTTTTTGGGGAAGAACTAGAAAATAGAGATCACACAGAGCAAGTTGGATTTGAAGAACGTAATGTGACTCCTCCCGTCATACCAGGCGACAGCTCTAAAGACCCTGCAAATATTGAACCTGTTGCCTCTACATCTGTTGTTCGTAGTCCACTTGCCATTTAATCTAATATTTTCTCGCCAGAAACAAAAAGGCGGTTGCCAAAAGCTACGCCAAGAAAAGGCACGCAAAAGAATAGACGTAAGATCAAGTCTGCCGTGCTAACAGATACACCAGTCAAGGATGAAATTGCTGCCATAGAGGAAAATAGAAAAGCAAACATGAAGAAGCGAGTTTTTACTGATAAAAATGCGAACAAACCAAAGGAAAAAAGACAAATAAGAAATCAAAGACAAAGAGTATCCATGACGAAGAGGAGGACGATAATGACGACACAGATATTGAATGTTTTTGCTTATGTTGCCTCGAACCCTTTGCCAATAGCTGGCCTAGCGAAAAATGGGTGCAGTGCATCAATTGCTAAGGGTGGGCACATGAAGATAGTACTAGGGGAGAGCTGCAGTACGAGTGTCATAATTGTTTGTCGGACTAAACTAATATCAAATACTTTTATTATATCTGTGCCATTTAGAATGATTTATGATTTATCTTGTTAATTTTTGATAATTATGTTACTTAATTAGCCAAAGATAATGATTAAAATGTTTCGTAATTACTTGTTGATTTTTACTATATGAAAAGTACCAATAAATTCCAAACACTGAAGTGTCACAACTCACCTCGAGCACTGTCACAACTTACCTCGTTACTAGGAGAATTGTCACACGGGAAGCCGCATTGGTTTTTGTGCATTATCTCGGGAAACTTATTAGTTTTGTTCATTTTTGTTTTTGCTTCTAATAGAGAATAGAACAAGCTTCACGCCGATGTAAAGTTCACAATTGTAAGTCAATTTATAACCGATATATGTGAGTGAAAGCAAAAATTGTCACAACCCTCCTCGGTTTCCCCCATATATTTCCTCGGAACTTTTTTACAAGCGGCTGACCGAACATTTTATATCCCGCAAGCCTCCAGGAAAGGTATTACTCATTTTAGATGATCATTCATCTCATTCCAGTGCTGTCAACATGCTAGAAACTTCTCGTGACAATGATGTGATACTGCTTTGATTACCAAGTCATACTACTTCTGCTTTACAACCTTTAAATATATCTGTATTCGGACCATTTAAAAAATACTATTATGCAGAGACAAACAATTTTATTCGCACCAATCCACAAAAAAAACCGGTACAATTCTGGTCAACTGATAGCAAGGGCGTGGATTCGAGCAACTACACCTGCCAATGCAATAAGTGGTTTTCGCGGTAGCGGAATCTATCCAGTCAATCCAAATGCTCTGTCTGATGCTGAATTTGCTATATCAGATATTGCATTGGGAGAACTTACGCCGGAACAAGAGTCTGTAACTACAGGGTGGACCACAAGTCCGGTAACATTTGAATGGAGCGCTGCTTCCAATTGCGGGGGATAGGGGGGAGCGGGGCGTTACTAAGCGCGAGAGCGGCTTGTTGAAATTCAGTGCAATGACGTCGTTCAGCGGAGCACAAAGCGCGTTTTGCGTACGCGAGTACTATCGCAACAACGATTTTGCGAACAACGAAAATTTTGTACACAGTACAACATACGAAATAAAAATCAAGCTCCATCAACTCGTGCAATTAAAAATTGGGTACAGAAGTTTGAGAAGACGGGTTCAACATTAAATCAACCACGATCCGGCCGACCTAAGACGTCGAGAGAGCCCGCAAACATAGAGCGCGAACGAGCATCTGTTAAAGAACAACCTGGCCTGTCTACTCGAAAGCGGTCTAGTGTTTTTAATGTGTCTAGGACATCTTTAAATCGTATTCTTCACAAGGATTTACATTTACACCCGTATAAAATTCAAATTGTACAACAATTAAGGCCAAATGACTACACTCAAAGACTGCAGTTTGCCAACGAAATGCTTGCGAGGTTTACGAGCTTCAATAACATCTTTTTCTCAGACGAGGCACATTTTCACATAAATGGGCATGTGAACAAGCAAAATTGTAGATACTGGAGTGATGCTAACCCGCAATTGAAGCCCCAAAAGCCCTTACTCTCGCCCAAAGTTACTGTATGGGCAGCTTTATCAGCCAGTGGAATTATCGGTCCGTATTTTAATGAGGATCAGAGAAGCCGTCCCGTTACCGTCAACACACAGCGATACATTGTCATGCTACAGAACTTTTTTGCTTCAGCATTACAGGACTACTCTGGTTTTAATCAACGGACATGGTTTTAAAAAGATGGGGCCACATGTCACACCTCCAACGACTCAATAGCAGCGGTTCGTGAAATTTTTGGGCAAAAAGTCATATCCAAAAGAGGTGAAATTAACTGGCCACCCCGCAGCCCGGATTTGTCACCAATGGACTTTTTCCTTTGGGGATACCTCAAAAGTTCTCTCAAAACATTAGTTTAACAGACTACATGACCTCTGCGTAAGCCGTGTCCAGTAGTGTTCCCACCGCTCCCCCGCCCTGCCTCCCGCAGTACCTTCCTCATTGGTCGAATTAGTCACGCGTGCACTTGCATCGCGACAGCACGCTTATTATTTCCGGAGTTTTGTCGTCTCTCAGACTAATGTTTAGTGATTACGTAAGGCGAGCGACCAAAGGTACGTAAATGTATTTTTTAATTATTTTATATAAATTAGAAAGAAGAAGAAGAAGAAAGAAAAAACATTTATTGACATACACACATATAAAGAAAAAATTGATATAAAAAAACATAAACAAAGAAAGATATAATAATAACGAAAATATATATATATATATATATATATATATATATATAATGAATATAAAACTTGTGTGCAGTCAAAAGGAGACAGCTCAGGCTATGAGGGATTTTTATCCCTCTGCTGATTTTCAGCTGTCTCCCTTGTAGCCACGCAATGACAGTATCAACTTAAACATAAACATACACATAAACATTTGAGGGGTACGGGACGCGAGGCGCAGGTTGCGACCGATCACACCATCGTGTCGTCTCGGGAGTGTTTATGAAAAAAAAAAAAATCAGGTTTCGCGCGGGGCGGGGGGTGCGCGGCCGCAACGTGGACGTGGACATAACGGAACACCGTCGACGTCAGTGTGATCGTCACCGCACGCCCGTGTAGATTGCGTCACGTTGCGTCATTATAAACCTATTATGTTACTTATTCTGTGACGTGTTATTACTACCTTAAAGTAATTTTATTTGCTTACATTAATTGTAAAAAAACAATAAAAAGTGAACAACAAACATAGTAAAAGCAACATAAAAGAACTACCATAGGTTAATTGAGAAAATTATTCCATATTTATACACTAAACGATATTCAGCAACACATAATGCAAATGTCCTGTGCTACTGTAAGGTATGTTATGTATTATTTTATTTAGTATATCTGTTAATTATATATAAAATTTAATTATCAACTTATTTATAGTCAAATAATCTGTTTGTGTTATATATTATTTGATTTGAAATATGCATATTAATATTGTAATCGTATTTTTGTATGTATTTTCAGGGAGTGAAACATCATAGGCGAGTCAAGGCAATCCGGCATCCGTGTTCAAGTACTACGTATATTTTCAAGTATTACGTATATTTGTATTCCAAAAACTGTTATTTATATTAGAAGATGTTATTATTTATGTATTACTAATGTCATCATACGCAAGAATTTGCTATATATACATTTCCAGTGTAAAATGCATGTTGTTCTTTGTTTTGTTTTAGATGGATTTAACAAGAGATCAAAATAAAATATTGCAGATTTTGAATGAGTGTGACGATGAAAGTGAAGATGAAACTGTCGCACAACATGACGGTGGAATTTCGGATTCGGAGAGTGACGATAACTTGGAAAATGACGTTCACATAAACACTGATCAAAGTGAAGAAGAATCTTACGAGTCATCTGACGAAGAAATCAACGTGCCTAGAGCTAATCGCAATATAAACATGATTATTGACTCTGATGAAGATTCTTATCAGCGCTCAGAACGTGCTGCGCCAGTTTCTTTGCCTTATGATCCAGTAATACGTCCCAGACAGAACCATATATATGGGAAAAATAAACACAAATGGGCTACTACACCGCGAAGTTCATCTACTCGTACTTCATCTAGGAACATCGTTCATTTCATACCTGGACCTGTAAATGAAGCGAAGGATACAATTGATCCGACAGTTTTATTCCATTTATTTATAACTGAAGATATGATTAATGATATTGTTATACATACTAATGCTAAAATCAACGTAAAAAAGAATAACTACAAGACAGAAACTCATACGACTTCAAATACATCCGCTAATGAAATAAAAGCACTGCTCGGCCTTCTTCTTCAAACGACGGTAGTAAAAAGCAATCATTTGCCTACCAGAGTCTTATTTGATATCAAGCGAAGTGGAAACGTTTTCAAAGCATGTATGAGTGCTGAAAGATTTGATTTTTTAATTAGATGCCTTCGTTATGATGACGATTCTACGAGGCCAGAACGGAGAGCTACAGATAAATTTGCACCAATCAGGAAATTTTGGGAACAATTTAATAACAATTGCAAAAGATGGTACAAACCTACGTCTAATCTGACTGTCGATGAACAACTGGTGGAGTTCAGAGGACGTTGCCCATTTCGTATGTACATACCAAATAAACCAAACAAGTATGGAATAAAAATTGTGATGCCGATTCCCACTCAAAATACGTTTATAATGCTACTCCATATTTAGGTAACGGAACCACTGCTGATAATATGCCTTTGGCAACACATTTTGTAAAGCACCTTTGTGAACTAGTCTTTGGATCTAATAGAAATATAACAATGGATAACTGGTTTACATCCATTCCATTAGCTTCAGAACTATTGCAGCCTCCTTATAAACTTACCATCGTTGGCACATTACGCAGTAATAAAAGAGAAATTCCGCAAGAAATGAAAAATTCAAAACAGCGACTGGTCGGCGGGCACATCAATGTTTTGTTTTGACCATGAAAAGACTTTGGTGTCATATAAACCTAAATCTAATAAAGTTGTTTACTATCTACTGCTCATGACCAGCCACACATAAACAGTACCACCAACAAGCCAGAGATAATTCATTTCTACAATAGCACAAAGGGGACTGTGGATACTGTTGATCAGATGTGCTCAAATATGGGTTGTAATCGCAAAACTAATAGATGGCCTCAATGCATATTTTACAATGTTTTGAACCTATGTATGATTAACACATACGTAATATGTGCATCAAATAAAGTGAGACAGAGACAAAAACCTATGAAACGCAGAAAATTTGTGCAGATATTGGCAGATAACCTAGTTGAACCCTGGTTGAGAGAACGTCTAGTGACTGTTACTTTGAAACGGAGTATCAAAAGCAGTATCGGAGATATTTTAAAAATTCAAGAAAATATACCAAGCACATCTGAGCCTCAACCCAAAAGGCGTAAAATTTGCTCATTTTGTCCATATCAGAAGCACAGGATGACCAAATACTCCTGCCACTCCTGTAAAAAGGCCATTTGTGGCGAACATTCTACGCAAATATGCGATGAACGCAAAGATTAATTGTTCGGTTTTTTTTTTCATTATTTCGTTAATATAATAAGACATCTTTCTTATTTTGTAATTTCGTAAACATTGATTAAAATTTAATACTAAAAAAGTGGTTTCAATTTGTAGTTTTTCAGACTAATACTTAGTGACAGTGTAACACCAAAATATGTTTAGTGATCTAGGGTTAATGACAACCCTCAGTGTATTGAAGAATTAAAAAAAAATATACGCGAGGAAATTCAGAACATTTCTCCAAACACTTGTCGGGCGGTGATGGAAAATTTCCGCTCTAGATTACAGGAGTGCCAAACTAAACAAGGGACACATTTGGACGACGTTAATTTTAAAAAACAAAACCCTGATTTTTGTACTTTTATATTTTATTATTTGAATAAATAAACATATTTTCTCTCATATCTCTTTTGTATTTTTTATAACCATTCGAAATGTTACCGGACTTTTGGTCCACCCTGTATATACGATCAAGTACCAGGCGCTTCTGGAGAACTTGCGTTACGTGAGCGGATACAGGAATCTGAATATAACCGAGGTAATGTACGAAGGCGACAGAACAAAGTAACTTTACAAGGCCATCAAGTCTCAAGCTACTGTGATAAAAATAATCCAGAAATTATCATAAATGAAGCTGAGCAGAACTGTATGAACCAGAGTTGCACGCCACCAAGGCCGTCGTCGAGTCTTTTGGCTCTTTCTCATGATTGTTTAGCCTTACATTTTAGATAATACTGAACTATCATTGCCATCGCTGATATCTTTAAATGTGTCACAGAACAAAGATCAACAAAAAGAAACACCATCTAAATTTTTACATCAATCATCTCCATACCAAAAATTCCGCTGAGTATGTCTAAAAGGGCTAAACAATCAGCAGAAATTTTAAACTCGAATGATAAAATAATTGATAAGAAGAATAAAACTGAGAAAGTAAAGACAACAAGCGTAATGAAACAAACGAAAGAAACAAAAAACAAACCAGTTGGTAGTAAAGAAAATATTACGAAAAAAAAGGAGCGACAGCAAAAAAATAAAAAATCGAAACAATATAGAGATATTACCATCAGTGGATCAGCTAGCACAGATTTTATTTAACTGACTGAAGGAAGGGCTGTAAGGAAAAAAAACTCGTATCTACAGTTCTTACAGTGAAAATGAAGAAAATTTTATAAGTTCAAAAATATCTCAAGGAAAGCAACTAAAGGGCTACTAATCAAAGGCAAAAAAATAAAACTCTGAAAAAATACTAAAAGTAAAAAATGTTAGTTCAAAAATAGAAAATACCAAGAAAGAAGTTTCAGTTGATGATTATTGTGTAGAATGTTTTGAAAATTATAATTTAAATAAATCGACATCAGATTGGATTAAATGTCAGATGTGTCGAATGTGGTTGCATGAAACTTGTTCAACACTCAAAAACCATTTCATTGATTGAGATGTGGCAAGTTGAAAAGCTTGACTTCTAGTGATAATTAATGCTAATGCCAAAGTACCATATTTTTAATATTTAAGATGAATACTTTTAATTAAAAAATTACATGTTCATTTTAAACATCCACCACGTCTAATTGACGAACATGTCGAGAAGCACATTCGTCCTCTTTACGAGGACTTATCCAAGGACGAGCTGCTTACGAGTTGTTTGGGTGGACACACACAAAATGCGAACGAGTCATTCAATTCCACTGTGTGGCGTATGACGCCTAAACACCTTCACTCGAGAATTAAGATCGTCGAAATTGCCGCTTACAACGCTGGACTAATGTTTAACGAAGGCTACAGTGCAGCATTGAGAACCATGCAGTTAATGGAATTAAAAATTGGACAGCAATGCAACAATTTCGCCAAGGGAGCCGACGAGGAGCGCGTCACCCGACAAAACATGCGCGATTCGTTGTAAAGAGGCCAGAACAGCCCGCAGACTCGAACAACAGGGCGCAAACCAGTTTTTTGAAGAGTCTGAAGGTCAACTTTATGGAACAGAAATAGCTGATTAGCATGTTAATGCGATACTTTTAAGAAAATTACGATATTTTACTTGCGAAAACTTTGACGCGCGTTTTCTCGAATTTTCATTTTTACGATTTTTCCTAATTGGCGCGGGCAAGATAGGAAAAACTGATGATATTTGGGATAAAATTTTCTTCTAATTGATCCTAAAAAACCTTAAGAAAGTTAAGATTAACATTTTTAAACAATCTTAAGTCAATTCAAAAAAAAATAACTTTTTTTTCAATTCGCTAAAAATTATTGAAATTTTCACGTTTTTGTGAATTTTCTTGGTTTAACTAGCAGCTATATTATTCAGGAATAAAAATATTTTTGGTCTTTTTGTATCAGATAAAAATTGCGACCGCCATCTTGCCAGCCGCACAACAAAAGCGCTCGCGAGACGCCTCGGGAAATACCTGTACCGGCCATAATATTTTATAAATCTTAATAAAAAAATTTGAGAAGACTGCTGAAATATGTCACTACAAAACCTGAAGTTTCGTTCTAATCGGATATTCCTTTCCATCCCAAAAAAAATCTCTAAAAAATCGATTTTTTGAAGCCTCCAAAGCAGGCTTAATCTTCAATCATCTTCTTCAAAAAAGGGGGCAAATGTAGCATATCTCCCTCAAAGAAAAACAGGCGCACGAAAAATGAGTGTTCCAGATGCCGAAAGTTACTATGCAATGAACATTGTACATATCTTTGTGAAATCTGTTTTGATAAAGCGTATCCTGTAGATTTGGAAAATATATAATTTTGTTACTTTTTCCATTTTTTTAAATATTAAAAAGTATTATGAAACATAAGAGAAAAAAAGTCAATTAAAATATTAAGTTTTCTAAAGTCTTTTGTAAACCAAAGTTTATAGAATAAAGTTAAAAAGATATGTTGATTTATTATAACTATTTATTAAATATTTACTGTTTATTTTTTTAAATCGTTAAAGAAAAAATATTAAATTGCTGTATTACTAGTCAAAATTGTCAAAGAAAATGATGACAATCTACACAAATCAAAAGTGTTTCACTTATCACTTTTGATAGATTGAAAAAAAAATTGTATGTAAAAAAACATTTTAATACAGTTGTTCTAAGCACCTAGCGCAATAAGATATTATTTATTTAATTAACATTTTTTTTACATGTTGCTCAATCTATTTTTGAATAGAAGTTAAACAATGTTAAAATCTGACCCAAAGCATGGATTTGATGATGTCTGTAAAAGTAAAGTCTTAAATTTTCTGTTACATGTATGTGAAAGATAAGGAGAATTATATCTTAACTTCTTAATTAAACTAAGAAGTTAAGATATCATTCTGTGCTCTTGCACAACAATTGATATTAATTATATAAGATCTGGGATTGATTATTACCACCCTTCTGATGTGGTGCTTTTGTCATAGCAGTTGTACTGACATTATACTTGAAAGCATAGTAATATTTATTAAATAAAGATTAAATACTGTCAATAAAAAGTGTATATTTTCATATAACCTACAACTAGGTATGTGTAATAAAGATATTATACTCTCCATTTGCAAATAAATACTTATTGTTATTATTTATTATTGTAGGTACCTGGTATAAAATTAATAAAGTTATGTGTTGCAAACATTCTCGCATTTTAAAAGATAAACTTCCAGCACATTTCTTGCCCCATTTCTTCCGAAGCAGTTATCTCGGCTTTCAATAAATTGTACAATGTACATGAGGTCTGTTGAATAAAGTATTATTAAATACTCAAACTAATAATTAAAGTAGAGAAGCGGGCAAAACCCATTCAACACCACTTGTTTTGACTTACCGTTTATATGAATATAAAACTTCATCCACATGTATATTAGCCTTATTTAAATTCAAATAACACTATCTTCAATATCTTCTAAATTGTTTCCTGAATTTCTCATAGTGATAATCATCTGTAGCTCGTTCACCCTTTGCTTTCTTAACTATTTTATTAACACTTTCATCGATCACATTCGGTTCAACCTTTTTACTTTCTGGCTTTTCAACTTTTCTTTTTTTTGAATTAGCACTATCTAAATTAAATCTATTGTGTTGAACAAAGTTGACTGCCATATTCGTGGGTACAAACTGCGACGGTCCATCTTTTTTGTTATGCCTTTCCCACAAAAGTTTCATTTTAGCTTCCTCAGTTGCTTCAATGTTTTTTATTTTCGCATCAATACCAAGATCTACTTCCGGTATACCACTTAGCATTTGGTTGGACAACATCTCTTCAGATCTGTGTGCAGCCGACGCACGTAAGTGTTCTGGTAGAGAAAGTAAAGCTGCTTCCTCAGGTGCTAAGTATTTCAGTGCCTCACCTTCATCATTATCTTTTTTGTTATCATCATTTCCTTCTAAAAATTTTATATTACCATTAATGAATATTCATCTTAATTTAAGTCATAAATAATTATGATAAATAAAATAAAAACTAACATTTAACAAATATGCAACCAAATTGGCTCAGTAACTATTACAATAGTAATTATAAAATCAAATTGTAGCGAATAACCTATAACTTTACCCGCTGGTAGAGTTTTGTACCCATAACCCAAATAGTATATTATATTCTACTGGCAAGCAGCAATATTTGTCAATTGTGTTCAGGTTTAAAAAGTAATTAAGCCAGTATACTACAAGCACAAGACCCATAAAATTTAGATGCTATGGGACTCGTGGTTGTTACCTAATCTGGTGACACATTGCTAACATGAGGATTGACTAATATTTCTTACAATATCAATATGTATGGTCAGTGGTAACCTGCAAGCTTTATGAAATAAAATAAATAAAAAATAATTTAATCATTTAAATTAAAAACTTGACTGATCTTTACATATATATACAATTTACATACAAATTCGCTTCTTACATCACTTATGCACCAAAAACTAATAAATCTAAGATGTTATGGATAATACACATTACAATCATACAATCTGAGAGCTATTACATTGATCAATATTTAATATACTTGAAATAGAATTTGGCTCTGAGTATAGGAATTATATGATGCTGCATAGTGATTAATTTTTGATAAAAGTTAGCAAAGAGATTTCCTTCTCAAACCAACATAATTTTTTTTTTTTTTTATATGATTTTTTATTTCAATATGATACATCTACTGTGGATTAGTATCATAGCAAAGCCTATTAGACATTGTCCTGCCTGTGTACATATACCTACCAGCATAAATGATGTGCTATGGCGAGTTAGAACATAAAAATACATATATGTAACAAGCATTTTTCATCTATTTGTAACATCAGTTGATACAGACAAATGGGCTAACTAATACGTGATGTAAGAGGTTACCATAGTTTGTTTAGATAATAAATATAAATATAATACCTTCACTAATGGGCCACCATTCTTGGTAGCTAAGAAGTTATACCAATTGTGCCTGTAGTTAACTACAGTAAATAACTTTTAATTTACATTAATGATATATCAAGGGTAAATTTAATATTGTTGTATAAAACTTAAATAAATATCATTACGGCCTATTTGACGTAATTCCGAGTCCATAAGTTATGATATTTTTTCTTAATTTTCTCCAAACGCTACAGTTTCGCTTATAGCTAATATTGTTGTAAACAGGGACCGAACCTCTAACATATACAACACAAACTCGTGGTGTTTTTTACTAAAACTAACTCGAAATAAATAGTAAACATTTCATAAAACTACCCACATTGGTTTCGACAAAATACCGATGAGTTAAAAATTAATATACTAAGAGATAAAATATCACATTCGAACTTACCTTTTCGCTTGGCTAGCTGCTCTTCTATGTATTTCATCATTTCTTCATCTTCGTCACGTTTATTTGTTTCAGCAGAAAATTGGGTGCCAATGCCAGTGTCGTATGCGTCATCAACCTGTTTAACTTTCCCACTTTTCAAAGCCTGCATGTTCACCATACCACCAGCTTTTATATTATATGGGTCCTTGCAAGTAACTTCTTCAACCAACGACGTTTTTTGTCCTGTTGCTAGAGCAATAATGCTCACGCCATTCGGTCTTTCTCGTAATTTCTGTATTTCTTTGGCCTCCTGTAGCCTAGCTAAAATAAATTCCTCGTCTTCAGAATCGTCATCTTCAGTTTTTATTCTTTGCCGTATGTTTTTCTTTTTTTTTGGTTTAAATTTAATTTCTTCTACTTCGGCTATGGATTCTTTAGATTCGTCCATTATTTATTGTTTTTATAATTGATATTTTACAGGAATTTATAGTTATATATTATTATATGTGGACTCCAGAAAACAATAACTAATTCGTATGGTAGAATTGTTAGAACTACAAAAATGAAAAAAATCACGGACGAGAGTCGAGACTTCACGCGTTCACATGGTTGACGTTAATAAAATGTTACCAACTCGAACGTTGACTTAGCTTGAAGGATTGGATATTATTACTAAATATTATTATAATTAAAAATAAAAACAAATTGAGTTTGTTAATTGTTCTTCAATGTTCGATTTAAATTGTATTTCTTTATTTTGTGTTTTTTCTCTTTCTTTTTTAAACTAAGTAATTAACATGTTAACTCTAAAGTTAGTGACAACCTAATTTTGTTAAGTTTTTTTATACGAATTATGATTGCGCCATTGTTGGAACGATAATAGACATATTTCGTTCATCTTCTTGTCTTGTAAACTTTTAAGCAACTTTTTATATTTCATCAAAATTATTCATATTTTTGTAGGCAACACATAAAAGTCGGTAGAATAAAAGTAGATAAAAAAAACTCAAGTTTAAATAACGTATTTTTATATTTGAAAATTTCTGGTTACAAATAAAAATATATGTAATACACCGATTTGAAGTAGAAATTAACTCGTAAAACTTGTATAAAGACAATCTTAAAGTAATATTTCAAAATATTGGTTTGATTTATAAATATATCAGTAACGTATTTTATTTCGCAGTGGGATAATTTTCCGTTCCTTACAAGTATTGTTTTGACCCAGTATATTATAATACTTTGGGCGAGTATGTTTAATATGTACTTAGCTTTATGGTCATTTGAAATAATCTTTGTCTACGATAGTCTTAACTCATTGTTATCTATGTGCTTATCAGCTAAACTTCAAACTTCAAAATAAACTTTGATAAGCAGAAGATAAATAAATATAACATACAATGATAAATTTATTTCAGTTCGATATTGAGAAGCTTAAATGCGGTTGCTTTTATAGTTTAAAATTTCGTAAAAAAATTATTAGAAAATATTAAATTTGTATAATTTATAGTGTTAACTAGAACGAAAGTATTAAATAATGGCTGGTGTTTTATTATTACAATCTTCCCCGCCTAAATTGGAGGAAATTCAAAAACGAATTTTTAATAAAGACGCTCTCGAGTTCTTAGCAAAGTTGCATAGAGAATTTGATTATAAAATCGATCAACTTTATAAAACTAGGCTAAATACAGCAGTCGTTTTAAAATCAGGTTCGCCTTTAAAGTTTAAAGAATCTGCGGAAAGGAAAGACAGTACATGGAAGATAGCTCCATTACCTCCTAGGCTAAAGTATGTATTTTTCTTAAAATCTATTATTAATTAGCTACATATAGAAATAAAACACGTAATTAGCTCTTATTAATAATTAATATGTATGGCACACGTTCACAAATAATTGTACAGTTGTAATTTTTTTTCTAGTAATCGTCATTTAGATTTAGGCGATGTGTCAGCATCGAATTCAGCACATTTCATTGCTGCGTTAGACTCAGATGTTCAAGGTGTACAGGTGGACTTTGACGATGGACACTGTCCAACATGGAGAAACCAATTGCTTGCGTACAACAATATCAATCTTGCTGTGAATGGTAAACTTCCTGGAGCGCCAATTAGTATTACCACTTGTCCCATTTTAATGCTTCGACCAAGAGCATGGAATATGATAGATCATGATATTCTGGTGAGTATTTATTTTTATTTCCATATATATGACCTATGATATGAGACATCACATAATGTATGTGATGTTGTCTCATGTATATGATAATTAACATCTAAATTCACAGCACTCACACAATTAAAAAAAAACAGATTCGTATCTAAATTTACAGCACTCGCACATTTAAAAAAAAAATTTATTGCATTGTATGAAATCACGAATAAACCTCCTTTGAGGAAGAGAAAGTTTCGTACGCATATTATTGATAGAGTTGGCAATTGTCAAGCTATAAATGTTAAAATTATATTCTATAAACCACGGAACACCAACCACAAATATATATAACATATACAACATTATTATTTACCATATAATCTTACAGGCATAGAAATTAAAAAAATATATTTCTTATAAGCTACACATATCATGACTGCGAGATGGCAATAATGCTAGCATTTAACAACATCGATTTACTAAGCAAGATATAAAGCCTGTTACTATATAATTTAATAGAATTCAATTATAAGTTTTATAATTTTTGTAGATAGATGGTAAAGAAGCAATAGGCGCTCTAGTTGATTTCGGTATTCTCATGTTCCACAATGGCAAGAAACTGTATGAAGCGAACAGTGGTCCATACTTTTATCTATCCAAGTTAGAAGGGGCATCCGAAGCTCGTCTTTGGAATGAAATATTTGTATGGACACAGAAACAACTTGACATACCTCAAAAAACTATAAAGGCATGCGTGTTGATAGAAAATATTGTATCGACATTTGAAATGGATGAAATATTATATGCACTGAAGGATCATTGCATCGGTTTAAATTGTGGTATTTGGGACTACTGTGCTTCAATTGTCGCTAAGTTTGGTATGGACCATTATATTTTAAAGACTAACAGACTAAAAATTCAAATAATGAATTGCTGCATAATTTTTTTTTTTTAATTGTTCATAATTCTTTCAGACAGTATTTGCCTGTGTTATATTTGTAAATTTTAAAACAACCTAAGGATTTATTTTTATGACTAAGGGTAAACTTACACTTATTATAATGCGATAGATATAACCATACAACATGTCTAAGTTTTACACTGGCTCACTCAACCTTTTAAATGAAACTCATTTGTGATAAGTTTTGCTTATCTTGTTAGTTACTAAGTCCTTAGTCAATATAAACAACAGAATAATTTCTTTACAAGTTTGACTCACTATATTTACATACACCGGGTTACCAGTAAATAATAAACATTCCTTACAGGGGATCGAAAAGAGTTTTTATTGCCCGATAGAAATAAATATGTGAATATGGATCAAAAGTTTCTAAACAGTTATATGAAATTAGTTGTTAATACTTGCCATTCGCGGGGCGCTCTGGCGACAGGGGGCATGGCGGCCGCTGTGCTCCAGCCGGGCACCGATGGAACTGACGAATCGTAAGTCTATCACCTATATAACCCATCAAAAAGCTTGTATCTTATGTGTCTAGTGGTTACCTTATGTGCAATCCCAGAGTCGGATTTAAAGGTCTGGAGGCCCCCGAGCCACAAAGCAATGGGGGCCCTAGACAAACAGAAGCGTAAATACCCTAATAATCATATTATTATGAATTAATTAGATCTTTTTATTTCAATCAGTCAGCTATTTACTTTTATCGGTAACTTTTAAAATATTAAGTAGTAACTTTATTATAATTTGGTATGATATTAGTAACATTACTATATCTCGGTATTTGTTAACTCGTTGAAAACTGACGTGGCCCCCTCATGTGGAGGCCCCAGGCAGTTGCCCCGGTTGCCCTCCCCTAAATACGGCCCTGTGCAATTCCCAAAATCCTGAGGTCTTCCCCCGTTCAGATCATTTAAAAGCAGTTTAGGCTTCCAGATAATAAAGTCTCAATGATTGATTAACAGCAGTATTTCTTCGCGTTGTTATTTTTTTTTATGGCATAGGTTGGCGGGCGAGCATATGGGCCACCTGATGGTAAGTGGTCACCATCACCCATAGACAATGAAGTTGTAAGAAATATTAACTATTCCTTACATCGTCAATGTGCCACCAACCTTGGCAACTAAGATGTTATGTCCCTTGTGCCTGTAGTTACACTGGCTCACTCACCCTTTAAACCGGAACACAACAATACTGAGTACTGTTATTTGGCGGTAGAATAACTGATGAGTGGGTGGTACCTACCCAGACGGCTTTGCACAAAGCCCTACCACCAAGTATTGTTACTATTTTGGCGTTCTATAAGCAGGGCCGTTTTTAACCTATCGGATTTATAGTAGGATAATGGGGCCCTTATGACTGTCAGAACTCTCTTTTGTTAGAATAGATAAAGAAAGTACATGAAAAAGTTATAGATTTATTTTTATTAACATATTTGTATACTATCTACTTATTTATTTGATTTGAAGGGGCCCCTATCGATCGTGGGGCCCTACCCTAAGGGCCCATTGGAAGAAGGGGTCTGTTTATGAGTAATACGTAACCTATAGCATTTGGTTGACTTCAAAATAAATATTCTTATCTTGTAACCAATAATACTCGTACTAACCGGATTAAGTATATGATACCAAAGATCAATACTGATAAAAATATTTATATAACAATAGAGAACAATACTTTATCTAATTAATTTAAAAAATCACGTTTACAACGTTGTTATCGTTAATTTCTAATGCACATCGTTACAATGTTATAGTCTTAATTATAAAATAACTCTTATTGCTATTAGTATAAAGTACATTTTGTATTGTAAATAGTTGTGTCAATAAATAGCTTATCTGAGAATTTTATGTAACAAGGCAGAGGTGATCGGTTCACTTGCTTGTACTTACAACTTTAATGTCTAGTTGAAAATCATTTCCTAACCAATTTCAAACAGAAGATTCTCAAAAGAAATTAGCCATCACATATTTACACAGCATATGTATAGTACGACACAAATTAGATGTAGCATCGGAAAATGCAATGAAACCGATTACTGCCGATTCACACAAACAATAGAAACAGCTGCCTATCGCGCCATTCGACGCTATTCGTAGCTATAGATTCTCGCATCAGTTCGAACAGTGAAAGCAAGTGCATGTAAATTGACGAATATATTAGGTGATATGATATTACAAGTTATTACGTTTGCGTAAAGATTATATTCACGTAAGAAATAAATATTGATAATATGAGAGAGCGTATTTAATTCGGATGTGATCGGTTTTACGAATTTTGCCGATGATACATCTAAGTTGTTTCGTATTATACACACATCTACAAGTATGCATAAACAATATATTACCTTAGCCTCATAATCTAAGGGACAGCAAATTAACCAATGGCCTTACTTTAGTTCCAAGCATACCGCTATTTTGTAGAGTCCAGAGTCGAGATGGCCCAGTGGTTAAAACGCGTGCATCTTAACCGATGATTCCGGATTCAAACCCAGGCAAGCACCGCTGATTCATGTGCTTAATTTGTCTTTATAATTATATTAATATAATTGTCTTTATCTCATGCTCAGCGGTGAAGGAAAACATCGTGAGGAAACCTGCATGTGACAAATTTCTATGAAATTCTGTCACATATGTATTCCACCAACCCGCATTGGAACAGCGTGGTGGAATATGTTCCAAACCTTCTCCTCAAAGGGAGAGGAGGCCTTTAGTTCAGCAGTGGGAATTTACAGGCTGTTATTGTTATGCCGCCATTTTCTTGTCTGCTAATGAAAATATTCCGACTAATAATCTAATAACTAATTTTTGCACTGTGATTGAAAGTTCAGAGTCAAAAATATACATTTTTAAGATTTATAACAAAATAAAAACAGTTAGGATTATATTATGTAACGGGATGTCTCTTAAGATTCACCCTATTCCAACAAAGAATAAAAAAGCGGAATAAATAGCATTTGACAGATATACGCGATATCAGTGCGCGATATACGTCGCAATGTGAAATATATAGTATCATAAATAAAAGATATTTTAATCAAGATCTGTATGTAGTGTATAAAACAGCATAATACGCATTTTTAACTTTGCCGATTCGTAAATTCAAATCGTTTGTAAAAATACATTGGTAAAAAAGACATATTATTCTATACATGATTTTATAGATGTTAAAAAAAGCGTGGAGTTAATACCTGTTGACTTCCAGGCAGGATACATTACATACGTCATACATATATAATTGTATTTAACTAATATGATTTTTAAATGTTGAAACAGAGTAGCTACTGAGTTCCTTGATCTATTTTCCGACCCGGTGGTAGCTTCACTTCATTGTTAAATGACGATTCAAAAGTGCTTGTAAAAGCCTACTTGAATAAAGTTTATTTTGATTTGATTTGATATATTAAAATCAATCAGTACAGACATATCTATTGTTAATACAGTTTATTGTTACAAATGACATTTAGATATTTTAACTTAATACAATGAACATTATAATCAGTATGATAATCTTACCCTCAATTACTCTCGACATCCGAGCCCCAAACTAACTGGGAACTAATGTATTCACAGTGCTTTTAAAACCTTTAACACTCCTTACATTATTAAATTTATTGATTTCGAGATATTTACTATGTTTTTTATTTTTGTTGGGTGGAGCTCGATATTAGTGTACATAAAATAAATATAACTTGTGACAATGGTAGGGGTGAAAGTGACAATAGTAGTGGTGACCGGTGTTTACGCAGCAAACGTACGAGAAAGGAGGTAGTCCGATATGGGCACTTCTAACATTATCAACATCTACCCGCAAACTTCATTCTCGTGAACAAGACATTTGTAGATAATGACAAAATATCGAGCTCCACTGGACAAAAATAAAAAACATGGCAAATATCCCGAAATCAATAACTTTAATAATAAATATAACCATGTTAATTTAAAATCTTACTCCTTACATTTTGTCAAACTCATCGCTACGATCAACCCGCATATAACTTAGTATTTATATTACTAGAATTAGATTTATATTCTTTAGAACCTTGTCTTTTTCAAGTTAGCTGGTTGTAAATACTGTTTCGATGTTATTTCTCAAAATATTTTTTTACATCTACCGTCAATCATAACTATTTGTATTTTTTATAAATAGCGATGAATTTACAATAAAAGTAAAAAGTAAAGTAATAGTCTGTGAATCTGCCACTGCTGGGATAAGGCCTCCTTCCATTATGGAGAGGGTTTGGAACATTTTCCACGCTGTTCCAATGCGGGTCGGTGGAATGCACATGTGGCAGAATTTCGATGAAATTAGACACATGCAGGTTTCCTCACGATGTTTTCATTCACCGCCAAGAACGAGATTAATTATAAACACAAATTAAGCACATATATATATTGGTGCTTGCTTGGGTTTGAACCACTGGGCCATCTCAGCTCATGTACAACATATATTGCTTATTTTTAAATAGCTTACAGTTGTTTTTTATTGCCTTGACCTGATTGTAATTATAGTCCCCGGAATCTGTATAAGCGAATCGTTAAATAAAAGAAGCAGTTTAGATCAGTGGCGTAGCTAGGTGAGGAAGGGCCCCGGTGCATAGAAAAATAATCGGGCCTCTCTTTCCCATCCCTCTTTAACTAATAATGACCCTTTAAAATTATTGATGCCAAATAAGAAATCTTGTGCGCAGGGTCGTGATTTTCTAGCTTCAGAAGCTTAAGGTTTAGTTTAGGGGGCCCCCTGAACTCCGGGGTCCTGGTGCACTGCACCAACTGGCCCTACGATAGCTACGCTTCTGGTTCAGATATAAATAAATATTTCCAGGTCAAAGATCATAGTGAACAAAGTGCTCGAAGCCAAGCTGAAGGAAATAGAGGCCGGTGTCGACGGTTTCATGGTGTACGATTCGCGTATCGTACCACATGTAAATGAGGTTAGTGATCCTTTATAACTTAACGTATTCTTTCTTTATTCTAGAGTCGAGATGGCCCAGTTGTTAGAACGCGTGCATCTTATGATTGCGGGTTTAAAACCAGGCAAGCACCGCTGATTCAAGTGCTTAATTTGTCTTTCTAATTCATCTCGGGCTCAGCGGTGAAGGAAAATATCGTGAGGATCTGCATGTGACAAATTTCATAGAAATTCTGCCACATGTGTAATCCACCAACCCGCATTGGAACAGCGTGGTGGAATATAATCCAGACCTTCTCTTCAAAGGGAGAGGAGGCCTTTAGCCCAGCAGTGGGAATTTACAGGCTGTTGTTGTAAGGTATTCTTCCGCCAACAGCAGTACGCCAAGTTTCCGATTCCGCAAAGTCAATAAATCCTTCTTGGGGCAAGGTATCCGTTTCTCTAATAAAATTCCGCAGACATTTTTAACTTTGTCGTTTCGTAAATTCAAATCGTTTGTAAAAAATTCATTGGTAGAAAAGGCATATTATTCGATGCAAGATTTTATAGATGTTAAAAAAGCGTGAAAATTAATACCTGTTGACTTCCAAGCAGGATATATTAATTTAAATAATTGTATTTAACTAACATGACTATATTTTACAAATGTTGAAAAAAAAGTACCTACTGTGTTTCTTGCTGATTCTTCTCAGTAGAATCTACTTTCCGAACCGGTGGTTGCTTCACTTTATATAGTTTAGTGACGATTCAAACGTTCTTGTAAAAGCCTATTTGAATAAAGTTTATTTGACTTTGTGTACTTAATTATTATTGCTAATTAATGAAATATACATTTTATTTAATGTTCTACTGTATTAAAAACTAAAACAAAAACCGATGTACGATCGGCTTATGATAAACATAGCACGGGTTCAAACCCAGGCAAGCACCATTGAATACTCATGTGCTTAATTTGTTTTTATAATTCACAAAAATACACTGTGACGAAACCTACATGTGCCTAATTTCATAGAAATTCTGCCACTTGTGTATTCCACCAACCCGAATGGGAACAGCGTGGTGAAATATGTTCAAAAAGCACCTTCTCCTCAAAGGGAGAGGCCTTAGCCCAGTTGTGGGAAATTTACGGGCTGTTGTTGTTGTTGTTGTTGTTGTTTTTATGGTCGACGCCCCCAATCGTCTTACATAATAAATGGCCTCTAACTGGGATTACTTCTCACGGTTCAGCTTCATGGTTTTAGTTTTTTTTTAATTACATGATGCCTTGAGAACTTCTATTGTTAGCGATTTTTTTGTTTTAAATCTAAGGAAATACAGCACAATGATTTTTTTGTATTTTATATTGAAATGTAACAAAAAGAAAATCGATGCCGATTTTGTAGCAAAAAGTTTCTATAGCATGGAATTCACTACCATCATTGAATTCCGAATTGTCTGAAAATGTTGGCGTTGATAAATCGTGATCTAGAATGCCATGGAATAAAATGTACAATTTAACCTTTGTTGATTAAAATCTTTAACTTTTATTAGTGCAATGTACAGTAGCGGATTTACCAGTAGGCTAAGTAGGTTGGAGCCTATGGCGGCAGATTTAGAGGGGCGGCAAATTTAGCCCAATTTTTTTAATCTTTCAGTAAATCTTATATGTAAACACATTACGTCCGTAATTCGTATACTCGTCAGTCGTCACTACATAGCGATTTGTAAATATAAATATAATCTAGTAACTAACAGAAATATCAAATAATTTATAATCATATTAATGATCGGAAAAACCTATCTAATGAGGACGGTAGAACACAAATCATAAAGTTGCAATTCAAGATACACTATGTTAGTTAAACTACATGTATACTATAGCATATATTATTAGAAGTATTTGATCCACGCTTTTTTATAATATACATAATTTTGTGTTAAATAGTATGCCTTTTTATTTAAACTTTCAACAAATGAATTTAAGAATCGGCAAAGTTAAAAGTATTTTCCGTATTTTACTATAGACACGCGTACCATGCTCCAAGAAGGATTTATTGATTTTTGAGAGTCGGAAACTGGGTCCAAGCCTTACTTTTCGAAATCACCGAATATAACTGATTGTATCAGTGATCAATGTTATAGTAATACAACTACATAGATAAATTATATAATTTTAGCTCTGGAAGAAAAGCGGTGCAAGTCCAAATCAGATTCATCGCATATTAGACCTTAAGGTAACACCAGAGGATCTATTATTGATTCCAAGCGGTGGCGTGACTATGCAAGGTTTGAAACACAACGTGGCGGTTACGATCCTCTTCATATACCACTGGTTGGCGGGAATCGGACATTTCTTCTATAACGGTAACGTCGAAGATTCGGCGACTGCAGAAATTTCTAGAACACAGATCTGGCAGTGGATTCGGTTTTCGGTTAGTTGCATGTTTTTTTTTTTTAAACTTTTTTATATTTTATACGCATTATATGGAAAACATGTCATGAAAACACTAAAGAAATCCATTTATTTGATGAACCTTGTATTATAGAATAGTAAACATCTATTTTTCTTTTCATTTAGAGCGGGATTGATAATTATTTTGATAAAATAAAATTACGAATTTCAGATGTTTGCCATATTATGTTAAGCACCAATCACAGCGAATGACGTCACCTTTGAATACAAGTGTATTCTGTGGCATAGTAATACAATGGAGAATGTTCACTAATTTTGATTATTAGCGCTCTATATTGTCTGTTAAAAATAAAAAATAATAGTGAAAGAATTAATTCGATACGTCAATTAGTTTCCGAGTTATAAGTAAAACAAGTTGTAACGCACGACGCGGGCTGCCGGTGACGGTCTGACGTCATTGTACAACACGCTCAGTCTAGCTCACTCGGCCCGCCCGCGATTGCGCGCCCGCGCCGTCTATATTATACCTAAATGCTTTTAAAAATGTCTAATCCAAATGCTAGGAAATCATGTGTTTTGCTTAAATGTAAAAATACAACTATCAATTCGCCGGAAAAGTTGTATTTTATAGTTCCAAAAGATGTTCAAACGCGAAAAAAATTGATAAAAGTTATGAAGCGATTAGATTTAATCAATCTAATATATACAATAGCGTATTCATAGTACATATCTCGTCGCAGAGCTCGATACTATCGAACATGTATTTCTCATCTATATCACGCACTACCTGAGGAGAGGAATAAAATCAAAGGACGACCTACGGTCGACAAAGTAGACGAGCCGATTAAGGTAATTTATTCCTTACTGAAAGAAAACTCCAACTAATGTCAATTTTCTATTAGCGAGTTAATGAAAAAGATGAAAAACGTGTCACAAAAATGACCACGTATAATTATTATTTTTGTAATTATTACGAATTTGTAGGTCGGAACACACCCTATAATTTTCATTACAGTAATTTTTCGATACCTTTCACGAGAAAAAAGGAAACGTTGCCGTTTCGTAAATTCCAATCGTTTATAAAAAATACTTTGGTAAAAAAGGCATATTATTCGATACAAGATTTTGGATTACATACATATGTAATTGTATTTAACTAATATGATTGTATTTTTTAAATGTTGAAAAAGAGTAACTACTGAGTTTCTTGCCGGTTCTTCTCGGTAGAATCTACTCTCCGAACCGTTGGTAGCTTCAATTAATTGTTAAATGACGATTCAAAAGTTCTTGTAAAAGCCTACTTGAATAAAGTTTGTTTAGATTTTAATAGCGAAAAAATATTTTTTTCTGCCAAAATTCGTGTATTTTTTATCGAAATCTCGGTAACTATGATCGATACATGAAAAATGTATAGGACCTTAATTGTAGATCGTACAAAAAGCAAAAAAAAGAACTCCATAAAAAAATTCGTATCTCGATCGGGAACCGAGTTATGATAAAATGTGATACTAAGCGGTACGCTTCCCGCGCGGCGCGTTGTGAAATGACGTCACAGCACTCGCGCGGCTGTTAGCGGGACTCGATATTTTTCGAAACTTTGAATGCCTATAAAATCAAAACTACTAGGTATTTTTGACAAACAAAAACTAGTGTATTTGTATTCGTACAGGCTTTACTGAGAAAAAAATTTAAGTGATTTGGCATACCTAGTAACATTCTCCATTATCCCAGCTACTGCACTACTCAACCGTGACGTCTTTAGTGACGCCATGACACTGGCTTGCGTTTTGTTTCGAATTTTAAATCCAAAAACTAAAACGTCCTCTTTTTCCACTAAAACTTAACTGAAATCAAAAATATATGTATGTTTTCGAACATCATAGGATAATTTTTCAAAATGTGTCATCGTGCCTATTATTATCGAATTCCTCCAGCCTTATTTAGAAGAGGATCCAAGCCAGCAAGTGACGTTAAAACTGGTAGAGAAGGTGGCTTCTAGCTTCGCTGCGCATGCGCACAAGCAGCTGTGCCGCTCGGGCGCCGAGCGCAAGCGCCTGTCGGCCGCGCGACACATGAGCGCGGAGCTGTGCGTGAGTCGACACCCGCCGGAGTTCATAACCAGCTACCTCAATGACAACCACAAGTTCAGAACCTTACATAATAAATCGCTTTTGAGTAACCTTTAAGTTTTATAACGCCTATTCGTTATAATAAATTCAATTTTTTTTTCAAATTCAAATTCTTTATTTGTAAAATTTTTGAAAACAACAAAAATTTCGCCACTAGGCATACAAATATAAATTGGTACACATTATTACTTTACATTAATTGCAATATAAAAAAAATAATTAACTGCTAAAACATAAAAAAAAAACAATAATAATAATAATAAAACATTAATTAAAATATGTCAAAATATAATATAATTAGAAATAAGATTAATTAGGAAATTAGATAGGAACTTAGGCAAACATCATTAACTAATATCAAAAAATTCAGAGATTTTGTAAAATGTCTTTTCGATGAGGTATACTTTTAATTTACGCTTAAATAGAGGAACCGGGTAATGATTTTATGTATTCTGGCAATTTATTAAATATCTTTACTGACATTCTAAAAATTCCTAAAATTAAAACTAATATTATACATTGCAAACGGTTCTTGATTAATACGTCATTATTACAATCTAACTGGTCAGATTGTAAACTGTTGAAATATAGTCTGCACGTTAATATACTCGGGCATAGTCACAATTTAAATCGTAAGAATACTAATGACTGTTTTTTCATTACTTTTTTTTTAATTAGTTTCGAACAAAAAAAACTAATTAAAATAAAATTGGATGTAGGATGTTTACTAGAGTTAATTTTAAAGTTTTTAATTAAAATTAAAGATTATCTTATACATTTAAATACTCACTTATATTGTTAATGCGAAATTATTCGCTGTCTGTCCGTCTGTTACACTTTTACAGCTAAAGCACAAAATAAGTAAGATTCAACCCATGGGGTGCTTTTATTGTTAACACCTAAAGTAACAGCCTGTAAAGTTCCCACTACTGGGCTAAGACCTCCTCCCATTGAGGAGAGGGTTTGGAACATATTCCACCACGCTGTTCCAATACGAGTTGGTGGAATGCAAATGTGGTTGAATTTCAATGAAATTAGACACATGCAGGTTTCCTCACGATGTTTTCCTTCACCGCCGAGGACGAGATGAATTATAAACACAAATTAAGCACAAATATATAGTGATGCTTGCCTGGGTTTGAACCCGCAAGCATTGGTTAAGATGCACGCGTTCTAACCACTGGGCCATCTCAGCTCTCACCTAACACCAAAGCAACTATAATATTGATGTTACTTTTGAACAAATGCCAATATTGATTTAGACAATAAAGGGACCAAATGTTTTCCACGATTAATTATTGATATGGCCTTATAATTAAACAATATACTCTTAGAAAAAGCATGACTTTACTCTTTTCTTTATATATTAACAACTCTTTGAAGTCTGACATAGATTTTCAAGTTATATTTTTTTGTTTTTATTTTTATAAAATCAAGGATATATTTTTTTTACATTTTTTCTTGTTTAACTCTTTGTTGTGGGTTTTAGTGATGATTCGTTTATGTAATCTTGTTATCAATTGTAAGCTTTAATTATACCAAAATGTTATACCTTTATTTATAATTACTCAATAAAAATTACATATTTTAATATCGTTTTTATTCTATCGCCTCTCCTACTATTTCCCTCGTTGTTTTACCTACATTGTATTATAATTGAAATAAATATGTACTTAAAAGTAAAGTAAAGTAACAGCCCATAGATATCACCGCCGAGCACGAGATGAATTATAAACACAAATTAAGCACATGAATCAGCGGTGCTTGCCTGGGTTGGAACCCGCAATCATCGGTTAAGATACACGCGTTCTAACCACTGGACTATCTCAGCTTAACTCAGCTCAACATAACCTGGAAACTTATAAAGAATAAGTATCTTCAGTACTTCACAGTTTGAATATATTAGTATATAAAATTAAATTGAATAATAATGATTATTATTGTAGTTATTAATTATATTATTTAGAGATGAAATGAGTCTTGTTAGAAAATATAAAATATAAAGTCAAAAATAAAATACATTAATAGATACTAACAAGTCTGATCTCAACTTTATTTTATTAAAGGAAATAATATGTAAAATTTTATGTTACTTATTATGAAGTAATAAAAAAATGTTCATAAATATAACATATGTATATCAAATGACATATGACCGTTTCAGTTTTTTTAGCAAAATAAAACATAAGATTACCTTAAAACCAAATAACTTTATTCAAAATGAAATTAAATATAAGAAATGTCAATAATTATAAGAAAATAATTACAATCAACTATTGTATTATAATTAGATCCCGCGTCTCATTGATAACTAAATGACGTCACATCGGTAATAACTCTAATCTATACATATTATAAATTGGTAATTTAGTGTCTGTTTGTAATATTAAAATAGCCCTTATTTATGTATGTATACACGGAACATATACCAAAATAACATTTTTTACATTTTGTCTGTTTGTTTGGTCCGTCTAAACTCTGGAACGGCTGGACCGATTTTGACGGGACTTTCACCGGCAGATAACTGATATAATGAGGAGTAATTCAGTCTACAATAATTTATTTTCTTTGTTCAATTTAAAGGCGTACATGGTCGCTGGCACAGCTTGTAATCAATATCTTAGTATACATATCAACATTCAGGGACACTTACGCTCTTTTCATTTATATAAGTTGATCAGATATACATGGCTCAACTTACTTTAATTAATTTTAAAAAGGCTTTAAGAACACATGGGACCAAATTGTAAGTGGTCAACTTGGCTAACGACACTTCAAATTAAAATCACATCTTGCACTGTCAATGCCTAACTAGACATCAGACCTAAGATGTTATTTTATTGTGCCCATTATACCGCTACATACTATTACATACTTATTCGCCCTTCAAACAAAAACACAGCAATACAGTACCCATAGACTTTCACAAATAATCCCCACTTTTACATAAAACTATATATAGTTTGTCAAATCTTTTTTAATGTTGCCAGTGTACGAAACATGATTGATTACGGGATCTTACTATAAAACACAATAAAACATTAAATTCATGCAATCATTAACAACAATAATAATGTCAATTGTTTAACATTCAAAGCACGTGATTCGTGTAACAGTTTTATAAAAACATTATATCTAAAGTAATATTTACAAAGCTTATATCGTTTAAAATTAACAGGACACTATTTTATTTGGTCATTATACATTTAAAGAGACAAAACAAACAAGAGATGTGGCTTGCGAGTGAGAAACCTTTAGGCATGTGTCCGATATATTGAAACTAATCTAACATCGGATGTCATCGGAAAATCAGATGTCATCGGAAAATGAGATGTCATCGGAAAATCAGATGTCATCGCAACATCATATATCATCGCAACATCAGATGTCATCGGAACATCAGGTGTCATCTGAACATCAATGTCAACGGAACATCAGATGTCATCCATTTGATGATAACGAGTAACGGTTATCACTATCTAGGGGGCTATTCATTTATTCTCTTCATGAGGAAAAAAAATAAGATTTGGTCCAAGCCCTCCCCATCGTGTATTATTTAGTACGTAAGAATTCAAAGGAAAAAATGAATTAACATATTATTATTTTATTTATTTTAGTGTTAATTTTTCAAACAAATTTTAAAAATTTTACTTGTAATTTCAAAGGTTCTAAATTCAAGCGAACTTCGGCAATCACGTGGTTACCCGCTTTTTTTATAACATAAGATTATGGTCGAATTAGAGATTATCTTACGTAATAAATGAATGCCCCCTAGAGAAAAATGAGCATTCAAAGTACAATAACATTAAACTCATAAACTATTCGCCTTATCTCTCTTCAACTTTACAGTAACCCGTCTGTGAGAAAGAGATAAAGCAAACATTAAACCGATTTCGATATAGTCATCTCTTTCTGACATATCGTACAATGTCAAGTTAAACAAAGACAGGGCGATATCTGAAAACGGATGTTACAAAATTCGGATATCGCCTACCTAGTTACTTTTATGTGTCGAAATAGTTACATTAATATATTACACAAAATAAACACACACAAATTCGACCTAGAACTTCCATTGTACAGTAACACTAAAAAAATACAATTAACGGCTTAGATTTACAATTGTGCTATTAAACAAATATTTTTTTTAGTGTTTTAAAGCATTTTTCATGATATATCTTTAGTACATAGCTATACATTAGACTATAACGCACTTTATTGGACAATTTTATACTTTAATGTGTCTTTTACATCGGCTGGACTTAGAAATATATTAAATTCAAGCATATTAATTGTTACGGCTAAATTGTTAACATAGAAAAGCCCTGTCAATTGTTGCACAAAGATTAATTTCGATTGTTTTATTCAAAATTCGTTCGTAGCGGATTGACAATTCACTGAACTATGTCTAATAGGTAATCAAAATAAAAACAGATAATGCTAGTAACAGTAATTTTTTATAAGATGTGAAGTTGGTACTAGAAATTATGTTTGTTTTTTTTTTCAATTTTCGTAAACGGCAAAAGGAGCGTTAGGAGCGTGTTGTAACACTCCTGAGCTACTAAGGTACTAAGCGAACAGTAATAAATTATATATATTGACCATACTTTAATTGTTTAATAGATATGTCACATGATCAAAGATTTCAATATAGAAATTGCTTGGATTGATATTGTATGTCAAGAGCTCGGTGATATGTCTGTAAATCTATAGATTATTGGACTATAGTCCATTCCAATAACAACGTTTTTCAATATCACAAGTGTTTTGTTGATAATTCCGCTATATGATTAACTAAAAACAGTTCTTGATTAATATATCTTCATTTGTAATACAAAAATATTCCACTAAACTGCATAATTCCACTTTAATTTAACTTCTAAAGTAACGAAAACAACTTTGTCGACATTCAAGACGCCAGTTTTCGATGAACGAACATTTAAAAGAGAGGCCTCGACTATGGATGTTCTACGACGATTGAATGAATTTATACAGATAAAAAATATATTATTTTAGTTTTAAGATACTTACATACAGGATACAGGTTGGAATATATTATATGAATTATTTATTAGAAACGTAAAAAGTTACCTAACGATAGATAAAAAAGTTATTTTTTATACTATTATATTATTTTTATAGTTGGTTTTTACATAAAAATAATATTTTTACCAAAAATGTTAAAAGAATTATTTTACTTAAAATTTGTGCACGGGTGCTTATTCGGAATTCTCTAAAGTTTTTTATTACGACCTGGCTTTGTTCAAATAAAAAAATATATATATATCGTTCTTTAGCATTCATTACCCATTCATTCAATTATTTTCACCTCACTAGTCGAACGCAAATGACATATCAATTCAAGGTCAAAGTTGTTTATTTACCTTTTCTCCTCTTCCCATTGGAATAGACTATACAGACCTCATTTCGGTTATCAAAAACATATGAAATATAAAAATTGATGAAACAGTCGACATTTGAGAATAAGGCATTGTCACCATTTAAGAGCTCACAGTGAAAGTACATCTATACATATAAATGGAAACCTAAAATTATTAGGTTTATGTAAATCACCGCTAGGTGGCGTTGTACCACAAAAAAAAAAAATTTAATACACTCCACCGGTTGTTAAGACAATTGATATAATTACACTGGCAGGAAAATAGTGCTTTATAGTGCTTGCATTCAGCTTATCTATGAGAACTAAATTCAGCCGTAACATACAACTAGCTGTGACTATGCGGAGAGGGGAGCAGCGCGGGTTGGGGGGCGGAGCGCTAGGACACGGAGCAGCGCGAATTCTGTTCGCCGCCCACGCGCTGGCGGGCGAGCGCTCGGGCCAGGGAAGCATCGCGCACCCCAGGGCTCTGTTCCTGGAGCGACAGCGCCAGCGCTCGTGCTAATGCCTCGTCCTCCGACTGCAAGGTGACAACACACGTTGTAGACGCTTATCACTTAGCGATAGGCACATTGAATGGTATAAACGATGCTGGTTAGGCACCACAGAGTCGAGATGGCTCAGTGGTTAGAACCGATGATTGCCAGTTCAAACTCAACAAGCACCACTGATTCATGTGCTTGATTTGTCTTTATAATTCATCTCGTGCTCAGCGGTGAAGGAAAACATCGTGAGGAATCGTGCATGTGACAAATTTCATAGAAATTCTGACACATGTGTGTGTCCACCAACCCGCATTGGAACAGCGTGGTGCAATATGTTCCAAAAACCTTCTCCTCAAAAGGAGAGGAAGTCTTTGGCCCAGCACTGGGCCACTAATAGAAGTAACATCTTAGATCATGGTATCTAAGATGTTACCGTCTCACACTTCAACTATGGAGTTGACAATGTAAGATAATAATTATCAGTATTCTATCTGTTTGTAACCACTTCCATTAGGTGTAACAAAAACATTCCTATCATTACATTAAATATATTATCCAGTACTAAGTATTAAGCTCAAACTAAAACTAACAATGATTTGATTGACTGATTAATAAAATACTGCCTCGGCTATAGTTGTATCATCTAGTTATTGCATCACAACAAAGAAAGTTTTGTCACAAATTATTTCAGATACCCTTACCATATTTCCTTGTACTTCTGAGAATGCTGTTACAGGAGTGGGGACAGTTGTACCATTTGCCAGATTTATTTCTTTCGCTTTTAAACGAGCCATCGCTGCGTTACTGTGAAATAATAATATCAATATAAGATTATAAATTAACATGATTATTTTTATTATTTAACAGCATACATGAATAAAACATTCATAGATAATGTCAAAATATCGAGCTCAACTAAATAAAAAACATGGTAAATATCCCATTTTAAATAACTGTAATAGTAATAAAAATGTTAGTTCAGGCCAGTTGTCTTTGTTTAACCACAGGACTGTACACTGATAAGCACTGTTATCATAACAACGTTATAGCTATAGCTCTTTAATACATAGCTAGTTTATATCATCACCACAATTTACACAACAATAGACTATTTGACTGGTTTTTAAAATCCATTTTATATTATTTAGTCGAGGTTAAGGAACCCAGTAAAAGTTGATTTTTTTATTTCTAGTACATATTTGCCGAAAAATATCATATAAAAATTCCATATTTAAATAACGCGCGAAAACGCTACTTGGACAATATGGCGCTGCAATGGGGTTGGTGACGTCACTTTGCTGTATTTTAATCTGTGGTACGTATACATAGAAAAGCAAGGTTTACAAACAAAATGACTTCTTTAGCTTAAACGAAACTTTTGAAAAAATTAATTTTTATTTATTGATTTTTGAATAAATTAAGTATGTATTATTTTCAAGTTTCGTTAGTAAATAACCATTTTTAAAGTCATAATATACACTGATTACAATAATTCACAATTTATTTTTCGCATTGTCAAATAGCCTATTTAAAAGATTTTATTTTAAGGGGGAATATCAAAACTTATACACAACTTATCAGTGTCAAAATAATTAAGTATCATTATTATATCACTTATTCTTATACACATGTATGTATGTGTTTATTCCTACACAAGCACATTCATTACTTATTTTTGTTAGATTTGCTCTCAATAAAATTGAAGTTATGAGAAGGATTACAACTGTTTATTTTATGTATATTATTTAAAAATAAATTTTTCACTTAAAATTTATCAGGACAGCCTATTAATATATCAGTTACTATAATCAATAACTTTAAATTATACTTACGCAGCTTGTCTTCTTTTAGCTGCTAATTTCCCTTCGCAGGAGTGATCAGCAGCATGTCGGTGACGGAGACAATAATTAAGTGCACATTCACTACAAACTAAGGGAACCATCTCTTTCGTTTTGCATCCTTTGTAGGAGCATCTGTTTGTGAATACCTGAAAAATACATCACATTTTGATAATTACACAATATAAAACAAAGTCACTTACCTTTACAGTATATGTATATGTAGTATGTCTATGTATGTTTAGATCTTTAAAATTACCCAACTGATTTCGATGAGGTTTTTTTAAAAGAAATAATTCAAGAGAAAGGTTTTTATATCTAATACATGGACAATAAACACTGATAATTATAGAAATTTCTAATGTATTAGTATATTTACTACAGAATTAGTTAATATACAGTATCACTATTACAGCCGTGTGAAGCAAGGGCAGGTCGCTAGTATATTATACAAAACAGATTTATTTCATAACATACTTTCTCTCCTCAGCATAAAATCGAACCATGAACTTTTGACAACAAATTTGATGCACACACTTTTAAAATTAATTTAGGTGTCTAGTTCATACTAAAAATATGTATGCAAATTCGTAATTATCCTTTGAAATTTCATCATATAAACCCTCTTTTGCAGTTATAATATTATTTAGGACAGTATGAGTATGAATTTTACATCATAGAACTATCATATTGCCTCATACTCGGACAAAAATAATGGAAGTTAGTTTACCTTATTTCTCCTCTCCCTGGCAGGATCTGAAGTACATTGGTTGTCTATGTGAGCACCCACAGCGACATCAGGAGGTTCTCCTCTCTTCCCAGGAACCGGTGCACCACATAACGGACATTGTGGGACTTGCACATCTCGTCCATTAGGTGCTGGGCACTCATGTTTAACATATGTGAAGTGGTCAGAGCTGTAAATGTTAAAATGTTTTTTTACTTTAATGGACTTATAATTATAACTTTTCATAGTGTTGCAATAAACAACTTGAATTTTATATAAATAATTCATGAGGGTATTGAAATGTTTTTAGTAAACCTTGAATGCAGTTACTAATATTTTAAGGTCAATGCCTATGAAAATTAAGTTTTGCAAAAATTTATCCTGATTTTGCAATTATCGACACTTGAGAATAATATGTAAACAAACTAAATTTAATAAATGTTATCTAAAAATTTCAGAATCAAGATTGTTTTAGTAGGTTCTACCCACATATATTTTTTATTGTAATACCTACTAAAAATCAATGTCATGATTATGACTCATTGAATGACTGACTCATTTATTATTATTAAATTAAATCAAAATTGTTAAATGTTATTTATTAATTTTTTATATTAAATGTTGAAATATTTCCATGGTCAAGGCTTACCAATATACATCCTTGCAAGCATCACATTTCATTGGCAGAAAGTCTGAAAAATAAAATTTTGTTTAATTTCATTCTGAAACAAATATTCTATTTATCAGATTTACTTACAATATAACTCAAAATTTTATACAAAGATGAAGTATAAGGTTTATTAAAGTTACTTACCCAATTTATTACAAGATTTATATGAACAGTTCTTTCCAATATGAGGAAACTCCATTGTTTAAATGATTAAAACGATTTTAAACTTAATGCGACTGAACGTGTCAAACGTTTTTATAAGAATGGCGAAATAATACGAAATTAAAACAATAAATATGCTAGACACTCATGCAATAGTCATCGTTGTTTGACGAATAAAGTTAAATAACAATGAAACGACATTTTTAAGTTGAAAGTTGGAACTCAAGTCAACGTCAGACTGACATTTAAGATACAAATATCTAGAATATTCAAAGTACTATTCAAATTCTTTTAAAGTTATGAAATATATAAAATGCTATAAAAGTTAACGAAAATATTTTTATGTTAAACTAAAAAAGTCAAATAAGACTGTTAAATAAAAGTCCAAGATAATGTGTGATACGGTTTAGTCTAAATCGTACGCAATTTTATAAATTTTATATGCAGCTATTTTTATCGTTACTACAACCTTGTTTTTGTGAGAAAAAATGTTAAATTTTAATAAGTATAACATTCGTTTATAAATATTAATTGTAATTAAATATAGCATACATTCTTCTTTGATACTTTTTAATAATCTCCTTTTGTTTCTGATCATATGCGAATGACCTTTTGTCCTAAATATCCGTGACAGTATGAATGACATTTAAAAGCTGTCAACTTGTCAACGCACATCACTATCACATATGTCTGGGGTCGGCCAAGATCTTTGATAGTCCCATAAAATTGTATTTAAATAACAAATCCATAAAACAGGGTACTTAATAAATCTGGGGTTTATCGAAAATATAATCAAAACAATGAGCAAGCTCATCCCTTCCGCCGCTAAGCTCCTTAGCGGAACTTCGATCACGGTGGGCTTGTGTTTTTTTTTTTAATTGAAATTTAAAAATTAAGAAAAATAAATATGCAATTTGTGCCGCTATTAGGCTTGTGTTAAAATCGGCGTGTGTTTGTGTTCTAGAAAGCGGCCGGCCCAGTTGTAACCACTTCGAACGCAAAGTATAGTACAAAATCAGAATCTACATTCGAAATTAAAGTAAGTATTTCTAAATTTTTTTATTAGTGCACTGTTTTTACGTAATTACTTGGTCCTTAATTAATAAAAATTCAATTAATTTTGATTTCAACGTTTATGTAGTGAAAGTTTATTTAAATTATGTAACCTAACCTTCAAAATGTCAAGTGTAAACTTGTTATCTATAGCAATTTTATGGAATATTTGTGATTCTGTATGAATAGTAAAATAATAAACTTAAACACTGTTAAATAACTTAATAATGCTTTGACTTAAAACAACTTATTCTTTTTTTTAATATTTAGCCTTATAAACTCCACAAATTGGATAAAGGTCCTGCTCAATCAGCCACACTTACAGCTGAAGATGCACTCAAATTATATGAGAAACTGGCAGCACTCAGGAGAATTGAAACAGCATCAGGAAATTTGTACAAGGAAAAGATTATTCGTGGCTTCTGCCATTTGTATTCAGGTATTTATAAACAATTTAAATATTCAGCTAGCTTTTGATGAAGAATAATTAAACTATGCATTATTTTATGGCAACATTTAAAAAAGTTTTAAATTATTTTCTGTATAGAAATTATTATATTGTTTCTTTATTTAATTTGTCAAAATGAAGATTCCTTTAGTTTATCTATACTCATATTATAAATGTGAAAGTAATTCTATCTATCTGTCTGTCTTTTGTTTTTTCACAACCGAACCAATGAGCTAACTTTGATGAAATTTGGTATGAAGCAAATTTGAACTCTAAGGGTACTTGACATAGGGTACTTTTTTACCTAACACATAAGAAACTATCCCCTAAAACGAGTGAACCCACGGGTTACTAGTTTATTATATATATGCATATTATATAAAGTAACATTTAAAAAATATATTCAATTTTATCTCAATTTTGTCTGCTGTGATATTGCTGATAGCAATAATGCTGACTTTTCTGTAGTTTTATTAAGTTTATTGTTCAACCTTTTATTTATTCACTTGTGTATACACAATATTTTTCTTCAATATTGTCTAATTCTTTAATTTTGACAATTTATTACATATTCATATAAATCGGTATTTACTTTTGTCTGTTAAGTTGGTATGAATGGAAATAGTAAAATCTGATAAAGGAAATGTAAACTTATCTCATACAAGATTAAAACCAGTGATTGCTATCACGTTTAAAATTTCCATAGATAACTAAATTTATATTTATGAATGAATTACATGTATGTTTAAAGTTGTTGTAACTGATATATTTGATTTTATAATATTTATAAGATGAAAATTGTGGTCAATTGAAATTTCAATAATTGTCAGGTAGTAGCCAATAAAAGGCGAAATTTTAGAATAGTAGTGTATGGTTTCCAATCAAAGTTGTAAAGATAACAAACCTATAGACTATTTCAATGAGAGAAGGAATGAAATAAGGCTAAACTTGGGCTTACATATTTCATACAACTCACAAATAACTGTGTCATTGTGTTCTACTAATAATTCTCGATTAATATAATAATAATAGTAAATTTTCCTGGAAATTTTGTGCTCTTGGGGTAAGGCTATGAGGAGAAAGTTACGAGCATATTTCATCATGCTGCTCCAATGCTTGTTGGTGTATTCTTGTGGCAGAATTTCGTTAACAATTAGTCACATGCCTCCTTTGCACTTTGCATTGCAACCATGCAGGTTTCCTTCACTGCCGAGCTCATTGTGATTTATAAACATATATTACGCACATGAAAATTCAGTGATGCCTGCCTGGGTTTGAAACCCCAATCATCATCATTAAGATGTACACGCTCTAACCACAGAACCATCTTGGCTCTCTTGATTAGTATATTATTATTACTAATACATAACCAACAATACTACTTATATACTTTAATTATACTATTATTATTTTTAATTTTCTGTTTTATTTTATTTTTATGGAATAGGTTGGCGGAGGAGCATATGGGCCACCTGATGGTAAGTGGTCACCATCACCCATAGACAATGACGCTATAAGAAATATTAACTATTTCTTCGTCAATGAGCCACCAACCTTGGGAACTAAGATGCTATGTCCCTTGTGCCTCTAGTTACACTGGCTCACTCACCCTTCAAACCGGAACACAACAATACTGCATACTGTTGTTTAGCGGTAGAATATCTGATGAGTGGGTACCCAGGCAGACTTGCAGAAAGTCCTACCACCAATTAAAATGATATCAATTTTATCAATGTTCCATATACTAATTTATTGCAGATCCATAGTACTAGTAATAATGTTATAGATTAATCAAGATCTAGACTAATGATATTGTGTTTATTTGATGTCAGATGTTATTTATTTGGCTTTTGTCCTTTTGTCGTTGAAAGAGATGATAAGATTTAAACACACTATGATATTTGCTCTCCTATATATATACACTACAAAGTAATGTATTAATGTATCTTTATATATACAATGACATCTTATTTGACTACTTCCGTCCACTTTATTTTTACAACCAAAATTCCGATGGCAACTTTGTTTGCATCGATACTGAATGTCTTTCAAAATATCAACCAATGACGTTGCATCTCAACGTCCAAAGTTGTTTATTTGTCTTTTCTACTCGCCTGTTTCAAATACATATGCTATGTATGAAACTGCCATTTTCGGTAGTGACTTCTTGCAATTTCCGACTCAAGAGTTGGTATCGTTGTGTGTAAATTAGTTGTTGCCTGCGGTTTCGCTCACCTTTAGGGTGATGCTTGGAGTACAAAGTTGCTTCATACAAAATTTCATGAAATTTGTTTCACTGGTTTGGACGCGAACGAGCGACTGTCAGACAGAAAGAGTTACTTTCACATTTATAATAGTATAGTATAGATCTAGAGTATGTGTTTTATTTTCAAAATAGTTGTAACCGTGACTTCGTGTGAGTTATAATTTAACGAAGTTATCGTTGTAGCCTAAATTACTCCTTATTACATCAGCTTTCTACCAGTAAAACTCCCGTCATAATCCTTTCAGCCGTTCCAGAGATTAGCCAGAAACAAACAGATAGACAGACAAAAATTGTAAACAATATATTTTGGTACATGTACCATGTATACATATATATGCATTTAGTAAATTGCGGTTATTTTAATATTACAAATAGACACACTCCAGTTTTCTTATATAGCTGTGTCCGCGACCTTATAGGCGCTTGTTATAGGCTAAGTTACTCCTTATTTCATCAAATTTCTGCCGATAAAAGTCCCGTCAAAATCGGTCCAGCCATTCCAGAGATTAGCCGGAACTAACAGACAGACAGAAGAAAATTGTAAAAAATGTTACTTAGGTATATGTCTCGTGTATATCGTGTACATTAAAAAAAAAGCGGTTCTTTTAATATTACAAACAGACACTCTAGTTTTATGATATGTATAGATTAATATCATCTTCAGGTCAGGAGGCTGTGGCAGTTGGCATGCGGGCAGCAATGCGCGATGTTGATTCCGTCATCACTGCATACCGCTGTCACGGGTGGACACACTTGATGGGCGTCAGCCTGGTCGGAGTCCTGTCTGAGCTAACGGGAAGAAGAACAGGATGTTCCCGGGGCAAGGGTGGTTCTATGCATTTGTATGGACGCAACTTCTACGGAGGCAATGGTATCGTTGGAGCTCAGGTATGATATGGATATTAAATCATCATAATAAATAAATATTGGACAACGTCTCATACATTACTCTGATCACAATGTTAGGACCTAAAGCACTTAGGAAAATCAGAAGTAACGATGGTGCCACAAACACTCAGACCCAAGACAAAATAGAAAACTGATGATATTTCTGCATCGATTCGTCCGGGAATCGAACCCGGGATATGTCGGAGTGTACATCGGTTTTGATGGGTACGCCACCCATTAAACCGGTGTACACACTACTCGACCACGGAGGTTGTCAGAGTTTCTGTAGGTTACTTTTTATGTCGTCTACTTAAGAAGCAGATACCGCCAATGCTATAATGATTTTTGTCTTTTAATAAGGTATTTAAAAGATAACCTTAAAATTTACATTTGTGATAGATAAAATGTAAGCACTTATTAGTTCTTCGAACTGGAACACGTAATAAGTATTCTTGTGTAGTAGAGTATCTGATGAGTGGGTAGTTCCACCGAGGTTGCCGAGATGGCCCAGTGTTGCCGACATGGCTCAGTCGTTAGAACGCGTGCATCTTAACCGATGATTGCGGGTTCAAACCCAGGCAAGCACCGCTGTTTCATGTGCTTAATTTGTCTTTATAATTCATCTCGTGCTCAGCGGTGAAGGAAAACATCGTGAGGAAACCTGCATGTGACAAATTTCATAGAAATTCTGCCACACGTGCATTCCAGCAACCCGCATTGGAATAGCGTGGTGGAATATGTTCCAAAGCTTCTCCTCAAAGGGAGAGGAGGCCTTTAGCCCAGCAGTGGGAATTTACAGGCTGTTGTTGTTGTTGTGGGTAGTTCCCCCGGGGGGCGTGCCCCGGGCTGTGTGTGAGGCGGGCTGTGTGCGCAGGTGCCGCTGGGCGCGGGGCTGGCGTTCGCGCACAAGTACCGCGGCGACGGCGGCGTGGCCTTCGCGCTGTACGGCGACGGCGCCGCCAATCAGGGCCAGCTTTTCGAGGCCTACAACATGGCCAAGCTGTGGGACCTGCCCTGCGTGTTCGTGTGCGAGAACAACGGCTACGGTGAGTCAAGACTGAAATAACGGATCCAAAGTGTCATGTATTCTACATCATTCACATCGACTTAAGACGTTATTGATGTGAAGGAGGCTCATTATATCCGGCGTGATCCCGTAGAGTCTGTGAAATATAAATATTGGACAACAGCACATACGTCACTCTGATCGCAATGTAAGCAGCTAAAGCGCTTGCATTATGGAAAATCTGAATTAACGACGGTATAGTACGACACAACTTAGATGTAGCATCGGCCGGTTTACACAACCAACAGAAACAGCTCCCTATCGCACCATTCGACGATATTCGTAGCGTACTTAATTTGGATGTGATCGGTTTTACGAATTTTGCCGATGCTGCATCTAAGTTGTGTCGTTCTTTACCACAAACACCCAGACTTAAGAGTACATAGAAATTTAATGAACTTTTTCAACATCGACTCGGCCGGTAAACGAGCCCGAGACCTCAAGGTGGCGTAATCATGAAAACCGGTGTACACACTACTCCACCAAAATTAATACATGTCTTAGTAGTCTAAAGGTACATATATGACACTATAAGTATTATTTAACAAAGTATGCTCTACCGAGAACTTTCGTAGGGTTACTTTGTGAAATTTGAAGTGCGAGGTTGACTACCACCGAAAGTTCCGTATATCACCTGTCAGATAGACATATGGACTCATGTAACACCAAATTTCCAATTTTCGAATTTTAATTTATACATGTTCAATATATTGCTTTTTGTCAAATAACATGATTCTAGTTAAATGATAAATAATCGTAATTTGCACGATAATATGCAAAGGCTTGTCTTTACAAGCTGTTTATACTAAGATAAGGCACGTATTGCATTGTATAAAATTAATATATTTGGAAATCGATTTTATGGGTACTTTTGCTTGTTATGCTGACGTTATTTAAAATTTCAAGGTCATTAGAGTTACTAAGGTATGTACACAACTTAGATGTAGCATCGGTAAATTTAATAAAAACGATTACTGTCGATTTATACAACCAATAGAAATAGCTCCCTATCGCGCCATTCGACACTGTTCGTCGCTATAGATTCACGCGTCAGAGAAAGCAAGTGCATGTAAATCGACGCGTCAAATTGACGAATATATTAGGTAATATGATATTAAAAGTTATTACGTTTGTGCAAAGTTCATATTCGCATGAGAAATAAATATTGATAATTTGGGATAGCGTACCTAATTCGGATGTGATCGGTTTAACGAATTTTGTCGATGCCACATCTAAGTTGTGTCGTACTATAGCTCACGTGATTTATTTACAACTCGTATAAACTTCAATAGTTAGTACTAAGCATTCCCCAATAACCTTTGGTTTACCTACAATCCTTAACATTCCTTTAGTAAAAGACGTTATCCTTAAGAAAAAAATTAAAAGACATTAATTTAAAAAAGTATAGTTTGTTCTAATACCAATGAATTGTCCAAATTGTCTTCGTGTGGTAAGATTAAAAAATGTAAATTTTTATTTTTAATTTTTCGATCAACAGATAACCTAAAAGCGTAGATTAAGTTCCATTTTCCCGCTTTTATGATTTTAATGTTATGGCCTCTCCACACTTAGGCGCGATCGCGAATCAAAATCAAAATCAAAATAAACTTTATTCAAGTAGGCTTTTATAAGCACTTTTGAATCGTCATTTTACAATTAAGTGAAGCTACCACCGGTTCGGAAAGTAGATTCTACCGAGAAGAACCGGCAAGAAACTCAGTAGTTACTCTTTTTTAACATTTAAAAAATACAACGTCATGTTAATTAAATACAATTGTTTCAATTAATGTATCCTGCTTGGAAGTCTTGAGTGTTCGTGTTTGAGTCAGTGAGATGGATATTTTTTGGGTAAGGTATGGGCACGAGCGTGGACCGGGCGTCCGCCAGCTCGGACTACTACAGCCGCGGCGACTACATCCCGGGCATCTGGGTGGACGGCATGGATGTCATCGCCACCAGGGAGGCGACGCGGTTCGCCATCGACTACTGCACCAGCGGGAAAGGTGATATATCAGCCGAGATGTTATAGTGGTTAGAACGCGCGCATCTTAACAGATGATTGCGGGTTCAAACCCAGGCGAGCACCACTGAATACTCATGTGCTTTGAAATAAAACTAGTTATAACGGATTTGA
Organism: Vanessa cardui; assembly: GCF_905220365.1. Lineage (NCBI taxonomy): Eukaryota > Metazoa > Arthropoda > Insecta > Lepidoptera > Nymphalidae > Vanessa > Vanessa cardui. Next base: position 2,777,185 of record NC_061141.1, read on the forward strand.
ATCGCGTATATTAATTTTTTTTTAACACCGTGGTCACGGGTAGACTCAGTCGACCCGTGACCACGGTGACCACGAACGCTGTAAAGTGCTCGAAACGTTGGGATGTTAAAAAAAAAATTAATATACGCGATCCGTTATAGCTAGTTTTATTTCAAAGTGTAATCGCGAAAATTTAAGACAACATTATACTCATCTGCTTAATTTGTGTTTATAATTCATCTCGTGCTTGTCACCTCTTGGAGTTCATGTTTGGTTAATAAAAAAATTTATCAAATTCGGTTAATCGGTTTTGTTGTGAAAGAGCGACATACAGTGTTACTTTTACGTTTATAGTATTATTATAGATTGAAGCTAAGAATATGTTATATAATATGCCCGTGACCTTGTAGGCGTTTGAATTTAACAAAGACAAAGTATTATTGTAGCCTAAGTTACCATGTTATATCAGTTATCTGCCAGTGAAAGCCTCGTCAAAATCGGGCCAGCCGTTCCAGAGATTAGCCGGAAAAAGGGCTATTTTAATATTACAATATTACCGGTCAAGAATTTGGCATTAGATTGGCGTTAGACATTTGAATTTTTATCTAATTCTAATTTGTTTCAATATCATGGCACTTTGATAAAAAACTATTCTGGTGTTTTAATGGCTAATAATTGTTCATCGTACATCACACAGCAGCAATGGCGATTGTTATTCGTTATTTACCCAAAACACTAAATATTTATAGCTGTTAACGTTGAATGAGTGCCAGTGCATACACTAATGTTGTTTTTTATGCATATGACGTCACCAATATGACTGACAGCTCTTTTGCGAAAATAAATAAGGAGTAAAATTTTATCTAATTTAAGCCAAGAAAATAAATTTCCGAAATATATTTTTTGAGGCTTTGTATTAGGAAAATTTATGTTTTGAAGTCACTTTTCAAACATAATAGAATAATCTATTGGTAAATGTGAAATATACTTAATGTATTGTGTGTCAGTGTGAGTGTGTGTCAGCGTGTGTGTGTGTGCAGGTCCGCTGGTGATGGAGATGGAGACGTACCGTTACTCGGGGCACTCGATGTCGGACCCGGGCACGTCGTACCGCACGCGCGACGAGGTACAGGAGGTGCGCCAGACGCGCGACCCCATCACCTCCTTCAAGGAGAAGATCCTCTCCAACGAGCTCGTCACACCCGACCAACTCAAGGTATGTGGTATCTTAACAGGACCTAGTTACCAGAGTCGGATTTAAAGGTGTGGAGGCCCCGGGGCCACAAAGCAGTGAGAGCCCTAGACAAACAGAAGCGTGAACACCCTAATAATTATATTATTATGAATTAATTAGTTTTTTTTAATTCAATCAGTAAGCTATGAATGGTTTCGTATTTGTATCGGTAACTTTTAAAATATTAAATAGTAACATTATTATAATTTGACTATATCTCTGTATTTGTTAACTTGCTGAAAACTGTGGCCCCCTCTCATGTGGAGGCCCCCTCTCATGTGGAGGCCCCAGGGCAGTTGCCCCGGTTGCCCTCCCCTAAATACGGCCCTGCTAGTTAGTATCCACGATTATAATCTGTGCGCTTGCAGAATGCTGTGGAACTTTGTCAAAGTATATCGAAAATTAAATTAGCGAAAAAATCAAAAGGAATCCATTTGAATAGATTTTGATTCTGATGTAAATATTATTTAATATTTGTTCTGTTATAGAAAATATTTCTTGAATATGACTTAAAACATTGTTCTTAACCAATATTATATTTACAAAATAACACTGAAATATCGTGTACAACTTTAAATATCTACACTAACACAGAAGCAAACTAAGACCAGAAGATTGCACCATTCTGATCGCGTGGTTTATATTTATTAAAATATTCTGAACTCATATTCGTTTTAACGTGGGTAAAACCACAACACAGACAGCCTTCTGACGTATTGTTGATTAAACCAAAGATATTACGATGAGTCCATAGACGATTATGACCTTCATTTAACCGAGGTGTCACATAATAAGAGATATGCAACACTCCAGCGTCCATGGTAATGTAGTCTAGTATATGTCCTACAGAACATATACACCGAAAAGAGCAATAATAGAATACAAAGTTAAAGTCGTGTTACCCAATAGCATATGGGCTGCTTGACGGTAGGTGGTCACCTCCCATAAACATTGCCTACCGCTCGCAATATTAATGGGCCACCATTTTTCCAGGAAATTGACGCGCAAGTCCGCAAAGAAGTCGACGAGGCAACGAAGCTGTCCAAGTCGGAGCCCGAGGTGGGCGTGGAGGAGCTGGCGGGTGACATCTACTACAGTAACTTGGAGCCGCAAATCCGTGGCGTCACGCCGCACGCGCCGCTGCAGCACGTCGAGGTCGTCGCGCGCAACTGAACCCATTCGTTCATTCATTCATTCATTCTTCCATTCATTCATTCATTCATTCATTCATTCATTATTCCGCAATGATCATTTTTTTGTATATATATTAAAATTCATTATTAAATGAATTCAATTAAATATTGCCATATTGGATAGGGAGCTTTCGAGTATAACGTAACGCAATTTTTAACCCAAAAATACCCCCCCCCCCTGCTAATGCACTGTAGCGTTTTACGAGACAACCCCTCCCCCCATATTGGGTTACGTAATACCTAAACGCTCCCACTGTTATAGCGGAATAATAAAGAACATTTACATCTTTTGGATACATAGATCTTATAGAAATGTTAGTTTAAAATTACCAGCAACATTGTATTAGAGAAAGTTAGGATTATTAAAAAATGTATCTTTTGTTTATTTCATATTGCGACGTTTTTAGGAAATCGTTTTTTTTTTTTAATCTTTATTTATTTTTTTGTTCATATTGAAACTGCCACTTTATAATTTGTCAAAAATATACGCACGTTATTGCAATTTTGTTCTACGTTTAAGGGTAAATAAATATTTATAAAATATTCTTATTAAATTGTTTTTTATTTTAATTGCTTTGACCAAATCGCCGTATCTTCCCTCTTGCTGAGCCCTAGTCTTCTCTTTCTCTCTTCTCTTGCTGAGCTAAGGCCGTCTTAGCCCATTGCAGGCGTAGGGTCCATGAGACTATAGTATGGACTATAAAATGACTGAACTAAATAGACTATAGACAATAAATGATAGTGATGATTTTGTTACTTTTAAAACAATAAGTAATATATATAAATAAATAAATAATAAAAAAAATATCGTATACTTAAAGAAGAGCTGAGATGGCCCAGTGGGTAGAACGCGTGCATCTTAATCGATGATTTCGGGTTCAAACCCAGGCAAGCACCGCTATGTATATGTGCTTATTATGTTTACAATTCATCTCGTGCTCGGCGGTGAAGGAAAACATTGTTAGGAAACCTGCATGTGTCTAATTTCATAGAAATTCTGCCACATGTGCTTTCCACCAACCCGCATTGGAACAGCGTGGAATATGTTCCAAATCCTCTCCTTAATAGAAGAGGAGGCCTTAACCCAGAAGTGGGAAAATTACGGGCTGTTACTTTAAGACGAATACTGTAATTTTTAATACAGTATACCAAATATATCTGGCTTTACTACAGCTAGACGCCTCAAGACAGTACTGTCTTTACCTAAACATATGACGAAATTTTCTCTCACACACATTGGGATCCTGAAAAACTGACATCCAGCAAGAGATTAATCATGAATATAAAAATCAAACTCATAAAAACTCTGTCAAAAATCAAAATCAAAATAAACTTTATTCAAGTGGGCTTTTACAAGCACTTTTGAATCGTCATTTTACAATTAAATTAAGCTACCACCGGTTCGGAAAGTAGTTTCCACCGAGAGGAACCGGCAAGAAACTCAGTAGTTACTCTTTTTCAATATTTAAAAAATATAATCATATTAGTTAAATACAATTATATATGTATGTAATGTATCCTGTCTGGAAGTCAATAGGTATTAATTCCAAGCTTTTTTATGATCTACAAAATCTTGTATCGAGTAACATGCCATTTTTACCAAAGTATTTATTATAAACGATTTGAATTTACGAAACGGTAAAGTGATAAAAAAACATAAAATGTATTTCTAGTATTTCTTGTACCGTCGGCATCATATACATAAATATATAAATTTGTGAAATATACTTAATGTATTACAATGAGTTTCATGGCGTTTCATGTGTTGGATAATTTAGATGCTTAGAAAGGAAGTATGTTTTCCATGCATTTGGGACAAACGAGTGTTTTCAATATTTAAACGATTTTGGATGTAAGAATTGCATTGATCTTTATTTTTTTTTATATAATGGTGGACGAGCATATCGGCCACCTGATGATAAGTGGTCACCATCACCCATAGACAATGACGCTGTAGGAAATATTAACTATTCCTTACATCGTTAATGCGCCACCAACCTTGAACCTTAGTAACAACAGTACGCAGTATTGTTGTGTTTCGGTTTGAAGGCTGAGTGAGCCAGTGTAACTACAGGCACAAGGGACATAGCATCTTAGTTCTCAAGGTTGGTGGCGCATTAACGATGTAAGGAATAGTTAATATTTCCTACTGCGTCATTGTCTATGGGTGATGGTGACCACTTATCATCAGGTGGCCGATATGCTCGTCCACCATTATATTATGCAAGCCGCCTGGGTAGGTACCACTAACTTTTGGTACCTACCCAGGCGGCTTGCACAAAGCCCTACCACCAAGTTAAACTCACTTGGTCACTTTAGATGTTTCTATGTATTTGATATCTTAAGTATTACTTCATATTTGATACTGACTATGACAGCCACTTCAAACAACATGAGAAATCAAAATGTGATCATCAACTTCTTATATTAATTTTAAAACATATCATAGATATACTTAAAATAATCCTTTCTACGTCCAAGTTTTTTAAACTAAACAGATTGAAAAAAATCCACAGAGTAAAGAAAACGTGAATTTGTTTTAGTAAAATGAAACGAAATCTTAAATTCCACAATTTATTTCGATTACAACCCTACGAATTACAAGTCGGCTAACGCATTAAACGCAGTACAGACGTCATGATTTCATCAAAATATTTCGTAATCACAATTATTATTTGAGCTGTTGTATTCACATCCTATTGCTAAAAATGCTAGAAATATTAAAGCGATTTATATAGATTTTTTAAATCACGCTGTATACTATTTATTAGCTTATATATCTAGGCAAATTATATTAGGCATCAAAAGTCACACGATTCGTATAAAGGCACAATTCAGCTAAAATTAACAACGACTATTATATTTGTTTATTGTCGTTAAAATAATTCTCTATACAATTTAAAGTATATATTTTTTTAAATCTTTAGTTATAAATTCTAAAGGCCTCCATATTCCCACACGAGTTCACTGGTCGAATCCCGCTCCACATTGATGTTCTGGGCCCTAGGGCCTCCATAAGAAAGGGGCCTTCACAATAGAGGTTCCAAGGAGTTAACACTTTTAATGTAATATAATGTTTAAATATCTGGATATTATAAAATTATAATTATATTAACATTAACTGTTTTAAAAGATACCGATACAAAGAGTAAAATAATTAATTTGTAAAAATTATAATTAGGGGCCTAAACTCCTACAGTTGCCCTGGGCCTCCACTCATTTGGCGCCAGCCAGAACCTGCAGACTTCTAAATCCGGTTCTGCCCTCTTCCGTTCTCGAAAAAGTTCGCGCACATTGTTTAAAAATACATAATTATTCAAATATATAATGTTTGTGCGTGTAGGAGTATATCTAATCTCATGTTTTGCAATCGTGCGTAAATGTGAAGAGGCCATAACATTAAAATCATAAAAGCGGGAAAATGGAATTTAATCTATGCTTTTAGGTTATCTGTTGATGAAAAAAGTAAAATTAAAAATTTACATTTTTGTAATCTTACCACACGAAGACATTTAAGATTTAAGATTAGTACAAAAAATACTTTTTTAAATTAATGTCTTTTAAATTTTTCTTAAGGGTAACGTCTTTTACTAAAGGAATGTTAAGGATTGTAGGTAAACCAAAGGTGATTATTGGGTAATGCTTAGTACTAACTATTGAAGTTTATAGGAATTGTAAATAAATAATGTGAGTTATAGTACGATACAAATTAGATGTAGCATCGGCAAAATTCCTAAAACCGATCACAGCCGAATTAAGCACGCTATCCCAAATAATCAATATTTATTTCTTATGTGAATATGGTCTTTACACAGACGTAACAACTTGTAATATCATGTGACCTAATATATTCGTCAATTTGACACGTCGATTTACATGCAGTTGCTTTCATGCATGCAGTTCTCGGGTTGAACTGACGCGAGAATCTATAGCGACGAATAGCGTCGAAGGGCGCGATAGGGAGCTATTTCTATTGTAATCGGGTTTATTGAATTTGCCGAAGCTAAGTTGTGTTATACTATACATATAAACCTGAAATTATTATATACGAAATTAATAACATTTTTATATGATATAAACATTTTAAAATAAGTTATTTGTAAATAAATGGATTGGTATAAAATGTATGCCTAGTTATTGTTACACAGTACACAGATAAGCAAGATAATTTTAGAGGATTATTTCTTAAAATATATAATTTAAGGCAATTTTTGTACATTGTGTTTGTAACGCAAATTAATTAAATGAAATTATTGTTAATATTTCGGTAAATCGACAAAATTTATATTTATTATATAAAATGTTTTCTAAGAGCTAAATAATTACTAATATTAAGAAAGTGACTAGAGAAACAAATCACGTAATTATTTATGTCTAACTACACTATACACTTATAACAATTTATTTTATTTCAATTATTCGAGTAATAACTTTTTACAGTGTTCAATTACACTTAGGTACATAACCGCGTAAAATTAAAAATGGACGACACGAAGCAACGATGAAGGTTTCGTATTTTTAAAAAACGAATGTCAGAACGTTATTTACACAGTTAAAAATTCATGCAAAAGTCGCCTTATATTCTGCCAGCCTAATTTGAATGTTGCACTTTTTAAAACTATGCTTATTATTTTTATATTTTATTATTTACAGTGCAAGAATTAATATTAATTAATATAATTATTGACTTTTTCCGTAAAAATATCAAAATCTCATGATTTTGTAGGCAGTAACTCTATCATTGTCTTCTAAATCCAATCTTTCTTACTTAATACAGACATGCATTTAATGACAATCAAACTGACAGATTAATTGTCAAACATCAGCCACAAACAGTATATTTTATTTACAGTAAAATAAACATATATATAATCAACGTTGAATAGTTCGTGTATTAAATGAATATCCGTTAAATTCCTTTGATGCTTTTTTTTTTTTTTTTTTTTTTTATTTCCAACAAAGCGGATAGGTAACAGCTAGTTCCTCAAACATTTTCTCGTCACAATTCAAATGTTTCACTTTTTGTTTGTAAAATAATGGGGAACTATTCAGTTAAAGCGATTAACTGAATAATGATTACTGGACATTCACTGGTTGCCTGTTGTATGAACGTCGCCCAATTATCATTCAGATTAAAACCATATTATTTTGTTATGGTGGTTGATTTGTTTGACAATTAGTCTGCAATGCAATTTATCTTTTGTTCTAATTTAATTAAGGAGTTCGTTTTATGTTAGTGAGTTATAACTTAAGGATTCTCTTCGTTTTCCAAATTCTCCTCACTCTCCTCAACGAAGCCGCATTGTAACTCGTATAACCTGGCGTAGATTTTCTTGAGAGCGATAAGTTCCTTGTGGGTGCCCATTTCCGCGACCACTCCCTGATCTATGACGCAGATGACGTCAGCGTTCTGTATGGTCGCGAGGCGATGGGCGATGATGAGACATGTCCTGCCTTCACTCGCTCTATCCAACGCTTCTTGGACAACCTTCAATGGACACAATAAAAATGTTTAATTTAGAACAATAAAGTCGGCTCTTCATAACCTTTGGGACGTAGGATTTGACTGTCAGTATAATTACGCAAAATATGTGATTCGGAATAAATTAAAACGTCATCGTAAAAACCAAAAGTTCCAATCTAAACTATGGGGTTGACACGGCCCCGTGGATACACCATATGTACCTAATCTTTGATATCTTAAGCGCTTGTTCGAAGTACAAGGTGATATATTGTATACAAGAAACTACTGAACAGTGTAGTCTATCTCCATCGGCTAGCATTTACTGCACGCGATTTATATAACATCATAAACTGATCATTTCGTCTGTTATCTAAATCTATAATGAACGCAAGTGTCAATCGTAGCAGTAAATGTAGACGCGGCGGCTAGAGTGTTGACGTGTCGTGTGTGTGTGTGTATATGTGCGTGTGTGTGCGTGTGTGCGCGCGCGCGTTACCCGCTCGCTGTGCGTGTCGAGCGCGGAGGTGGCCTCGTCGACGCGGCGGCTAGAATGTTGACGTGTGCGTGTATGCGTGTGCGTGTGTGACGTATGCGTGTGTGTGTGTGCGCGTTACCCGCTCGCTGTGCGTGTCGAGCGCGGAGGTGGCCTCGTCGAGCAACAGCACGCGCGGGTCGCGCACGAGCGCGCGCGCGATGGCGATGCGCTGCTTCTGCCCGCCCGACAGCTGCGACGCGCGCTGCCCGATGCGCGTCGCGTAACCCTGCACGACCACGACATTACTCAATATTGACGACCTCCGTGGTCGAGTGGTGTGTACACTCAGATTCCGGGTTGGATTCCCGGCCGAGTCGATATAGATTATCATTAGTTTTCTATGTTGTCTTGGGTCTGGGTGTTTGTGGTAGCTTCGTTACTTCTGATTTTCCATAACACAAGTGCTTTACATTGAAGCTACTTACATTGGGATCAGAGTAATGTATATGATGTTGTCTCATATTAAAAAAAAAAAAGATGAATGTATTGCCTGTGTTGGAGTCGGTACCTATCGACTCGAATACGACGACGTGCACAACAATACCAGCCTGCATCAGCAGCTGGGCTAAACCCTTCCCTTTGAAGACAAGGTTTGGAGCATATCACGTCGCTCTATGCGGGTTAAATTCATATGTGCCAGAATTTCGTTGAATTTTGGAACATACAGGTTTCCTAACGATGTATTCCTTCACCACCAGTACAAGATGAATTATAAATACAAATTGAGCACTAGGGCATCTCGGCTCTTGCTGATCCGTAATCTAAAAACGAAAATCATAACGTTTTCTCACATCTGGTAAGGCAGCGATAAACGAGTGCACGTTGGCGGCCTTGGCGGCGACGACGATCTCCTCGATGGGAACGTTCCTGGTGTTGTCTCCGTAGGCGATGTTCTCGGCGATGGTGCGGTCGAAAAGCACGGGCTCCTGCGACACGATGCTGAGGTTGCGGCGCAGAGTCGTCAGCCGCATGTCGCCCACGATGCTGTGGTCGTCTAAATACTGGAATTGTACTCTTACTTTAGTATTTACACTACATATATAGTTTAGTACTTTACTTTGCTGTTTCGTTTGAAATGGTGACTTAGCTATTGTAATGTTAAGGACACTGCATAAGGGATAAATCTAACCAGTTTTGAAAAAAGGTCTCTGATTAATTTCAGTGATATGTACCGTAGCGTCATGTTGTTAGTGTTATTCACCTTTTACCTTTCATATTCACCATTCATATATCACATTCACCATTCATATCATATTCACGATTCATATTTCATATTCAACTTACATATTTCATATTCACCATTCATATATCATATTCACCTTTCATATTTCATATTCACCTTTCATATATCATATTCACCTTTCATATTTCATATTCACCTTTCATATTTCATATTCACCTTTCATATTTCATATTCACCTTTCATATTTCATATTCACCATTCATATTTCATATTCAACTTTCAAATTTCATATTCACCTTACATATTTCAATTGTTGTTTTATGGGAGAGTAAAATGTTACAGAATAATTGTAACGAATCAACTATAGTTTAGAAACTGGCTCTATTTCAAGCAAGAAACTTGTTTTCTTCATATTTCACATTCACCTTTCATATTTATATTCACCTTTCAATTGTTTTGTGGGAGAGTAAAATGTTACAGAATGATTGTAACGAATCAACTATAGTTTAGAAACTGACTCTATTTCAAGCAAGATACTTGTTTTCTCGTGCACGTACCACGTGGCCGTCGTCCGGGTCGTACAACCTCTGCAGGAGTTGGATGAGGGTTGACTTCCCGCAGCCGCTGGGCCCCACGAGCGCCACGCGCTTCCCGCTCGGGATGAGCAGCGACAGGCCGCGCAGCACCTGCACCTCGCGCCGCGTCGGGTAGCGGAAGTTTATGTTTTTGTAGTGGATTTTGCCGTCTGCTACCTGAAAATCGGAACGCGCTTTGCTACCGCTTATGTTATATATTATTTTTGTTTGTAGTATTTTGTAATATCAACTTGTTATCAGCTAGTGATTTTTTTAATGAAATCTTAGCTTTAGCTTAAATATTATATTATAGTGCGACACAACTTAGAAGTAGCATCGGCAAAATTCGTAGAACCGTACACATCGGAATTAAGTACGCTATCCCACAGTACCCAACATTTATTTCTTATGTGAATATGATCTTTACACATACGTAATAATTTGTATTATAACCTAATATATATAACCTAATATATCCGTCCATTTTTTATGATACTCTATTAATGCTTTCTCGGATTGAACTGACGCGAGAATCTATAGCGACGAATAGCGTCGAATGGCGCGATAGAGAGCTATATCTATTGGTTGTATAAATCGGCAGCAATCGGTTTTATTGAATTTGCAGATGCTCCATCTAAGTTGTGTCGTACAATAATTTTACAATTAATATATTATCCTCTCGATGCACTCACGTAGGCGTCGGGCACGGAGGGCGCGTGCGTGCTCTCGACGAGCGGGCGGCGCGCGAGCAGCGTCATGACGCGGCCGGCGGCCAGCACGGCGGCGCCGAAGTTGGGCGCGAACGCCAGCGCCTGACCCATCATCCACGCGCCGAATATCAGCGCCTCCGACACTCTGCCAGTTAGCCAGTAACACTCAGTGGAAGTTATTTTCCGTTGTCACACGTATAAGTACATTTCTCAATTTTGAAACTATACTAGTAATAGTATAATAAACTATATTTTACTTTGTGTAAGCCCGTCTGGGTAGGTACCACCCACTCATCAGTTATTCTACCGCCAAACAACAGTACTCGGTATTGTTGTGTTCCGGTTTGAAGGGTGAGTGAGCCAGTGTAACTACAGGCACAAGGGACATAATATCTTGGTCCCCAAGGTTGGTGGCGCATTGACGATTTAAGGAATACTTAATATTTCTTACAGCGTCATTGTCTATGGGTAATGGTGACCACTTACCATCAGGTGGCCCATATGCTCGACCGTCAAACTATACCATAAAAAAAAATATTAGTATTGCCCACAATGTTCGCCGCAACTTGACAGAGTTATAACGTTAACGTAATTATAACTGGCTAACATTTTTGTTTTATAGCAGGATAAAGCGCATTGCCAGTATTTTTGGAAATAATACAAATCAAATCAAATCAAAATAAAATTTATTCAAGTAGGCTTTTACAAGCACTTTGGAATCGTCATTTTACAATTAAGTGAAGCTACCACCGGTTCGGAAAATAGATTCTACCGAAAAGAACCGGCAAGAAACTCAGTAGTTACTCTTATTTAACATTTAAAAAATACAAAGTCACGTTAGTTAAATACAATTATTTAAATTAATATATCCTGCTTGGAAGTCAACAGGTCCACGCTTTTTTATCATCTATAAAATCTTGTTACGAATAATATGCTTTTTCTACCAATGTATTTGTTACAAGCGATTTGAATTTACTAAATTATAATACAGAGCTGAGATGGCCCAGTGGTTAGAACGCGTGCATCTTAACCGATGATTGCGGGTTCAAACCCAGGCAAGCACCACTATATATATGTGCTTAATTGTGTTTATAATTCATGTCATGTTCGGCGGTGAAGGAAAACATCGTGAGGAAACCTGCATGTGTCTAATTTCATCGAAATTCTGCCACATGTGCATTCCACCAACCCGCATTGGAACAGCGTGGTGGAATACGTTCCAAACCCTCTCCTTAATGGAAGAGGAGGCCTTATCTCAGCAGTGGGAAATTTACAGGCTGTTACTTTACCTTTACTTTACTTTTAAATTATAATACAATCGACTTCTCCCCTTTTTCGGCACTCACTTGATGACGTCCTTGTAGGGCACCTGTTGGTCGGCTACGAGCACGCCGCCGTACCACAGCGACAGCGCGTAGCCGGCCACGGGCGCCGTCTGGCCGAACGCGAACACGGCGCCGCGCCAGCGCAGGCTGCTGCGCGCCGCGCGACGAGCGCTGCCGCCCGCCGCGCGGTACCGCGCCAGCGCGCCCTCCTCGCCGCCTGCGACAAACCAGCTCATACAACCGTTACTGTCTCATCACGTCAAGTTTAATGATCACGCTCACTTTAGGGAGTTACGATTTTACAAAACGTAGGTACACCATTGGCAAGCTAGGATGACGTTGATGATGATGCCGTAACCTTGATAAATCTGATATATGTTTGTGTACAAAAAGAATTTGGTGAGTTGTGATTTTACAAAACGTAGGTACACCATTGGTAAGCTAGGATGACGTTGATGATGATGCCGTAACCTTGATATATCGGATATATGTTTGTGTACAAAAAGAATTTGGTGAGTTGTGATTTTACAAAACGTAGGTACACCATTGGCAGGCTAGGATGACGTTGATGATGCTCGCCTCGCCTTGATAGTGATATATTTGTGTACGAAAAAAATAATTAATAATGAACATGAGACAACATCACATACACTACTCTGATCTCAATATAAGTAGCTAAAGCACTCGTGTTTTGGATAATCAGAAGTAACGACGGTACCACAAACACCTAAACCCAAGACAACATAGAAAACTAATGATAATCTACATTGATTCGGCCGGGAATCGAACCCGGTACCGGAGTGGCGTACCCATGAAAACCGGTGTACATACCACTCGACCATGGAGGTCGTCTAATTGAATTGAATTTGACTTACAAAACGCAGACACGGTTCTAATATTGGTGATAGCCTCCGTCGCTATCGTGGTCGCCTTGTTTGATGCTTCTCGTATTGTGGCGATACCCTCGGCTAGCACTCGGCCTTCCAGCACGACCGCAATTATGACCATCGGCACTGATATCAAGGACACTAGCGTCATGCGCCACGTGTAGTACATAGACACCATGATACCGATCAGGATTGTGGCTGATGCTTGCATGAGCGCACCAATTCGGGTACCAGTGGCCTGTAATTAATAACATTACTTGTTAATTTTAAGACATTATCATATTTTCGATGAATACTACTGCTGGCTACTGCTTACAACCAGACTACTCATAAGGCTAACTGCATCGTGATTTTAACTTATTCGTATATTGGAGGTTTAAGATTCACCTCATCCGTAGTATGATTGTATTTTATAAGTTAATATTTATAAGGGCACAATATTAATGGAATTACACACAAAATGTTATACAAATTTTTCAAATCGCTAGGAAATTATTTTACAAGAATTGATAACACCCGAACTTAAGATTTATACCAAAATTAAGGAAAAAAATAACAACAACCTGTAAATTTCTCATTGCTGGGATAAAGCCTTCTCTTCCATTGAGGAGAGGGTTTGGAACATATTCCATCACGCTAGTTCAATGCGGGTTAAATTAAGGAAAAAGTGACCTAAATGTCTACCGATTTTGACTACAATGATTAAGCGCAAAATTGGTTAATAATTCCTTCAACCGTTTTGATGTTAATATCAACTAATTAGGTAAAGTAATTCTTTTAAATCTGATATATGGTATATGACGCTATTTGTTTGGCTAATACATACACCTTGTACAGCAGCAGCATCAGAGGCGAGCCTCGCACAGAGCGCTCCGACGCCGTTCAGAGGATTGTCAAACCAACCAATCTCCTGTTGCAGCATCGCCCGAAACGCAGCTACCCTATATGCAAATGTATTGATGGCCAATAATTCCCAACATGAAAGATAAATCAGGATAATTTTGCTGCGCTGAGAATTTGTTACAAAAGGATTTAAAAGTAAATATTTAAACTATTATGTTAATTTTAAAGGATAATAATATACCCAAAGTCGATTTTCTTGATACATGAGGAAAGAAAAAAGAAAGAATTAGGAAAGTTGAATGAAGTAATTCTTATAAGTCGTGGCTAGATACTGGTAATTTATGTGTCACAGCATTGGTGATCCCTATTCATTACTTTCCTTTGCGTACTTTTTCTGTTATGGTTATTTTTTAAATGTAATAGGCTATTCGACAATGCGAAACATAAAGTGTCTATTATTGCAAGCAGTATATATTATGAGTTTAAAAATTGTATTAACGAAAGTTGAAAATTTATTAAAAAATCCATAAACGTGTGTCACGTGACACAAAACGCTCCTGATTGGTCGGGCTTATGATGAAGTCACTTGCTTGTTAACCTTGATTGTCTACTATATGTACCACAGATTAAAATACAGGCAAGTGACGTCACCGACCCCATTGCAGCGCCATATTGTCGAAGTAGTGTTTTCACGCGGTGTTTAAATATTGAACTTTTAATATGATATTTTTTGTCTCGCACTAGAAAAACAAAGCAACTTTTACTGGGTTCCTTAACCTCTGCTAAATAATATAAAATGAATTTTAAAAACCAGTCAAAAAGCCTATTATTTATAGAGCAACAATAAAGTATTTCTTTTTCTTCTATTGCAACAGTAATTGGTCATTATTATGCTGTCGAAACTGATGATAATTACCTTTGAACTGTTGGCTTTATTGTTTTTCTGCTGATATTAATAATTTTGTGTCATTTTTTAATGGAATACAAATGTTACCTTAGTCTAGCAGTGAGTCTCACGCCCGTGATGTTGAACACAAAGATTTGGAAGAATATACCGATGCCAGTGTACACTCCTACTAGTAAGAAAAGTATAGCTATGATGTTGGTACCACCTCGCACATAGTCTTCATCCTTACTTTCTAATAACTGTAAAAGAAATATACTTTAGACCAAAACATGCTATCGAGTTTTATAGCGTTCAACTGTTTTCAATGCATTTTGATAGAATTTTTAATATGTAAGAAATCTTAATACCAGAAGTTTAGTCAATGGCTAGGGTTCATTGTTTATGGTTATTGGTAAGGTACCATTGACTTATTAGATATTCTACCGCCAAATAGTTGTATTTAGTATTCGTGTGGTCCGGTATAAAGTGTGAGTGAATCATTGTAACTAGGGGCATATGTGACGTATCGTTTTAGTTGTCAAGGTTTTATTGTAATATATTTCTACCAATATCTATGGGTGGTGGTGATGAGTTACCCTTTGTCCGCCCTTTTTATATCATAACAAAAATATTTCAATTCCTTTATTAGGAAAAAACTTCTATGTAGCCTCAATTTTGAATCCAGTTTAGGTCCTAACTGATTACTTGGTGGTAGGGCTTTGTGCAAGCTCGTCTGGGTAGGTACCACCCACTCATCAGTTATTCTACCGCCAAACAACAGTACTCAGTTGTGTTCCGGTTTGAAGGGTGAGTGAGCCAGTGTAACTACAGGTACAAGGGACACAGCATCTTAGTTCCCAAGGTTGGTAGTGCATTGACGATTTAAGGAATAGTTATTATTTCTTACAATGTCATTGTCTATGGGTAATGGTGATCACTTACCATCAGGTGGCCCATATGCTCGTCCGTCAACCTATACCATAAAAAAAAATTCTTCTGATCTGGCTTTATTTGTGTAAGTCTTAAATAAAACAATCGTATAATCATATTACTTACACCATATGTTTCACCGAAGAGTATAGCAAAGCACGGAAACGAAGATCCCACAGCGATAGCCGCTATAATTCCTATGGCCATCAGATGTTTCTCCGGTTCACATAGTTTCAAGATTTGCCACGTCGTCGGTTCGAATTCTTTTTCCTCCTTCTCGTCGAGAACTACGCTGTCCTCAGAACCTGAATCCTCTTCCTCCATAGAATTACTCTTCATCGAATCAAGGGAAACCATCTTTTGGAGTTTCGATCTTCTCATTTTTGCATCTGTGGTTGGATCAAAGTTAGCTGTGAATTTTTAACGGTTAGAATGTTAGTTCTACGTTGGAAAGCCTATCTGAAAGAGAATCGTGCCATAATTATCGTCATGTTGATTGCTTGTGAAAGTGCGTGATTGACGATTTGAATTCATGCACGTAGATACTACACTGGAAAACTAAACAATATTTTATAAGCAGTTTTTCTACTGGTTAGTAGGGATAGTTCAGCTGTTTGGAATGTCGATGCAAAAGTTACTGAATAAAATGTCAAATCATTATTATCTTCATACTTACTTTTAGGGGCTCCTGTGTTCCCATCAGGTGCGATGCTTGGCTCGTTTTCTAGTACCAATTGATAGTATCGACCTCTTAGACTTAACAGTTCTTCATGGGTACCTTCTTCTACCACTTCACCCTTTTCAATGAAAACGATCCTATTCGCATTAAGCACCGTTGCTAATCTTTAAAAGGAGATTTCAGTTATAATATTTATGAATGTTAACTAGCATAATCTAACTTCATTGATAATATTATGTGAATTACCTGTGGCTAACCATGATAGTGGTTCTTCCATACGCAGCTGCGTCCAAAGCTCTCTGAACCTTTGCCTCACTCTGCGAGTCAAGAGCTGATGTAGCTTCGTCGAGGATGAGAATCTTCGGTTTCCGGACCAACGCCCTGGCGATTGCGATTCGCTGTTTCTGTCCACCAGATAGTTGAGCACCTCTTTCACCAATCATGGTATCATATCCCTATTAATATTAAATGGTATTAAATAAACGCCCCATTTTGTAAAGTAAAAAAGTAAAGTAACAGCCTGTACATTTCCCACTGCTGAGATAAGGCCTCCTCTTCCATTAAGGAGAGGGTTTGGAACATATTCCACAACACTGTTCCAATGCGGGTTGGTGGAATGCACATGTGGCAGAATTTCGATGAAATTAGACACATGCAGGTATCCTCACGATGTTTTCTTTCACCGCCGAGCACGAAATGAATTATAAACACAAATTAAGCACATATATAATAGTGGTGCTTGCCTGGGTTTGAACCCACAATCATCGGTTAAGATGCACGCGTTCTAACCATCTCAGCTCTTTTGCATTTAAGTAAATGTGATGTCTATACAATTAGTGAGTTTATGATTGATAGCACACGTTGGGAATAAAACGATCGCCTCTTGTATTTCTATTCATATCCAATTTGTTTTTAAGTAATTCGACAATCAAAGAAAACGTCCCGCTGAGTTTCTTTCACCGGTTCTTCTCAGGCCAGGGTGTATCTTATTGTGAAAGGGTGGTAGTGTTTAAATTGACTATTAAAAATAAGTGTAATGGTTCTACATTGAATAAAGTTTGAGTTTGTCATTCTCTAATTATTAAATTAGTTTTTAGTAATTTACACATACAAGATATAAATTATGTCATTCATTTTGTGAATCTCAATTGTACACCGGTTTTCATGGGTACACCACTATGAGGTCGCGGGTTCTATTCCCAGCTGAGTCATTGTAGAAAATTAATTAGTTTTCTATGTTATCTTGGGTCTGGGTGTTTGTGATACCGTCGTTACTTCTGATTTCCCATAACACAAGTGCTTTGGCTACTTACATTGAAATCAGAGTATGTGATGTTGTTGTTGATCACTTTGCCGTTTCGTAAATTCAAATCGTTTATAAAAAATACATTAGTAAAAAAGGCATATTATTCGATGCAAGATTTTGTAGATGATAAAAAAAGCTTGGAATTAATACCTGTTGGCTTTCAGGCAAGATATATTACATACATATTTAATTGTATAATGTTGTCTTAAATTTTCGTGATTATTACACATTTAAATAAAACTAGTTATTACGGATTTTAATCGCGTATATTAATTATTTTGGACTTGGATTTAGTAAGTAGTAGCTAAAGCACTTGGCTTTAGCTACTACTTACTACTACATTGGGATCAGAGTAATGTCATATGATGTTGTCCCATATTTTTTATTATTATTATTAATTGTTCTAATTAACGAAAACTTGTTAAAGTAGAATAATTATCTGTTTTATTTACACGATCATTTTAAAACTTACATTAGGTAAATGTCTGATGAATCCATGACAGTACGCTTGCTTTGACGCTATAACGATTTCTTCGTCCGTGCAGGTGGGATTGCTCATACTATATAACAAAAAGATAATTTAAACAATTACTTCACGACATAGTAAAAAACAAAGTCGCTTTCTCTGTCCCTATATGCCTATGTATGCTTAAATCTTTCAAACTACGCAATGGATTTTGATGCGTTTTCTTCAATAGATAGAATGATTTGAGATGAAGCTTCTTATATATAATACATGGTAAATTTAGTAAAGAAAGAAGTTTCCACTCATATCATTACACCCGTGCGAAGCCGGGGCGGGTCACTAGTATCCAATAAAGGATGATTAAATTGAGTTTCTGGAACATCATCATATGAATACTACTTACCGTATATTCTCTTTAATAGATCCAGCGAATAGAACAGGTTCCTGGCCCACAACTGCGATATGACCGCGGTAGTGTCGCACGTTGATATCTCTGAGGTCATTATCTGATGCGGTCACGGATCCCAAGTCCGGATCGTACATCCTTTGCAAGAGCTGCAGTACCGTGGACTTGCCGCTGCCACTCGCACCGACAAGCGCTATCGTCTCGTTACGATTTATCTTCAGACTGAGTCCGTTTAGGACCTATATGTAAATTATATTTATTATGTAATTTGGATTTTTGTTACTTTAATTTAGGAAGGTAAATAAGGAAATGGTCGATCATTTGGAATGTTATAAGGCTTAACTTGAATTTCGCAACAATAGAGAAACGTTTTTAATTCGTTGTTGTAATTGTGTTAATTTTAGTTCTCTTGGTGTTAGGGCTTAGTGCAAGCCCGCCTGGGTACAACCCACTCATCAGACATTCAAACTTTAATTTGTAAATTGTAAATTGACCACTGACCAACAGGTTGGCCACCTGTTGGTCAGTGGTCAATTTACTCAACAACAACAACAACAGCCTGTAAATTCCCACTGCTGGGCTAAAGCCCTCTCTCCCTTTGAGGAGAAGGTTTGGAACGTATTCCACCACGCTGTTCCAATGCGGGTTGGTGGAATGCACATGTGGCAGAATTTCTATGAAATTTGTCACATGCAGGTTTCCTCACGATTTTCCTTCACCGCTGAGCACGAGATGAATTATAAAGACAAATAAAGCACGTGAAACAGCGGTGCTTGCCTGGGTTTGAACCCGCAATCATCGGTTAAGATGCACGCGTTCTAACCACTGCGCCATCTCGACTCTCAATTTACTCGTTTTACATGTATCACAAAAAACCCATAATTTACGAATTCCTGTCTCAAAACTAATATACAATTTCATTCAATATTTCAAATAAATACTTAAGTTATATTGACCTAGCTGAAGATGAAGCTGAAGTAGCTTATAGATTCACTTTATATTAAGAAACAAAATGTATAAGGTAATAATGCTTACAAAATTTGTTTCTTTAATAATTAATTTACAAAAGTTTGTGTTAATATATTTTATGAAGAAATTAATTCTCCTGTATAAATAGTAAAAAAGCAGTTACCTGGACATCAGGTCGAGCTGGATATCTAAAGTACACATTCTTCAACTCCATATCTCCTTCCAGTACAGGCTTACTGCCTTCAGTCGAGAGACTATCTATTGTTGGTTTCCTATCAAGTACAGAAAAGATCGCTCCTGCAGACGCCCGGGCGCTTGCTATCGCTTCGAGATGTGGCGCCGTCAGACCTACATTCTGCGCTCCTTGGAGGACGCTGAAGAAGATCTGCGGAATTAATTCAGAAGGTTATACAAACTGGTTTCAAAACTCATTCCAAAAACATTCTGGAAGATGAGGGTCAGACAGGAGGCCCGATTATGTATTTGTGTTGTAATTGAAATAATAATTTGTTCAATTTCTGGACTAAGCCTTCCTCTTCATTTATGGAGAATATTTTGAAGTTATTCCCATACGAATTAGTTTCCTCGAAGTGTTTTGAATGAATCTTAAAACACAAATTAGTCACCAAAATATTGAAGTGTGTTTTACGGATGTAAGCCAGCAACTTTAGTTCAATTAATATTGTCTAACCTCTGGATTACCTTGGTCATAATTATTATCAGACTATCAATTGGGATACAAGATCAGAAAAAGATAATGTTCGGTAGTAAGTGTTAGAATAAATGGGACAAGGGATATCTGCTATTATCCATCTTTTACCAATAATAATTGTCTATGTCTCATACCAATTAATAGTAGTTGTCAATGTCAAGTTGAAATGGTAACATAAATGGTTTTTTGTTGAAAAATTAATAGTCTACTCACAATCATCAGAACAGCTGGAGTGTACACCGGTTCCTCTTCGTGTCGGCTGTCCAGGATCAAACCCACGCCGTACCAAAAGGCCAACGCGTATGTAGCGTAGATAATAAGCCACATGAAACCACTACCAATGCCCGAATACACGCCCTTTTTAATACCAGTTTTCTTCGCTGGATCAAGACGTTTTTGATATCTGTGAAATTGGATAATTATTATTGGATTATTGGAATGTTTGAATGAATTATAAAAAGTTATATCAAATTAAGTGTCTAGTTTGGAGATTTTTTTTTATGTTGTAGGTTGGCGGACGAGCATATGGGCCACCTGATGGTAAGTGGTCACCATCACCCATAGACAATGAAGCTGTACGTAATATTAACTATTCCTTACATCGTCAATGTGCCACCAACCTTGCGAACTAAGATGGTATGTCCCTTGTGCCTGTAGTTACACTGGCTCACTCACCCTTCAAACCGAAACACAACTAGCGGAAGAATAACTGATGAGTGGTTGGTACCTACCCAGACGGGCTAACACAAAGCCCTACCACCAAGTAAAAAAAGATATGTATTAAATGAAATATATAAAGATGTTTTCTTACCTATCGATCTCCTTTTCTTCCCCCCCAAAGGCGACCACGGTTCGGATGGACGAGAGGACTTCCTCCGCGATGACACCAGCGACGCTGTACGCTTTCAGCTCTTGTGACGTCAACGACGATTGAACCTATCAGATGTTTTTATGTAATACTAGTTGTCGCTCGCGGCTTCGCTCGCGTTATAGAGTGCTAGTTGTCATGTGTCAGGCAAAAAAAAGCCTGTGAAGCAATTTTAAACTCTAAGGAAGGACTTCCTTAGAGTTTAAGTTTGCTTCACACCAAATTTCATTAGATTCGTTTCATTGGTTTGGTTGTGAAAGAGCGACAGACAAACAGAGAGAGTTACTTTCACATTTATATTATTAGTACAGATTATTTGTTTTCTTAATTCAAAAGAAAATAAATTAGTCGTACAATGATATAACATTATAAAGTAATGTGAAAATCATGCATTTTATTTTTTAAACCTAACTAGTAATTATGTAACAGTAAGATTAAAAAAAACTCTATGACAAAAAATAGACTGAAATTTATTTTACTTTTAAATAAGTCGAGTCGATGAGTCGAGATAACCCAGTGGTTAGAACACGTGCATCTTAACCGATAATTGCGGGTTCAAACCCAGGCAAGCACCGCTGATTCATGTGCTTAATTTGTCTTTATAATTCATCTCGTGCTCAGCGGTCAAGGAAAACATCGTGAGGAAACCTGCATGTGACAAATTTCATAGAAATTCTGCCACACGTGTATTCCACCAACCCGCATTGGAACAGCGTGGTGGAATATGTTCCAAACCAGCTCAAAGGGAGAGGAGGCCTTTAGCCCAGGACTGTTAATTTACAGGCTGTTGTTGTTATTGTTGTTGTTTAAATTAACTTTCAGCATAGTAGTGTAGTACCTTAGCCACGATAGCCGTAGTGGCGATAATAATCGGCGCACAGGAGAGTATGACGAGAGTCAGCTCCCAGCCGTAGACGCACGATATGATGACCGCGGTGACGAACGACATCACGAGATAGATCAGCATCGGTATCTTCTCGCCGATACCTTCGCGATATTTTTCTACGTCACTGAAAAACAATTCGTTATTCAAAATCTTTATTCAACATTGTACTATACTTGCTTACTGGTTGAGAAAATTATAAACTTTTGGTAAGAAACACCTAAAAGGGACAGGCGGGCATCTCAATTCAGTATTTAAAAAACAAGAAAACTTGGATTTGTGTTAAAAAAGAATCCTAATATCCTTTAAACTTAATAATTGTAATAATTTTATTGTATAGTCTTTTGTTATGATTTTGAATTAATTAAATTAAATTGTAACTTTTCATTCTACTTTCCTTTACGGAAAAAGAGGACATGCATTGGATCATCTTCCCTGAAATGTAAGGCAGCCAAGCTATGAAATTGGTCATTGGATTTGACGTTTAAAATACGTCTATAAATTTGACATGTAGGTATATATTTATACAAAAATCATTGTCAATTCAGATTTCAGACAACGCCAGCGACTTGGATTACTAAGACTCTTTTCTATTATACCAAAACTACATAGCGGAGTATCTTTAGATTATAAATTATCTAATAAAGTCATAATATATTTGTAACTTTATCTAAATATGTAGGTACAAAAGTTACCGTCACAAACTGGGAGCTTACTCTGAAACTTTCGTTGCGAAATTCATCGAAGTGTTCAAGTCGTACCACGTGATATCTTGGCGCAGGACGGCTTGTAAAAACTTCTCTTTGACCCTGTCGATCTGGAATAATATTAACATGACATTTGACCTTATAGCCTAAGAGCCTTTTTACATTATCCGATCCGATATCGGAAGAAGTAAAATGTATGAAATATGTCTTTGATATCGTCCGATACGATATCGGATATCATAGCCGACACCGATATATTGGTGACAGAGTATTGAACATAGACATCATCGAATGTCTATGTTCAATACTCTGTACCAATCATTGTTTGCGTCTCAAATATCATAGACACAGTAAATAATTTTTTTATTACGTAATCTATGATTACCGTATAGGAACGATTTTGTCGGAAATATTTGAAAATAGAATATGGTGTCGGTTATCGGCTATCATTGCCTGACATCGGATCGTTTAATGTCAAAACGCTCTATTAAACTATTTCAATTGTCCCACAACAAAGTATTAAAACTGTTTCCATCATAACATTTTATAAGATATCTCTATAGATAGAACACGTTTTTAATCATGGACTGGGAATGTCATCCCAATTAAGCGTCACTATATTTTTATGTACTTTAGTAATAAGTTTCTACATAGCATTTAATTCGTTAAAACCATGGAATAATATGATGTATCACAAAAAACAGTCATATAAGTCCAGTAACTCTAACACTTCTTCTGAAAAGGAGCAGCCCAGTGGCATAATTCACAAATTGCAAAAAATACTAAATTTTAATTAAAAAAAAAGTTTAATTAAGCTATTTTATGCAACACGCGCAAACGAATTTACTTTTTTCATGTTAAAATGAATTTATAGAACACAACTATTTTCATAGCTCTGATTGGCGTGTTTTGGCGGCGTGTTTTATGTTTACGGGGAGCGGCTCGTGTCGGTCAGGGTTTCCGTTAAGTCTCCTCCACACCTGGCTTTTAAAGTTACAATTTGGAGCCGCACAGAATAGGTCACAACATCAGCCGTATCTATCTCCACACAGTAATCATGTATCATTATCATTATATAGTGTAAATCCAATCGCTTACCGCTGTCTATCCCTATGTATGCTTAGATCTTTAAAATTACGCAACGGATATTGATGCGGTTTTTTTAAATATATAGAGTGATTCGAGAGGAAGATTTTTTAATATAATACATGGACAATTTAATATTATTTGATTTTAAGTGAAGCTTGTGAATTTGACTAATTTCCTTAATGTGGATAGATTAAGCGTTCCGTTTATATGAGTCAGAAACTACTTCGAGGACAATTTCAAAGGAAACTTGCGAATAAAGCAAAAATAGACTTTCGAAAATGCGACTTTAATACGTCATGCGGCATAAACTACAAGGATCCCTCGAAAGAGCTGTAATCGACCTCAGCAAAAAAAGTTTGAAAAAGAGCTAATATATGTCGTACATCATATTACATTACATCACATACACAAAATTTGATTAAAGATAGTAAGAAATTCTGCCCCATATCGCACCCTAACTGTGAGCCGTTTTGGTGTTTCATTACTACATAGTATAAAACAAAGTCGGTTTCTCTGTCCCTATATCTTTAAATCTACGCAACGTATTTTGATGCGATGATGATTTTAA
This sequence comes from Vanessa cardui, assembly GCF_905220365.1. Taxonomy (NCBI): domain Eukaryota; kingdom Metazoa; phylum Arthropoda; class Insecta; order Lepidoptera; family Nymphalidae; genus Vanessa; species Vanessa cardui. Next base: position 2,801,582 of record NC_061141.1, read on the forward strand.
TAGATAGTGTGATTCCAGGGGAAGATTAGTATATATAATACATGAACAATATAGTAAAGAAACACTGATAATTTTAGAAGTTTTGTGATGTCGTAAATAAACAAATCCTGTAGAATATTTAGTATCAGTATTGCAACCGTGCGAGCCGGGGCGTGTCGTTAATTCTTATAAATGACATCTAAGCGTCTAAGTAAGGTAATGTATAAATACCTGTTTAAGTGCAGCATAATTAAAAAGATCAACACTGATGACCCCCACGAGGAACTGCAGTACGGAGAACACTGTGCAACCGATGCCGAAAGCCTGCGAGTCTTCGATCAGGGCTTGACGATTCTCTTCACGGCTTGCGTTTGTACTGAGTAATAAATAAATATTGAACATCACATACATTACTCTGATCCCAATGTAAGTAGTTAAAGCACTTGTGTTATGGGTAATCAAAATTAAGAAGGTACATACACCCAGACCCAGGGCAACGTAGAAAATTACTAAACAGTTTTTACATCGACTCGCGCAGGAATCAGAAGTGGCGTACTCATAAAACTGGTGTACACACTACTCGACCACGGAGGTCGTTGTTGAGCGTTTATAATTCTAGTATACAATAATACTTACATATTTTTTGTAACTATAAATTACTATTACTTTGTGCAAAATGTTTTTACAAATTTTCGCTAACAGTTTTAAAAAATGATCCTTTTTTTAAAAGGTAGTTGAAATGACAAATAGGTCATCTAAGGTAAGTCAGCACCGCTTTGGATATTGGTGTTATAATAAATATTAATACATGGTGTATTAATATTTAAATTGTACAACTAAGATGTTATATTATCCTGTAAACTTGAATGGAATACTACGTGGATAACGATACACTAATGGATGAATTTATTTCTGCTTAAATACTAAAACAATTAGTAGGTAAACTATAATATGTCTGGCGAGACAAGTGTCTAAAAAATACCATCTGACTGAAACTGAATGTTTAAATACTAAAATTTGTTTGGCAAAATTTCTTAAGTATGATGAATACAAGAAAACTGATAAGTTCTTTTATTCACAAAGAGATTATAAAATATATTTTGCAGGTTCTTGTACTAGTAACGGTTTTAATTTAAACACTATAATACTTAAACGAGGCGAGATGGCCCAGTGGTTAGATCGCGTGCATCCTAACCGATGATTACGGGTTCTAGCACCACTGAATACTCATGTGCTTAATTTGTGAATATAATTGATCTCGTTCTCGGCAGTGAAGGGAAACATCGCGAGGAAACCTGCACGTGTCAAATTTTACAGAAATTCTGCCTCAGTGTATTCCTCGAACCCGCATTGGAACAGCGCGGTAGAAGATGTTCCATACCTTTTTCTCAAATGGACCTCTCCATTTGCTTTAGCCCAGCAGTGGGCAATTTACAGGCTGTTGTTGTTGTTGTTGTAATACTTAACTATTAGAATTTAATTAAAGATCCTCATACTCACAGTATCCTGCCTCCGCCAAACCACGCAATAGTGAGCGTGGGAGTTGAAGTCCCATTCATCACGGTTCGGTCTATGAGCAGGGATGTGAACTCGCCGTAGATGATGACACCGACTGGCACGAAGAGACCGTTCAACGAGGCGAATATCACGCCCAGGAATAGCAGAACGAACTCCCATGGCTTAGCAAATCTAAACTATATTGACATTTCATTACGGTATTATTTCCATTACCACTTATTCTTTACTTATGATGTGGGTTTCCTTACTTCTTCCCTCTAGTCAAATTCAAAACTACCACCAGTTCGGAAAAGGAAAACTGAGCTGAGAAGAATCGGCAAAAGAATTTCAGCGTGTCAGTAATCCAAAATGTTCTACTAAGCCGGTTGATGTATTTAATGAATTATATTTAACTATAGGTGGACGAGCAAATGGGCCTGATAGTCAGTGGTCACCATCAACCATAGACAATGACATTGTAAGATATATTAACTATTCCTTACATCGTCACTACGCCACCTACCTTGGAAACTAAGATGCTATGTCCCTTGTGCCTGTAGTTACACTGGCTCACTCACCCTTCAAACCGGAACACAACAATACTGAGTACTGTTGTTTGGCGGTAGAACAACTCATAAGTGGTATCTACCCAGACGGTCTTGCGCAAAGCCCTATCACCAAGTATCCTCTTAACCAATTTTGATTAACGTGAAAATCTTAATTTGATATAATTTGGTTATTATTTTGCATTTTTGTTTGTATCTTGTAAATAGAGATTAGAGATTAATAAATTCAGTTACTCTGTGATTGAGCATGTTATGAATGTTTTTAGTCTGTGTCGCACGCGTTCCTAACCCATTCTTTCAACTAATTGAGTTGACACTTAGTACAATTGTTCATACTTGTGCGAACATTTCTGGTGCAGTATCATCAACTTATGTATGATACTTGAGACAAACGATTGTTAATTAAATTACTTTGAGTATACTATTAGCATTACGATTAGTCTTTATTCTACAATTTTCCGATAAAAATAAAGTAAAATCAAGTAAGCAAAACAGAACACAACAATTTTATTATCATTGCTGTTTGGCTGTAGAAGGTATACCTCTAAAAATGGTCTAACATTCTACTAATAAATGGGTTATTAAGCAGGAATAGATCCATCAAAATCGGACTAGTTTTCACCATCATCACCATCTTTTCAGTATTATAAACTGAATAACATAGATTTTCATACCCTATTCTCTAAACGGCTATATCACTGATTATAAGAATGCCCATGAGGCGTAGTTGATGACACCCTAATGCCCTAAACTGAAGGTAATTTAATTAGTTATACTTACTAGACTGAACCAAGAAACTGCGTCTGTTTGACTATTAGGATCCGCTCTGTAAATAAAGTTGTTTAATTCATAAAATATTATTTAAATATGAAGCAAAGTTGAATGGATAATCTAGTGAATTCAAATTCCATGTGTCATGAATCATGAGCTATGTGAAAAGCGCGACTGTTCGGATTCATACCGTTTTGAAGATGCCATTTCCAAGGCTATATTTTTATCCTTGTGCTGCTAAACAGATCATGACATATTAACATTAATTTTAAATCAAATAAAGATCATTGGTACATAATTTTTGTTAAATTATTTGACGAAAATACCATATTATTCATTCTTTTAATGAAGTTTAGATACTATAATATATAATATAATCTTTTATACTAAGTATTACGTTATAAAATCAGATTTTAAATTGTAAGATTATTATTATTATAATATTTATAAGATTATGTTTTCCTTCACCACGTAATTATTAAATACCTATTCGAATATAATGAGATCTTCTATGACAAATTAAAATTAGATTTGCTTAACATTTCAATGTAACCTATTTTCTATTTTCATATTTAAATAAGTTTAAACACGCTGGGTTACCTAATAAATAAATAGAAGAAATGCAGTCGATCAAATGGACCAATAATACAAAATATTCTATTAGTTTAATAAATACTGATTGTTTAAATTAAGGTCGCATTTCATTTTCTGACATTTTAGAATCGTTTCCTGCGCTGTTCTTGCTTAGTTTTATATAATAACTCTACTATAAGAACGTTTCTATACATACAGACTAGTCTCGATTATATATATTAAGGAATGCCTCGCTGGTCTAGTGGCTAGGCAAAAGGTAACTTGATTTTGTTATAGGGTTTTTCTGTCAAAAAATTCTTTATAACAGGTCTGTGTCTAGAAATTTGGAGGATTATCCCATCAGATTATGAGTGTAAGGAAATAAGAGTGTATGTGTATTTACGCACACACGTACGCTCTATAATTTGTCCGATGTTGGCTGTTCTCCCTTGAGATTGGTGAAACGAGGACGAATTTACAGTATTTAACAGTGTTATAATGTAAATTTAATGTAACTATTTGATTCAAGTTGACCAGATTCTTAGTATATAAGTTTTCAATCCATGCAAATCTTCACAAATTCATTATAAACATTCCTACCAAGAACAAAACGTAGCAATACAATGAAATATTGTGTAGTTTTGCTAAAGTTCAACAATTTTGTCTATACTAATATTATAAATGAGTATGTAACTCGCCGTTAACTTTTCACTCTTAAACCTCTCAACCGATTGCGATGAAATTCGGTACGGAGATATTTCTTTTAATTCACCTCTCGAGAGAGTAAAATTAGTGTGCTAATGGTAAGTTTTATAACCCGGGTAAAGACGCAGGTTTATCTAGTAAATTATAATAAATAACTTCATAAATAAAACTAGTTTTATCTCATCCCTGTTACAAGTCACAAGCATAATCAATTCGACCGTTGAACGAATGCCAAGTTTCTTTGATCAATGTTAAGAGAAAATATTTATTGGAGATGTTTTTTTTACATTCCAAATAATGTTATTTGATGGTCTTACTTACTTAGACACAGCTAATAAGTTGAAATAGAAAACGAAATATTTGTAGATTACTTCAATAGCTATATTTAATATTGCTGCAAGCAATATTTTCCTAACTCCGATATAAGAAATAGTTGACTCTTTAAATCTATGGCATATGTTATATGTATCTATGCGAAAATAACGTCGATTGAGGATTGAGTAACCACCGAATTTTTTTATATATTATATGTATATTATAATATATGTATATTACGATACAGCAAAATCAAAGATCAAAATAAACTTTATTCAAGTAAGATTTTACAAGCACTTTTGAATTGTCATTTAATAATCTAACTACCGGTTTGGCATGTATATTCTAACCGATAAGAACCGGCAAGAAACTCAGTAGCTACTCGTTTTCAAAATTAAAAAGTAAAAATGAAACACAGCGCTTATTATTACATCCAGCTTTACTAAGTCAAGTTGTCCGTTCCGATTTAGTATCGGTAAAATTCATATAAATCTACTTCTCCCATTACAGTTCTAAAAAAGATTTTTTCAAAACAGAATAAATTTCCAAGAATAGTAAAAGAATTACTTTATAAATTAACGCATTTACTAAATTCTAACTTTATAGGCTCAGTGTGTATGGCTGTGCGTTTGTTTGTAGAAACGATTCTACATATTATATACATAGATACACGATAAGACAATCAAAGAGTAGTAACTGGGTAAGCAAATATTTACATTGAAATTACATATAAGCAATAAGTATCTATACATATTATGTATATAATCGGAGTATCTGTTTGTAATATTAAAATAGCCCTTTTTTACTCAATGCATATGTATATACACGGTACATATACCAAAATAACATTTTTTACAACTTTTGTCTGTCTGTCTGTTTGTTCCGGCTAATCTCTGGAACGGCTAGACCGATTTTGACGGGACTTTCATTAGCAGATACCTCATATAATAATAAATAACTTAGGCTAAAAAACACGGATTATACAATATATATATATAATAAAATAACGGATAATAAATAAAGCTCACCCTTCTGAATCCTTAAGCGCTTTCTCCGTTAGAAATGCAGACTGCTGAGCGAGCGAGCTGATGGTGAGCGAATTCTGGCGGAAGCTGAGGGTCAGCGCCGGCCGCTGCGAGCCCCGGCGACCCGAGTACCTTGACGTGACGCTTCTAGACGACTCATTGCGTTTCATTCTCGGGTTAACCGTTCTGCAACAAACAAAAACAACAGCCTGTAAATTTCCCACTGCTGGTCTAAAGCCTCCTATCCCCTTGAGGAGAAGGTTTGGAAAATATTTCACCACACTGTTCCAATGCGGGTTAGTTAGTGGAATACAAATGTAGCAGAATTTCTATGTAATTAGACACATGCAGGTTGCCTCACTATGTCCTTCACCGTCGACAACGAGATGAATTGTAAACACAAATTGAACACATGAATATTCAGTGGTGCTTGCCTGGGTTTGAACCACTGGAACATCTTTAGTTTACAGTTCTATAAGTTACAATCAAAATTAGTTTGCAGTAAAATATAAACTACTATTTGTTCGTGGCTTCGCTCGTTTTTTAGAGCGTTGATTGTTGTGTGTCAGGCTAAGAAAGTAGCCTATCCTTCCTTGCAGTTCAAGTTTGCTTTACACAAAGTGAAAAAGCGACTGACAGACAGACAGGGTTACTTTTACATTTATAATATTATTATAGAAGATTTTCACCCTATCAATGTGACATCAATGATGGGATCTAAGATGTAGTATTTTTCAATAAATGTGTTAAAATTAAATAATTGAAAAGGAAGAAAGGCTCAAGCGTCGAAACGGTACGTTTGGGAAATGAAGTTTATTGAAATCAGTTTAGATCTCATTTTTCCAAATCGCACGAAATATCTGCAATCCCATTGAACTACGAAAAGAAGTAAATGGTATTAAAGATTTAGTTTCAATTCAGTAGTAGAAGATCATTGCTGTATTTATAGACCTCTTCTACTTTATCGCATTGGCTTCAATTTACAAGTATAAAATTTAAAATTAACTAATTACAGTTATCTAATACACCACCACAGATATTTACCATGATTTTTATTTTTAGTTAGTGGAGCTCGATATTTCGACATTATCTACGAATGTCTTGTTCACAATACTCACTCGTATTAAATAACTGTTATTTACAGGTTTTGTATTATATTAATGAATCTGCCTTGTAGTACACTGTCAAAATCATAATTACACAGTCAAATTCAGATGAATGTAGGTATGGTAGTGGAGTGTAGGTCCCTACTTATTATTTGACAAATGTAATACTTATTTGTATCAGTAACATTTGTATTTTAAACATTATTAATTGCATTTGTCTTTTATTTATTTTTATATTTCTATATCCCGATTGTCAGTGGCGGATTTACAAATATGCCGCTAGTAGGCTAGTGGGCTATCCATCTATCAGGTTTTTTCCGTTATTAGTTTGATTATAAAATAGGTGATATTTCAGTCAGTTACTAGATTATTTTTCCAACCCGCTATGTAGTGACGAATACACGGATTACGGATGTAATGTGTATACATATAATTATAAGTTTCTTTTTTAATTTCCGTAAGATAATAACAAATTTGGGCTAAATTTGCCGCCCTAGGCTCCTGCCTACTAAGCCTATTGGTAAATCCGCCACTGCCAATTGCCCATCCCATCATCTAGCCTCAACATTACACATTACATTAACTTGGTAGTAAGGTTTTATGCAAGTCTGGTAGCTAATACCAATCATCATATATCCTACCATAAAATATCTTAGTTCTCAAGATCGGTGGCACATTGGAGATGTAAGGATTAAAGTTTCTAACATCGCTAACGTCTAATGGAAAGTAATTATTTACAATTAAAATTATATATTAAATCAATTTCTAGATAAGTATTGAGAAAAAAAGCGTGGAGTTGACTTCCAAGCAGGATATATTAATTGAAATAATTGTATTTAACATGACTTTGAATTTATAAATGTTAAAAAAGAGTAACTACTGAGTTTCTTTCCGGTTCTTCTCGGTAGAATCTACTTTCCGAACCGGTGGTAGCTTCACTTAATTGTGAAATAACGATTGAAAAGTGCTTGTAAGAGCCTACTTGAATAAAGTTTACTTTGATTTGATTTGATCATTAGTCTAATTTAAATCACGGTGACAATTTGCAATAAAACGAAACGAAAGGTATCGTGGGACGCCGCGTTGGAATGAAGTTGCTTTCGCTATACATTATATATTACATAAATGACAACATAATACAAATGAACAAAGTTTGGAAATAATTAAATAACGATGAGACAATTATCATTAAAGAACAGTGTAAATTATAACAATAACAAAAAACTAGTACGTCTCCAAGAAAACTTCGGGTTTTTGTCCAAAAACATCTCAGAATAACTTTTTTACGCCATCTAAAGTTAACTATTTGTTAAATAGTAACAAATTAGTAAGTAATAAGTGCAATCAATAATCCTATTTAATTTTCTACCACCCTTCAAACCGGAACACAATACTGAGTACTGTTATTTGGCGGTAGAATAACTGATGAGTGGGTGGTACCTATCCAGACGGGCTTGCACAACCTACCACCAAGTAAATAATAATAAGAATAAGATAATTAATTACTTACGATCAATAATATAGTAAGATACATCATAAGAACATGTTTTTAAAGGCACGTGATTTATTTTAAGCATATTAGATTGTGTTTTAACACTTGCATATGTTATATATGCCACAAATTAACTTATATGCTGATAATACGATTATATTCTTACAATTTCACTTTGATGTAAATTGTCAAATCTCAGTATGACGTGTATTTTTTCGTATACACTGATAGAAACTTCTTATTATTAATTGTCTTATTCCAAAATATGTTTTGTCCCATTTGCTATTGAAATATTTGGACAATGGAGTAGTTGTGCTTTATGAAAAGTATAAGATCGCCTTATTGCCTCCACTTGAGACAGTAGGCTGTTTCGTTTCTTGCCCAGAGGATCGGAATTGCGATTCAACGGGGAAATGCTGCTAGCATTCTTGCCACCATTCCACGCGGTCATGATTTATACATAAACTATTTTTATATAGTTTATTGACCGGTGATAATTCTTATGTAAATCAATATATATATTTTTTACATCTCTGTGTATATTTTATTATATTATTTAGAATTATTTACTTTACTACTAGATTTATTTACTAAATACGGTTATTATATTATACATCAAAATTATCTTAGTAAAATTACAAATAATTCGGGACGTATTCTCCTAATTAATTCATAAAATACAGGGTAATTTTTGTGATAGGTTAAACAAACAAAAAATTGCATTATTTAATGCTGCCTTTTCGTTTGAGACTTTCCGCGCGTTTAAAGAACGTGTGTTGAGACAGAGTATAAGCTATGTAAATTCCAAAGCTATCTAAATCCGTTGTGTAGTTTTTGCGTGAAAGAGTATCAAATATAATGCATCATATAAGTAAAATAAGTATTACGAATATTAAACGAAATTCAAACATTTGTTAAACTCTTAGAGATCTTAAAAAATTAATTGTTGCTGAACACATGATTTTATATTTAGATTGATAACATGAAGTTGAACAAAAATACGTTTGAAAGTTTTCACGGAAAACCCAATAGTACGAAAGCTACGCGAGGCAGAAAGTCTCAAGACCGTTGTTAAAAAATAACACTATAATATAAAAAAAAATAATGAGAATTTAGCTGTACAGCCTGTGCTAGTTCGAAAATTAAAAAAATATATATTTTAATTATCTGTGAATGGATTAATTCGTTAAAATGGGTTGCAAAGATCGATTGATAGAGTAGTGCTGCATTGCGGCGCGACGCCTCACGCCCGGCTGCTATCCAACGATTTTACCATTCTCAGCCGACTGGATAAAATAAAGAGTTGTGTATTTGTGTATATACACTAGTACAATTGTTTTATTTCTGTAAATTTCTATAACAATATTTCAAAATAGAAATTCTTAGTGTAATAGATATGTATTATAAACAAAACAAAATCAATATATTTTATTCAATAAAAAATTCACGAAAACTTTTGAGTCAAGTAGTTGATAATCGAACACATTTTTAAAAATAAACGCACTGTAAAAAAAATGTACCTTCTCTTTTTAATATTAAAATAAATATACTAAGGTAACTATGTAAACTAAATGAAATCAAATTAATATTTAATTATTAAGGTTGGAATCTATGGGATTGTCATTTATTTTTCTTAACAAATGTCTTGAAAAAAAAAACTAATTAATTGTACTATAAGGAACAGCAATGCTCTTAATATAACAACATATAAAAATATCTTACGTCTATTGCAATCTAATTTTAAGAATAGACCAATAGTATAATATAGACCAGTAGTTTAATAAACACTTTCGTTTCTATATTGTTAATATTTTTCAAAATAAAAATGTTGAGAACTAAAAAGTCAGCTCTATAAACAGTATGCTAGATTAAAAAGCTACCAAATTCCATCAAATTTAGTACAATAGATTAGTCGTGAAATCGTAACAGATAGAGTATTTTTCGTATTTGTAGCATTAATATAGATGTCGTAAAAATGTTAATGGGTAAAATAAAAGTAAGGTCATGCGTTCAGGCGTCAGGGAGCCTACATTTTAACCAAAGATATAGAGTTAATAATTTTTAGACACGGAATCTTTAAAAATAAAACTCTGTAGGAAATTATGATAGATTCCTCTGTTATGTGGTATTATTTTTGTGTATACCAACTGAACACTTTGTAGTTAGTAAGTTATAAGCTTAGATTAAAATGCTTAATGGCTTTATAGCAGGTCTATATGTTTCTATAGTCTGTGGCGCTGCTGTGTAATCTTAATTTAATATTATAAGAATAAATTATTATTATAACATTACACATACACTATAACATTATTCATAATAATATAATAAATACAAAAGTAAGTCAGTCTTTTCTCTTTCACCAAATCAATCCAATAAAACCAAATTAGATAATTTATTTGTGTTTATTTTCGTTTTGCATCCAGAGGAAAGACTTTTAAAAGAACTTTTAATTATATATTATCATCATCCTCCTGCTATTATCTTAATTTTATTTGGTATCGGTGCAGTATGTCTTCCATACTCTGACGTCATCTCAAAAGTAACGTTATTTTCAGCGTTCATACAAATCATCAATTATTTCTTGGTCGTTCTCTTCCTCTATATCTATCCACATCCAAGCAAGACCTTAATTACTTTTACTTTGAGTACATATAGATACAGTTCTTTTACAAATCTTACAAAAAAAAGCTACCACCGGTTCGGAATGTACGTAGATTCTAACGATAAAAACTAACAGGAAACACTTTAGCTTGCTAACATTCTATTTTCATATCATCATTTGAAATAAATTATCTTAGTTAAATATAATTATAAATATCTAAAATATCTTTCCTATATTAAAGTTAATCTGCCTTTTATTATTATATGCCTTATAAATTTAAAGAATCTACTTCTACTACTAGAATTTATAAAAAAAAAAATATTGTAGCCTAAGTTACTCCTTATTATGTCAGTTATCTGCCAGTGAAAGTCCCGTCTAAAATCGATCCATTCATTCCAGAGATAAGCCGGAACAATCAAACAGACAGACAAAAATTGTAAAAATTTTTTCATTGTTATTTTGGCATATGTACCGTGTATACATATATATGCATTGAGTAAAAAAGCACTTTTTAAACACTCCAAGTTTATTATATGTTATAAAATCACTCTAAAATATATCACTATAAAAAGTGATAAAAAACAATGAGCTTTAGAAATAGACAATTTTACAACTTTTCCGAGACCGATGTCACTTATATATGAAAATGAAACTCTCGTACTTATTGGGATAACTTACGACGCTCTCATTTTATATTTTCTTGGTTTATATATTTGTCAAATTATTGTTTGAAGGATTTGGACAACTTGCTCGATTACAGCTTACATTTTATCGAAATGTCTAGTAATTATGGTCCTTTCCATAACAATGTAACCGATTATGAGTCAGCCGAGAAAGCCGAGGTGACCACTACAAGAAATAAGGGATCCAAAGTGTCCAGCATCCTACATAATGCACATCGACTTAAGACTTTATTGATCTGAAGGAGTCTACTCATGTCCGAAGGCGTGACATCGTAGAGTCTGTGAAATATAAATACTGAACAACATCACATATGTCACTCTGATCCCAATGTAAGTAGCTAAGCACTTGTGTGTGAAATCAGAAGTAACAACGGTACCAGAAACACGCAGACCCAAGACAACATAGAAAATTAATTAACTTTTTTTATACATTGATTCACCCGGGAACAGAGTCGGATTTAAAGGTCTGGAGGCCCTGGGGCCACAAAGCAGTGGAGGCCCTAGATCAACAGGAGCGTGGAGATCCTAATAATTATATCATGGATTATTGGATTAGCTTAAGCTTTTATTGATTTGAATCAGTAAGTATTTCTTGACTGGTATCGATAACTTTTAAAATATTAAGTAGTAAGATTAGTTTGACTGTATCTCGGTATTTGTTAACTCACTGAAAACTTTTGTGGCCCCCACTTATGTGGAGACCCCAGGGCAGTTGCCCCGGTTGCCCTTCCCTAAATCCGGCCCTGCCCGGGAATCAAACCTGGAACCTCGGAGTCACGTACCATTAAACCCGGTGTACCCACTACTCGACCATGGAGGTTGTAAAATTATGTATTTCAGAAATAACGCTGCTACTTATTATATATATAGCTACTTTATAATATACATTACCTACACATAATATGTGATTGATACAGATAAAGTTAACTCAAGTACTGACTTCTAGCGACAATTGTCTAGTGTTTTGTTATGTATTTGCTTTTACCGGGTTCCGTTTTTATCAGTCAAGTACGCTTTGTTTATAAAGATTATGTAATAACTGGCAACATTATGAACATAATCGAATTCGTCGATTTAAAAATAGAACGAAAGTGAATCTATTTTCAGATAAGTTATGCAAAACTTAAGGCATCTTCCAAGCGTTCTCTGAAATGCTGAGCTGAAAAATCGTTTTAGTATAAAAAGGTAATATGTAATATCTAATAGGCTATTTGACAATGCGTAAAATAAATTGTCAATTATAGTAATCAGTACATATTATGAGTTTAAAAATGGTTGTTTATAAACGAAAGTTGAAAATAATACTTAATTTATTCAAAAATTCATATATTTTTATGGTATAGGTTGGCCGACGATCATATAGGCCACCTGATGGTAAGTGGTCATCATTACCCATAGACAATGACGCTGTAAGAAATATTAAATATTCCTTACCGATGTAAGCAATGTAACCAATGCGCCAACCTTGGGAATTAAGATGCTATGTCCCTTGTGCCTGTAGTTATACTGGCTCACTCACCCTTCAAACCGGAACACAACAATACTGCGTACTGTTGTTTAGCGGTAGATTATCTGATGAGTGGGTGGTACCTACCCAGGCGGGCTCACACAAAGCTCTCACCAAGAGCTTCATTTTTGCTATTCATAAATAAAATAGCATTTTTTTAAACGTTTGTCACGTGACACAAATTGCTCGCGATTGGCCGGGCTTATGATGAAGTCACTTGCTTGTTAACCTTGTTTGCCTACTGTATGTACCTCAAATTAAAATACAAGCAAGTGACGTCACCGACCCCATTACAGTGCCATATTATCCAAGTAGGGTTTCACGCGGTATTTAAATACGATTTTTTTAATATGATATTTTTCGGCAAATATGTACTACAAATAAAAAAAACAACTTGACCTCTACTAAATAATATAAAATAGATTTAAATCAAATCAAATCAAAACAAATCAATTTTATTCAAGTAAGCTTTACAATGAAGCGTTTTTGAATCGTCAATTATTAAATACTACCACCGTTTCGGAGAGCACCTTCTAGCGAGAAGAAACGACAAGAGACTCGCATAGTTGCTCTTTTCATTTAAACAAATTTACAATGCCGTTATTTACAGTAATTAGTGTCCTATTATGAAACCTATATATAATTTTAAAAACCAAATAGCCCATTGTACAATCGACTAGAGACATTGCTAGACGCAATGATATTGTAATCAACAGATATGTCATACCCATACTAAACAGTGTGCCGCGCCGGGGACCGTTTATTTTACATTTCGTTACAAGTAAAAAGGATAGCTTGATAAAAACAATAAGTAAAAGGGATAACTAGATGTTTTAATTACGCAAAACGTATTACTACATAATTGTGATGTATCATAACGTATTACTGGCATAATTATGATGAAAACGACTAAAGGCAAACGTCCTAATTAGGACGTTTTCTAGTCTTCAATTTTTGCGCGTTAATGACACATCTGTTTACTAGAACATCATTGGCTAGACGGTAGACGTTTTATTTTGGTTAACAAAATTGATTTAGATCAAGGGCCGGTTAAAACCGAATAGGACTCGTTATTGTTGGACATTGTGACAAGCCAAGTGCATCTGCCAGTGCGACCACGCTATTATTATAATCGAGTTACACGGAATTGAATCTTATGTTAGGTTATCAAATTATCGTGACGTGTTACAGTCAGGTGTGGGGTTGTGTAACGCGTTGACGTTCGTCGTTACGTAAGGCTCAGGGATGTGACGTCATTAGTTTTTCAGACCAACGGTTGTTGTTCGAACGAACTTGGTTTAAAGCATACGAAATATCGTTAAATAATATCAAACGTCACACAATGAAAATTGTTATCTATGATAGATATATTTAATAGCAAATAGCAATATACATATATACAAGATATTATTTTAATAGATATTATTTTATAAATAAAAATCAATGAAATCTTTTTATAGAATTTTTGGATGAATAGAGAAATTCTTTGATCAATATAAAAAAGAGTTTAAAAAAAAACGGAATGCATTTATGGCAAAATCAAGTTCAAGTCAAATCAAGTTGATCGGTGGCTGCGTGAATGAAGGACAGGCCGTTAATCGCATCACACATGGCATTTATAAAACCAGTGCCGTTTAATTCATATAGAGTAACACAGTTTTGCTTAAAGTTGCGTACATATATCAGATTTTTTGTCTCAATAATCAAAGACAAACAGATTATAAATTTCAACAATAACTATTTGGAAATTAAAAAAAAAAATCTCTCGAACAATTTTATTCTTTATAAGATTTTAAATAAACAACAATTTTATAAAGTTATTGATTTCGGAATATTAACCATGTTTTTTTTTTATTTTCGTTCGGCGGAGCTCGATATTTCGACAATGTTATTTTATTCTTATTTCAAATTTATATTGATTACTATTTCGTCATTAGCAATTAAAGAATAAAGAAACAATTGACAAACTGTAACTGTATATATGGACTTTGTAAATATGTAAGACATAATTAAAAAATAATTTGCAAAAGACGATATATAAATAGTCTTTTGTGCTTAAAAACGCTTTGTAGGCGGAACAGTCGCCTCGCCCGAATTAGTCGAGCGCTTGCTTGTATGGCGCTATAGAAGTTTCTACGTTTATAATCCCTGTTAAGTACGCCCGTGCATTTTTGTGGAAGTCGACATGGAAATAATATAAAGCTAAACTAAGAATAGATTTCTATTATTCAGAATTTTGATTAAACAAATATTATTTTCTCGAAAGAGTAAGATCTTAGTTGAATATGTTCAATATACGTATGTATGAATTGACCCAAGATGGCCCAGTGGTTAGAACGCGTGCGTTTTAACCAATAATTGCGGGTTCAAGCCTAGACGAGCACCGCTGTATTTTCATATACTTAATTTGTGTTTATAATTTATTTCGAGCTGAGCGGTACATCCAGAAATACTAGCAGAAAAACTTTACTAACGGGGAACTCAAAACTATGACATCTGCACTAATATGTTAAATGATATTGAGCTGAGATGGCCCAGTGATTAGAACGCGTGCATCTTAACCGATGATTACGGGTTCAAACCCAGGCAAGCAACACTATATATATATGTGCTGAATTTGTATTTGTAATTCATCTCGTGCTCGGCGGTGAAGGAAAACATCGTGAGGAAACTTGCATGTGTCTAATTTCTTCGAAATTCTGCCACATGTGCATTCCACCAACACGCACTGGAACAGCGTGGTGGAATATGTACCAAACCCTCTCCTTAATGGAAGAGGAGGCCTTATCCCAGCAGTAGGAAATTTACAGGCTGTTACTTTACTTTACTTTACTTTTATTATAAATGAAAGTAACTCTGAATGCCTGTTTTCATATCATTGAATATCTAAACTGTTTCATTAATTTGATACAATGTGTTCTGAAGCAAGCTTGAATATGAGTTATTTTTTATAGCCAACGCTTGGCGACGAATCCTTAAAATACAGACTATCACCGAAGGCACGGGCGATGAGTTGTAAATAAATTCCAAATATTTGGCGCTTTAAAATTTTTATACTGTAACCGGCAGTGCTCTAACATATTAACTATTCCTTACATCGTCAGTGCGCCACCAACCTTGGGAACTAAGATGTTATATCCCCTGTGCCTGTAGTTATACTGGCTCACAAACCCTTCAAACCGGAACACAACAATACTGTGTACTGTTATTTGGCGGTAGAATAACTGATGAGTGGGTGGTACCTACCCAGACGGGCTTGCACAAAGCCCAACCACCAAGTATTCTCTTAAAGAGAAGCTTAAGAACCTATACCATACCATTTCTGCAGCTGTGGTGATTGTTTAATTATGTTATTTTTTTAATTTATTAGCATTTGGTTTGATTTATGTAAATTACATCGATATATTTTTTGTTCTTACGAGATAAGAAAAGACAAATTAATCACAAAAAGGCGCAGTTAAAGTAATTATTTTCCTGTATTTTTTTCAAGTTCTTTATTCAGTCCACTTTGCCTTGTTAACTTGGAGAGCAATTTTTGGAACACTTTATACGATAATATATCGAATTTCATGTCACTTTCAATTATTGGTTGCTAAGTATATTAAACGAAGTTAAATAAAATAAAATAATATATCGTTCCAAATAAATATATTACTTGAGTAAATTTACCAAGTATTCTACCACCGAGTTACATTGTTCTGTTCCGATGTAAGATGTATTGTTTTTCCGGTTTAAAGGTGAGTAAATTATTATAATAAATAGAAATGTAAACACCAGCACAAAATATTATTGGTTGGTATCATTGGCGTATTTTTATCTTAGAAATGATGAAATTTTCATAAGGCACTTTTTCAAATCAAATCAAAATAAACTTCATTCAAGTAGGCTTTTACAAGCACTTTTGAATCGTCATTTTACAACCAAGTGAAGCTACCACCGGTTCGGAAAGTAGATTCTACTGAGAAGAACCGGCAAGAAACTCAGTAGTTACTCTTTTTAACATTTAAATTAACTAATTATTGAGGATAGACATCACCATGAAGATGCCTTAAAAAATGTAACAAACAAAGCAAAATTATAAAAAATCGTAATTATAAAATAACTGAAAGCAAAAAAGTCAGAAAATATATTTGATACAGACGATACGAGAACGAATGCAAAGTTATGCGTCGCCAGTGTCATATCATCGTGCAGTACTGCAGAGGTATTCTGTAAGAGCGTGGAATGTCATATAGCATGTGACTGCATTGCCTGTCATGATTATAAAAATTATAGGATACAAGAATTAAAATGGCATATACCATAAGTGGTCAGATATATGAAAATGTTTTTGGCAAACGAGCGTGGTTTCAACTCATGAATGAAAATGACTACCACCCATGGACATTTGAAACGTTGCTTTCAGGTGTGATGCGTGCATTGCCGCCATTTTACGTGTGAGATACGAAGTGACTCCAGAATCGCAAATCTAGTGACAAGTGTAGCATTCGTAACTTTCTTAGCGTTTACGTTCGTTTACGCAACCCTAATAGGCCGTCTGAGGATAACTCCTCATATCAGCAATGCGACACAAATCCTGGTAACGTAAGATGTGATGCCACATGTGCTTTTTGTTACACTTGCTCACTCATTCGAATAATTTGATAATATTGACAACAGTTGTTTTAATTTCGCCGTATTAAGAAGAAAATGAAAATGAAAAATATTGAGTTAAGATAACAACTGCCCCATAAATCCAAGAGCCCCGTACCTAATTGGCCTAGTTTCATCGCAGACAAGTAAATGCTACTTAGTTAAGCTCTAGGTGTGACAATAAATATACAGAACGAATAGTTAATCAAAATTAATTCAGACAAAAGATTTATCAGATCCTTCACACTCAGTAAATATGATTTCAATGATGGAATAATTCAATCGTAATCTTCGGCCGGCGCCGAGACGACGCCGGGCTGGCGTCGTTGTCCTTTTTCTATGCCAATCGTTGAGTATCGTCAACCCTTAAACTATATTAGGGAACATTTAGCACATCATTTGAAGGATTATTGGTAATCTTCTCTAATTATAATAAGCATAGCGACATTTTATGTATGTAGATTTTAATATACTATTTATTTAATATTGTGAATATTATGAGTAAAACTAGTAAGGTCACCTTATAGGTTTGGCAAAAATTGTATTCTCATTTTTCAAGGATACCCTTAGTACAGGGTAACCTACTTTGAGCTCCTGCCTCACACACTATTTATTATAAAGACGCATGAAAATAATGTAAAGTGAAATGTTTGTAAGAATAAATAAATTTATTAAAGCTAAGGTATCGTGTGGTTATTAGGAATATATATTTGTTCTTAAATGTTATTGCTATTTTACGAAGAATAATCGTGATGTTTGGAAGGCTATGTTAACACGTGTCCATCTTTTTTTCTAATCAACTTGATCAGCCCTACTAATTTTATATAAAAATAATTCAGATATGTTTTTGTGCGTAACTATCGTTGTCACCAAGTCGTTATTAATCATTGTCGTACGACCTTCTCATAGCGTTATTTGGCAAGTTATATTTTCCATTATCAAAAGCTACAAAGGTTTTTGACAAATGAGGTTTTATTAAAAGGCGATTGGTTTTCGTGAAAAAAAAAATAACTTGATTGTTTACATAACGTATGTTTAATAGAATGCTGTTTAAGTTTTGATTATTACTGCAGGTGTTATTGTTATGGTATTAAAACTGGAACTATTAAAAAATTATTGCATGCCATCAAAGGCCTAAACAAAGTCAAATTGTTATAGTACGCGAGAAAAATATTTTGATTCTTGGAACTTTGCCAAAATTTCGAATAGGCTGTACATTTAACTCTTAACCTACAGACTAAAAAAAGGAGAAATCGTTACCAAAGATACGTTGTTAAGTATTAAATTATTTATAAAAAAATAATAAAATATAAACTTACCTAGTATTCTGTAAAAGTTGTTATCCTGAAAATATCTATTACTTGTCAGCTCCCAAAGAAGATATGAATTTACTTCCTTCATAAGGACACTAATTATTTCTTAACTCGAGGCGGATGAAAATGATGGAAACGCGGGAAAAACGATGCAATATGGCGACGGGCACAGGACGTCAACCCTGCGCAAATGTTGGCAGCATACTGGGTGGTTTTGGCAAAAGAGCGACTTATCTAGTGGAATGATTGAAGTCACATCGAATATTATATCTATATCTGTATCAAGGAAATGAACGAAAAAATCTTGGTCGTCATTCCATTGATGATTGTTTATTGTCTAGCGAGGCACATAGTTATATTCGCAATCATAATTCTATTCAGGGGTGAACTATAGTAGCGTTAATCTATATCTAGTTTATTTATAAATGCAAAACAAAGTACCTATTAAAAACAGCTTTAAGAAAACAGGAAAATTAAGTAATGTACAATTATAACAGTTTGCAATATTTATATTTTCCAGTTTTGCTACAATCATTTATTATCTTCCCTTTTCTTAACTAAGAATTTCGGAGTAAAATTTTATTATTATATTTATTTTGTTAATAAAAACGTCAAACCAAAAAGTATTTATTACATTTATGTAATTATATGATTGAATATAACTAAATTAGCTAGAAGCTATACAGCCTTTAATGTTTATTTATATATGTTTAATGTAATTTATAGGCTTACAGTATTTTGATATAAAGAATGATTTTATAAAGAGTTCAATAAACAAATATTATTTTATACAGATTACTGTAACGAAATAAATACAGACTCAAAATCCTTGAAAGCAGGTTATATATATTTCGAAACGGTTATTATTAATATAGGTAATAATTCGAAATTTTTGTAGATTATTATTTATAATAAATCTTTAATAAGAAATTTGTTATGGCTTTGACCTCAAGTTTACACAACTGCAGACGACATGATTAATATCGGTACGCTGAGTACTGGGACTCAGACTTTTCAGACACACTTCAACCTATAATTGGCAGGAAGAATGTGTTCAAGTAACGCCTTGAAAATTGGAATCTCTAGTATTTTTACTTCATTTCCAAGTTTACACAATGTTTTATTTTAATACCAAGGGATTTATAGGATAAATATTTTGTACCTAACGCATTAAAAATAACACTGGAGACTTTAATATATTCAACAACAACAACAGCCTGTAAATTCCCACTGCTGGGCTAAAGGCCTCCTTTCCATTTGAGGAGAAGGTTTGGAACATCTTCCACCACGCTGTTCCAATGGGGGTTGGTGGAAAACACATGTGGAGAATTTCTATGAAATTTATCACATGCAGGTTTCCTCACGATGTTTTCCTTCACCGCTGAGCACGAGATGAATTATAAAGACAAATTAAGCTCATAAATCAGCGGTGCTTGCCTGGGTTTGAACTCGCAATCATCGGTTAAGATGCACGCGTTCTAACCACTGGGCCATCTCGACTTTAATATATTCATGAATCTATATTTCAATATTAATATTTTAAATGTGAAAGTAGCTCTATCTGTCTGTCTATCTCTCGCTCTTTCACTATCAAACCACTGTATCGAATTTGATTAAATTTGTTATGAAGAAACTTGAGGCTACTTTTTATTGCCTAAGATATGACACCCCCTAAAACGCGAGCAAAGGCTAGCCAAACCACTAGTGATTAATAAATGTTCATTGACAATACTTATTGTAATCCCGTCTGAGATCCACCATAAGAGTCTCGTAACATTGGACTAATATAATTGTGTATTCCTGGCACAAATAAAAGCCACAAAGAAAGTTGCGCGAATAAATACAGAAAAAGTAACAAATATCTAGACAGAATCTTCCGCATTAATAATGAACGGGCTTATACCTTCGCTTTAATCATGTGGGTGTTTGTAACAAAAGTTTTTCCGCGCTTTATCGGACGATTTTGTGAAACTTATTAAAATTAATTTTAATTAGAGAAGCTTTTATGAGCTTTATGGAAGCCCGCCTGGGCAGCACTTATTCTATCGCCAAATAGTGATCATTAACATTTTGTATATCGTTTTGAATGGTGAGCCAGTGTAACTACAGATGTCGCATTGGCGACATAGAATTATTAATATTTCTTACAACACCAATATCTACGGGCGGTTGTGATCACTTTTGTCGATATACTAATACTGGAGCTGCAATTGGCTGAAATTCGACCCCCTGGTTTACACCTCATCATCGCCGATGACGCAATCTAAAAAAAGTAGTTTGTTTATTCATATGCTACTTTCTTATTTGTCGTAAATCCTTCCTTCATCTATATACATATACCAAAAAATATTTTTTTTTATTTTTGTGTGTTATATCCGGCTAATCTCCGAAACGGCTGGACCGATTTAATAAGGAATAACTTAGACTACAACAATAATTTTTATTAACAATGCGGATTGGTGGAATGCACATGCAAAGATTTTCATACAACGTAGGTAAGTTTTGTTTTTATCTAATTGTAATCAAAATTAAGCATATGAATATTCGATCGCACTTGCTTGAGTATGAGCCCTCAATGCGTGTTCTAATCACTGGTCCATCTCGGTTCTTATATAGAATATAAATTAGGCAAATTTCTATGTTTTTACATGAATAAAAACAGAGCTGAAAAAATGATGGCCCAGTAGTTACAACGCGTGCATCTTAACCGATGATTTCGGGTTCAAACCCAGGCAAGCACCACTATGTATATGTGCTTAATTTGAGTTTATAATTCATCTCGTGCTCGGCGGGGAGTAAAAACATCGTGAGGTGTTGCATGTGTCAAATTTCATTGAAATTGTGCATTCCATCAACCCGCATTGGAACAGCGTGGTGAAATATGTTCCAAACCATCTTCCTAATGGGAGAGGAGGCCTTAGCCCGGCAGAGGGAAATTTACTGGCTATTACTTTACTTTTTTTTACATTAATAAAAATCGAAGGGAACTGTAGGTAGCTCAATTTTATACGGACTCTTTAGTGCATACAATTACAGGTATTGTAGTGCCGCCGTACACTGTCCGAAGTAAATCGATAATCTGCTGGGGAAATACGGTAATGTGTAATTTTAACGAAATAACTAGAACATTCACATAGTTTGTAATGCCGTACTGGGCATCAAAATACACACATATTAATACTATTAATATAGTAACATACATATTACTTTATTAATAGTATTAATGTAGTAATATGTAGATATGTATTTTGATTCCAATAATAAAATGTAACAGGGCCATGTAGACAGCGGGGATTTTGGAGTATATTCCTCGATATCGAATGTATGTCCCTTTCAGGGACCTCTTCGTGAGGATAACAGTCAGGATAGAATTCAGAGAGTTTCTCGAATTCGCTTATTAATACTTTATTATACAAAATGTCTTACTTATAACTTAGCTATTGAACTGTTTAAATTTTATTTTAAATTAAGTAAGTTAAGTAATTTTTTTTTCATTGGATGTTATTTTAAGTTAATTTTTTGGGAATTTTAAAGAGCGCCCTTTAGTACGAATTTCCACTAGCGGCCTTTCTGATCATTTTATTTCGGTTGCTTTGAAATAAATTGCTAGTTTTTATACATTTTCGGAAAGCTAATAAAACGTTTATGTTTTTTAGATAATCTACAAGTTTCATAATGATTATTTTTTGTTTTTATAGCATTTATGAGGAAATAGAAATGAAATAATGTGGTTTTGCGTCCCGCTTTTTTAATTTGGACCGATAATTATTGTTTAAATATTCAGAAATATCCAGTGTTTAATCGTTTTAATAAATCAGAAGAAAAAAGTAGATTTTAATTGATACTTTTTTAAAATAAATGTTTGATGTTGCATTTTTGACAAATTTTGAAAAAACAACTAAATAACGTGATAACTCAAAAACGGTTCACTTCTACATGATGCTTATGGGGGTTAAAAACATTGCAAATAGTCACCCGTATCACCTTCTAACGTATACGTTGAATTACTAATAACCCAGTATATTTTATTGAGTAATTCTTGGAAGATTGCTTTGGTGCATCCGATGCCTATAATTGGACGGGTTTGAGCATCCGCCAAAACCCTTCAAATTATAGACCTCTAGCCATCACCTCCTGTTCTCGTTTTCGTCGGGGCCGTTCAGTCGATGATCATCTAGATTACCTCATACTCATAGATGGGCGGAAGCAGTTGAGAGCAGGGAAAGCTTTAGTGCATAATTTCTACGGGTTTCCCGGGAAATTATGCTACTGGATCACCAGCTTTTTCGCAGATCGGAACATTAAAGTCGTCAGACATATATGATGAATGCTCTGATTTAAAATTCGTCAATACTGGTGTTCCACAAGGTTGCGGTCTATCACCCATTTTGATTCTGCATTTCAATAACTTGCTGTAAATTTGTAACATTCACTACTATGCAGACGACAGTACTGTAGACACATCATACACCAGCCCCTGGCTGGAGAATACCGGAACAAACTTGCGTCTGAAATCGAGGTCTTAATCTAACAAATTTACTTAGTAAATATATGATTGCTTTATTACTCTATTAACATATCTGATGGCGGGGAAGTAGACCGGCTCCCTGCCTTCACCGGCTCACTTAGTAAATACGGAAATTCCTGACTAAACTTCCATTTCAACCCCAAAAAGACGCAAGTTTGCGCGTTAACAGCTAAAAAAAATACCACTTGTCATATCTCCACGATATCAGAAGATTCCTATAGCCGCCACAGCTAGTATAGGAATATTTGACGTAGATATTTCAAGCCTCGTTCAGTTTCGCGGTCAATTGGAACGCAAAGGCGAATTGGCTTCAAAAAAGCTCGGTGTGCACATGGAATATTGCTCCCATCACTGGGCGGGTGCTCCCCAGTACCATCTCCTTCCATTTGACGTACGTATTTGACAACGTAGAGCGGCTCGAGTTATCGACGATCAAGCTTTTTCGGACCTGCTTGATCCCTTGGCCTTGCGTAGAGATGTTGAATCACTCTGCATCTTCTACCGAATTTTCCACGGAAAAGGTTCCGAGGAATTATTCAGATTTCACCTTCGGACATATCGTCAAAATTCATAGTTTCACCCGCACCACCTCAATGTCTTAAAATCGACAACAGCGCGATTTCTAAGACATTTTCTGCTTCGCACAACCACTTTGTGGAACCAGCTTTGGCCGGCGGTTTTTCCGAACCGATACGACATGGGAACCTTCAAGAAAAGAGCGTACTCCTTTCTTTAAGGCCGGCAACGCACCTGCGATCCCCCTGGTGTTGCAGATGTCCATGGGCGGTGGTAGTCACTTTCCATCAGGTGAGCCTCCTGCTCGTTTGCCACCTATTACATAAACAAAAATTCTACCTCACACAACATATATATATATATTATTTACAACTACCGCCTATTTCTTTTGTTCCTCAAATAGACAAATGCCACCTTAGTCTACCCGTGACCACGAACGCTGTAAGGTGCTCGAAACGTCGGGATGCCAAAAATAATTAATATACGCGATTCAAATCCGTTATAACTGGTTTTATTTAAATGTGTAATAATCGCGAAAATTTAAGACAACACTATCTTCGGTTGTCTTTAAATAAATTTGTAAAAATTACGTATAATTTTAATACATTGCTTGTTTTAAATTAAACCTGTTGTTTTTTTTCTGGAGCACGAATCACGTTTCGTCATGTCTGTCCTGGCTAGTTCTCCGCCGTTTCTGCACCGATGGCCCTTGCATTCAAAATTGGTGGAGAGATGTATACTGATAATCCAAAAATTGGTTTTTAAAATTATTTTTAACAAAATTAAATTGTTTGACTACCAATCCATATTAGTATGAACCACACAATCGATTTAGATTAAATTTGGAATAGACATTGTTGGTATATATGGTAGGGAAGGATAAAGGATACTTTTTAAACTACGCCCCGAAGGAGTAAAATGATAAAGAAGTGCTTTAATGAGCCTACATGGATACTAAAAGTCAGTATATACCATTAGATATTTATTAAGGCTTTTTCATTGAATAAATTTACAAAATCACAATTTAATAAATACAGAATAAATCGAACAATAATTTTAGTGAATTCGCAAAACACATACAACTTAGAAGATAAAATTTGATAAGCCTAGTAAATTATTTTATACAACTAAAATTAACTATAAAAATAATATAATATCCTTATATTTATACTCACAATTACATACATTTAATTACCCTAACACTAGGTGTGAACGTGACGTTATATTATATAGGCTTATAGTACGACACAACTTAGATATAGCATCGGCCAATTCAATAAAACCCATAACTGAAGATTTATACAACCAATGGAAATAGCTTCTTATCGCGCCATTCGACGCTATAGAATCACTCGTTAGTTCAACCCGAGAAAGCAAGTGCACGTAAATCGACGTGTCAAATTGACGAATATATTAGGTCATATGATATTACAAGTTATTACGTTTGTGTAAAGATCGTATTCACGTAAGAAATAAATATTGATACTTTGGGATAGCGTACTCAATTCGGATGTGATCGGTTTTACGAATTCTGCCGATGCTACATCTAAGTTGTGTCGTATTATAACTAAATAATTTCTTAATGGAGACCACACACTAAACATAATTCAATATATTTGATAAATAATACACAATATTGCATATAAGAAAGAAAATATATTACAAGATGGCGGCTAATTTACAGTGACATCAAGACGTACATACAGAATAAAAAAAATATTATACATCCGTAAAATAATATTTGCCGCAGAGTATAAGCAATAAAAAGTAGGTAAGAAATGACAATTGTATGTTTATAAGTAAATTTATTTAGTCTGTGGTCCATTCGAATTTTAAATATACTCTGTTAACTAGATTCTTTATTGCACTAGAGTTACGATTTTAAGATAAAAATCTAAAAAATAATAATAATAATCGACAAATTTTAGTGCGGAATTAGTGAAGGCGCACATTAACAACTTAATCAACGTACTTATATTTTAACACCAAACACTAGTCTAGTAACTTTATTGTGATGTTTGAAAACTAGCAATTTCAGCGTACGTAATTTTGTCAATATTATTAAAAAAAGAACCATAACAGTGGCAATACTGTTTCTAAACTGATTTAATAAATTAACTTTTGATTTATCTGTATCAAATATGAGATTGGATAAGGTAATTTAAGTTCTATCAAATTCGTTTAGAAATCAGCACAGATATAGACTTAAATAGTATAACAATGTACCGTGTATTTTAATTTAAAAAAAAGAAGATTTTTTTATGAGAATTTCTGGACGTGAATCTGTCAAATTCGAATCAATTTTTTTCAACTGATGTTTTCAGTTACTGGATTGTTCCAGACGTTCTTAGTTTCAATTTCTTGATACATAAATAGCACATACATATTAGTATTTACAAAATATATATGATGAACATATAATGACACCCAGTTATACCATAATTAATAAAATAAATAAAAACATATATGAATATTAAATTCAAATTATTTACCCTTTTATATATATTTACTATATTATAGACGTGGTCTATGTTTATCCATGGTTGAATTGTTTAAGAGACGAAATGCGTCCCTACAAAAAACTCGTTTATCTGAAACTAGCAATCCGCTCCCGCTTCGCACGTGTGCAATGCTGATACTATTTTTTCTTTCTTATGGTATAGGTTGGCGGACGAGCATATGGGCCACATGATGGTAAGTAGTCACCATCACCCATAGACAATGACGCTGTAAGAAATATTAACTATTCCTTACATCGTCAATGCGCCACCAACCTTGGGAACTAAGATGCTATGTCCCTTGTGCCTGTAGTTACACTGGCTCACTCACCCTTCAAACCGGAACACAACAATACTGAGTACTGTTATTTGGCGGTAGAACAACTGATGAGTGGATGGTACCTACCCAGACGGGCTTTACTATATTGTCCATTGATTACACAAAAACCTTCATCCCTAATAACTCTGTCTATTAAAGAAACCGCATCAAAATCCGTTGAGTAATTTTGAAGTTATAAGCACGCATAACAGACAGCGATAAGCGACTTTGTTTTATACATAGACTATGTAATTACGAAAGATCGGTAACTGATATGAAATAACGATTTGTCAAATATAGGAACCGGTAATTCGTTAAGCAAAATATTAGAAGTATGGACGCATATTTATGATTAAATATTCTAGGAATTCATCGGTTTACTGATCTCTTGTAGTATATAATTAAACAAATTCTAGACCTAGTAAACATTGGCATAACTGAGTCAGAATAAACTTTATAATTAATTCAAAACTACATATAGCCAAAGAAATATTACAAATCAATGTCAATTTCGTAAATTTAAATCCGAGTTGTCTAAATTAATACTGAACGCTCATTGGTCGCCTATGACGTCACCGTGTAATCAACCAATGACAATTCAGAATGAAGTCCACTTGTAATCAATTTCAATGGCGAGTAAGAAAATCTTGGATTTACATGTTCTAATATGTCCCATACAATTCTTGTTTCATATATTTCATATCAACTTTAATTTAGCTTTCAGATTTCAAACTTTAATAAAAACACACTTTGTTACGAATCCGTAATAAATACTTTTTGGTATGTAGTTATTTTAAATTTCGAACAATGACGTAATACCAACTCAAGGTTGAAATCTATTTATTTATCTTAACTCGTCTCGCCATTGGAATAGACATTTCGGAAATTGACTAAATTTTTTTTTGGACCATATGACATATATTACTCTGATCCCAATGTAAGTAGCTTAAGCACTTGTGTTATGGGAAATCAGAAGTAACGACAGTACCACAAACACCCAGACCCAAGACAACATAGAAAACTAGTGAACTTTTCTATACATCGACTCGACCGCCCACTACTCGACCACGGTAGTCATCAAAGTGTTTTAAATGTATTATTACATCTTATATAACAAAATCAAGCATAACATACAGATTTTCGACAAATCGCTAATCTACAAAAGCTGAGATCGCTTCATACTGAAATTAATTCATATGTGAAAAATTACATACACAACTTAGATATAACATCGGCAAATTCAATAAAACCGATACTACAGATTTATACAACCAATAGAAATAGCTCCCTATCGCGCCATTCGACGCTATTCGTCGCTATAGATTCTCGCGTCAGTTCAACCCGAGAAAGCAAGTGCATGTAAATCGACGTCAAATTGACGAATATATTAGGTGATATGATATTACAAGTTATTACGTTTGTGTAAAGATCATATTCGCATAAGAAATAAATATTGATAATTTGGGAGAGCGTGCTTATTTCGGATGTGATCGGTTTTACGAATTTTGCCGATGCTACATCTAAGTTGCGTCGTACTATACGCGTCTACGATTCGAATGAAAATGTCTTTATGTTAATAAAATAGTAACTAGCAACGTATTTAATTATGTAAAACATGTACACGTGACATGCACATGTTTCGTAATAACATAACCTATCCGTAGTTATTTTCATAAACACCAGTCTTTTATCAGACGATTGATAAGGAAAATTAAGCACCCCTATTTGTATATATATAAAATATCAATCAATTGATACTATTACAGTAATTCGATCGTCATTCATTCTACTACCAACCGTAAGTTTTTTTAATGATGTTATAAAAAACATTTGAAAATCATATTTTCTTATGTTTTTTTTTTAAACGAGGTAGCACATACCTATACATTTATGGAATATATTAGAATGACATATTAAGGAGGTCGAAAGGTCAACGACCTGTATTACCATGTAAATTGTTAAAGGAGGTCGCATGCTGAGTCTTTATAATAAAAATTGAAATTGGAACTTTGGTACATACTTTTCAGAAACATCTGCAGAAATGACATACATGCGTGGAATTTAAATATTTAAAATATTTAAAAATCAACTCTATAGGCAAGACTGCTAGGTTCAAATTTGCAAAGCTATTTTAATCTTTAAAAATTTTCATAATGTGTTTGCAAATTTCAACCTTACGGTGTAAACTATAAAGTCGATTATTAATATTAATGTTATCAGTCCGCTCTAAAAGATTATAAGTCTTCGTACAAGTCTAAAGCATACATTGAAATATCGGAACATATTTATTTCGATCTCTATTACATACGACATACGATCTAATTTTGCATGTACAGAAAGCGAGATGCGATTTTCAATCTTATGCTTATAAATATAACATTTAAAGTTGCATAACATAACTTACATCTAACATTTAGATTCGCTGAGATGTAGTTATACCAAATTCACTATCCCTACCAGACAATTACATTTACAAAAAGACAGCCCCATACATTCCTACAAATGACTCGAAAATCTTAATTACATACCAAAAATAATAACATTTTTCCTCAGTTTCTAAAACAAATTCTCGGAGAGATTGGAACATTATAGAGAATAAACAAAAGCGAATACATATATAGCCAGTAGTGTATAGTAATTAACCAAGTGACAAAACGTCAATTATTCATAATCAAAGTGAAAGCACTTTGGACGTTTTAATAATAACGTGGTTTCACAATATCATGTATTCGCTTTTGATATCATATTTGCTTTTGTTGCTTCACTATAATGTTACGCGCGCTCCATCCTTGTTATTATTTTTATATTTCACAATAATATCCAATTAGATACACTAAGTAACGTCTCATAATAATAATTCATGTCTTTATTTTTTTTAAGCGAATCGTATTTTTTAATGAGCAATTATAATTGAAAAAAAAAAATACAATATATTATGATGTACACAATCATTAAGCTTTGATTATTTGACAGGACTAGATGTATTGTCTTTGGTGCTATTACATAAAGGCCATAGACAATAGTCCTAAATTACATACAGAGCTATGACGATTTTGTTTAATAAGATAGGTATAGGTATGATTACCGCCCATAGAAACATACATACTATAGAAACTCTCACTCACTCACACACACATACCCAATACAAATATATATATATTTCGTGAAATAATATGGCGGATGCCGGGTGGTGGGGGGCACTTAACGTTCAACCAATCAGCGTGCGAGATGTATCCGTTCCCATTGATAGATTACAATATAGCAAAATATAGTGCGTCATTCGTTAGATAACAATCTATCTCGTTAGATTGTAATCTAACGAATTTTGTACTCTTACCGTGACATAAATATATACAAAAAAAAAATTAGAATTATATAATATGTGTTCATTCCTATCAGATAAGCCGAACGATTGTGTACATCAGAATCGAAAATAAATTCATTTCATATGAAAAAGCGTTTGTGCTTAATTTAGTTTCACTTTTGCGATATCGCTAGGATTTTGCTTATGGTGCAATTTTTTTGGCAAATAATAATAACTTAATTGTTTGATATAATCACCTCTAGCTACTTAGATAGCGTCGTGCGTGCCAATCGAAAATAACTCCTATTTCTATTGAAAGAGGTTCTAATAGAAGAATAGGAGTCGCTCCTGAGCGGTTCCAGAGAGCAGTCTCCAGCCGCGCTTGATGTTCAGGTACTGGATGACAGCGCGCACGCAGATTAGGATACCTGTAAATATGATTGTATTTTTAGAAAAGGGTTGCCAGAATTAAATTAAAAAAAATGATACTAAGGATAGTTTTACATTTCATTTAAGTGCTGTTATAGACTTCAATGACTTTGTGACTTTACTCAATACTGTTAATTTCAAACTGTTGGGCTAAGGCCTCTTTTCCGTTTTGAGGAGAAGGTTTGGAGTACATTCCAGCATGCTGCTCCATAGCAGGTTGATGGATACATATTAGTCACATGCAGGTTTCTTCACGATGTTTTCCTTCACAGCCGAGCACGAGATGAATTTAAACTCAAATTAAGCATATGGACGATTAGTGGTGCTTGTCTGAGTTTGAACTAGTAATCATCAATTAAAATGCACATGTTCCAACCACTGTGTAATTAAATCTGTCTGAATTTCCTAGACAAGTAATCACAGAATCTCACCGAAAGCCATAATGAGCCACCAGAGCCAGGAGTTCTCGTGCGAGGCGAGCTCGGTGGAGTGCTTGACGATGAGCGTCCACTTGGCGAGCGACAGGCCGAAGCCGGCCAGCGCGCCGTAGCGACTCGCCACCGTGTGGCAGAAGCACATCAGCAGCAGGAAACCGATCCAGTTGAATAGGAACGCCACTGGTGACCATAACATAAAATAATGACTTTCGCTTCTCAATTTATTTTGATAATGTTTTTTTTTTATTTTGATAATGTTGTTTTTTTTTATGGTATAGGTTGGCGTACGAGCATATGGGCCACCTGATGGTAAGTGGTCACCATCGCCCATAGACATTAACGCTGTAAGAATTATTAACTATTCCTTACATCGTCAATGTGCCACCAACCTTGGGAACTAAGATGTTATGTCCCTTGTGCCTGTAGTTACACTGGCTCACTCACCCTTCAGACCGGAACACAACAATACTGAGTACTGTTGTTTGGCGGTAGAATAACTGATGAGTGGGTGGTACCTACCCAGACGGGCTTGCACAAAGCCCTACCACCAAGTACCACCATGTTATGTATGTACGCAAAAACATAAATGATTTTTCCAAAAATTGTGACGTACATTCCATTAATACTAGGAACAAGAATAAACTTGTTATGCCTAGTACCCGATTACACAGGGTTAGTAACTCTTTTTTGGGGCAATGTATACGTTTTTACAACAGGATCCCAGAAAACGTTCAACAATTATCAATTATAAAATTCAAAAGAATCGTTAAAGAGCGTTTGTGTGCTAAAGGATTTTACAGCACTAATGACTTTCTAGTTGACTTCACACCTTGGGAATGAGATGATCGCCTCCAGGTTATTTCAAGTAACAAGAATACGTTTATTACTGTAAATTGACATTATAAAAAAAAAAAACCCGCTGAGTTTCATTCGCCGGTTCTTCTCAGGTCTGAGGTATTATATTCCGAACCGGTGGTAGATTTTCGACAATCAATAAGAAAGTGTAAACACTTCTATTTTGAATAAAGGTTTTTGACTTTGACGTTGACTTTGACCACTAAAAGTCAAAGCTATTGACTAAGGACTTTTTATAACATAGTCATCCACTATGAAAGAATTTTCCAAATTTCTTTTATTAAGAGGGGAAATTAGATCGTCTAAAAATTAAAGCTTTTCATTTTGATTACTTCAAATAACTTTGGCTGAGATTTAAATATTAAAAACAATACACTACAGGCGATAAATAATTCCATCATTAAGTAAATAAAACTAATCTTAGCTTGTTGGTTAAGCTTTGTGCAAGCCCGTCTGATTAGGTACCAACCACTAATCATATATTCTACCACTGAGCACAGACACTTTGTATTTATATGTTCCGCTTTCAAGCTTGAGTAAGCCAGTATGACTACAAATACAAGAGCCATAGTAACTGGAATTCCCAAAAACTTTGAGGAGAAATGACTAAAATTTCTTCCGACGCCAATAGTGGTGACTTATTCCCATTAGATAACCTATCTACCAGTCCGCCTAGCTATTACATAAGCATCCGATTGTTAGGTCAAGGACTCCTTTTTTTGAGGAGAATATTCCAAAATTTTCATCCAAACTATTCTGTTTTCAAGACATTTTCCTTCGAGCACGGGCCGAATGAGAATCACAAATTAAGCGTATGAAATAAACTCAATTGTTTCCCCGGGGTTTGAATCCGCAGTCATCGTTTAAATACTACGTGTCCTAACTAATGACCCATATCTGGTCCCAAGTATTAAATTGCTCATTAAACATGTCATTACAAATCAACTAGTGGAACTTTCGATCGTTAATTATTAATGGACGAATGCGTTATGAGGGTCGAGGTGAGACATATGAGCATGTTCCAAATGCCATCTATATATAATATTTTAGTTTAGAAAATAGGCATACTTGCAAACAGACCATATGATGGTATAAAGCCAATGCCAATTTGAGGAGAAAAGACAAAATTTGGTATTGAAATAATGCTATATTTTGAATATCGACGGAGTTGTTATCGCTTGTTGGGAAGTAAAATTAAAGTAAAATTAAAGCATATCAGTTGTTAAATGGAATAGTGATGTAATATAAAATCGATATGTATTTATCGAGAACTGTTCGTGATAATATAGCAGAACTATTAGCAAATCACATGGAATAAGTAAATTTACGGTTAAATTATAATGTTTCATTGTATGTCCTTAGACGTGTTGTTGGGTTTCTGTTGTTAATGTGTTATGTAGCTGTATATGCATTATATACAGATAACATAACAATCATTATTTTAGAATTGCAATTAACGAGAAACACTTTTAGGACATATGTTCATAGCATTAAAATTTGTGTTGAACTAAGATTACTTATTGAAATAAAACTAGTTTTAACGGATTTAAATCGCGTAGGTATATTCAGTCTACCCGTGACCACGTACGCTGTAAAGTGCTCGAAACGTCGGGATGATAAAAATAATTAATATACGCGATTTAAATCCGTTAAAACTAGTTTTATTTCAATGTGTAATAATGGCGAAAATCTAAGACAACATTATAAGATTACTTATTTATCAACTAGGAATGTATTTCATCAGCTGAATTCCTGTTTGCCAATAACAGAGTCCTCTCTTTTACGAAGACCCATCTTGGTGCTCTATACACCACCTCGAATCGATTATAAATTATTGAGGATTGACTATATCATAATATGACGATATTAAATTGAGCCTGTAATCTTAGGCCAAACCGATTGATCTCCATCGTGTCTTCTACAGCACTTGTGACATTGGCGAAATAATCTATGCTTTCTCGACACAAATAAAAATCACAAATAATCAAAAAAGGCAGTTTAAAATGTTACTCTTTGATGATAAAACATCACGATACAAAGATCAGTAGCTATTTAATAATACAAAACTAATATTCGTTTTTCTAGAGACTAGAGTGTCTAGAAAGTTTTGTTCATAATATATAACGTATGTGTATCTGTCATGTCTGCATCTTTGCAACTTTTTGGCGCGATGCCATATAACTAGTTAAGCGTAGCACATTAAATATGATTGTGACATTTTTATTCGTTCTGTACATAAATAAAGCAAGGCAAAGCCAAGTGGGCTTTTACAAGCACTTTTGAATCGTCATTTAACAATTAAGTGAAGCTACCACCGGTTCGGAAAGTAGATTCTACCGAGAAGAACCGGCAAGAAACTCAGTACTTACTCTATTTCAACATTTAAAAAATATCATGTTAGTTACTAAAATTATTTTAATTAATATATATATATACAGCTTATTTTTTCGTTGAAAAATAACAAGTAAAAATTTTTTTTTTTCAATAGAATAGCTAAAATTGTTTTGAATTACGAAGCAAATTAGAAAATCAGTTATAATAGAGGGTAATAACTATGACATAAATAAAAATCCGGCTGTAATCTCGTTAAATAATACAAATTAAAACAATTGAACACTCGAATTTTGACTTAAATGTGTGTCGATTACAATTTTCAGTCAATTTAAATAATGTAAAATCCCAGACACAGTTGCTGTTTGATAGTAGAACTGCCCCATACACATTACACACCAGGCGCGGTCTACTAACAGTTTAGTCACAGAAAGATTGTGTCGCGACTCTTGAAATTTTTTTTTTAAAAATCAATATACGATAATCCAGCTATTGATTTATGGTGTTATTTCGTAATTATGTATATTTTCGTCATTTATATACATGCCGAACATCAAAAGTTTAATAAGGTTTTTTATACATGCTGGCAACGTCAATGTGACGTGAAAAATCACGTGAAAACCGTAAAACGACATAATAGGCCATTTGACTGGTTTTTAAAATCTATTTTATATTATTAAGTAGAAGTTAAGGAACCCAGTAAAGGTTGATTTTTTTATTTCTAGTACATATTTGCCGAAAGCCCTACTTGGACAATATGGCGCTGTAATGGGGTCGGTGACGTCACTTTCCTGTATTTTAATCTGTGGTACATATAGCAGGTTTACAAGAAAGTGACTTTATCATAAGCCCGGCCAATCAGGAGCGTTTTGTGTCACGTGACAAACGTTTGAAAAAATGCATTATTTATGGGTTTTTGAATAAATTAATTATTATTTTCAACTTTCGGTAGTAAATAACCACTTTTAAACTACCATAAAAATATACACTGATTACAATAATTCACAATTTATTTTTCGCATTGTCAAATAGCCTATTGATGGGAATATCGAAAAAATATATTACTAAAGTGAACGACAAGATTTTCGGATATCCCCACGTCCTCCACGTTACTCGTTATGTATATGTCACCGTAAAACTGTAAATACTGTTAGATAATAATCTATCTCGCGAGATTGTGTACTGTCGAAAGACTTTGAACCGTCACATACTGTTTACAATATAAAGCATTACTTTTAGGTAGATTATAATCAGTCGAAGTAAATTTCAGTTAAATTATAAAATCTCTAACCTAACCGAATTATTAAGAACTATCGAAATTGCATGTCTTTTATTTTAAGTTGTATAAACGTTCACAACCTGCAGATAGTTTTCAATCTCACGAAATAGATTGTAATCTAACGATGTTTGTAATCTTATAGTGTCATATATATAGGTAAGTAGAGATATAATTAGTTATGTGCATATGGAATGGGATACGTACCGAAAAACGACGTGAGGAACATAATGTCGGTACCGAGCAGGCTGTTCTCGGGGTCGAGCGCGTCGGCCGCGCCCTCGGGCGGCTCCACCGTCACGAACGCGGCGATCGTCGGGTGGCTCGCCGCCGGGATCTGCCCCCGCACACACCAATAACATTCACTCACCTTGCCTTTACTTGCACTTTGCTTTGCGGGTCGATTCCACAACAAATTGGTATAAAGTTATAGCTGTAGTGGAAGTTACAATCAAATTCAGCCAAGTCATCTGACAGTTGTAGCTGTGCAAGTAAGTGGCCGGGATCTGGCCGCGCACACACCGTTAACATTCATTCACCTTGCCTTTACTTGCACTTTGCTTTGCGGTCGATTCCACAACAAATTGGTATAAAGTTATAGCTGTGTGGAATGTAGTGGAATCGCCCTTCAGTTACAGCCAAGTTAAGTTAAGCCAAGTTTTAGCAATGCTCCAGTAGGTGTAAATGTAGAGTATCATATTGTATGTGGCGCTTGGTATATGTTTCAATGGGGGTAGATTGGTATATTTTTCATACTTGCTTTCTCACGATGTTTTCTTCACCAGCAAAACGTAATGCAATGAAAATTAAGCTAATGAAAATTCATAGAGCATCTATGAGCTCCGAATGCAATCAGATTAACGAAGTCTAATCAGTAAATAATTTCAGTTCTCACTAAGTATGCTAGAAATCATATACTAAATATAATAATAATCATCTGATAGTTATATAATATATGAACCAATTACCGCTTAGTTCATTTATGTAGGAAAGAAAAATGGATATACCTGGTGTAATCCCTCTCCTTCCATTTGCTTCTCACGCTGCACCTCTTCATACGTAGGCAGCTTGGAGTTAGCCGCCACGTCGTATGGTGGGGGAGCAGAGAAGTCTGCCTGCGGTGGTGGTATATCATGCATATTATCTGTAACAATATTAATATCATATTTAACTATATGAATATTATAAATGCGAAAAAAAAACTTTGTGTCTGTCTGTCGCTCATTTACGAACAAACCCCTGAACCGACTTCGGTGAAATTTTGGTATGATGTCGAGTCGAGGTGGCCCAGTGGTTAGAACGCGTGCGTCTTAACCGATGATTGCGGGTTCAAACCCAGGCAAGCACTGCTGTTTCATGTGCTTAATTAGTCTTTATAATTCATCTCGTGCTCAGCGGTGAAGGCAAACATCGTGAGGAAACCTGCATGTGACAAATTTCATAGAAATTCTGCCACATGTGGATTCCAGGTTTGGAATATGTTCCAAACCTTCTCCTCAAATGGAGAGGAGGCCTTTAGCGCAACAGTGGGAATTTACAGGCTGTTGTTATTGTTGGTATGATGTAAACTCGAACTCGAAGAATGAACATATATTGCCTAATACATGACAACTAATACACTAAAACGCGAACGAAACCGCGGGTGACTACTGGTTATCTATACATTAATGCGTAAAACAATAACTTTTGACGCATTCCTTTACCAAAATGACGCGGACGGATATGACATTCGACACAACTTTACGTAGGAGAAGTTCAAAGAAAATACTTTTTAAAAATATTCATAATAAATACATTTGAATGATAAAGAGAAAAATTACACACACTACAATATAATTAACAAATACATGATTATCTACATAATATTTAATATAAACCATTTATGGTTTATGTTTATACTGTCAATGAGATAATACAAATTATGTCAAACATGGAAATCATACGCAAATTCCTTTTTTATTTGTAGTAATGACAAGGTATCATCCCGTTAAGCCTCATTTTTCCCACATACATTTTGAATCAACGCATATTACATTTTATTAATTATTACTTATGGTCTAATTTCCAATTTGCCCATGGGCCACCACTAGTTATAAGAAATATTTATCCTAAAAGTTTTATAAACAAATTTACGATATTAAATAAGTTTATATTAAACCAAGCATTACTGATGACAAATACAGTATTTAAATACTCTTTTCCTCTAACATAACTATGTATTTAACATACTTAACTATATAAAAGTAATACATATATGTATGTATTAGTTACAAATGTAATATAAACAACACAGTTTAAAATGTTACTATATGATGTTATAATCCTACTAGTGACTACAATTTACCTATGGATTTTTGTAATCATATTAATTTTATTTCATTTGTGATTTATCAAATCTAATATGGCAGTATATGCTGCTGAAAGCAGGATCTTACAGAAACATGTTATGTCCCTTGTGGCTGTGGTTACACTGGCTCACTCACCCTTCAAACCGGAACACAACAATACTGCGTACTGTTCTTTAGCGGTAGAATATCTGATGAGTGGGTACCCTACCCAGGAGGGCTTGCACAGAGCCCTACCATCAAGTAATATAAAAAAATAAAGTCAATGATAACTCATATATAATGAGAATATAGAAGCAGATAGATGTGAAAAAAATTATAGCACTACCATTGAAACGATCATTGGTATTCCTGAAACAATTAGTTATTTAAAAATGCCTAAAAAAAGTAAAAACGATATCACCACTCCGCCATCACAGATAATAAAAAAAGTTGACGTCAATGGTTTCTTAACAAATTAATAACATTGTCATTGTTAAGAGAGACAATACAGCTGAATTTATTTTCAATTAAATTATTTTCGTTTACATCCAATCAAGCGTTAGAACAATAGCTGTGTACGCTATGACTAATCTTGCAAAATAAACGAGTTATCAATGATATGAGGATAAAAAAATATAAAACATACACATGAATCATAATTTTCTCTTTTTTTAAATTGTATTTTTTTTTCATGCCAGTATGTATAATATTTTTATTTAATGTAATTATTCTTTACTGGAAGTCATGTGTCTATGAAATAATTGTCTTATTAGAATCAGTTTACTATTTATGGATTTATTCAAGGCTTTTAATACCTTTTTAAGTAATATTAATAGGGAAAATGTAGGGTCAAGTTATAATATATACTTGTCAATAATTAACGTATG
Source organism: Vanessa cardui (assembly GCF_905220365.1). Lineage (NCBI taxonomy): Eukaryota > Metazoa > Arthropoda > Insecta > Lepidoptera > Nymphalidae > Vanessa > Vanessa cardui. The sequence goes on from NC_061141.1 coordinate 2,840,055, forward strand.
TTAGTACTATATTGAGCGTACATACAATATTGTGCGTATATTGAGCGTACATATACTTTTTTTTAATTGCATTGTGACTTACTGATATCAATAAACGGTGGAGGCATGTTATTGTCCATTGATGACGGCAATATGACCCGTAGGTGCGCCGTAGGACATAAATTATCAACTCGAGCCTGGCTCTGCAATGAAAATATAACTTTCACACATCGAGATATACGAAAGCAATTATATAAATAAACAATTAGACTCTGTCACATACCATTTTTTTAGTGTACACAAATATTTTCCCAAATGTTTGTCTTAAAATTATTTTTAAGGCTTTGGATGATCTTGGATACTAGTCACTGTACATTAGGTTAACGCACATTATTCAAGGTCTTTCTAATATGTTATCAGAGCAATCACACGAGAAATTGCAACGTACAATCCCACCTCTAACTTCGACCAACAAATAAATCATAGAAATTAGAATAGTCAATAGACAGACCGTGAACGTCAGACGATAGACAAAATTAGATTCACAGATAATAATTATGCATACGTTACTACTATATTTTTATATTTATTTAATTAAATGCATGTAAATAACAAATATGCTTTTGATATAATTGAAACTATATAATTTGTAAAAGTATTGCTAATAAATATCCATTCTCAATCAAAGATAACTATTAAAAAAAAAATATTTTTATATTTTCTATTATTAATCGCTACATATATTTTTATTTTGTAATTTATTTATAATATTTCATATAGTTAATTATAAAAAGTGAGTTGGTTTATATTTTACATGTAGCAACCCATCTATTTATATCATTGGCAATTGGCCTATGTCAAATTGTCAATTTCAGAACTCGGAAGTCGGAACACTGAAGAGAACTCGGTAGAAGAAAAATGAAATCGTTCTGTTTATTTTAGTCGAGTAAAGAGTTTATTTTTATATAAGAATAGAATATTTATATTTATTTAATACCTAACATTTCTAGCCAACATGAAAAGTGCATTAATGGTGGCTGAAAAGCCATCGTTAGCCCAAAATCTTGCCAATATTCTTAGTAATGGCAAATGCAATACCAATAAAGGTTTGTTTTCATAAATTAGTTCTGCTTGTTTTTATTTTATAAAATGAGGCTATGAATTATATCTAATTATTAATATTCTTAGGTTCAAATTCAGCCTGTGCGATACACGAATGGAATGGCACATTTAAGAATGAACCGGTCCGATTTAAAATGACGTCTGTATGTGGGCATGTAATGACTTTGGACTTCACCGGTAAATATAACAACTGGGATAAAGTTGACCCCATTGAACTGTTCAGCTGTCCAACAGAGAAGAAAGAAGCAATGCCCCGTCTCAGGATACCCGCGTTTTTAGCCCAGGAGGCAAGAGGCTGTGACTTTCTTATTTTGTGGTTAGATTGTGATAAAGAGGGTGAAAATATCTGTTTTGAAGTAAGTATATGACAAACAAAGCATGCTGAATTGTAGAATATAATTTTTGTTTCTAATATGGGTAGACAAGTAAATTTACTTGTTATTTACTATAATTATACCTATTACCTGTGCTAAGCAGTCACCGAGGCCTATAGACATTATTGTTGAACAGTTTTAGCTATTTCTTCCTTCACTAATGCAACGCTAACTTTGGTAACACACTTTTATGACCCTTGTGTCCATACTAATACAATACAAATTCCCGTGACACCTAATGCTTAGAAGTTCTTGTACTTTGCTTTCAGGTCATGTCCTGTGTCCAGCCATACATGAAGGGAGATGTCTTTTCCCCTCAAGTGACATATCGAGCGCGTTTCTCTGCTATCACAGATAAAGATATAAAGGCAGCCATGTTGAATCTCGTTAGGCCTAATGAAAATGAGTCTCGCAGTGTGGATGCACGGCAAGAACTTGATTTACGTATCGGTTGTGCATTTACACGATTTCAGACAAAGTATTTTCAAGGTAAGTAATGCAGGTGTGCTAAATATATAGGACTCCCAGACTATGTGTGTGCAATATAACTTTCAACTTAAGACTTCTTTATATATACATATTATTAAAGTTATTAATTTTGGGATAGTTACTGCGTTTTTTGTTAGTTGGAACTCAATCTGCCAGATTGAGCTTAAAAAACGTGGTAAATATCTTAAAATTAATAACTGTAATAATAAAAATAACTATGTTAATTTAAAATTCTTTCTATCTCTTTATTTATTACTGTAGTCGATAAAATTTCTGCTAAATATTGATTAAGGTTCATTGTAACTACTATATATCTAACTACTATACTATAACCCAGTGGTAGAGCAATCAATGACAGTTCAATGCTATTTAAAATCAAACTAATTGAAACCGATACCCATAGATAGTTCGATGGGTGAACAGCAAACAAGTGTCTGCATTATCCCTTACAAATAAATACTTTTTATATCTACTATCTTTTAAAAGATTTATATTGTAATCACATTCTGATACCTTTATTTATTTCTATACTTGTGATATCTCTATTAAACGTAGATTTAGGTTAATTGTGACTGCTCCTCTACTCCAATGCTAGGGCAAACTAAGACGGTTTCATGTTATTTAAAATCAAAGAGTACCCTAAATGAAACTGACTATATAGATTATTGCATCTGAACAAACAAATATCTGCTCAATATACTAGTAGAGAAATTAATTTTATTTAAGCATATTATTGTTTCTATAATAAAATTCCGCAGACATTTAAAAAAGGCATATTATTCTATACAACATTTTGTAGATGATAAAAAAGGTTGGAATTAATACCTGTTGACTTCCAGGCAGGATACATTACATATAGTACGACACAACTTAGATGTCGTATCGGCAAAATTCGTAAAAACGATCACATCCGAATTAAGTACGCTATCCCAAATTATCAATATTTATTTCTCACGCGAATATGATCTTTGCACAAACGTAATAGCTTGTAATATCATATGACATAATATATTCGTCAATTTGACGCGTCGATTTACATGCACTTGCTTTCTCGGGTTGAAATGATGTGAGAATATATAGCAATGAATAGCGTCGAATGGCGCGATACGGAGCTATTTCTATTGGTTGTGTAAATCGGCAGTAATCGGTTTTATTTTCATTCCATTGCATTTTCCGATGCTACATCTAATTTGTGTCTTACTATACATATATACTATTTAAATAATAATATAAAAATAATTGAACCAGTGGTAGCTTCACTTAATTGTTAAATGATGATTCAAAAGTGCTTGTAAAAGCTCACTTGAATAAAGTTTATTTTGATTTAGATTTATAAATGTTTTCTTGCAGGCAGATATGGTGACCTCGATGCATCCCTTATATCCTATGGTCCATGCCAAACACCGACTCTGGGGTTCTGTGTCCAACGTCATGACGAGATTCAGACCTTCAAACCGGAAACCTATTGGGTTTTACGAGTGACAGCTTCGACGAGTGAGGGCCGTGAACTACCATTGGAATGGAAACGAGTCAGGAGTTTCGAGAAAGACATTGCCAATATGTTCCTCGCTGGTATTAAGGAAATAAAAGAGGCTACGTAAGTGTGGTAAACTGTAATACTTCTATTTTTATTTATTGGTAAAATGGGTGTCTGTATATATATTTGACGAACTCCATGGTCGAGTGGTGTGTACACCGGTTTTCATGGGTACGCCACTCTGAGGTCCCGGGTTCGATTCCCGGCCAAGTTTTATATTACCATTAGTTTTCTATGTTGCCTTGGGTCTGGGTGTTTGTGGTACCGTCGTTACTTCTGATTTCCATAACACAAGTGCTTTAGCTACTTACATTGGGATCAGAGTAATGTATGTAACTACAGGCACAAGGGACATAACATCTTAGTTCCCAAGGTTGGTGGCGCATTGACGATGTAAGGAATAGTTAATATTTCTAACAGCTTCATTGTCTATGAGTTATGGTGACCACTTACCATCAGGTGGCCTATATGCTCGTCCACCAAGCTATACCATATAAAAAAAAATGTGATGTTGTCTCATATTTATTTATATTTATTAACCGACTTCAAAAAAAGGAGGAGGTTCTCAATTCGTCGGGGCCTTTTTTTTTTTAAATTATATATCTCATTGCTCTCACCAGCCCGTGAAATTTTGTTACTTAAAAAAATATAGACCTCATCAAGAATAAAAGAAACAAATTAAAGTAAAAGTTAGTGAAGATTATAATTTTAGTATATATTTTTTTAAAATAGTGTAATAAACGTGCAAGCCAAAGAGAAGGTAAAGCCTCGACCCACAGCACTCAACACCGTGGAGTTGATGAGAGTGGCCAGTGCTGGTTTGGGCATGGGGCCACACCATGCTATGCAGGTATATATAACAATACAACTATATCCCAAACGATAAGGCTTGACCAGTGGCGGATTTACCAATAGGCTAAGTAGGCTGTGGCATATGGCGGAAAATTTAGCCCATGTTTTTATCCTAGAGAAACAATAGGCTATTTGATAATTCGAAAAATGAATTGTGAATTATTGTAATCACTGTATATTATGAGTTTAAAAATGATTATTTACTAACGAAAGCTGAAAATAATATGTACTTAATTTATTCAGAAATCAATAAATAAAAATGCATTTGTTCAAACGTTTGTCACGTGACACAAAACGCTCCTGATTGGCCGGGCTTATGATGAAGTCACTTTCTTGTAAACCTTGCTTTTCTACTATATGTACCACAGATTAAAATACAGCAAAGTGACGTCACCTTTGCAGCGCCATTATTGTCGAAGTAGCGTTTTCTTGCGTTATTTAAATATGAATTTTTTTATATGATATTTTTCGGCAAATATGTACTAGAAATAAAAAATTCAACTTTTACTGGGTTCCTTAACCTCTACTAAATAATATAAAATGGATTTTAAAAACCAGTCAAATAGCCTATTATATGTAATACACATTACGTCTATAATTCGTATACTCGTCACTACATAGCGGGTTGCAAACGTTATCTAGTAAATATAATAACAGGAAAAAGCCGATGTAATGAGGTCGATAGAACACAGATCATAAAGTTGTAATTTCAGAATATATGTAATTAATGTGAGTGGGAACTAAACTAACTAATTGAATTTCAAAAATCGCAAAAAAAAGCGGCAAATTTATAATTCTGCCACTGGGCTTGACTTTAAATGTCTTGCATTGAATGAAAGGTATAATTAGCCGAATTATTGCGTCTGTGTGCGTGTGTGACGTCATCTATCCAATGATAAATCTTTGCTTAAAATACGTCTTAAATCAACTCTTGCAACCTATGTGGGAAGAGTCAGTTTGACTCCATTCTAATTAGGACAACATTGGTCACAAAAATCATACCTGCTTACTTCAAGAAACTATAATTGTTTACGAGACGTATTTCAGCATAATTTCTCCTCGTAAATTGAAAAAAAAAAAATGAAATGAAAAAAACATTTTTTATTTTTTTTGCAACATCCACAGGCTCGCAGACGCCCGTGCCTTTTTTTACATTTTATTTATACTAGACATCAGCAGATCTTCGCTGGATTTCATTATTGTCCTTGTAAAATAATATATACATAATCTATAATAAATAATATATAATAAAAAAATATGTAGCAGTATATGCGTAATTCTAATTACTACAATCCAGCGGGTCCGCGCTTGATCAGAGACAGTACCTCGGCGACTGATATCGCGTTTATGTATAGATGTCTTGTTGTGCTCGAAAAAACCATTTAATTTAGCGTTTTTCAACATAGTTGCTGAGCTCTGATGTATAACTGTAATTTAATATTGTTTGGAAATCACAAAAGAAACAGCAGAATAAATAAAATCTATGTTTACATAAACTTTTTTCCAGATAGCAGAGCGACTCTACACTCAAGGCTATATTTCATATCCCAGAACTGAAACGACGAGCTATCCAGAAAACTACGACTTAATGTAAGTTCATCAAGATAATATTTTACGAGACGAGCGGTTTCTATTCGTAAAATTGGGCTGTGCTGACCAAAATCAAAATCAAAATATACTTTATTCAAGTAGGCTTTATTAAGAAACGCTTGGCCCTTGGAGTAGTGGTGCAAAAAGCTTCATCAGAAGTATAACACCTCGCCTCATTGCCTCCACTGGTGACAGGAGGGCTGGTTCGTTTTTTGCTCAGATGATCGGAATTGCGATTCAACGGGGAAATGCTGCTAGCATTCTTGCCACCATTACACGCTGTCAAGATTTATACAGTAACTAGTTTTAGTTCATATTTGTATATGTTTAAGCATTTAATGTTGTTAATTCTTATGTTAATAAAGTACATCAAACTTTGTACTTAAATTATTAGTAGGCTTTTGAATAGTCAATTAACAACTATATTAAGTGAAGCTACCACCGGTTCGGAAAGTAGATTCTACCGAGAAGAACCGACAAGAAACTCAGTAGTTACTCTTTTTCAACATTAAAATATACAGTCATGTTAGTTAAATACAATTATATGCAAGTAATATATCCTGGCTGAAAGTCTGTATAGTCTTGTATTGAATAATATTAACCATTAGTAACTTTATCATTAGTTTTCTATGTTGTCTTGGGTCTGTGTGTTTGTGGTACCATCGTTACTTCAGATTTTCCATAACACAAGTGCTTCAGCTACTTACATTGGGTTCAGAGTAATGTATGTGATGTTGTCTCATATATTTATTTATTGTTTAACAAAGTGTCTTTTACAAATGATTTAAATTTATGACCCGTTCCTATTCTCTATAAAATATTGGTGTTTACAGGGGTACGCTACGTCAGCAACAGAACTCGTCCAAGTGGGGCGCTGAGGTTCGCGCCATCATCGCTAATGGTATCAGCAAACCCAAGAAAGGCCACGACGCAGGGGACCATCCTCCCATCACACCCATGAAACCAGCTAGTAAGCTTATATGTTTTAGTTTTGGAAGGCAGATGAGGAAATGATAATGTCTAATCCCCTCTTAATCAATCAAATCAAATAAAAATAAACTTCAAGTTTTTTACAAGCATTTTTGAATCGTCATTTTCAATTACAGTAGCGGCACGCTATGATGGCCGTTTTGACGTTTACCCGCTCATGAAGTTTCGTATTTAATAAATAATTACATCAAACGAGCAAATTGTTGTTCTTTATTGTCAATAGTGACGTGCATCAATCTACAAATATTAGGGTACCGCGAAGATAACTTTTTTTTTTTTTTTTGTAAACCTGTACGTCACACACTCACACTCGACCTCGTAGTGGGTGTTATATCTGTGTTGACAGTAATTTTTCTGTTTTATAAATTATTTATTTTATTTTATTTATATATGTTACATGAACTTATAATTAATGTGAGTGACTATAGCAGTGAGAATGAAGCAGCAGTATGGACGACTCCGATTAAATATAGCCACTAGTGTTTTTGGTTTCATTTTTGTATCAATTTATTTCTTGTATGTAATGTGTTTATAAAGTTATTCATTCTAATTCCAATTTTTGATTTAAATTAATTTCGTTCGAATATATTACTTAAACTTATTTTATATTTTTTTTATTAATTATTTTTAATCAGATACTACTTGCAAAAAAAACAAAGATATGAATATATTATATCGATAATAAATTTACATTTCACATCACTTTTTTCATGTGTCAAAACGGCTATCGTATCTTGCCGCTAGTATAAGTGAAGCTACCACCGGTTCGGAAAGTAGATTCTACTGAGAAGAACCGGCAAGAAACTCAGTAGTTACTTTAACATTTAAAAAATACAAAGTCATGTTAATTAAATACAATAATTTAAATTAATATATCCTGCTTGGAAGTCAACAGTTATTAACTGCACGCTTTTATATTATATATATTTGATTGGATTCTATTCTCAAATCAAACCAAATCGCTTAAGTACAGGTTTATAATTTGCGTGAAATTATAAACCTGTACTTAACCAATTTCTATTATTGTGACTCACTCAGACTACCTCAGGATTTGTATGTAATCCCATGTATTATTTCGTTTTTTTTGATAACCAAGTCTGATCTTATCAGTTGGAAAATTAGTATCCCAACAGTATGGTGTTGTAGAACTATTCTTAATATTAAGAAATCATATTTGTATAGTACGTCACAACTTAGATGTAGCATCGGCAAAACTCGAAATTCGAAAAGGTTTTTTTGAGTTTGTCGATGCTACATACAATTAATGAGTTTATGATCGATAGCACACCTTGGGAATGAAACGATCGCCTCCTGGCTATTTCATCTCATATTAAATTGTTTATATAATATATGAGTCAAACAAAAAATAAAATAAAACCGCTGAGTTTCTTTCGCCGGTTCTTCTCAGGTCAGGGTATTTTCTTTTCCGAACCGGTGGTAGTGTTTCAATTGACCATCAATAAGAAAGTGTAATGCTTCTTTATTGAATAAAGTTATTTGAGTTTGAGTTTGAAAACATCTAAGTTGTGTGGTGCTATACCTTGTTCAGAGTCAAGATGGCCCAGTGGTTAGAACGCGTGCATCTTAACCGATGATTGCGGGTTCAAACCCGGGCAAGCACCGCTGATTCATGTGCTTAATTTGTCTTTATAATTCATCTCGTGCTCAGCGGTGAAGGAAAACATCGTGAGGAAACCTGCGTGTGACAAATTTCATAGAAATTCTGCTACATGTGTATTCCACCAATCCGCATTGGAACAGCGTGGTGGAATATGTTCCAAACACTCTCAAAGGGAGAGGAGGCCTTTAGCCCAGCAGTGGGAATTTACAGGCTGTTGTTGTATACCCTGTTCGGTCAGGCATTTTGACAGTGTTGCTTTCTCTCTCTCTCCAGCGGAGTCTGAGCTAGAGGGCGATATGTGGCGTATCTACGACTACGTGACGCGTCACTTCATAGCGACTCTCTCGAGGGACTGCAAGTACCTCTCAACGGTGATAACATTCCAAGTGGGATCGGAAACCTTCACGTACACTGGGAACACGCTCGTGGACGCTGGTTACACGGAGATAATGCATTGGCAGGTTAGTACAATACGACAAACTCAATGAGAATGAATGAAAATGTGGATTAAAATATAACTGTAAAGCATATAGTTTAGTTGAATAAAGTAATTTGGAATTTCTACTAAGAATTTGCAAGTAGGAGTTTGGAGGCTTCCATGAACCTGTATAGTACGACACAACTCAGATGTAGCATCGGCATATTCATACAACGAATAGACATACCTCCTTATAAAGCCATTCGATGTGGTATAATACGACACAACTCAGATGTAGCATCGCCAAATTCATACAACCAATAGAAATAGCTCCTTATAAAGTCATTCGATGCTATTCGTCGCTATAGATTCTCGCGTCAGTTCAATCCGAGAAAGCGAGTGAATGTAAATCGACGTCAAATTGACGAATATATTAGGTCATATGATTTTACAAGTTATTACGTTTGTGTAAAGATCATTTTCAGTTAAAAAATAAATATTGATAATTTGGGATAGCGTACTTTATTCGGATTTGATCGGTTTTACGATTTTGCCGATGCGACATCTGAGTGGTGTCGTACTATACAGGTTCATAGAAGCCTCCAAACTCCTATGGTACTTGCAAATTATTGGTAGAAATGGTCAAAAACTAAATTTAACTGTAAGATTAAAATATTACAACTTTTAGTGACGTATATGTAACTAGTGACCCGCCCCGGCTTCGCACGGGTGCATTACTAATACTAAATATACTACAAAATTTGTTTACGACATCACATTACAAACTTCTAAAATTATCAGTGTTTCTTTACTATATTGTCCATGTATTATATACCAAAATCTTCCTCTCGAATCAGTCTATTTATTAAACCGTATCAAAATCCGTTAAGTAATTAAAATTTACGCATACATAGACGGTAAGCGACTTTGTTTTATACTATTTATTTATTTATTTATTATTAAGATACACCATCGACTTATCATAATAACTAACACAATATTATAATGCACTAAATATACAATTCAGTATGATTTGCCTTTACAGGTGTATTGTTGGCATTTGTTTGTGTACGATTACATGATGCTATTAAAGTATCATCTAAATAGTATAAAACTAAAACAAAACAAAATAAAATAAAAGCTCGGTGCAAATAAAGTTAAAAATTAAGAATTAAACTAATAACAATATTAATCCACTTAATCTAGGTGAGGTAGAGAAGTAAAGTGCAACAAATAATTATTAACTATTACTATAATCATTCTTCGTCATAAATAACATCTAAACACTTTCTAACAAATTTGGCACAATCTTATTTGGCACTATGTTTCCAGGCCTTCGGTAAAGACGAGTTCGTGCCAATCCTCGCCGTGGATGACGTCCTCCGCGCTCATGACCACCGCCTTGTGGAGTGCCAGACCTCCCCGCCGGACTACCTTACCGAGTCAGAGGTACCGTCGATACCATATTTAATGCTTAATAGTTTGATGTCATATGTTATGATCGATAGCACACCTTGGGAACGAAACGATCGCCTCCTGGCTATTTCATCTCATATTAAATTATTTATATAATATATGAGTCAAACAAAAAATAAAATAAAACCGCTGAGTTTCTTTCGCCGGTTCTTCTCAGGTCAGGGTATTTTCTTTTCCGAACCGGTGGTAGTGTTTCAATTGACTATCAATAAGAAAGTGTAATGCTTCTATATTGAATAAAGGAATTTGAGTTTGAGTTTATTGAGAAAATGAAACGATTCTAGGTGATCACTTTAATGGAGAAGCACGGTATCGGCACGGACGCGTCAATCCCGGTGCACATAAACAACATCTGTCAGCGGAATTACGTCAACGTCGGCAGCGGCCGGAGACTCGTCCCCACCAGCCTGGGAGTGGTACTGGTGCACGGATACCAGAAGGTATATATATATACTAGCTTTTGCCCGCGACTTCGTTCGCGTGGACTTCAGGTTTCGTCCCGTCTAGTCTAGTAATCGCTTAAAATCGCTTCGTAAATAGGTCATTATTTCTCGTACAAAGTAAAGGATAAAAAATGGTTATTCTGGGTTATTCCTAAGAGTTACTTTTTTGTAGACCTTTTTAAGTTGTACAATACTGTAGTACATTGTTTTGATCTATCTTGTGGGATTCAGTCAGCGTTTGCAATGTAAGCGCAAAAAATGTTTTTTTTTTTTACGACCTCACATTAAAACCTCAAAAATTGTAGCCTATGTGTTATTCTGATGTATAAGCTATATTGTGGTAAAGTTTCATTCAAATCCATTCAGTAGTTTTTACGTGAAAGAGTAACAAACATCCATACATACAAACTTTCGCCTTTATAATAGTAGTAGGATGTCGGAGACGGTCATGAATTCCTTATCGTAACGAAGCGCGGCACGAATCCCGCGAGGCGGCAGCATTGTCGTGACGTCACGACGCGACAGCACTGCCGTGACGTCACGACGCGACAGCACTGCCGTGACGTCACGACGCGACAGCACTGCCGTGACGTCACGACGCGACAGCACTGCCGTGACGTCACGACGCGACAGCACTGCCGTGACGTCACGACGCGACAGCACTGCCGTGACGTCACGACGCGACTAACTCCGCGCTACGACGGAGCCTGCCCGGTGGAGGCGCTCAGAGACGACTCACTTACGATTCCGCTCTCGTGAAGACCAGTACCTCCATCCTAGGAACTGTCATTCGCTTCGTTGCCAAGTGTGATACAGTGTGATACTGAATAAGTGTATTAAGTACTTTAACGTAGTTATTTGTGGAGATTTTAACATTGACATTTTAGTGCAATCTTCCATAAGTACTAGGTTCATAAATTTATTTCAATCTTATAATCTAAATAACATATTTTGTGAACCTACAAGAATATCAGCGACTTCCGCAACCTGCATAGATAACGTGTTTTGTAGTTGTGAGGCCGTTAATAAGAAAATCTTATCAAACCTTACATCAGATCACTTTGGCCAAATGGTGTCAATAGGTATAAAAAAAAATCAAAAGAAACGAAAAATAACTTGTAGGCCAATTACTGTAAAAGGTTTAATCAACTTCAATAATGCTTTACACTGTAGCCTTCCAAAATTGAATCTTAGCTCAAATGATCCCAACTCTTTATATAATTCTCTTTTACAAGTAATTAATAACGAATTCAATAAAATATTTCAGTTAAAAACCTTTTATCAAAACAATGAAATGCAGTTCTCAGACTGGGCCACTACCGGTATCTATATAAGTCGAAATAAATTGTATGAGCCATATGAACTTAAGAAATATAATCGTGATTGTAAATTTATCAATTTTGTTAAAAAATATTCCAAGTTATTTAAACAAGTTTGTCAAACAGCTCGTTCGTTGCATATTAAAAATAAAATCTCAAAATCTAATAATAAAATGAAAACTACTTGGGATATTATAAGTTCGGAAACAGGTAGGTTGAAGTTTGATGCAGGGCAGTTATCCCTTAGTATAAAAGGCAAAATTGTAGGCAAAGATCTAGATGTGGCCAATGAATTCGAAGAATATTTCTCTAATATTCCTCTGAATATTACTAAAGGACTTAATGCGTCTCCTAATGACGCTTTAGACCTACTCAAATGTTATATTCCCCAGAATGAGTTAGAATTTTCTTTTGAGAATATAACTCCGTACGAAATATTAAAAATATTTAAAACATTAAATCTGAAAAAAACCAGTGATCTATGGGATTTATCAGTCACAATTATTAACAATGTAATTGTTGACTTGGCTCCTTATTTAGCTATCATCTTTAATAAATGTGTACAATCTGGTATTTTTCCTGATATGTTGAAATTAAGTAAAGTAATCCCATTATTTAAGTCCGGTGATAAAAATGATCCAAACAATTAAAGACCGATCTCTATTTTGCCAGTATTAAGTAAATTTTTTGAGAAAGTCATGCTTAATCAATTGCTATTATACTTTAACTCGAATAAGCTATTGCATTCTCAACAGTTTGGTTTTACTAAGGGTCGCTGGACTGCTGATGCGGGTGTAGCATTTGTTAAGCACATTTATCATGCGTGGGAAAAGTCACAAAACGGTATTGGAGTTTTTTGTGATTTATCAAAAGCTTTCGATTGCGTTAGGCATGATATTCTCCTAGAAAAGCTTAAATATTATGGTATCAGGGGCCCTGCATTGAAATTAATTTCCTCCTACCTTAGTGAAAGAGTTTTGAAGGTTGTGGTTAATGGTGCAAAATCAAATGGCGCTGTGGCGCAAATGGGTGTACCACAGGGTTCAATTTTGGGACCTCTCTTGTTCTTAATATATATAAATGATTTACCTTATTTCGTAAAAAATACTTGCGATATTGTACTGTTTGCAGATGACACATCGCTCATTTTTAAACTTGATAGAAAAATAAACAACTATGACGTTGTAAGCAGTGCTCTGTCGCGGGTTCTTGGTTGGTTTGACATAAATAATTTAGTACTAAATGCTAAAGACTAAATGTGTTTTGTTTTCCTTGCCAAATGTCAAATCAAATCCTTCTGCAATAACTTTGAAAAATGAAAGGCTTGAGTTTGTTGATTCGACGATCTTTTTAGGGATAACCCTTGACTCCAAACTGCAGTGGGGCACCCATTTGTATGCCCTGGCAAGAAAACTAAGTAGTGCCATTTATGCAATAAAAATAATTAGAAAACTTACGGACATAAGTACTGCTAGACTAGTTTATTTTAGTAATTTTCACAGTATTATGTCATATGGAATGTTGTTATGGGGTAATGCAGCAGAGATTGAAGTTGTTTTTATTCTACAGAAAAGAGCTATCCGATCTCTTTACAATATTAGCTCCAGGACATCATTACGCGAAAAATTTAAAGAAATAGGTGTATTAACGGCTGTTTCACAATATATTTATGATAATAATAGGTTGGGGAAAAAGTTTCTTCGTATTTTATATGAAAATTCTAAAGTTTTTTTTATAGTTTATTTACATTTGACTAAAGTATGTAGGTGCCATTTTGTTCCATAACTTTTTGCCATCTTGTTGGTAGTGACATGATCCCATTGCTGTAAAAATTTTGGGGCTTCTGATCGAAAAACTGCGACAAGTGGTTTTGGCAGTCCTCTCGTGATTTTAACCTGACACTGCCTAAGGAATTCTACAGAGACCGAAACAGATGAAAATCTGAAGGTGCAAGGTCAGGACTATACGACGGATGCATTAATACCTCCCAGCCAAATTCTCGTAATTTTTTTTGAGTGGCTTAAGATGTGTGAGGTCTAGCGTTGTCATGGTGAAAAACCACACCCCTTCTGTTGATCAATTCTGGCCGCTTTCTCTCAATTTCTTGCTTCAATCTCATCAATTGTTCGCAATACAGTTCTGAATCGATGGTCCTGCCGGGCGGTAACAGCTCATAATGAATGATGCCCTTCCAATCCCACCATACACACAGCATTACCTTGTTGCGAGTTAATCCGGGTTTTGCCACAGTCTGTGAAGCTTGACCGGCCTTTGACCACGATCTTTTTCGCACGTTCTTGTCGTATGTGATCCACTTTTCATCGCCAGTTATCAGCTTCTTCAAAATTGGTTCGGTTTCATTACGTCGTAATAAAGAATCACAAATGAGTACACGGTTCATTAGGTTTCTTTCAGTGAGTTCATGAGGCACCCATATATCGAGCTTTTTTGTGTACCCAGCTTTATTCAAATGAGTCAAAACCGTTTTGTGGTCAATTGCCAGTTCTTCAGCTATATCGTAACTACTAATATGCTGATCTTGCTTCACTTTTTCAAAAATGGCATCAATTTTGTCCGTAACAGGGCGACCAGAGCGAGATGCATCTTTGATATCAAAATTTCCGGCTTGAAAACGCTTAAACCAAACTTGCGCTACTCTCACAGATACTGCATTAGGTCCATAAACATCACAATTTTTTTTCGCGGCTTGAGTTGCATTTTTACCTTTTTTATAGTAAAATTTTAAAATGTATCGAATTTCTTCTTTAGATTCACTCATTTTAACAACAACAAAAGCAAATGAAAATCACACAAATTCCGAATTTGAATTTGGAAGTGCCTTCTTTAAAATTAAAACTTTTTAATGATACCAAAACCAGCCAGATACAAATGGTATAGCCAAAGAGATTTTATTACAAGTTCATACATACTATATGCGAAAAGACTTTTTCCCCAACCTAATATAATCTTTATACAAAAGAATATTAAAAATTATTCTATCAATGCTGATGTACATACTATTAATACAAGAAATAAGAATAAACTTGTAACCCCCAGTTTCCGTTTGCATACGGTAAATAGAACGTTTTTGGGCAATGGTATACGCATATATAATAAGATACCGGAAAATATAATCAATTTACCATTTTCAAAATTTAAAAATATTATTAAGACTAAATTAATAAATAAATCATACTATTCATTAAAAGAGTACTTTTTAGAAAGAAACGCCTGGAGTTAGGCTCGGGTTCCATCATAGGACGCTAATTACTGTCAATAACAGCATTGTAAATGTGTTTATTTGAAAAGAGCAACTATGCGAGTTTCTTGCCGTTTCTTCTCGCTAGAAGCTGCTTTCCGAAACGGTGGTAGTATTTGATTATTGACGATTCAAAAACGCTTCATTGTGAAGTTTACTTGAATAAAATTGATTTGATTTGATTTGAGTAAACGTGTTCCTGTATTCGCGGTTTCCTCTCTGCTCGATCACCCTAGTAATACGCTCCTATGATGCCTCTGATGATGATCCGACATATATATAGATTAATCTTGACAAGGATTATTTTATTCAATCGACGCTAATAATTAAATATTAAATATTATAATTGGTCATAGTAACGCATAATTTTATACCCCATAATAATGAATCGTACGTCGGCCAGATCGACCCGGAGCTGGTGCTTCCGACCATGCGCTCGGCCGTGGAGGAACAGCTCAACCTGATAGCCGTGGGCCGCGCCGACTTCCACGCTGTGCTCGCGCACACGGCTGAGATATTCCGTCGCAAGTTCCATTACTTCGTGCGGTCCATCGAGGCAATGGACCAGTTATTCGAGGTCAGCTTCTCGTCGCTGAAGTCGAGCGGCAAGGCGCTTTCGCGCTGCGGCAAGTGCCGGCGTTACATGCGCCACGTGGCCGCTAAGCCGGCGCGCCTGCACTGCTCGCACTGCGACGACACGTACGCGCTGCCGCAGCACGGCTCGGTTCGCATCTACCGCGAGCTCAAGTGCCCGCTCGACGACTTCGAGCTGCTGAGCTGGTCGGCAGGCGCGCGCGGCCGCAGCTTCCCGCTCTGCCCCTACTGCTACAACCACCCGCCCTTCAGGTGCGCCCGATACCCCCCCCCCACACACACACACTCCCTCCCACACACACTCGCCCCCACATACACTCCCCCCCACATACACTCCCCCAACGCACACCCCCGCCCACACACTCCCCCCCCACACACTCCCCCCACACACTCTCCCCCCCACACACTCTCCCCCCCACACACTCTCCCCCCCTACACACTCTGCCCCACAAAAACTCCCTCACACATATTCCCCCACAAATACTCCCACCCCTCGCTCATACTTCCCACCACACACACCGTGTGTGGGGACACATTCCCCCCACACACACTCGCCCCCACACACTCCCCCCCACAAACACTGCCCCACACATATTCCCCCACCAATACTCGCCCCCCGCGCACATACTTCCCTCCACACACACTCACCCCCACACACACTCCCCCCACACACACTCCCCCACACACACTCTGCCCCGTACACACACTCTGCCCCGTACACACACTCTGCCCCGTACACACACTCTGCCCCGTACACACACTCCCCAGCACACACACCCCCCACAAACACTGCCTCTCACACACATTCTCCCCGACACACTCTCCCCCCACACACACTCACAGACACACTCCCCCCACAAACACACTCCCCGCCACACACGCTCCCCCCACACACACTCCCCATACACTTCCCACCCACACACTTCTCCCCTACACACACTCGACCCACACACACCCCTACACACGTCCCACCCACAGACTCTCCCCCCCCAGACACACTCCCCCTACACACACACTCCCCCCACAAACACACTCCCCGCCACACACACACTCCCCCACACACCACACACACTCCCCCCACACGCACTCCCCCCTCACACACACTCCCTCTCACACACATACCCGCCCACAAACACTCTCCCCACACACACTCCCCCTCACACACGCGCGCTGACGTCGCCCTCTCTGCCCGCAGGGACATGAAGAAGGGCTTCGGCTGCAACTCGTGCACGCACCCGACGTGCCCGTACGGCGTCAACTCCACCGGCGTGTCCGGTTGCGTCGAGTGCGACGGAGTTCTGGTCCTTGATCCGTCCGCCCCAAAATGGAAGCTCGCCTGTAATCGGTAAGTATTTCTGTTGATGGAACGGGACCTTAAGTTTTGATTACCTCTAAATTAAACTCTGAGTTTCTCGGCTTCAGTCCGCTACTGATTTTTTTCGACAAACTTCGCCAAGATCAGTGTGTTGACGAGTCCAAAGTGTTGAATTTTCATGAATGTTTTTTTTTTTCTGGGACTTGGATAATAAATTTAATTACTACGAAATAAATAACGGGAGGCACGGTGTCCACAGCTGCGACGTGATCATCAACATATTCGAGGATGCGTCGCGCGTGTCGGTGTGCGACAGCGCGTGCGCGTCGTGCGGCGCGCAGCTCGTGAGCGTGGAGTACCGCGCCGAGCGCACGCGCCTGCCCGCCGCGCTCACCGACATGACCGCCTGCCTCTACTGCGAGCCCAGCTTCAGCGCGCTCGTGAGTCGCACGCACACGCCCCACACACACGCACACGCCCCACACACACACACACGCGCCTGCCCGCCGCGCTCACCGACATGACCGCCTGCCTCTACTGCGAGCCCAGCTTCAGCGCGCTCGTGAGTCGCACGCACACGCCCCACACACACGCACACGCCCCACACACACGCACACGCCCCACACACACGCGCACGCGCCTGCCCGCCGCGCTCACCGACATGACCGCCTGCCTCTACTGCGAGCCCAGCTTCAGCGCGCTCGTGAGTCGCACGCACACGCCCCACACACACGCACACGCCCCACACACACGCACACGCCCCACACACACGCGCACACGCCCCACACACACGCACACGCCCCACACACACGCACACGCCCCACACACACGCACACACCCTACATACATCCACACGCTCCGCACACACGCACACCTGACACACGCCCGCACGCGCGTTCGTTAGTTCCACGCACACGGACGCACTAGCGCTATATACATGTGTGTAACCGTGTATACACATGTGTACTATATTCCGACGATGCGGTCGCAGGTGGAAAAGCACCGCGCGGTTTCGTCGCGCGGCGGCGGCGCGCGCGGACGCGGCGGGCGTGCGCGCGGCAAGCACCGCAACAAGCAACCCAAGGACAAGATGGCGCAGCTCGCCGCCTACTTCGTGTGAGCGCCCGCCCCGCCTCACCCGCCCCCGCACTTGCCTTTAGCTGCGAGGCGTTTTCGCAGATCGGCGGAAAAACTCTAATTTGTAATAAATTAAACGAACTGAAAACTTATCTCGATGTTTCATTGTATAGTACGACACAACTTAGATGTCGCATCGGCAAAATTCGTAAAACCGATCACATCCGAATTGAGTACAGTATCAGTATTTATTTCTCATGCGAATATGATCTTTGCACAAACGTAATTACCTTGTAATATCATATGACCCAATATATTCGTCAATTTGACGCGTCGATTTACATGCACTTGCTTTCTCTGACGCGTGAATCTATAGCGACGAATAGCGTCGAATGGCGCGATAGAGAGCTATTTCTATTGGTTGTGTAAATCGACAGTAATCGGTTTTTTTTTCATTCCATTGCATTTTCCGATGCTACATCTAATTTGTGTCGTACTATACATTTCGATGTACGTACATTTATTTATATTTTGTGCTATGGTTTTAACTGCGATATTTTCCTTTGCTCCACCGTTTAACACAGTTGAGTTACAAACGTCGTGGTCATTTGCTGACCGTACAGATTGTAAAGTACTCGATCGAGTCTAAATCTCTTACAAAATGCAATACGTGCTATAATATTCAGACTCCAACTATTAATATAATTGTGTTCATACGAAACTCCAATTTTGCAAAACATACAATGTGAGAACTATCACATATAAGGTTTTTTTATAAGGTTGGGTTTGTGCGACGCGTTTTACAGTTGCGGGAAGCGTTTCATCTTACGATCGTAATCGGAAGAAGCTAATACTGGAAACTCGCCCAGACATAAGACAAGTCCATGTGTGTAACAGTTTATTTTCTCCGTAACATTTTAGTTGATGAGCCGAACTGACGACACTGTTTATCTTTCTGAGCGACCAAGCTCTCTATTCGGTATTCGGTCGGTCTGAACGACGCTCGAATTGTCGACGCCAACTGTTCTGATACTCAAAAAATCCTAGAAAAAACCGGATGCTCTAAATTGCTATGTCTGCATTCATTCTGTCGCCTGGCAACATTAATTGCAGTATTGTTTATAAGAACACGTATCTCACTCGTCAAATATAGTCAACCGACTTATGTTGATACGGTCTACATGCGCTGGACGCTTTAAATATTGTCGAGTTATGAGTCATACTTCCTGTCATTTCACGGTAGTATTTTTGGGTTTCTTTTCATATAACAGCTTAATATTTAAGCTCGCATATACAGAGAAATATAACAATGCAATAAACACCTTAGCTGAAATAAAGCAAATGGTTCATTACTAAAATTGTCTTTGGTTACTAAAAATTTTCATGAAAAGCAAGTGTCAAATAGTACGTCGTGAAGTCATACAGCATTTTGTTTCAGCCTTAAGTGTATTATATTTAACATCGTATTATCATTTAATAATACTTTTTGAAAGTAATATTGTATATTACTCAGTATGACAGTATGATATTGTGTTAATATTTTCTAGTACTGTACTTTGTGAAATAAAAAATACTAATTATTATGATGTTTTATTATGGAAAAACCTAGTTAAAAATAAATGTAAAATTTATTATCTGTAGATGTCAAGGCTGGGCCAAACCACCTCAATCTCTATTTTTATTAATTAAAAAAGTAAAGTAAAGTAACAGCCTGTAAATTTCCCACTGCTGGGCTAATGGCCTCCTCTCCCATTAAGGAGAGGGGTTGAAACAAATTCCATCACGCTCTTCTGCTGGAATGCACATGTAGCAAAATTTCAATGAAATTAAACACATTCAGGTTTCCTCACGATATTTTCCTTCACCGCCGAGCACGAGATGAATTATAAACACAAATTAAGCACATATATATAGTGGTGCTTGCCTGGGTTTGAGCCTGAAATCATCGGTTAAGATACGTGTTCTTACCACTGGGCCATCTCGTCTCTTTTTTATTAATAAATAGGATAAAAATTTGTAGGATATCTTTGCTCAGATATGCATATGTTATATTACGTTTTATATTCTATGTTCACTTACAATAAATAGATTATTTTCCATTTTTTGCATACAGGTTACCAAATATCACTTAGTGTGTTTAACTAACTAATCTAAATGTCAGGAGTAATAAAGATAAATAAACAAAGTTGACCTTGAATTGACGCGATCTTATTGGTTGTGTTCTATAATAGTCTATGATATTTATTATGGATCTGTGAAAGACTCACTTCGAATGTCGTTAAATTTGATAGACGATATATAAGTCAAGATCTGTTTATTGTACGATACTGAAGAGATTACATACAATGTTGTATAAATTGTAAATCTTTAGTTTAGTTATTCCTTCTGTCGTTGATACAGGATATAGATATATTTCGTCAAATCAAATGAAATTAATTTGTTCTTTATTCAAGTAAGCTTAGTAGGACTTCAGATTAGTCAGTGAATATGTTTTAAACATGTAGCTATCGTTTCGGAAAGTAGAACCTATCCTACTTGACCTAGGCAAAGTCGATGCATTTAATTTTTAAAAAATCTTGTATTGAGTAATATGCACTGTCAAAGTTTTTTGACATCTATACATATAATAAGATTGGAGTGTCTGTTTGCAATATTAATATAACCCTTTTTTACTCAATACATATGTATTTATACACGGTACATATACAAAATAACATTTTTTTGTCGGTCTGTCTGTCTATCTGTTTGTTCCGGTTAATCTCTGGAACGACTGGACCAATTTTGACGGGATTTTCACTGACAGATAACTGATATAATAGGGAGTAACTTAGGCTACAATAATATATATTTTTTTGTTAAATTAAAACGCCTACAAGGTGGCGGGCACAGCTAGTACGTTATAAACTTTTAATAGGGCGAGTTGTGAGACTTAAAATAACATGTGAAATGGGTTTAATTAAACAAAATTATAATTTAAGTCTTCATTTTATTGTGAAGGTTGTCACCTAATATAATGTATAGGTACAATACGTTATAAGCTTACAATTTATTACTGTATAGGTATCGTTACATATTTCGTTTTTAAGTAATTCAAACAGTTTCTATGTAAAAACCTAACCGGTAACATTGGTTGGAAAAAGACATAAATTTACAATAATAATATAACATTATTTATTATCTGTGCGACGAAAGAAGCGCTTAAATTAAAAAAAAATGTCCTGCCACGTAAACTGATGTTCGATTTTTAATTCTTAATTTAAATTATAAATTAATTGTATTATTAAAAGTAAAAAAGTCTTTAATAAAAACAAATATATTCGGAATGTTGAATCAGTTTCGATATTATTTTAACCATATATCACAGACAAGCCAGTATGAAATGCTTTAGCAAACGTTTATTTAATTACATAGTCAAATATGTACAAAATATAGAAACACTTGTTGTGTGATTACTTTTAGGCAGCATATTATTTTAATTCAAATTATAGAAAAACTTCGGGCGGAAAAAATATTAACTACAATTTCGTATTGTATAATAAATACGTTATTGTATAATGGTTTTAGTTTATGTTAAAACAATATTCAAGCAATGTAGAACATTATTTCATCCAAGGAGTTTTATTTTACTAATTTATACAGTAAATTAATATAGAAGGTGTTTAAATTAAGCAATTAATCGTATTTTATCGGTTTTTGTTTATCAATTTGGTCACTTGGGAGATTATTAGGTATGATAAAAGTAGACATTATATTTAACTACGTGCATTTTTATCTTTTTTTTATTAATATATTTTTTTAATTATCTGTGAAAACTAATATCACTGACTGAAAAAATAGAATCATTTAAAAAAATACATTTTGCAAAATTAAATCGATACACTGGAACGTTATGATATGCGTCACTTTTAATAAAAATACTTTAAGCGATCAGGCGCAAGAATCATACAAAATTATTTTTTACATAATTTGCTTTGTAAGTAATGGACTTATATTATATTTGACAAGTTCAACGAGTGATATAATTTCATACGAAAAAAATGGACCTGTTTTCATTTCACGAATTGAGCTCCCAAAGGAATTTATCCGTATAGCTGATTGGTCGATGCACGTGATTCTCATTGGTCTAATAATATCTGAGAAACGTTTTTCATATCTCTAATCGCGGCATCAAACATGAATATTTTGACCCTTAGGAGTTCAATTCCTGGACTATTAGCTCTTCATCATATTGTCTTTTGACAGCTCCTGACAGTTGTGTTATGTTCAAAAATGGAAGGTTATATTTCGTTTAAAATTATATCAGCTCAAAATCGCTATCTTATATTATCCATAATAGTTCAAACATATAACGAACATATGTCATTTTATAAAGAATACAATAATGATTGTGCAATTTATATAATTTTTAGTATAATCTATGTTATCGGTATTAATCACTAGTTGCAAGTAACCCTAATGCGTTCTACTCCATACATTTAATATATCACTGCAGATTTATTGAGATTCATTTGTAAATACTTACGTCAGATCAATATTAAATGTACAGTTATATTTTATTGTACTATACTAACGTTAATTGTAATCTCACTGTTTTTGATAACATAATTAATCTCTAATAGCTTTATATACTTACATAGCGATTATTTACATTACCAAGAATTCTTAAGATCATTGTATGTGAATAATTACGACTAAAATTCGGATATTTGTAAGTTTCGGTAATATTACAGTCGAGCAAAATAGACATAGTATCCCGGCTGTATCTATTATTACCGATTAAACATTTTACGAATTTTAGTCGTAATTAGGTATATAATTTATCACGTGACCCTTATTGTTCTTCGTAAACGAGTCTAGAGATAAACCGTTAGCTGATTTGTAATAATCTTAACTATTAATTTAGCTATCTAAAAATTTATTGAAAATGAAACTATGTAATTCGTTTTTGTTACTATATCGTTCACGTTGAAAAGAATTTAAGTAAATGAATGCAAGATTTCTGTTTAGGAATTAAATAATTAAATCCAATATTAATAAAAATGTTATTAAGAAGATACGTAAATTTTTTGAGTATTTGTACTCTCAAGTATTATATAATTAGGCTGAAAATTATCTAATGCGCTAAGTTGACTAAATTCTAATCTCAATAAATGGTCCGATTTTTGGATGAAATAAACAGGTGGAGGTGTTGGATCGAAACAATATGAACCCGTACCTACATTTATAAATTGAATTACATCAACGAGGCCAGCTCTTTCGATATTTTAATACTGAAAATAATTATAAACAATACAATTGGAATGTACGATTTATACCACGTCTCAATCCAAAAAGCGAATTAAAAAGCAATTTAAAGAGATATGTCATTTAAAAATCTAAAATAATTAAAACACGTTATTGTCATAGAATAATTTACAACGTTGAATTAATCAGTGACTAGATAGATTAAAAATAACCTTGGTCTCGGACGATGGTATAAATCGTAACGATACATAACAAAGGTACAGTAAAATTACAATAAATCTGTAAGTATACGTGAATGGTAGATTATATTTAATAAGCTATGAATAGCTTATATTATATTGAGCCACTGAAGTATATATTATATTTACTATTTAAAGCTCTTAGTTTTCATTTTTATGCGAAATATATTATCGCATCGAATACCAAAGGCCCTCAAAGAGAATCATGCCGTAGTTTTGGACAATCATCTCGAGCGGGCGACGAATACAATGAATATAATAGAAATAATGTCTATCAATGTATCAAGTACCTAGAATATATTAAAATCAAAAGCTTTGCTTTTGGCATTTTACATAGAGTTACTTTATCTGATCCGTTATGAACGTGGAGTGTCCTTAACACTCTAGTAGAGTTTGAAAGGAAGGTCACTTAGATGTTATCACTGCACTTTTGTGTTCGATAAATAATGTCCTTAGCTTCTTCTACAAGACTGTAATATATGAATTGTAAATCAAACGTTACTCTTCTTATGTTTTAGGAGACTAGAAATAGCAGCGAACTCAAACGTAACTTGAAACGAGCATCGAGACAAAATGTTTTTAACCTACTAAATAGTCCACACTTGTACTTTCTCCGCGATAACACACCAACTCGCTTGATCGTAGTATGACGACACAACGTGGAGACTCTCCACATACTTTTCGATTAACTGGTCCAGTTCTCCCTTCTTGAAAACGTGGTAATACCTGTGGTATGTAACTGCTCCTCCTTCAGACGGCAAGCTGTCTGAGCCGTCGCTCAGAGAGGGCAAGAGAGGGGCGTGAGGTATGGGCCGAGATGTTGCTGCAGGAGCTGTGGCGGTATCCTCTGATGAAGATCGCGTTTCTAACAACTTCCTGTCCTTGGAACATTCACTACACGATGGCAATGAAGCTAAACTTGCGCATCCAAGTGACGCGGTGCTTCCAGTTTTATCGCGGCGACTCCAATCACTACCTGCAGATGTATCAGTTGATTCGATAGAAAATCCTGATTTCAAAGGCGCCGTGCTAGCGCTCGACCTTGATGTAATAGATTCAGGACTTATTTCCATTTTATCTAAATCACTGGAGTCTGTAGATTGTCCGACCTTTAACGAAGATCGCTTGTCGGTGCTCGTGCAGAGAGAGTCAACGCTTATCTCAGATTCTAACGAGTATCCAGTTTCTAGGGACTGACTTGTATCGTATGCACCAGACTCGATTGTTATTTCAGGGTTGCCATTACTTGACGAAATAGCACTGTCGTCGTCTGGATTTTTAGTGTCAATGTCTGGAATTTTTTCATCCGTGGTTGGGTAGATAATCGGTTTAATATTGTATTGAATATTGGTACAATTGTTTAAGTATACATCTTCGTCACTCGTTACCTTCATGGTTTTTTTGAGTTCCCGATATTTATTAATAATCGGATCGACATCTTTCGATCTCTTTTTGCTTTTTGTCTTGGTACTACATTTTGGAAATAGTTTGTTTATATCAGTTTCTTGAGTATCATGTATAGATGTTATGTATTTGACCTTTTCATCAACTATTTTACCCGGACCTTGGGATTCCGAGTTCAATTTATTATATGGTTCTTCGAGGTGTTGTAAACTATCAGAAAGTTCATCAAGTATTTTCTGTGTATTTCTGTCTTCTTCTTCGCGTTTTAACCTTAGGGATATACTTTTTTCGCTACTGCTACTACTTGGAAGATCAAAATCTTCTTCGTTGATACGTTTTGAATATTGGTCAATTTCTTGTAATAGCTTTTCGCTCAACTTTTCAGCGAATCCTGGTAAGTTATGACTTTTATCCTGTTGATCTGTTACCCAGTCTTCTTCTTTCATTAACATGTCTGATTTACAAGTTATTAATGGCTCGTTCTGTATTCTGTTAAAGCTTTCTGATTTTGAAATTGATTTTTCTGAATCTGTACTAGATATCGATAACGAATCATATGGTAATCTTGTGGGACTTCTATGGGTTTTGCTTAAATTTTCGTCTAATGAACGACCCTCGGGCCGATTAGGAGAAAGTCTGTTTAAGCTCCATGTGGAGTTGCTGGTGCTGCCTTGCTTTGGTGAACGATCTTTAGATCTTCGGCCTGGAGACAATCGCTCCAAACTAGACGAACTACCACTTGAACTTGTATGCGATTGTGATCTTGACTTATCCTCTAGTAATCTCAAATCTCCTGGAGATAGTTTATTAAGACTCCAATTACTGCTGCTACTGCTACTAGAAGTTCCTTGAACAATAGCTATGGCTTCTGCACATTCAATTGATTCTAAATTTCTTCGTTTAGATCTTGGACTTGATTTAATTACCGTTTCGCATGTCTCGTCTAGTGAATGAGCGACCTCTGCTACAGCTTCTATTAGGCTCTGGGGCGCACTTGATACAGTTGGAGATTTATCCGAAGAATTATTATCCTCACTTTTTATTACTTCCAATGTTGGTGGATCAGGAAAATCTAAAAAAAAATAACAAAATAAATTTAGTAGAGTACCCAGTCATAAAATAAATAGCAATGCTTAGTATTGTGTATCAGTTTGAAGGATGAATGAGCTTGTCAACAACATTAGCGATGTAAGTAAATGTTAAAATTTCTTATATAGTGATAATATCTGTATAAAATGAATGGCGATGAGCACACAACTGCAACTATCAGGTGGTCCATTTGTCCATCCGTTTACCTATATTATAATTAAAAAACCAAAAATTTTTATCAAATACATACCTTGAAATAAAACTAATTTTAACGGATTCGGTCACGGGTAGATCACGAACGCTGTAAAGTGCTCGAAGCGTCGGGATGATAAAAATAATTAATATACGCGATTTAAATCCGTTAAAATTAGTTTTATTTCAATGTGTAATAATCGCGAATATCTAAGACAACATTAAATACACACCTTTTTCCAAAGCTGTCTTTCGAAGTTCTTCCGGAACAACGCTGATAACGCTGTCAACGGAATCAGGTGAAGAAACACCACTTGAGTCACTGTCCATATCATCTGTGGCCGGATTAAACAACTCAAGTGACATAAGCTTGGGGTGGCTCTTAGCAATTGGTTCAGCTTTATTCGTACCACGTACTATTGGGAACGGCTGTCGTCTGCTAATGTTTACAGCTGGAATACCCTTATTTAACATTTCCTTTATTTGTCGAATTCGTTCCTTTCGTTTCCTTTCGGCAGCTTTTGAGTCAAAAGTATCATTAATAGGAGATTTTTCCGGGGTTTTGCTTTTGAATTGGGGTATTTCTGGTAGCTCTGCAACAGTTTGTAGGGTAATTTTTGGATACGGTTTGACATCTTGTAGAAGAACTCGAGGTTTTAAGTCATTTGTTTCTGCTGTTAGTTTATGAATTTCTTCAATGTCTTTATTAATTTCAGCAATTAATTCTTTTGTCACCTCAGTTGGTGTTTCTTCTTCTTCTTTTATGGGAGGAATATAATCAACCTCTTTGAATATTTCAATGGGAGCAATTGTATTTACGACATTTTGTACTTCTGGTTTGATAATATTTTCCTCTGGTTCCGGTTTTGGAGGCGAATTGGGTTGACTTTTTGATTGTGGTTTTAGGGGAACTATAGGTGCATTATTAGGAGTAGAGTAATTTTTCAAACTGTACTGAGCTACCAAAATTTTATTGTGTACTGCACCAGGCGTTTGTACTGCACTCGGTGACGCTGGTGGTCTTATTAGAGGGAAAGCTTGTTTGATTCTCGGAGACGGTAATCCTGGTGAGTTTTTCAGTCTTGGTGATGTTGGAACTGAGGACACCTTGAGCCGTGGAGACGTAGGGCCTGGTGATAATGGTGTTGGCGACAATGGGTCACCTGAGCTATCTGCTTTAGGTACATATATCACTGAAGCGAAACTGTCCTCCGAATCAACACTTGTGTCACTTTGTAGACTGCTGTCCTTGGAAGAGTCTGAGCCATCTTCTCGAGAATGTCGTCTTTCGGGATAGTTCTTCTCATTACTCGTATTATTGTCACTTGGCGTAGGAACTTCGGGCACCGGTCCATGACTCTTCCAACCTTGGAGCATTCTTACGAACACAGTTACTTTATCTATATTCGTTGTAGAGGTTTTGAACTTATTAGTAAGGCCGTTTTTTAGCGATTGAAACTTTTTCGCAGTTGTCGCTGATGTCGAAAATATCGAGTCCCGAATTGAATCGAGCGCACCAGGCCTCCGGAACAAATATTCCTCGTTTAAAGACGCTTGTTTTTGTATATTTTTTCTGAGACGCTCCTTTTCTCGTAATCTTTCAACGGACATGAGTTCTTCATTAAGTGAAGTCTGCTTGAAAACGCCAGGTTTCTTAGAATGTAGTTTTTGCGTGTGAACTTTGAAATTTGGCATTTCCTCAACCATAATTTTCATGTCTGTTGGTTTATCGAGGTCTTCTTCTGCGTCGTCTTCGTTTATCGATTTCTTTTGTTTAACGAGTCGCGGTTTTTTACGTTGTTCCGCAATTGGCTGAACTGGTTGCTCTGACGCAACTGATTCGTTTTCGTCACCACCTAAGCTTGGAAGGCTAGACCTTGATCTCACTAGTGCACGACGTTCTATATCAGCGATGTCAGTAAGGCTTCGAGACTTCATTGTCGATGATTCTGATGGTTGTGATATAAGTCTAGGTGGAAGAACTTCGTCTAACCTTCTCAATTCTATTGGTAAGTCTGCAGCTGGAGGTTCAGGGCGAGTGCATTGTCTTTGTGTCGCTCTAGGACTTATGTTCCAGGAAGGTAGAAAAGATCGACGACCTGCCAAACGCTGGAGAGCCCGTCTGACAAATGAATAGCACGTTTCATTTGGAGAAGAAAGCGATGACGATCCTGGGGAACCATCCCGACTCTTCCACGGCTCAGAGCAGCTGTAAAAATGGTCATAGTGTAAAATATATAGTAGTTTATAATGAGATACCATAGTGGATGTAACTTTTACTTACTGTTCATATTCAACTGAAAGAAATCGAGGGGCAGGAGGTGGAGGACACAGAGTCGCTGGTCGATGCCATGGTATTAAGACATCCTGTAATTAATAAAACCCATAAAGTTATACATTTTTGTTCTATAAATGATTTCCACATATTCGAAAATCTATATAAAAAGATAGATAGATAGTTGTTATGAAAACAACAACAAAAGCCTGTAAATTTCCAACTTTTGGGCTAAGACCTCCTCTCCCTTTAAGGAGAAGGTTCGGAACATATTCCACCACGCTGTTCCAATGCGGGTTGGTGGGACACATGTGGCAGAATTTCTATGAAATCTGACACATGCAGGTTTCCTCACCTATGTTTTCCTTCACCACCGAGCACGAGATGAATTATGAATACAAATTAAGCACATGAATAATCAGTGTTGCGTGCCTGGATTTGAACCAGCAATCATCGGTTAACATGCACGCGTTCTAACCTCTGGGAAATCACGGCTCTTCATGAAAGGATAAATAGATATTAAAGATTTACCTGCGAATGAAAATTTCTGCCTTCGTGCTCCATAGCCCAAACTGTCAGCAGCAATCTACCGCCTATTCTCGTTATCCGGGCTAGTTCGCGTAGCGCCATCGCACGACGTTCGACCGTCGCGAAGTGGTGAACGACTGCGATCGACAGAACTGCATCGAAGGACTCGTCGCGGAATGGTAAGCACATGTTATCACATACCACCACCTTAAACAACAATAAGGCATTATTATTATAAATAAAATTATAAAGTTTCAACTTTATAAATGTTCTTGAGATATAACAGTACTATAGATTTGTTGGATCTTGTATGTATGCATGTGTATAAATGTCCCGTAAATATCCCAATTCCCAATTCTTAGAGAAAGAGGAGCATGCATCATCAATCAAGATATTTTCCTTTATGAATTGTAAATAAAAATTTATATAGACTAAATACAAGCACGCTCACATGTATAGATATATGTTAAAATGTCTTCCTGAAGATATAACAGTACTATAGACTTGTTGGATCTTCTTGTCTAAGTGTGAAATATCCTGTAAATATCCCAATTCTCCGCTGAGACCTACTTTTTAGAGAGAGAATCATGCATCATTCAAGATGTTTTCCTTCAGGAATTGTAAATAATAATGCATATAGACTAAACACACACGCACACATGTATATATATACATATATACCTCATTGTTGTTGTGGTGAGCTTGCGTAGCTAATCGGGTGCAGCGGTCTCCCCCCACCGCGAATACGGACGGATTCACGCTGAGGTACTTCCCGTTTCCGCATCCTGTGTAATAAACAAAAAACAATTGTTATTCCAATTTTTTTTATTATTTTTTTATGCTATTTTTTAAGTTTATTATTATTTAAGTTACTAATTATACCTGATCTATCTAACTTTCTAAGTTAAACGAATAATCCTGTAAGAATTAGTACATTTGACCATTTCAAAATTTATTTTAAAGTAATATTAAAAAATATATTACTTTTAATTTTCTTAAAATTAATTTAATTTGGGTCTTTATTAATACACATATTTGTTTTCCCTTAAAAATAAATAGATGTTAACTTCACTAGTGTTACGAGAGTAACCTTAGCTTTCAATACGGTGTTATGACATTTGATTCTATATCATAATTTATATCACATTATTATTGCATATTATTAATATAGCAGGACCTATTGAATTTACTTTATTATATACAATTATTATTGTTATTAATTGCTCAATAATTTGTTACACTGTAATTAATATTATTTTATATGGCATAGCATTTAATACTGGCATGTAACACTATTTCTTATTTTAAATATGATTGAGCTGTCAATAGAAAACAATTGGACGATAGCGTGGCATTCTAACAAAAGATAGAGAGATTGGAGCATCATTGTAAAACGATAATATTATTTTGGCCGTCCCGAACTACTGAAATTACACTAGTTAATAAAAGATCTGTTGTATTATTGATCTGTGGATGATTTGGAATTTTTTAAGAGTTTAACAATGGGATCCTGACCTAGAACGACCGTAGTATCTTAGTCGGCAAATCTAAGAAGCTGAAACTAAATATACTTAATTGTGTAGGAGTAAATGCCACGTTTTATAGTTGAACAAACTTGGGATATATTTTTTAATAGAATAACATTTAATCTACTTAAAATATATAACAAAAGGTTAAGATAATATTCATTAAAAATTTGCTGTTGTTTTGTGGGCGTGGTGTATTCAATTATAAGGAACGGTGGGTGTTAATGGTATCATAAGCTCGTTGCGTTGGCGTTTTAAACTACATCAACGGGAATAAATGTTATAAGATGTAGAACATTGTGTTTAAACTAATCTTGTTATGTGTTTGTGCATATTGGGTACCCACATCTTACTGTATTTTACTGTACTGTATCACGAAAAGTTAAAAGATCAATATTATATTTAAAATTGTTTTATAAGTAAGAAATAGTTTTTTTTTTCAATTGTTGATGATTGCAAACCATTTGTTCGACTGTCATTCTTGTTAATTATGGAAACTTAAAAATTATGAAAAACTCTGAAGCTAACATTTTTCTATGACAATGCGTGGCAGTTTTAATAAGTATATTATTTTTATAAGTTAACTAAAACGCAAAGTACATGCTCTATAAATTCAATAACATAAAGTGTCTATAATAAATAAAATAGGTTTAATGAATTTAAAATAAAAAAATTAACATGAACATGTAAAAGCTATTATAAATAAATAATTAAATTTTAACTTAATTCATTTTTATTAAATTATAATCCGTATAATAAAAAAAATGTTGCACAGATTAAATATAATGTTTCATTAACGTCAAGGTCTAAAATTAAACAGCCTAGATTTTTTCACAGGATAAATAAAATTACGAAGTCGAGTGATCATAGACAAAGTGGATCATAGAGAGGCCCACGCTCCGGCATTTTCCTTAAAATATTCACCATTGAATTGCTAATTATCTGTCGATGTAACATATTTTAAAGACCTGCGTGGGTGTACTACGAGAGCCCTACGCCCCCGACGCGGTAACGAGAGCGGCCGGGTAATTTATTTCAATTTACTAACTTACTGTCGTGAGTTGCGATGTTGAACGTGATAATTTGTCTAAATCATTATCATTATCATTACATAGTATAAAACAAATTCCCATACCGCTGTTTGTCTCTATGTATGCTTAGATCTTTATAGCTAAACAAAGGATGCAGTTTTAATAGATAGACTAATTTGAGTGTAAGGTTTTTGTATGTAATACATGGACAATATATTATAGAAACACTGATAATTTAGGAAGTTTCTTAAGTGATTTCGTAAATCAACAAATTCTTTAGTATATTTAGTATCAGTATTGCACCCGTGCGAAGCCACGCGGGTCGCTGGTAATTTATATGACGAAAGACGGTGTCGTTGGGCTGGGCCGGTTAATAAGCCTACGAGGTATTCAAACCTCGGTTCGATTCAATAAAAGTTTTTGAGTTCCTAAAGAAATGGTTATCAACTTGATGCTTGGAAGTTGGCAGACAATTCCGGTGCCTAGATAATCACTTGAAACATGTTCTGTATTTAGACTTGAGGTCACTTGTTTTAAGTCAAAGTCAAATAAAAAAACCTTTATTCAATACAGAAGTTGCACTAGATTATTGATCGTCAAAAATGTACCACCGGTTCGGAATTCACACCTGATGAACCGGCGAAAAATGCGGGATATAGCGGTCAGGAGTATAAAAACCACGACCAGTATATATTAATGTAATGGCAAAAGATCGTATGTGAATATCAACTTCCCAATTTAAACTATAAAATAAAAAATCGTGTTACTGTATATTTATCTGGTGGTATGAATTCATGGTCACAGCCGTTAATCTAGTTCGTTACTTTTACTGTTTCTACAAAACTGCCGGCATTTGTAGAACCGCCTTTCTATTTCGTTACTTTTACTGCTACTACGCAACTGGTGGAACGTGTAGAGCCGGCTTGAATCTCACCGATGTCGCATACGAGGCTGCCGGGCTCGAGGTCACTGAGGAAGGATCGCACGGCGGGCGCGGGCGCGCAGGGCGCGTCGTCCTCGCCGGCCTGCTCGTAGACGTCGTGCACGTAGGCGCGCTCGAGCGCCGCCCCGCGCGCCGCGCACTCGCCCGCGCCCGCCTCCGCGCCCGCCTCCGCGCAGCCATCCGCCATCACCGCACCGCCATTGCACCACGCTAAAACATCAACGTCATCATATATTAGCTATACTTATATAGAACCTATTCATGTGTATTTAAAAAAGTAGTAAGTGTTAGAAACAACCAACTTTTGTAACTAAGACGGTACACGTCTTGTGCCTGTGCCATGTTACACTGGCACACTTATTCTTCGAACCTCAATACAATAACACCAAGTATTGCAGTTTAATCGTAATATCTTGAAATTCGACTCGTGACGTTACAAAAACGCTTATAACCACAAAGCCGATTTCTATCGATACGATATCAATTACAAAAAAAAATCGATTTTCCCGAATTTCGGTTAAGACTCAGTTGTATTATTTACTCTAACAACTCGATTTTTCAACTTTTAATTGATTGATTGAATTTTAAACATTATTTTGGAGAAAATTAACAATTGAAGTTTGCAGGAGTAAATAACTTATAACAATCAAAAGTGAGCCTAGAAGGCCCTGTGGTTAAAACGCGTACGTCTTAACCGATTATTGCGATTTCAAACCGAGGCAAGCCCCACTGAAATTTTATGTGCTTAATTTGTGTTTGAAATTCTCCTCGACTCTCCCGAGTCTTCGAAAACATCTCCTTAAAAAGGGCCCAGCAATGGGAAATTTGTTACTCTATTATTATATAAGTTAGTCATTCATCAGCAACCTCTGTATTATATTCACTAATATTTAAAGTAGATTGTACTTGTACTAAAAATAAAACAATTTACAACTAAGCCTTTTTTAAAATAACTCATAATAAAACGATACATAGTTTTACTAGTGATGTAACGTTTGTATGTAAAATTGAAATGAATATAAGTAGTTCAGTAGAGCAGTGTATGTATGTGATTACATAACTACATATATATTCAAAAATCAAGAACCATTTCTAGTGTATAAGGAAAGTTGTTAGCTAATATAGGTATATGAGAATCTAATTTCTTGGTGGTAGGGCTTTGTGCAAGCCCTTCTGGGCAGGTACCACCCACTCACTAGTTATTCTACCGCCAAATAACAGTACTCAGTATTGTTGTGGTTTGAAGGGTGAGTGTGCCAGTGTAACTACAGGCACAAGGGACATAACATCTTAGTATAATGTCTAAAATATTATATAAGCTAATATATTGGCCGTCTTAAACACAATTAAAAGTATCATACAATTAATAATAAGTCAGTGTCTCTCAAAGGACTAAGCGAGTCCCGTAATAAGGTTATATAGTAATTGAATAGATGTGCATTTATGTGCAGAGCAATATAGGTCTTATAGCAATATGTTAAGATCTATATAAGTGTAATAAGTATGTAACCATGGCAACGCATCTAGGACGATAGCAGGTCGGAACCTTCACCTCTTTCCCGGGCGTCTGGTGGAAGCGATTTGAATTTTAAACCGTGCCGTTTAAAGCGGATATTTCTCGGGGGAATTTAAACAAAATATGATAAATAAATATAGGACGTAATTATACTACGACACAACTTAGATGTAGCATCGGAAAAAATCGTAAAACCGATCACATCCGAATTAAGTACGCTATCCCAAATTATCAATATTCATATCTTATGCGAAAATGATCTTTACACAAACGCAATAACTTGTAATATCGTATAACTTAAACATATTCGTCAATTTGACACGTCGATTTACATGCACTTGCTTTCTCGGGTTGAACTGACTCGAGAATCTATAGCGACGAATAGCGTCCAATGGCGCGATAGGGAACTGTTGCTGTTGTGTAAATCGGCAGTAATCGGCTATATTGAATTACCGATGCTACATCTAAGTTGTGTCGTATATTAAATGATAATTCTTTAGTATATTCAACGTGGCAACCAAACACTTGTGAAAAATTTTCACCGCTTTCGGTCGAGTGGTACACGTGTATTAAGTCATATGATTTGTTTAAGTAAATTCAAATAAAATTTTGTATGAAAAATTTGTCTCAATATTATAACAATTTTAATAATTACACGATAACGAAAGGTGATAAGCGTCGAGGTGACCCAGTATGCAATGTGCCTTATGTAATACACCATGTACGACCATGAGTTCAAAACTGCTAACCTTCTATGTGCTTAATATATCTCTATATTAATATAATAAACGTGGAAGTAGCTCTGTCTGTATTTTAGTTTCTTTTAAATTTATTTTTGGAATTGGCGGACGAGTATGGGCCACTTGATGGTAAGTGGTCAACATCACCCATAGACAATGACGCGATGATGTAAGAAATATTAACTATTCCTTACATCGTCAATGCACCACCAAGCTTGGGAACTAAGATGCTATGTCCCTTGTGCCTGTAGTTATACTGGCTCACTCACCCTTCAAACCGGAACACAACAATACTGCGTACTGTTGTTTAGCGGTAGAATAACTGATAAGTGGGTGGTACCTAAACAGGCGGGCTTGTACAAAACCCTACTACCAAGAGTCTGTCTGTCTATCGTTATTTCACGACCAAACTGCTGAACCGAATTTGATGAAATTTGGTATGAAGCAAACCTGAACTGTAATAAAGGACATAGGCCCTTAAAACGCGAATGTGAAATCGCGTACGTCTACTAGTATCTATATATGTTTACTTTCGTCAGTACATTTATAGTATACTTATTATCATACACTATTATGCAATTTCATTGCAAAAACTAGGACACAACAGCTCTTATCAAATCAATATCGTTATCAGTGATGATCTGTTATTAGTTTTATTATTATGATAATATGGTCTATAAATAAAATCTATATAGTGTATGACAACTTAGTTATCTATCTAATATTATAAACTAGACGTGCTTTTGTTTATAAAAAAATAGTTATTGTTATAGTCTAAGATACTAATTACATTAGCAATGTGCCAGTGAAAGTAACTACAGCACAAGGGACATAGCATATTAGATCCCAAGAACGCGCATTGACGATGTTAGGAATAGTTACTTTTTCTTACAGCGTCATTGTCTATGGCTGATTGTGACCACTTAGCATCAGGTGGCCCATATGCTAGTCCGCCAACCTATTCCATAAAAAAGAAACAAAGTCCAGAGACACAAAAATGCGTGTTGCTCTTTCACGATCTAGCCACTGAAGTGTTCTTATAATTCCTGGTGGCCAACTCCCAAAACACAAACAAGTCGCAATTAACAGAGTGTCTGATATAAGAAGGTTTTAAATGATTTCTTCTTGGACATTCAATTTGCTAATAATTATGTTCATGTTGGCTGGTATCAGCTACGTGTGAAGCATAAAAATGACGACCTCCTTGGGTCTGGGTGTGGGTTGTGGTCTTGGGTCTAGGTGTTAGTGGAAAAATCAGAAGTAA
Source organism: Vanessa cardui (assembly GCF_905220365.1). Classification (NCBI taxonomy): domain Eukaryota; kingdom Metazoa; phylum Arthropoda; class Insecta; order Lepidoptera; family Nymphalidae; genus Vanessa; species Vanessa cardui. The sequence goes on from NC_061141.1 coordinate 2,876,501, forward strand.
CCTAGGTACCGTTACTTCTGATTTTCCAAAACACAAATGCTTTAGCTATTTACAATGGGATTAGAGGTATGTACATGATGTTGTCCAATATTTATTTATTATTATTTATTTAATTCTTAGAATTGCTGTGATACAATTTGAGGAGTTAGGGATACCGCGACAGTCACAAGGGATGTAGTGGCGCATTGGTAATGATAGGAATTACTGTTTCTTATAGCAATGTCTGTGTGACTATTTACTATCTCGTGATCAATAAATCAGTCTAACTCCTTATATCGGATTCGAGATCATATTCTACGAAATAGGTAAACTTTTTTACATTAAAAAAGGTTTCATATCAAATTATAGATTAGTATCTCATCTGATGCATCTCCGCCAACCGCAGCGCGATAGCCTATTCGATATCTATTTGTGACATCTCGCTGCTATCAGTCCGATATGCCAAAAAGCACTTATTGATTTTGTACGATGAATAATCCATTAGTTTCGATGTATTTTAGGTTTTTCGTTTAACGAGTGTTTGAATAAACGTTTGTTAATTGTAACGGGTTATGTTCGACTGGTTTTTGTCGATTTTGAGTGTTGTAACATTTAAACTCACTTTGACGACCTCCGTGGTCGAGTGGTGTGTACACCGGTGTTCATGGGTACGCCACTCTGAGGTCCCGGGTTCGATTCCCGGCCGAGGCGATGTAGATTACCATTAGTTTTCTATGTTGTCTTGGGTCTGGGTGTTTGTGGTACCGTAGTTACTTCTGATTTCCATAACACAAGTGCTTCAGCTACTTAAATTGGGATCAGAGTAATGTATGTGATGTTGTCTCACTAACTCATTCAACTTTAATGATATATAGATAATAATATATGTCGCATCCGGGACAATAGTTCGGAATATAAACCATACACAAACGTCAAAATGACGTGTACAGAGCCTAGATTAGAGAAGGAAAACGTTAATAAAAGAACGTGCACTCTGTATTCGAGAATTCATTACGTTACTATCGGCTGAATAAACAACACTAGCCTAGGAACTGTGCTGTGTATATTGAAAAGTATTTGTTTCTCGCCCGGATCCCTGCTGACGCCCCACAATGAGCGACCGTGAGGATAACGAGTCTCCGATATCAGAAGTGAGATTTCAACGGGCTGAGAAACCGCTAAATCATGAAGAATTATGGCGACAACTTATTGAAAAACAGAACCAAAATATGATGGCACTAATCTCTACGCTACGACCGCATGAATCAAGTCGTCGCCTCACTCTACCGGAATTCAACCCAGATAAAGAAGAAAGTGACGCGAGATCTTGGTGTGCAACAGCGGATATTTGTTTCGAAGACAACCCACCACGTGGCGGTCAACTCATTGTTGTCATTAGCAAGGCTCTGAAAGGTACCGCATCATCATGGTTGTCACATATATCATACCCTGGGATATCGTGGCCGGAATTTAAGGACCTATTCACTGCAAGATTCATATCTACAGACACATGTGCAGGTACCCTCATTAACTTAAATAGTGAAAAATTAAAAGACAACGAGTCATTAGCTGCATGCGCGAGTCGGATTATTACCTCATTGATGAGCCGTTGGAAAGATTGCACCAAAGAACAGATCGCCGTAGCAACCGCCCTAGCGCACATTTCTCAACACGACTCACGATTACAACGTCTTGCTTTTACAACGGAAATTACTTCCCGCCAGCAACTACAAAAAGAATTGCAGGCTTTCTCGTATCAAAAGCGAAAAGCTCCTGCAGCAGAGACGTTGTCAACAACTGATAGCAAGCGAGCAAAATTTTACAAGCAGTCTACATTAAAGTGTTTTGGCTGCGGGAAATTGGGTCACCGACAGGCTGACTGTAGATCAAAGCCCAAAATCTACAAGCCAAAATCTCCTGTGAAGACTGACGTGACTTCCACTTCTCATCGTGTAGAAAAATCAACGAGCATCAGATGTTTCAAGTGTGGAGTATTGGGACATGTGGCAAGTCGCTGTACTGCAGGAGTTGGCTCCCGCGGTGGAAACACCAGCGCTAGTACGTCGGCCGAGCGTCGTGTCGACCTGTGCGTAGTAGAACCTCCTACCGGATACCTTCAACATCGCAGTGAGTCCTATGTTTTTCACTATGATTCTGGTGCTGAGTGTTCATTAATAAAGGAAAGTTTGGCTACGAAGTTTAGCGGAAAACGTAGTTGTAATATTGTTTCTTTAACTGGTATTGGCCAAAGCAGTGTAAAATCAACAGAACAAATTTTAGCTAAAGTTATTATTAATGAGCACTCATTAGAATTGTTGTTACATGTTTTACCTGATATTTATTTACGCAGTGACATAATGATTGGTCGTGAAATTTTGAATTTAGGATTTTCGATTGTGATGACGAGTACTAGCTTTAAATTGTTAAAAAAATAATGTTGTTAATAGCTGCACTATCCAAAACTCTTGGCCTGACTTTAAATGTATCGATACAGATATACCCTTTGAACATAGATCACAACTTTTAAAGATATTAAATCGTTATTCGAAATACTTTATAACCGGTATGCCTACTACACGCGTCATGACAGGTGAATTAGAGATACGGTTAAAGGATCCGAGCAAAACGGTTCAAAGACGTCCTTATAGGTTATCGGTTGAGGAACGTACCGTTATGCGAAATAAAGTTGACGAACTTTTACAGGCAAATATAATTAGGCCAAGCTGTTCGCCTTTTGCTAGCCCAGCTTTGTTAGTTAAAAAACAGGACGGGTCCGACAGGATGTGTATTGACTACCGGGAACTGAATGAAAATACCATTTCTGATAGATATCCCCTCCCCATCATTACTGATTTAATATCACGTTTACAAGGAGCCAAATTCTTTACTAAACTTGATTGTGCTAGTGGATTCCATTTAATTCCATGCCATGAGGAGTCGATAGAGCGTACGGCCTTCGTAACTCCTGATGGTCAATATGAATATCTGACTATGCCTTTTGGTTTAAAGAATGCTATAACTGTATTTCAAAGAGCTATCGTAAATGCATTAGGAAACTTGGCACGTGATTACGTCATTGTTTATGTTGATGACGTCATGATTCCGGCTGAATCGGAAGAACAGGGACTTGACAGACTTAATACCGTCCTTGAAGTTCTCACCAAGTCCGGATTTTCTTTAAATTCTAAAAAATGCTCTTTTCTTAAATCTAAAATTGAGTTCTTAGGCTATGAGGTAGAAAACGGTAATGTTAGACCAAATAAGCGAAAAATAGAATCACTCACTGCATTACCACCTCCTGAAACCGTTACACAATTAAGGCAATTCATAGGATTAGCTTCTTATTTTCGACAATTTGTTGCACAGTTTGCGTGTTTAATGGCTCCACTTTATAGATTAACATCCCTCAAAGGCAATTTCATTTGGAAACCTGAGCATGAAGAAATCAGACAAAAAGTAATTACAATATTGACTAATGAACCAATTTTAAAAATCTTTAGTCCTAGTCTCCCTGTAGAACTTCATACAGACGCAAGTTCAGAGGGGTACGGCGCTATTTTATTTCAAATTCATAACAATAAACGACATGTCATAGCTTATTTTAGCAAGCGTACATCTCCCGCGGAATCACGATATCATTCATACGAATTGGAAACACTCGCTGTCGTAAATGCTATCAAACATTTTAGACAATACTTGCATGGACGTAAATTTTTGGTAGTGACGGACTGTAATTCATTAAAGTCTTCCCAACGTAAAGTGGATTTGACGCCTAGAGTGCATAGGTGGTGGTCCTATCTTCAATGTTTTGACTTCGATGTTGAATATAGACCGGGCAAACACATGGCACATGCTGACTTTTTGTCTCGAAATCCTCTACCAGTGTCATTGAACAATAGTCGCCCTTATAGTAAAGTAGAGCACAAGCGAGTAAATATAGTCGAGCTCTCTTCAAATTGGTTAGCCGCTGAACAACAGCGAGATAACGAAATAATCAAAATTATTGACGATATGAATAACGGTAAGTTGGAAGATAGTTTAGCCAATACATATGTCCTTAGATCCGGTATTCTACACAGAAAGATACAACGTAACGGTAGGACACGGTGTCTTCCGATTGTACCACATGCATTGAAATGGTCGGTCATAAATAACATTCATGATTCCCTTATTCACCTTGGGTGGGAGAAAACGCTCGAGAAAGCATATGATCATTATTGGTTCGAGGGAATGTCGCGCTATGTAAAACGGTTTGTAGATAGTTGTGTAACATGTAAGGTAGCTAAATCTCGATCAGGTAAAATGCAATCCGAACTTCACCCCATACCTAAGGTTACGTCGCCCTGGCATACTATTCACATCGACGCCACAGGCAAACTTAGTGGGAAAAATGATGTAAAAGAGTACGCTTTTGTTGTAATTGATGCATTCACAAAATTCGTTTTATTATATCACACTGCTAATATTGACACAAAAAGCGGTAACAAATAGTGTAGCACTTTTTGGAACACCCACTCGTATCATCGCTGACCAAGGGAGGTGTTTTGCGAGCAAAGAATTTCGGGAATTTTGTGACAGTAAAAATATAAACCTTCATTTAATTGCCACCGGCTCTTCTCGTGCGAACGGGCAGGTTGAAAGAGTCATGAGCGTACTGAAGTCGATGCTAACGGCAGTAGAGATTAACTCTGAAAAATCGTGGCAGGATTCATTAGGAGACGTGCAATTGGCTATCAATTGTACTATCAATAGGGTTACTAAGTGCTCACCACTCGAGCTTATGATCGGTAGGGTAGCCAGGCCACTGTCGTTGATGACCAGCGAGGTACAAAATGACGAAATTTCCATTGATTTAGACGCACTAAGAGAAAGCGCAGCTAATAATATAGGAAAATCGGCTGAATATGATAGGGAAAGGTTTAATAGTACAAAGGCAAGGCTTAATAAATTTACAGTAGGCGAGTTTGTATTAATTGAAAACGAAGAAAGAAATCAAACCAAATTAGACCCTAAATTCAAGGGCCCATTTAAGATAATAGAAGTTTTGGATGGTGACCGCTACCTATTGAAGGCTTTGAATTCCAAACGAACCTATAAGTACGCGCATGATAGGGTTAGGAAAATGCCAGGAGCTAATGTAGACATTGATTTAAATGAAAAATGTGATTTACCGATATGTGATACTGAAAAAGTTTCAGAACCTTCAACTGACATTGCTGCAAGTACTCTAAAAGAATGAATGTTAATTTTGTGTTGCGTTTCAGTCACAGGGATGACTGTTGATTTAAGTCACAGGGATGACTGTTGTTTTGAGTCACAGAGATGACTGTTGAATAGAGTCACAGGGATGACTGTTGATTTGAGTCACAGGGATGACTGTTGATTTGAGAGTCACAGAGATGACTGTTGATTTGAGTCACAGGGATGACTATCATTGAACACTTATAGTCACAGGGTTGACTTAAGTGTACGTGTGTATGTGTCGATTTCACGGTTACAGGGAAGATTTAGTTACTGTGTACATGAATTGTACGGGGAGAACTTGCAGCAGTAGTCAATCACTTATTTCGTTTATGTAATATTTCAATGTTGTTATAGAATTTGTGTTTAGAATAAAGATTATTTGATGACACAAGACTTTTATTTCAGTTATTTTAGTAGAGTGGTCAGATATGGCCGAGCGTGAATGATACTTTGCGGTATTTGCTTTTGTTCCAGATTAACACACGAGGACGCGTGTAACTCAGGATGGCCGTGTCGCATCCGGGACAATAGTTCGGAATATAAACCATACACAAACGTCAAAATGACGTGTACAGAGCCTAGATTAGAGAAGGAAAACGTTAATAAAAGAACGTGCACTCTGTATTCGAGAATTCATTACGTTACTATCGGCTGAATAAACAACACTAGCCTAGGAACTGTGCTGTGTATATTGAAAAGTATTTGTTTCTCGCCCGGATCCCTGCTGACGCCCCACAATGAGCGACCGTGAGGATAACGAGTCTCCGATATATATATGAGTCGTTGCTAGACTAATCCTTTCCTTCACGTAAATGTTTTGAAGCTTATCACCACGCCGCGTCTATTTGCGTTACTAGATACACAATTAGTGTTATTTAATTTTATCTTTCTTGGTGGTAGGGCTTTGTGCAAGCCCGTCTGGGTAGGTACCACCCACTCATTAGCTATTATTCCGCCAAATAACCGTACTCATTATTGTTGTGTTCCGGTTTGAAGGGTGAGTGAGCCAGTGTAACTACAGGCTCAAGGGACATAACAGCTTAGTTCCCATGGTTGTTGGCACATTGACGATGTATGGAATAGTTAATATTTCTTACAGCGTAATTGTCTATGGGTGATGGTGACCACTTACCATCAGGTGGCCCATATGTTCGTCCGCCAACCTATACCATAAAAAAAATGGAATTTAAACATTCATCTTACATTAGTTTTTAAGTTAAGGATATAATTAATAGAAAAAACGAGATTTGATCCCAGAATCTCAAATCTTAATTCGTCATTACACCACCGAGTAATATGTCCCTTTGTATGCTTAAATTTTTAAAACTACGCAACGGATTTTGATGCGGTTTTTTTAATAGATAGAGTGATTCGAGAGGAAGGTTTTTGTACATAATACATAGGCAAGTATTTAGTGTTATTTAATTTTATTTTTATATATTATTCGAAAATACAATATACATTATGCATGAAATAAAGTCGAAACACATATTAAAATAAAAAAAAATGTTACTTTTTAGTATTACAGAGAATTGAAAAGTTTATTTCCCGAGCGTATTTTAAACTTTTGAATATAATTGTAGTGGTAACGATTTGTGCAATGTCTAAACTGGGGCAGCTCAGATTCCCGAGTCCATTGTACGGCCTTTATAAATATCTATAAGAATAAAACATACAAGTATTTTACGCCTCTTTCGCTGTGAAGTTTCTATAACAAAGGATCTCTTGACGTTTTCCAACAAAGAAATGTAAAATTATACGAACTTTATTACAAAAATAGGCATGTTATTGTTGGGTTATCATATTTAGACGGTGTTGTTTAGTTACAACACGGATGAGTGTATAGAAATCATGGAACGAAAATAAATGTACGAATCACAGATAATAAATAATGAATATATTAACTGTGACTTATTCTAAAATCAAAATATACCTACTTTATACAAGTAGGCTTTTAAGAGCACTTTTGAATCGTCATTTTTTTTTTATTTTTTTTTTTTATTTTTATGGTATAGTTTGGCGGACGAGCATATGGGCCACCTGATGGTAAGTGGTCACCATCGCCCATAGACAATGACGCTGTAAGAAATATTAACTTTTCCTTAAATCGTCAATGTGCCACCAACCTTGGGAACTAAGATGTTATGTCCCTTGTGCCTGTAGTTACACTGGCTCACTCACCCTTCAGACCGGAACACAACAATACTGAATACTGTTATTTGGCGGTAGAATAACTGATGAGTGGGTGGTACCTACCCAGACGGGCTTGCACAAAGCCCTACCACCAAGTAAAAGTCATTTAACAATTAAGTGAAGCTACTCGTACCACCGGTTGGAAATGTAGACTCCATCGAGAATCGGAAAGAAATTCAGTAGATACTCTTATTCAACTTTTAAAAATACACAGTCATGTTAGTTAAATACTATTATATATCCTGGACGTCATTAAGTATTAACTGGACGCTTTTTAATTCACAGTTTATTTACACTTTTGATAGTATAACAGCGCGTGATACCTTTTGCCGTTACGGCAAACCACTCGGTTACCCCCCATCAGAATTTTCACATAAGAAAATTATCATTAAGATATAACATTGAGGGAACGTACAGACAATAAGTGGTATTAGTAATGCATAGTATTGAAATAAAACTAGTTTTAACGAATTTAAATCGCGTATATTAATTATTTTTTACATCCCGACGTTTCGAGCACTTTACAGCGTTCGTGGTCACGGTACATAGATAGTAGTATACAATACATAGTATTTATATAAATATTGAAGAAAGAAAAGAACGTAACTATTATGTTTTTTTATGATAAAGATTGGCGGACAAGCTCTTGGGCCACCTGATGGTAAGTGGCCACCATCACAATCGTGTTGTAAGAAATATTAACCATTCCTCACGTCGTCAATGAGCCACCAACATTGGGCACAAAGATGTTATGTCTCTTGTGCCTGTAGTTATACCGGCTCACTCACCCACCGACGGAACACAACAATACTGAGTACTGTTGTTCGGCGGTATAATCTCTGATGAGTAGGTGGTACATATCCAGACGAGCTTGCAAAAAGCCCTACCACCAAGGGAATACCTAGTATTGATATAAAAGTTGAAGTAAAAAATTCGTAATTATTATCTATGAATTATAAATTAAAATTCGTGTAGTCCAAGAAATGATCAACCTGATTTTTGAGACTTGTACCGGAATTTAGGTTACGAATTCAGAAAGGTATTCCGGCTGTTTAAGGTCAGGCTTAGTGTTAAGATATTAATAAATGTTTTAAATAGTATAAAATCGATGAATTAATACAAGATGCACGTGGATACAAGTATAAAGGATTCCCAAATGGATATGTAATCGTCGAAATATTTGGAAAATAATAAATTAATGGACGTAAAATATAATGTTATTTAATTTCTTCTCCAGTCTTTGTATACATACATACACAAGCACGGATCTCTGTATTCCCTTACTGTCATGGTTCAATGTAAATCGCTGTGTAAATATTGTCAACTTCGTTGCTTTAGTTGAGGTCGAACTTTTTTGAGACTGGCATTGAAACCCGCTGTCATGAGTTAGCTAGTTGTATTTAAGAACGAAGCTGCAAGTACTAAAAATAAACCGACACTGTTTTCAAATCATATTGAATAAGTTTTGTTTTGTCTTTTCATGCAGAAAAGAGAAAAACCTATTTTATGACTGTGTAAACTATATAGTATATGATAATAAAAATGTACATATTTACGCTTCTCCAGCACTTATTAGCGTATACATGATAGCATTTTCAAGCAAAATTTACAACGTTGAAAAGACAAAGGGAATAAACATCCTTTCCTAGTATCTATTTCGTACAATTTTTCCATAGTTTCCGTATCCTTATGAACTTTATAGTTATGTAAAAGCCTGTAAATTTCCCACTGCTGCTAAGGCCTCCTCTCCCATTACGGAGAGAGGATTTGGAACATATGCCACCACGCTGTTCCAATGCGGGTTGGTGAAATACATATGTGGCAGAATTTCTATGTAATTAGGTACACATGCCGGTTTCCTCACCATGTTTTCCTTCACTGCCAAGCACGGGATTAATTATGGAAACAAATTAAGCATATATATGTATATGGTGGCTTGCCTGGGTTTGAACCCGAAGTCATCGGTTAAGATGTACGCGTTCTAATCACTGGGCCAGATCAGGTTTTTTATAAGTCTTATAACGCATAATATTCGTAAATAAATCACTGAAACTACGTATTATATTATAGAATTACATTTCCAAGTCAATGAATGACAACGGCTATAGTAAAGCCTTTTACAGAGTAATGAAATCGTAATGAACTAATCCGGAAACCTTAGCATCGGCTAATACAACTTATAGATTATCTATTTCAGTCGAAGATAGCGTCAAAGTCATATCAGTGCCACAAAGAACGTAGATATATGTACATAAAAAAGTATCGTGAAATACTACATGAAATGAAATACTATGTGAAATAATACGTATACAGAAAACTGTTAAAAAAAAAGATTTAAATCGACGTTTGAGAATGTTTAAATGACAAAATTTTTAATTAAAAATCGCGTGAGTATAAAAAACAAAACTAACAATATAAAACCGTATAAAATAGAAAGAGACAGATAGATTGTCTGTATCCCTCCAACATCTTTTTTTTTTTAATACGTGTTCTGCCATTTTAGTCTACTATATAAGATAAAGGAACCTCATCCCATTAATAAATAAAAATGGACAACAACAGAAAACATTCTCTATTTTTTTATTAATCTGTAACCTGCAATTAAATTAATCTTACCATAATATACTATTAGAGTTTCCGGTTAATAACCTATAATAGATCAAAATTAGATTGACGCCTAGTTCGTTTACCTGGTGGTAAAGCTTTGTCTAGCTATCAATCAAATACTTTACCACCAAACAGCAATATTCAGTACAGTTGTGTTCCAGTTTGAAGGGTGAATGAGCCAGTGTAATTACAGGCACACGTTTGCAATGAAACATAGTTAGTAATCTATATAGTAACATAGTATACGACTTTAGATACTTATATACGACTTATAATATTATAAGCCGAGATGACCACAGAATTTATATATGTTTAATTTGTATTTGAAATTCATCTTGTGATCGCTGATAAAGGAAAATGTTGAAATTCGTGCATGTAATTTCCATATAATTCTACCAACTGTGTATTCACCAACCCGCATTGGTTTAGCGTTGTGGAACGAGTTCCAAACCAAGCTCAAAGGTAGAGGAGGATTCATTCCAGTAGGGGCATGTTAATATAATAATACTTGAGTTTTTACTTTAAGTATATTTGACTTCTTATGCAATTAGATAATAATCTAACATCTGCAGAGAGGTTCAGAGAAATATAAAACAAAAATTGCAATTATTAATGCATCGGGCTGGGTCAATGACCTCTGGCCTACTTGTAGATAAACTAGATCAATCGGAAGCGAGCGATCTCACAGTAAATACGGTATATCCTCTAAAATTGAAGTATTAGGCGCGCTTAGAAGTTGATAGCGAGTAGCTGGGAATTATACTAATATTACAAATACGAAAGTTTGTGAGGATGTGTGTGTGTTTGTTACTCTTTCACGAAAAAACTACTGAACGGATTTGGATGAAATTTTACAGTAATACAGGCTATACATCAGAACACATAAGCTACAATTGCTTATGATTTTATGTAATTTGGTCATAATATAACGATACATTTTAAGTACCCGTGCGAAGTCAGTCCGGGTCGCTAGTGATACATAAATGTCTGTATGAATGTATCTATATTATATTGTATCGCTAAAGAGCACTTAGGATTGATCAATACTATTTCTGCGTTCCGGTTTCAAGGGTGAGTCAATAGTTATGGGACATAACTTTTTATTCCCCAGGATTGGCAGCGGATTGGCTTTGGTTAATATTCAGCATCAATGTCAATTTGACATGGTGACAAGTGATGTTATTAGACGGACTGGTAAAAGGACTATCTGATAGTAAGACGTCATAGACCGATATATAATGTACAAATACATACTTTACCAATACTGGTATATTTGACCAATGCGCCACCGATGTTGGGAAATAATGTTTTATGTTTGGTACTTGTAGTTGCACTGGCTTTACCGGATCACACCAATACCAAGTAATGCTGATTGGTAGAATGTCTGTAGAGTGGGTGGTACAACCAAGTATTAAAAACTAGGTATAGTACGATACAACTTAGATGTAGCTTCGAAAAATTCAACAAAACCGATTTCTGCCGATTCACACAACCAATAGAAACAGTTCCCTATCGCGCCATTCGACGCTATACGTCGCTATAGATTCTAGCGTCAATAAAACACGAGAAAGAAAGTGCAAGTCAAATTGACGAATATATTAGTTCATATCATATTACAAGTTATTAAGTTTGAGTAAAGATCATATATAGCGTATTTAATTCGGATGTAATCGGATTTACGAATTTTGCCGATGATACATCTAAGTTGTGTAGTACTATAACATCATCTGTGTAGTATATATTAAAGAAATGTTTAAATAAGTGTCGTTTTAATAGAACACAGCGATGACACTAATGACGACTGTTATTCTAAAAACGTGAAATATGAAATCGCTAATTATAAATGTTTCAAGGAGGCTACTGCGGTAAAGAAGTTACGTAAGACTTATTTAGTTTCAAATGTACGTAATTTAATAATGTTCTACGCGAAATGAATGATTTTATTAAGGTAATATAGCAAAGATTATCATTATCATTATTTAGTATAAAACAAAGTCGCTTACCGCTGTCTGTCTATATGTATGCTCAGATGATATGTTTTAATACAGTGATTTGAGAGGAAGGTTTTTGTATATAATGCTTAGATAATATATTAAAGAAAAACTGATAATTTTAAGTTCCTAATCCTATAAGATATATCAAAGTAATGTATCTGTATCGGTTTGTATTGTCTAATGACACAAAACTATGAATTTTGTATATAATATTGACATTCTGCATTTTATTTGGTATCACTATTGCACCTTTGCGACCCAAAGCGATTCACTAGTAAATTAAAAAATACTGTTTTTCCTGTTTTTTATTCCTGTTTATTTTTTAATTTTTTTTAAAGAAATTTGAAACAACAGATAGAATAATGAATGTGTCAAACGTATTAAGTCATTTTTGATTTTTTGTACAATATAATCATTAAGTGATAATATATGCAATTTTGCTGCGACTGACCTTTACCTTTTATAACTATTAGTATGAGTTTCGAGTTTATACTTGGACTAGTGGTGCAAAAAGCTTCATCAAAAATATAACACCTCGCCTCATTGCCTCCACTGTCACGGTGACAGGAGGGCTGGTTCGTTTTTTGCCCAGAGGATCGGAATTGCGATTCAACGGGGAAATGCTGCATTCTTCCGCGCGGTCAAGATTATACAATAACTGGTTTTAGTTCATATTTGTATATATTTAAACATTTATAATATTTCTAGTGTATGTTCCATCTACCCACATGTGTTACGAATACAGGTGTCACGGATCCGCCTATTCATTCACAAACAATAGTCAAGTTATCCTTCTCTACGCGTAAGCACTGCGTCGAATACTCTCTATTTGCGTTCATAAGTACTCGAATATTTTTGAGTTTATCGAATTCGCGTAAAATTTTTAAAATTGGAAACAGTGATTATTATACCTACGAAATTACTTTTGATTCATCTTGATATAAAATCTTATAAGTGCAAAGTTGAATGTAAACTCAAACTCAACCGCGGGTTCGGAAAAACATCCTGATCTGTGGCAAGAGATCAACAATCCACAAAACTGTGCATTGCCTTGTTTTAGATATAACATTCGAGTTACTTAAACTAAATATACGGTTAACGAACTTAAAATATTGCCCATCACTACAATATACATGTATGTCACCGTAACATTACAATTCGTTAGATTGCAATCTGACGAGATAGATTATAATCTGTCGAAACATTGTGAACTGTGATTGCAATTTAATGTATTATTTTTCGCTACATTGTAATCTATCGAAGTTAAACTGTTAGAGTACAATCTATCGTGCGACAAATTGACAACGGTCAAAAGCTCTTCCTGATTAGCCGATCTTATTGTAAGAGCGACCAATCATATGTCCTCTATAAAATAGTAATATTAATCTATCCCGTTAGATTGTAATCTAATGAATTTTGTAATCTTACGGTGACGTTAATATACTATCCATTACCATAACGATGATCTCTATAGTTTTAACTGTTCTTTTTTTGCTATAGTTATAAAATATTTATGTTTTCAATTATATATTATGTATATTAGCCGGAGAAAGACCACAGTGGCGTGCACTTGGAGAGTCCTATGTCCAGCAGAGGACAAAAACGGACTGATGATGTAATGTGATGATGTGTATTATTCTAGATGTTTTTGAAAATTAAAATCCATATAGTGATTTGGTAAAAATCTATTATTATTTTTATAATAAATAATATTAAGCGAGTTATGCGACTTTTCAGTCACCTTTACGCCTGTGTATATCCAATTTAAAATATTGTGCAGTATATTTGCACTGCATACTGCATACCGGTACAGTATATATTACAATGCTATTAGAAGAACAATATCAAATAATAGATTTGGATTTTAAGATAGGGATATAATATGAGACAACATCACATACATTACTCTGATCCCAATGAAAGTAGTTGAAGCACTTGTGTTATATAAAATCAGAAGTATCGACGGCACCACAAACACCCAGACCCAAGACAACATAGAAAACTAATGATAATCTACATTGACTCGGCCGGGAATCGAACCCGGGACCTCGAAGTGGCGTACCCATGAATACCGGTGTACACACCACTCGACCACGGAGGTCGTCAATAGACTGCTAATCTCCAGGTCTATCATGGATAACTTAGCGTTAACGCATTTATTGAGTAAGGTTGTAGACTATGTAATATGAAGCTATGATCCTCGGGCGTGGACTTTTATACAGGTGAAGCCACGTGGAGCTGTTAGTATAATACTTTTCAAGTTACGATCTTTATTATACTGATATGACTGAAATGACATCGAATTGAAATCGAAGTCCAGTTTATTGAAAACCACGGATTTTTTCAACGGTTCTTATTAATTGTCGGACGGTTTTAACGTTTGTTTAATTTAATTGATAATTTCATTGCTTTGCTAACTTGTTTATTTATTACATGAATTATAATTGAAGTTTTGCTATACTCCAAAATAACATCAACAAACTTCATGGTGGTAGGGCTTTGTGCAAGTACGTCTGAGTTGGTACAACCCACTCATCAGTTGTTCTACCGCCAAATAATGTACTCAGTATTGTTGTGTTCCGGTTTGAAGGGTGAGTGAGCCAGTGTAACTACAGGCACAAGGGACATAACATCTTAGTTTCCAAGGTTCGTGGCACATTGACGATTTAAGGAAGAGTTAATATTTCTTACAGCGTCATTGTCTGTGTGATGGTGACCACTTACCATCAGGTGGCCCATATGCTCGTCCGCCAACCTATACCATAAAAAAAACTGAACAATCGCTATTAGTTAAAGCAAGGGTGTATCATTAACACATCCACGGATATACGCCGCGCGGAACGAGTATGAAATAAATAGTATTAACTTTCTGTAACACGTGTGACCTTTTGGAATGTTACAACTTACACGAGGTTTCGATCTCAATGATGACAAACATATATTATACACACGGGTTTTTGTATCATGACATGACATTTATTTATGTCATGTACGAAGTGTACTCGACATAAATGTAATTGATAATACTGACTTCAAATATATTTGTTAAATAAATAAATATTGGACGCCATCACTTATGTTACAACACAGGCACCACTAACACCCCGACCCATGACAAAATAGAAAACTAATGAACTTCCACATCGACTCGGCTAGGAATCGAACCCGGGTCCTCGGTGTGGCGTACTCACCACACTACTCGAACACGGAGGTCGATGTTAAGACGTATGGTGATGATAGTGTTGTTCTTTTTATTGAGCATGGGAAAGCGGGCAGTAGAATACATGTTGATTAATGGTCAGCAATGCTCATAGACTCTGTCACAGTAAGTAATTTCAACCATTCGTTATATCACCAATACGCCAAACTAACATGGTATATCCCTCGTGCCCTATTGGCTTACTCACTATACTGGCCCATGCTACTAGCACCTATTCAGACAGCCTAGCCTTAATACAGCCCTACCGCTAAATAATTTCCTGACTATAGTATTGATGTTGCCAATTCTATATGTTGAACTAAATATATTATATTTTAATATGTTTTCCGTTTTGTTTTATGTATTAGATGACTTAGATAGCTATCTACCTGTCATTAAATAAAATATCTCGTTTTTCTCGTCGTTAATAGATGTCGCATATCTTAACTGTGTATTTGTTTTGTAACATTGTTCATATAAAAAATGCTATTATAAGTGAAACAAAAAAACTAAATTTCAACACAATTTTGTTTTCAGACATTGCCATTGTTAACAAACAAGGGCAGAGGGCTCGTGAAGTGGTCTCGTCTCTCATCTACATCTACATAAGCTTAATATAGTTGTAGATACACACAGTATTTATTGTCATGTTTATATATGAGTCGAGATGGACCAGTGGTTAGAACGCGTGCATCTTAACCGATGATTGCGGGTTCAAACCCAGGCAAGCACCGCTGATTCATGTGCCTAATTTGTCTTTATAATTCATTTCATGCTCAGCAGTGAAGGAAAACATCACGAGGAAACCTGAATGTGATAAATTTAATAGAAATTCTGCCACATGTGTATTCCACCAACCCGCATTGAAACAGCATGAATATGTTCCAAACCTTCTCCTCAAAGGGAGAGGAGGCCTTTAGCCCAGCAGTGAGATTTACAGGCTGTAGTTGTTGTTATATATGTATATTCATAGTAGCATTGATCACTTTGATAAAATCTGTGATGATCATTGTATTGTACAAGAAGTATGGATAAACTTATTACGCCAAGTTTCCGACTTTGCAATGTCAATAAATACTTCTTGGGGCAAGATATCCGTCTCTATAATAAAATTCCACCGATATTTTTAACTTTGCCGTTTTATAAATTTAAATCGTTTGTACAACATTAATTGCTAAAGAAGGCATATTATTTACAATACAAGATTATACAGACGATAAAAAAGCGTGGAATTAATACCTGTTGACTTCCAGGCAGGATATATTATTTGCATATATAATTGTAAATAACTAGCACGATAGTATTTTTAAATGTTGAAAAAGAGTAACTACTGAGTTTCTTGCCGTTTATTCTCTTAACCGTTGGTAGCTTCACTTAATATAGTTGTTAAATGACGATTCAAAAGCACTTGTAAAAGCCTACTTGATATAAAGTATATTTTGATTTGAATTGATGAACTCCTTACCGAATTTTATAACGACAGCCCTCATTAATGGAATTTAATAGTCAAGTCAGCTGATAATAACATTGTGCACTAGTTTGTAAATATGAACTAAAACTAGTTACTGTATAAATCTTGACAGCGTGTAATGGTGACAAGAATGCTAGCAGCATTTCCCCGTTGAATCGCAATTCCGATCCTCTGGGCAAAAAGCGAACCAGCGCTCCTGTCACCAGTGGAGGCAATAAGGCGAGGTGTTTTTGAGATTCTTTCTTGCCACCATTCCACGCGGTCAAGATTTATACAGTAACTAGTTTTAGTTCATATTTGTATATATATTTAAGCATTTAATGTTGTTAATTCTTATTTTAATAAATAAAAAAAAAGTTTGTAAATAGTAGCATTCTCTTATTCCACAATATCGGAGACACTTCAAGCACAGTATGAGAGTGTAAACTCTGCCAAATCGTAAACTCCATTTGGCTAATGAGATTTAAAAATAAAAAAGACAAAATTTCAACCGCGTGTTTTAGGCCAAGAAAAGCATAATCAAGAATAAAATTGGTCTAGATTTTGAATGTTACACGATAAGGCTCAAGATTATATACCTATACGACAAGAAAGCGTGGAGCTAATATTTAACATTAAATAAAATTTACTTAATTTTAATTATTGGCATTATTTGTAAGTTAATATTTACGTTGCAGCTTTATGCAGTTACTTTTATTATAATTCGCTCTGGTTCTAGACGTATGACTCCACCAAACGCCAAACGACCAGTACAACAACAAAAACAACAACAGCCTTCAAATTCCCACTGCTGAGCTAAAGGCCTCCTCTCCCTTTTAGGAGAAGGTTTGGAACATATTCCGCCACGCTGTTCCAATGAGGGTTGGTGAAAGACACATGTGACAGAATTTCTATGAAATTTGTCAAATGCAGGTTTCATCACGATGTTTTCCTTCACCGCAGAGCACGAGATGAATTATAAAGACAAATTAAGCCCATGAAACAGCGGTGCTTGCCTGGGTTTGAACCCGCAATCATCGGTTAAGATGCACGCGTTCTAACCACGGAGCCATCTCGACTCCGACCAGACGACCGGTACAGTCAGCAAGAATGAGCTGCACTAGTCTCCCACGCCATGCCGGCCGCAAGATGCCTCTTCACGTTTTGAATTGCCACTTGTTTGAAGGCACCCAGGTTATAAAAGGAGGTGAACACGTGTGATGGTAGAGATTTACATTTTTTGGCGGTGCGACAAAGAAAAGAATTGAAAAATTGGAATTGAAATCACAGCAAGGCGGTGAAGGGTGAATACGACAGTTTTTATCAGGCAAGGTGACGTAATGAATATATCTTAGATCTAGTTTCGGTGGAGCACAGAATCCAAAGGACTTCATATCCGAAGGATCCTGAAGACTCTCCGAACCAGCCTGAAAATGATTTTCAAAATAGTTTCAGTGGATAAAAAATCTTTTTTATAAATTAAATCACTTTCATATAAATTAAATAAAAATGAGATAATTACAATAAATATTATAATTATCTGTTAAAATATTATCATCATTAAGCCTTAATGGTAATTGTTCCCAGTATTGATGTTTGTAATCACTTTAATCAAAAATAAAGGTAGATAATAAATACTATACAATTTTCAATTCATATTATTTATGTCATATAAAAATGACACATAAATTGTAATACTGGTTTTTTACCAATTTCGACACTCTTGGTACATACCTTACCATTCCTAACTCCTTAATAATTATAAGGTTTTATTGTTGTGTTCTGGTTTGAAAGGTGACCCAATGTTCAAAAAGATACAAGGGATGTAACATAGGCCGATGGTCTATTGATAATGTATTGGTTAATATATTCGAGCGCCAATATATATCCTGTTACCTATATTAAAACATCAAACAAAATCTTTATCATGTCTGTGATATAATAATTCTCCTTCCCTTTTAATTAACTAAGATCTTCATTCAAACATTCGAAAAGTTTCCGAGAAGAAACCGTAAAATCGTAAACGCTACTATTGATCGCTCGAGCTGTAGACTCTCCCTGTAGCTTCCTAAACAAAGGTATCACAGTCGAAAAACGTTTAAGAATTAACTGGCCAAGCAAACAAGATAACAGCTAAGCTCCGCCTCTTGCAGTGGCAGATTCGGGGTCAACGAACTGTGTGATGCATCCAATGGCGTTACGCGCAATGCGGTGACCTCATTGGCCGTTATCTACATTTTGGATATGGAATTCTAGCAATTTTTATTCTCATTCGCCGTTTAAAAATCTTGAAGAATCTATATTACTTTATATTTGAAAATCGAATGTGTTCATACCTATTTCTTCTGTTTCGTAGTATTGCTCGATTTGGCCAAAAGATGGCGATTTTTGAGCAAACCTTCTCGATAAATTAAATCCATAAAATATTTGAGATTATATTATTATTATTACGAATTTGTTAAGCTATGTAGTTAAATAAAACATTTTCGTATACACAAATGCCTCTGTATATGTCAACCCTAGCTTTATGAAAGCAAAAAAAAAAATCATACTAAGTTCCCATGTACAACAAAAGATTAATTTAATTATTAACAAGTATTCATAAATGACATATATCGATAATCCTACGTATGTATGAAGCTCTAACCGAACGCTGCGCCAAGAAGTCGTTAATTTACAAGCCTTTCTCATACTGAATGCCAAGTTTTTTCGCGTCGTTGTCATTTAACAGTTTCTAGTGTAAATCACTTGGCGTTTCGGCCAGGCTTGGAACATGACCAGGAACAACTTCTGCTCGTACCTTACCGTATTTAGGTCGATTTTGTTTGATAGTTATTGTTGTTTATGAGCCACGTCCTTTGCATAATTTAAACTTTCCGCAATATGTATTTTTGAGTCAAGACTTTATGGAATATTATTTCAACTGGTTTTTGGTTTAAGTTGGTAATAATTATATTAATTACTAGGCGACTCGCGCTCGATTAGCACGGTTTTTTGTTAATAAAGTAAATAATATGATATAAATTTAATTTATAGTGTAGGACTTAGGAATAATGTACCAGTGAAAAAGTTTTAGAATTGGATTACTAGTTTCACAGATTACACCATAATTTTATCTCTTAATTATGTTAAGTAAGATTTTTATTGTATTAAAATAAGTACATACACAATGTAGGTAACTTGCTTAGTATAGTGTCTGTAAACAGTTGAAAATAAAATTTGAAGTAAAAGTAAGTAAAGTAACAGCCTGTAAATTTCCCACTGCTAGGCTAAGGCCTCCTCTCCTATTAAGGAGAGGGTTTGGAACATATTCCACCACACTGTTCCAATGCGGGTTGGTGGAATGCACATGTGTCAGAATTTCAATGAAATTAGACACATGCAGGGTTCCTTACGATGTTTTCCTTCACCGCCGAGCACGAGATGAATTATAAACACAAATTAAGCACATACATATATATATATATATATGTATATATAGAGGTGCTTGACCCGAAATCATCGGTTAATATGCGTTCTAACCCACGCTGGCCATCTCAGCTCGTCAAATCTGAAGTAGTTCCACCTAATCAGTTACTTATACGTGCAAGTACAGACAGACAGGCTTAATCATTTTTTGTGTCACTGTAAGAAATATAATCATTACTCACAATACCTATGGCGTATAGGTATTGTGAGTACTTATTACACTGGCTTACTCATCCTTTATACTGGAATAACTCATCGGAACATTGTGGGTTCAAATTAAATTTTGTAATACTTATTTGTTACAATTTATCATTATTCGAAGCAAGATATTTATACCTACTTATAACATTTTTTACAAATTTTTGTTTGTCTGGTTGTTCCGGCTAATCTCTGATACGTTTGGACCGATTTGACGGGACTTTCAATGGCAGAGCTAATGTATTATGGGGTAACGTAGGCTACAACAATATTCTTTTTTAAATTCATACGGGCAAGAACACGAGCTCAGCTGATGTTCCTTTTTAAATGAACGAACCATAATCCTGAATAAGAAAGTAAGTGAGAATGATAACAGTTTATTTCGAATAGGAAAATTGTATTATAGAATTCACATGTAGTCTGGCGTCATTGTATCCGTTTATATATTTACAAGATTAACATTCGTTGTCACCTCCTGAGCCGTTACGCAACCGGCGATTTGATATTTTGCAATCGACATAATATACCGTGAAGACTTATATAGAAAAATATTTATGTACAGACCTGAGATGGCCCAGTAGTTAGAACGCGTGCATCTTAACCGATGATTGCGGGTTCAAACCCAGGCAAGCACCATATATATGTGCTTAATTTGTGTTTATAATTCATTTCGTGCTCGGCGGTGAAGGAAAACATTGTAAGGAAACCTGCATGTGTTTAATTTCATCGAAATTCTGCCGCATGTGCATTCCACCAACCCGCATTGGAACGGCGTGGTGGAATATGTTCCAAACCCTCTCCATAGAAGAGGAGAGCTAACCAGCAGTGGGAAATGTGCAGGCTGTTACTTTACTTATAAACAGAGTGTTATTTTGTCTAATGAGTCACACTTTTTTTACCCAAGGATTCTATATTATATTTTCAGTTGCGTTAGTAAAGTTAACATTTGACAGTAGAATTATGTAGAGTTATTAAATTAGCTTACAATGTTTCAGACGAAGCTAATAGAAGCGTGTTAAAAAAGGTGACAATTACATAATGACGTTAGTTCGTTAAATAATTTATGCCTTGGCTGCCTCTTTGGGTTTAAGCTTATTATAAGCCCTGGGTCGAGCTCCGTATTGAGCCAGTGAAAGGTTATTGAGCACACAAATTCTAAATTTAAATTTTCAAAATTCTAAGCTTTATTTTGGGGTTCTTTGTCAGGTGATAAACATAAAAAAGTTAACACGTGAATTTCATTGCGGCTTTGTACCAAATTCTTTTCAATTGGGTTCAGTGATTTGATCGCGCAAGACAGATAGACAGACTTGCTTTCGCATTCATAAAATTAGTGATCTTATGATTTTTTCCATAATCCATTAGAGAATCTTTTTTTTTGTGCAAAGATTGTTTCGTCAATGTCGCGAGGGAAAGAATCGTAAACTGATACACATCAACTCTTTGTTTACAAAAAAACTGACACTTGAAACATTTTTGACATTTAAACGTCAAATTTGACGTTCAAATCGTTGCCAGTTAATAAAAAGAAAACTTGCTTCTGTGAACTATTTCGAAAGAGCACTGTGTATAGAAAAATAAGACATATACATACGTAGACTTTGCAGAGGCATACCTACTTCGTGAATCTTTTTCAGTAATTCCGTAAAAGCCGCGTCGGTGGTTCTCATCAAAGGGTTATTACGCAAACTTTGTGCACAGAAAATTTTATGTCTCTTAAAAAGCTTTGCTTCTCCCTGTTAGAACGTATGCACTTTGTGATTGTGATGAAAACTACTCTAGAAGACAGTGAATATTAGTATGTTTATATATGTGTTCTGAAACTGTTGTAGAGTCGTTTCTTAAAGATGGTTTTTTTTACAGTAGAAACTCTTTGGTCGCGATGTATAAAACGTTCTAAGATCGAATTTGAGTACGACGTTGATGTTACATTTGGGCGCAAGAGTGAAAGAGTTTGTAAAGCTGTAAATTTGTTGTAAGATAATAATTATGTATATCGGTGGAATCATTCATGAAAGTACCTACTTCCTATACGGCCCTGTACACAAGACAACATATTAGTTCCCAAGGTTGGTGGCGCATTGACGACGTAAGGAATAGTTAATATTTCTTACAGCGTCATTGTCTATGGGTGATGGTGACCATTTACCATCAGCTGGCCCATATGCTCGTCCGCCAACCTATACCATAAAAAAATTAACACACCAGTTCACATTAAGGAGTGCTCCGAACTTCACCAACGCC
This sequence comes from Vanessa cardui, assembly GCF_905220365.1. Classification (NCBI taxonomy): domain Eukaryota; kingdom Metazoa; phylum Arthropoda; class Insecta; order Lepidoptera; family Nymphalidae; genus Vanessa; species Vanessa cardui. Next base: position 2,899,077 of record NC_061141.1, read on the forward strand.
TTCTCTTTAGAAGGAGAAAGGAAACCCAACAGATGTTAAAACTACATGCGTTATATAATATTTATATTTGTGTGTTATATTTTAAAACGTATATGTATATTTTTTATTATTAATATTTAGTGTTGTTTAAAGTATTTTAAAATATAGTTTAATTTGTTTAAATTTGGTATCGAAATAGTATAAGTGCCGACAAAGGAAAACAACAGTTTTTAGTACCGAAATCATTACTAATAAAAATGTATATATAATCATCACTACACAGTATGAAATATAGTCGCTTATCACTTGTTCCTTTATAGGCTTAGATATTTAAAATTAAAATTGGATTTTGATGCGGATTTTTTAATAGATAGATTGATTTAAGAGGACGGATTTTATATATAATATATGCACAATATAATAGAAAAATACTGATAATTTTAGAGGTTTAAAAGTGCTGTCGTAAATAAACATAATTTTTGCGCTTACATTGCATTGCAAACATAGCATGGCACCAGTGCGAAGCCGGGGCAGGTCACTAGTAAATAATAATAATATGGTTTACCTATAAATATTGGCTAAATGGTAATTATAGTAAAGAGATAAATCAGTATTTAACTAAACACCCGCTAAACATTTGTAAGCGAATCCGTTAATATCTATCGAATGAACTTCAGATACAAAGTGGAGCTGAACACTTGATGAACACTTGATGAACACTTTTGTTCTTCAACAAGTTTTCAAAATACACTTCATCTGGACTTCGATTCTTTTGTTCTACTCTCATATTTGGCGACAATATAAGAGATCTATAGTGTGGGCAAATATTTGAATGGAATCCCCCAATAAACTGAGCGCTTATTACGATATTTTTAAATTGTCCGTATATACGCCTGAGACTTTGCCGAGTATATTTAATTAAAGTCACAAAGATCGATCGATAAATAATCACTCTTCAAGAGATTTTACTCCCTATTAGGAATTTCTGTAATAAAAACTGTAGAATTTCCTGCTTCGAAATTTCAACTATCTCAATACAAAATGTCATCTAAATTAGTTTAGCGTTAAAATGACATATCAGGGGTGCGAATTCAATAAAGATAAAAAGACACAGATTCCTAGACAATAGGCTAATTTAGTTTATTTCAGTAACGAAATAGATGTAATGTTTTGATAGTACCTTATGTGTTAATCGGATGTAAGAGCTATATTATTGAAAAGTTTCATTTAAATTCAGTCAGTAGTTTATCCCTAAAAGAGGCCCCCCAAATATTCTCACAAACTTTCGCATTTTTTTAATAAGAATATTACTAATAAGTAATAGAAATAAGTAAAATCATAATAATTTTTTATGCTTATAACTTTCCAGCACCATCGAGCACAATATGTGATGTGTGCTGGAAAACTTTGGGATATGCATTATGCATGTACGGGAAAAATCTTTAGTATATGTATCAACTGACGTTAGAGTAGCATCGTGTAATCTCAACCCTTTTCCTCAGAACGAAAAGGATCTTTTCTTCTTGGATTTAAGTGATCAAAACGTTCGTGTCTGCACTTCCAATTGTCTGAGTCTTGTACAACACATATATCTATACATATATATAAATTTTTACGTGTGTGTGTGTGTAACCAAACTGTTCCAAAGCGATTAGATCGATTTTGATAGGCTTTTCATGTGTATTTGAGTGAACACTGCGATCGTAAAACAAAATTCATATTTACCAAGGAAAAAGTCGAGACAGCTAATATTAATTAGTATTTTTTTAAGTTCATTAATATGAGAATTATTTACGTTCAGTTCCTAAATACGAATATGTTTTGAAAATAGTTACTGTATAAATCTTGACCGCGTGGAATGGTCGCAGGAATAAAAATAGTAATAAAATAATATTCGTAAACAGTTTACTATCTTCCTAAAACTGACTAGATACTAAATTTAGTAAATTAATTAATTTTGAAATACAATACATTTATTAATTAATTTATATATTATATCAATTATCGAACAAAGAAATAGTCAAAAGCGCATAATCAGACAAAATTGTTATTTACAATAAATCTTATATTTCATATTTCAATATGATTATTATAAGTTATAATAAAAAAAGTTGTTTTTTTGTGCATACATCCTTAGCCTTATGAACACCAAGCACTCATTATGAGAGGGGCATTATGCGCGCACCATGCCCAGAGCAAGGACCTCTGAAGCACTGTAAGGAAACTGCTTGCTCAAAGCCTTATTTATGCACGTTGTTATGTATTTATTATCTTTATATATCTATTTTTCTTTATTTAAAATAGTTAGGCAGGTAATCAAACTCAAAACCCAAACTCAAAGTTGTGTGTTCACCGGTTTTTTATGGGTACGCTACTCCGAAACCCGGGTTCGATACCTGACCGAGTCGATGTAGATTATCATTAGTTTTTTATGTTGTCATGGGTCGGGTGTCTGTGGTGCCGTCGTTACTTCTAATTTTCCATAACACAAGTGCTTTAGCTACTGGCATTGGGATCAGAGTAATGTATGTGATGTTGTTAAATTGATTTATTTGGCTGCTTGGCAGTATATCTGATCATTAGGTGGTACCTGATTAAGACGGCATTGCATAAAGGCTTACAAAATATAACTCATAGATAATCATTGCTATTTAATGCCCAAAGAAATAAACTACATTTGAAATTAGAATTGATTAATAAATGTCAAAGATTAAAATGACACGACTTCCGTTATCAAATATTCATTTGCAGAATCTCCACGTGAGATAATATCTAGTCATTGGCGTAGTTTATTTGCTTCGCTGTTCTGATGGAATCGTCTGAAACGAGTGAAGGCTCTTTGAAGCGCCGAAAAGTGTCGAGTGAATACGTTTTTCGCTCCATATAATATTTAGTGGTTTTTGTAATCTTCTATCTGAGTTATTTTAGGAAATGTTCAGAGGTAAAATTAAAACTTCAGTGGAAGTCTGTGAACATGTCTCTCGATAATTTGAAATCTATACCAATATTATGAATACATATTACTTTTTTGTTCCATTTGCTGTCGAAACGCTTGTCCCTTGGAGTAGTGGCGCAAAAAGCTTCATCAAAAGTATAACACCTCGCCTCATTTCCTCCACTGGTGACAGGAGGGCTGGTTCGTTTTAGCCCAGAGGATCGGAATTGCGATTCAACAGGGAAATGCTGCTAGCATTCTTGCCACCATTCCACGCGGTCAAGATTTATACAATAACTAGTTTTATTTCATATTTGTATATATTTAAGCATTTAATGTTATTCATTCTTGTGTTAATAAATAGAAAAAAAAATATATTATGAATATGAAAGTAACTCTGTCGTCTGTGTGACGCTCTTTCACGACCAAACCGCTGAACTGAATTTGATGAAATTGGTTACGAAGCAAAATTGAACTCCAGGAAAGGACATACGAAATTTGTTTGCCAAACACATGACAACCAACACCTTAAAAACGACGCAGACGACTACTAATACTGTTGTAGCTTCAAAGTATTTAAATACGAATTAAATTTCTTATTATTCATGTTTTTTTTTATCCCAAACCACAAAAGTTATGGGACCTAACTTTGATCATCACTTGTTTCCATTTCAATATGAGGAAACTGGTTCTGAAGTAACATTTTCTGTTCCGAGCAAGTTCGGACATAAGAAACGAATTTGCGGCAAACCTGTCGCCAACTGCTTGGCCAAGCGCCCAATAGTAATTACTTAAAGATTTATATGCACTTGATATATTACATAGAATTGGTTATTGTTAAATGTTCTACAGTATTTGCACCAATTTATTTAGCGCCAGTTCGTCAATTGTTTGGTCAAATGTAATGTCAACGTTGATTAATGCTTCTATTTATTTAACACTTTATTATATATGAGCTGAGATGGCCCAGTGGTTAGAACGCGTGCATCTTAACCGATGATTGCATGTTCAAACCCTGGCAAGCACCACTATATATGTGCTTAGTTTGTGTATATAACTCAGTGGGAAATTTACAGGCTGTTACTTTACTTTTACTTTTTTTTATTATATATACCGGAAACACTAAAATAAAAGTTCGTTTGTTTTATATATTGTTTGAGGGACATTGCGATCAGAGCAACGTATGTGATGTTGTCCAATATTTATTTGTCAAATTATATCTGATATTTGTTGATGTTAAATAAAACAAAATGTTTAACTAAGCATACAATATGTTATGATAATATCTTAATGATTTTATGTGGAACGCAGAATGCAAAAAAATATTAAAATAGCTACATCAGAATATATCTTATGATGCATATAAGATATGTATAAAAATATAAAATGCATAAAAATATAAGTGTATAGTATATTTTTAAATGAATTAAAAATATTATGTATAACATTATTTATAGTAAGAAAAGAAGGATCTCTAGTAAATTAAAAAAATAAATAACTGAGATTTATCCTATATGGGCATTAAGATATATAGTACGACACTACCTAGATGTAGCATCGGCAAAATTCGTAAAACCGATCACATCCGAATTGAGTACGCTATCACAAATTATCAATATTTATTTCTCATGTGAATATGATCTTTACACAGACGTAATAACTTGTAATATCATATGACTTAATATATTCGTCGATTTGACACGTCGATTAACCTGCAATCTGTAGCGACGAATAGCGGCGAATGGCGCGATAAGAAGCTATTTCTATTGGTCGTGTAAATCGGCAGTAATCGGTTTTATTTTCATTTTATTGCATTTTCCGATGCTACATCTTATTTGTGACGTACGGTGATAATATGTCAAATAAAATAGAAACGACCGAATATATTTTGCTCTACTTTCTTGCGCGAGTGAGTGAGATAGAAATATGTGGTGTGAAGTTGTCTATTTCAAGCGGCTTGATACTTAATTGGAGGTTTAGCGAGCGACTTCATCATGTAGATTTCATGTCGGCCTGTGAGCATTACACACATTAACAGTCTGTAAATTCTCCAGGCCTCCTCTCCCTTTTACAGAGAAGGTTTGGAGCATATTCCACTACGCTGCTCCAAGCATAATTTCGTTGAAATAAGTCACATGCAGGTAACCTCAGGATGTTTTTTTCACCACCGAGCTCGAGATGAATTATAAACACAAATTAAGCACATATATATAGTGGTGCTTGCCTTGGTTTGAAACCGTAATCGTCAGATAAGATGTACGCCTTCTAACCACTGGGCCATCTCGCCTGTTGTTGTCCAATATTTATTGTTATTATAAAAGTGTTGCTCAATTACAACAAAGATTCGCCATTCGCTATTCGATAAACTTATTAAGATTCGTTAAAATAAAACTCCAATCACTTTTAAGTAGCCGTGATTCGGGGTAATTAACTGACGTAGTTTACTTTATACGAGCTATTCGAAAGGACATTAAATCAGCATTTTATTCGCCATCTGGTTTCAATAAGAGGAAACGGCGATTTCATTGAACATTTGTCGACGACGTCACGCGGAGCCGCGCTGAGATTACAATGGAAGCAGATAATATACGGGCATCGTTTGGTAATCTATTATATTATAAATGTGAAAGTAACACTGTCTCTCTGTCGCACTTTCATGACTAAATCGCTGAAGCGAATTTGATGGAGTTTGGTATGAAGTCAACTTGAACTTCAAGAAAATACATGTCCATTATGATGACTCCGCAATTTCTATTAAAAAAAAAGTGTGCTGAAATGCGCCGAGTACGTGCTATGATGTGCCGCTTGTAAAAAAAATTAAATTACTCAAAAATATATTTTTTATGAGTAGGTCCTTTTTTGAAGTCCTGTAAGTACGGCTCCTTTACTTTATCGTTTTTAATAAAATTGTGCCGTAATGTGCTCGACATGTGCTGTTATGTGCAGATGTAAATAAATAAAAAAAAATTTACAATTTATATTTAACATAGAAAGGACATATGCTACTTTTTTGCCTAACAAATGACAAGCAACACAATAAAACGTGTGTGAAGCTGCAGGGAACTATTAGTCTTTAATAATAATTGATAATTCTGGATGTAGTTTCAAATCGAAGTTTAAGGTGGTACCAACCACTCACCTATCCACTGTCAATTGTGTTTAATTTTTAAGGTTGAGTGAGCCAGTGTAACTTCGGGCACTGAGACATCTTATTTGCCAAGATTGGCAATGGTTAATATTTGTGACAGGACTAATGTATATAGATATCTAAGCAGAGTGTTCTGTAAGTAACCCATCTACGATGGCCAACAGCTACTGTAAAGTCGAAAGAAAATGTCTATGGGTAGTGACCACTTATAATCAGTTATATGTATGTATGTAAAATTGTTAGAATTTCATTATTTTTGAGCATGATGATCTATTTAGGTTTCAAAGTACGTGTGCTTTATTTTCAATCATTAAAAGTTTCGTAGGTATATATATATTTTTAATTTTATTTCACTAGCTGTTTCTAATTTTTAAGTCGGTTTTTTATTAATTATTTATATACAATTATTTTGATCATAAAATATGTATATAGCAGGAAGAAAACGGCTTATAACTTCCGAGATAAAAAAAGTTTTATATGAGAATAATATATACTGGCATAAATATAAAAAAAGTGTTGTTATCTTCCCAAAGACGTATTTGAGATAGAAGAGTAATTGACGTCAAGTACAAGAATACTTTACTGTTTTTCAAACACGCTCTCCAAATTCGTGACAGAAGAGAGACGTAATTAATCAGGGAAATAATTATAATTACGATTACGTTTATCAAAGAAAGTCCCACAGCTGGGCAAACGTTTACGACTCTAGTTAATTAATGCATTTTTTCTACCTTTCTTTCAATAAGGCTTATTGAATACATACAGGTATTAACAAAGTAGAATACTCACTGTTGCGTTGCAATATATTTACAACAATATTATGTATATTCACAGTAACATTGATCACTTTGACAAAATCAGTGATAATCATTGTATGTGCACTAGGAGTAAGAATAATTAGCAAGAATAAGCTTATACCAAGTTTTAATATTACAAACAGACACATTTTATTATATGTATAGATTAAGATTCATGTTCGGTTTTGTATCTCAATACTTTGGTATGGAGCCCAATCAATTAGAGCTTGAAGGTTACAAGGCAGAGTTACAGCCGGTATGGTATGGAGCCCGCGATGTCGCCTGTCGCACAATGGGTAGCTGGTGTGCCAAGGCCACTTGCCTTTGTAAATAAAACTAATAAATACATTTAATTTTGACGGTAGCCATACATATTATGAAACAACCTTTTCTAAGACTCGTATGTATATTTGAACGCGATAAACTTATAAAACTACTGAATAGATTTCTATGCAGTTAAGATTTAAGACGTTTAAGTATTTAATTAAATAAATTTGTGAAAGAATTTGGGAATATATATACGTTTGATATAATATGATGAGTTAGGTGAACAGTAGGACTTTTCTGTAACACGAAATTCGAATCTTATCAGAACACGAGTTTGAAATGTCAGAATGTTTTTACTTGGTGGTAGGGCTTTGTGCAAGCCCGGCTGGATGGGTACCACCCACTCATCAGATATTCTACCGCTAAATAACAGTACTTGTTGTGTTCCGGTTTGAAGGGTGAGTGAGCCTACACTGGCTCACATTACAGGGACAAGGGACATAACATCTTAGTTGGTGGCACATTGACGATGTAAGGAATAGTTAATATTTCTTACAGCGTCATTGTCTATGGGTGATGATGACCACTTATCATCGGGTGGCCCATATTCTCGTCCGCCAACCTATACCATAAAAAATGTTTACGTTTTTCTTAATACTCTAACCAGTAAGATTTTTCTGCTCTCTAAAATTAATTATTTTTTAAATTGTAGCAATAAAATCGCAATCAGATATCCTTTATTTTCCTGCTCATCTATAGCTTGAGCAAAATAATAATAATAATAATAATAATTTATTTATTCTCTCCCACATTACACATATTACAGTTTAAACGTATCTTAATAATAAGTACAATAATGTGTGGGAGACAGGAGCCCAAACTAGGTTGCCCTGTGCTAAGGGTCTCCTGGCTCCACCTCTAGGATATCAACAATTTGTTATATAAAATTACATGTAATATGAAAAAGACCAAACATGATATAGACATTGTAAATTATGAAATAAAGACAAATAAAATAAAAAGTAATTTATGTTCGTGTCTATAAATAAAATAAGAGCATAACCGCAGCAAAATCTGCATCTGTCTAATTGCAGCTATCGTCATGTAACCATTGGGACAAAAATCGGCATACGCTATTAATATATAAAGAAGATATATAATACTAGCAGACCCAGCTACGCATTGCTGTGGCTACGTTATACGTTGGAATATATTTTATGATAATATTTAGTCAATAGCCTCTGAAACACGCCAAAATATCCATGTCAAAATATTCGGCGGTTTTAATGTGATACACGTTCGAAAAACAGAGCTGTTTTTATAGATTAAGTATCAGTTCAATTGCTTGTGTTTTCTGGCAATTTTTTTTACATATTCCAGCCGTAATGACTCGATGTTTAGAGGAATCGTCATCAATGATTCTGAGTTTAAATCCGGGCTAGCGTACTAACTTTTCATATGTTTAAAATCTATAAAGCATCTCGTGTCGTGTGAAGGAAAACACCGTGAGGTAACCATTGTATTCCATAATCCACCAGTGGGACATATACAGACCATTCCTTTACGCTATAAACCCAATTCAATAGGAACTGAAAAGAACTAAGAGTTGAAATAGAGGTTGAAATTTCGTATATAGGTTAGTAGTGAGGAACATTTTTTTGTTAGGAGATTGTCGCGCCAATAATATTACTGAGGGATTTAAGACCTCTAAAACTATGCAAAGTTCTTAATAGTTTGGTCGAGAACGAGCTTTACGAGCAGTCTGGTGAATCTAGCCCACTAAAGCTGAACCACAAATGTTCTTTACAAATGAGACTTAAATTGACGTAATATTTTAAATTAGTCTGTTATTTATATAATTTACACACGAGCACAGCCGCGGGAAACAGCTAGTATATTATATTTATTAAGATAATGGTCGTAATCGGAAAAATAACAATTTATCAAAGTGTATGCCAAATGCAAAGTGAGCCATTCACTTATTCGCGGATTTGGCACCTCTCCCAGACTGTACGTCGACGAGTGTCCGCCTTACATCACTTTGGCAGGGATAAGATTAAAAAACAAACTTATAAATATATGACAGTTAATCTTGGAATATATAAAACCATAGACACGTATATACACGAAGATAAATTCACCTATTGGATGATTTAATATATTTGATAGAGTAATAAATAATATTTATTTATGTAATGTGCATCAGAAAAAAAAACAACATTACTCAAACTAGCATTCGTTTGCAAAACACACGCATACCTACATATTTTATATGAAACATTCATAGTTATTTAATAAGTTTATTTTGGCATTATTTTATTATATATTTTTATTTGGAATTTTATATAATAATTTATTTGGAAAACATCGTAAAGAAACTTATATACCATAGAAATTCTGCCACATGTGCATTCCACCAACCCGCATTGGAACAGCGTGATGGAATATGTTCCAAACCTATTAATGGAAGAGGACGCCTTATGCCTGCAGTGGGAAATTTATAGGCTGTTACTTTACTTTACTTTAATCTTCCGACAAAGCGAATCTTATATTACACCTAAGGGTCTTCTATGACAAACTTACATATACCATTAATTATCGATTTTTTAGTCGAATAATCGAAAGTGAATAAATATTGACCTGATACGTACATTCCTAAAATATGAACTTATCTAAACAAGTTTCGATCTCGAAACGCCCTACAAAGTCATATATAATTAGCCTCGTGTAAAAACTAGCATTTCCAAGGAATGCTATTTTTGTGCAAAGACACAATAGTTTCAGTATGTAGTATCTCGTAACATAGCGATTCAAGAGGGCTCATGATAGCCTACTTGACAAAAGTATATTTAGAAGTTGTGTTTTTTATCTAGAAGTGATTTTTTTTTTCAGTGACAATCCAATACGGCTCGTGTATTATGTATTGTTTGTTGAATTGAGGAACAAGATAAGTTAAGAACGCATCGATACGACGTAGAAATATTATTATCTATACTAATATTATAAAGAGGTAAAATTTGTAAGTTTGAAAATTTGTATGTAGGGGGTAATCTCTGGAACTCATAATCCAATTCTAAAAATTTTTTAACTGGCAGAAACCTACATTATTCCTGAGAGCTATAGGTTATAAATTATTTCTATAACATGTATATTAACTGAGCTATCGCAACTTTTGTCTCTTTTCCGACTACCTAGTCGGAAAAAAGACCTCATAAGACAGAATTCCTAGCGTGCGCTGCCTAAACAGTTGCTTAAAATTAAAAACAATGTATGGCTACCTGGTTCGTCTTAATTATTTCTACAAAGTAAGTCCGGAGAACCACATCTATATTTTTTACATTTTATCTTTTAAATACTAACACGCGAGCGAAGCCGCGTTCGGCCGCTAGTGTTTATATGTATATTACGAGAAATTACACTTGTGACGTCACTAGTTTACTTCCAAATCGGTTGAAGTTTAGAAGCGTAACTTCTTAAATAATAATCTATACTAATAAAATAAATGTGAAAGTAACTTGTCTATCTGACACTCGTTAACTACCAAACCAATGAACCGATTTTGATGAAATTTGTTATGCAGCAAACTTTAACTTTAAGGAAGTACATATGCTACTTTTTTGCTTAACATATGACAACCAATCTTTAAAACGCAAGCGAAACCGCGGTCAACATCTATTGGTATATAAAAAAACATTATTATATGTCCGAAAGGCACTGCATTTTCTAATGTATGTCGTTTAAAAATATATCAATTATTATCAGCTTAAATATAGAATCATCAACTTATCTAGCTGAGATGGCGCAGTGACTAGAACGCGTGCATCTTAACCGATGATTGTGGGTTCAAACCCAGGCAAGCACCACTATATACATGCGCTTAATTTGTGTTTATAATTCATCTCGTGCTCAGCGGTGAAGGAAAATATCGTGAGGAAACCTGCATCTGTCTAATTTCATAGAAATTCTGCCACATGTGCATTCCACCAACCCGCATTGGAACAGCGTGGTGGAATATGTTCCAAACACTCTCTTTAATGGGAGAGGAGGCCTTATCTCAGCAGTGGGAAATGTATAGACTGTTACTTTACTTTACTTTACTTTTAAATATGGAATCTAGGACTTTCACATCTATCGATAACCCGTTCACTAATAGGCCATTGGGGTATTTATAATATAACATTGCAAATTATGATGCAATCATCTATTCGTAGTAGGCGCGTAGCATGTTGTCATTATGCGCAAAATAACGTAGCTATTTTGCTTGCAAAGTAATGCGCGAAGCAATTTCGTAGCAGAGCGATTTAATAAAACACGTTATAACTAGTTTTCGAATTCAATTATATACATTCAAGAGGCAAAAGAGAATTGGTTTAGTTGAGGCAAGTAGACAAGAAGTCAAGATGAGGGCTTTCATTATTTAATGAAAGCCTTTATCGAGATTGTCAGTGTTATAATTCATGAAATAAAAAAGAAATGGTTTTACATAACCTATGGAAGCGCAGGCTTCCTTTATCGAAGTTAGTGAAATAATTAATTGTTGTTATAAAATCATTATTTAAAATTTATCCTTATTAGCTTTTTATTTCATACCTAACGTATAAACATGAGGAAATGCTCAAGTTCGTAAAGAGATTTTTTTTATTTTGAATATATCGGCACACTGGCAATTGATCATCCGGAGTAGACTAACAATTGAGGCATTTGATGGTAAGCGGTCACCTTCAAAAAATATGGCACTTAAAGTAATATTTACAATCCCTTACATCGCTTTACCACCAATCCTGGGAAGGAAGATATTTCGTATTTGTAGTTTAAATGTTAAAAAAATCCTTACATCTTACAACAACAATATACTTAAAGACAGCGTTTGTTTGTTAAAGATTCAAAATAATTAGTATCAGTATAAGACGAAAACATTAGTCAATAACAACAGCCTGTGAAATTTCCTACTGGTGAGCAAAGGCCTCCTCTCCTTTTGAAGAGAAGGTTTGGAATATATTCCATCACGCTGTTCCAACACGGCTTGTATATAATGGAATACACATATGGCAGATTTTCTATGAAATTAGACAAACGCAGGTTTCCTCGCGATGTTTTCCTGCACGAGATGAATTATAAACACAAAATAAGCACATGAATATTCAGTGGTGTCTAGGTTTGAACCCGCGATCATCACTTAAGATGCACCCGTTCTAACCACTGGGCGATCTCGGCTCTAAACAAACATTGGTCAGTTCATATAACGTCATACGATATGAATACAGCAAGTGACGTTATAAGTGGCTATGGATGACGCGCGTGCTGTAATTAATGGATCTGAAGCGAACTGTTTGATATCCAACCTTTTTTGCTCGACGGAAATAGAATTAAAGGTATTATGAAACTTTATGCATCTTCATTATCAGTTATGGGCTTAATAAATCTGACCAATAGACTTGTTTTATGGTATAGGTTGGCGGACGAGCATATGGGCCACCTACTGGTAAGTGGTCACCATCACCCATAAACAATGACGCTGTAAGAAATATTAACTATTCCTTACATCGTCAATGTGCCATCAACCTTGGGTACTAAGATGTTATGTCCCTTGTGCCTGTAGTTACATTGGCTCACTCACCCTTCAAACCGGAACACAAAAATACTGAGTACTGTTACTTGGCGGTATAATAACTGATGAGTGGGTGGTACCTACCCAGACGGGCTTGCACAAAACCTTACCACCAAGTGAAAGATTGGAAAGGCTTGCGATAATATTGCACAAGTTTGTGTACAAATATAAGAGCACACTCAAGTGTATTCCTTACATAGTATAAAACAAAGCCGCTCACCACTGTATGTCCCTATGTATGCTTAGATATTGAGAATCACGCAAAAATTTAGATGCATTTTTTTAATAGATAGAGTGATTCGTGAAGTGGGTTTTGTTGAAAAATCCTCAATGTCAGCCAAGGCAAACAGTTTCCCATCGGATTATAGGAGTAGCGCTCCAGCTTCGAACGGGTACAATGCTGGTACTAAATATACGACAGAATTTGTTTATTTACGACATCACATTAGAAACGTCTAAAATTGACAGCGTTTTTTTACTATATTATATACAAAAACCTTCCTCTCGAATCACTCTATCTATTAGAAAAAACCGCATCAAAATCTGTTGCGTAATTTGAAAGATCTAAGCATACATACATATATACAGACAGCGGTAAGCGACTTTGTTTTATACTATGTAATGCTTAATATGATAATATATATTGATTATTCAACTTTTTTATGCATTGGTTACTTGGTCCATGGAGCTGAGATGGCCCAGTGGTTAGAATGCGTGCATCTTAACCGATGATATCGGGTTCAAACCCAGGCAAGCACCGCTATATATATCTCGTGCTCGGCGGTGAAGGAAAATATCGTGAGAAAATCTGCATCTGTCTAATTGCATAGAAATTCTGCCACATGTGCATTCCACCGACCCACATTGGAACAGCGTGGTGGAATATGCCAAGCCCTCTCCTTAATGAAAGAGGAGGCGTTAGCCCAGCAGTGGGAAATTTACAGGCTGTTACTTTACTTTTTACTTTTACTTAACAATGGTTATCATTCGTCATTCAATTCGTTGCTCGATTAAGGCAGAAGAAACAAAAGTGATTAAAAGTTAAAACAACACAGCATCGGTAATTATAGTTGTTTGGGAAACTAATAGGGATGCTCGTACTTCTATTGGAGGAAATACTTTCTGTTTTGTAGATCACCCTGTTCTATTATAGATAAGATGAGATGGCCCAGCGGTTAGAACTCGTGAAACTCGTGCAGATTGAGGGTTCAATCCCCGGATTTTTTTTTATTTATTTTAATAACCTTTACCAGGTTGGCGAACGAGCATATGGGCCACCTGACGGTAAGTGGTCACCATCACCCATAAACAATGACGCTGTAAGAAAAATTAACTATTCCTTACATCGTCAATGTGCGATCAACCTTGGGAACTAAGATGTTATGTCCCTTGTGCCTGTAGTTACACTGGCTCGCTCACCCTTCAAACCGGAACACAACAATATTGAGTACTGTTATTTCGCGGTAGAATAACTGATGAGCGGGTGGTACCGACCCAGATGGGTTTGCACAAACCCTACCACAAAAGAAACAAACAATATTCTCATAATACATAATGTACATACATAATGTTTATTTTGTTGGCATTTCATGTCGTGGTAAGTGGTGAAAAATAAAATCTAGATATGTCGAAGCATGCTGCGTGGTGGAGTAAGCTCCAACCCTTAAAAAGAAGACAAAATCAATGGGATATACAGACGTCATTATATGGCGAATTTATATGTATCATAACTTTTGAGTCATGTAGATTACTATAAATTAGTCAAACTCAAACTCAAACTAAAATAACTTTATTCAATATAGAAGTATTACACTTTCTTATTGATGGTCAATTGAAACAGAACCACTGGTTTGAAGTTCGGTTCCTATGGAATGTCTAGTGTATCTCGGATGTACACTTGAAATATTCGGCCATCTTAATCTGCATTCATATTATAAACGTAAAAGTAACTGTCTGTCTATCCGTCGCTCTTTCACGATCAAACCGCTGAACCAAATTTGATGAAATTTGGTATGAACAAACTTGAGCTCAAAGGAAGGACATAGACTACTGTTTTCGCCTAACACATGACAATGTATACGCTAAAAGGCAAGCGAAGTCGCGGGCAACTACTAGTATTTGTATGAATAATTGGTTGTTTTGGTATTTCACATGTATCTCTATATACTTTACACAATATATACACAGGTATATAATATATAAGATAAATTTTTATAAAGCTATTCCTAGAAAAGTTATGTTCATTAGAAAATTATTGATTACAAACATACATACCTTTATCATATTCTGAAGACGGCGTCTTGATCGATTGTCGATATTGTCATAGCCTGATGCAGGTTCGATTCTTGGGCGAATTCATTTGGGCCAGGATTACAATTTTAATTATATTGTTTTTATATTTGTTACTTCCGGTCTCGTCTTTGATTTAGATTTCACTCTAAGTCATCGTTTCAAATATTTCAGAAAGATTGAAGGTTTCCTAGAAAAAAAGATACTCAACTTAATCATTGAATGGTTTATCAGAGTCAAAATGGAAAACATGTTAAAACTTCAACAACAACAACAACAGCCTGTAAATTCCCACTGCTGGGCCAAAGGCCTCCTCTCCCCTTGAGGAGAAGGTTTGGAACATATTCCACCACGCTGTTCCAATGCGGGTTGGTGGAATACACATGTGGCAGAATTTCTATGAAATTCGTCACTTGCACGTTTCCTCACGATGTTTTCCTTCACCGCTGAGCACGAGATGAATTATAAGACAAATTAAGTACATGAATCAGCGGTGCTTGCCTGGGTTTGAACCCGCAATCATCGGTTAAGAGGCACGCGTTCTAACCGCTGGGCCATCTCGATTCTTAAAACTTCAATACACTCGCCAAAACATACACACAGAGACATACATAATCAAACCGGAAATATATACTGCCTATCCACTCTCCTCGACTACAAACAATGTACAAAATTGGTCTAATATATTAACTTCGCTAAAAACAGTACAATGATTAATTCATAAACAAATGTAAAAATATAGTATTGAAATATATTTCATAATATATCATCAACAAAATAGAACTTGTAATTTCAAAAACGTAATATGTTATTTATATTCACATGGTACCAAAATAAAATAATAATTCCTA
Organism: Vanessa cardui; assembly: GCF_905220365.1. Lineage (NCBI taxonomy): Eukaryota > Metazoa > Arthropoda > Insecta > Lepidoptera > Nymphalidae > Vanessa > Vanessa cardui. The sequence continues at coordinate 2,914,951 of NC_061141.1, forward strand.
TACACGAATATTTCAAGACAATGGTGATATAGCCTTATTTTATACAAGGTTGCAATATCGATTCAGAAATAACGTCCGAGTAAGTAGCGGTGTATGAATCTTTTATAAAACGTTTAAGAGATAAATGTTCCTGTGTATATATCGAGTAGAATTAAAATTAAAATCGATTTTTTTTAAACAAAAATATATATACATTTAGCAGTTTTACATTTCATATTAGAACTAAGGGAGTAATACATTAAGTAATTCCGAGTTTATCGTCGAAAGTAACTAGCGTTATCGACGTAGCGATACATTAAATCCGATCTAAAAATAATGGTCGACAAGGAGCGGGGCAAGCTATCGAATAGACAGTCGTGCAGTTATCAAACACACATTATCCGTCTACCCACGTCATCCCATTCATCCGCTTCGATCGCACGCACACGCGCGCACCTCACGCCACCACCACTCCCGCCACCCACGCCACCACCACACCACCACCAACGGCGAGAAACTAACGGGAGAAATCAAGCATCGCCTCAGACGACCATAAAATTCGACGACGCCGCCTCTACTCGCGCATCGTCCACCATCTTAAATTTCATTCACAAAAATCGCTACAGCACAGCGGCTTTTTGTTTACCGTTTCACGCCTCCCTGACCACGTCGACTCGTCACACTTAACACTAAATACTTCTTTATTCACCGTTCGAACGTTTTACACTTGATTTTGTGGTGAAAAAGCTTTTTATATGTAGTTTTCTGCTAGCAATTCGGTATTTCGGTTGTGCGCGAGTTGTACACGTCAGCACACCGCGACGGTCTGTGTGCAACTAAAGAATGGTGGCAGGACTGCGGACAGCCGCGGGAGGCGCATGCGTGGTGCCTACCCGCCAAAATACACCTACGCGCATGTATGGACAAAACTGCTTCTCGTTCAAAACTTCCATACATTTATGTCACAACAATTTGTTATTAAACATAAAATAGTGTTTGGATTTATTAAGATGATATATAATCTGAATGTCATAACGTTGATGAAAGTGAAAAGGCCGCCATTTTGTCAGACGACGAAGCGTAAGGGGAAAATAGCATCAAACAAATCTATTGTCTATTTATATCTCGAGTTATGTCAATGTAATGGGTTCGTAGCGCGCTACGGACGGCTACGACGTAGATTCACTACATACTGTTCTCATTATGGATTTTATATAGTTGCTCTTATTTTGTTGTCTAGGTTACTTAAAGAGAATATTATCAGTAAACGTAATGAAATTGATATTTTAATTCGTAAATAAATAATAGTCTTTAATGATTAGATATATACAGAGCTAAGCTCTACTATCATATATGACCTACGTAGTAACTATTTAGGATTTTAAACTAACATGGTTATTTTTATTATTAAAGTTATTAATTTCAGTCTCGTGAACAAGACATTCGTAGACAATGTCGAAATATCGAGCTCCACCGAACAAAAATAAAAAACATGGTAAATATCCCGAAATTAATAACTTTAGTAATAACTATTATTAGGGAATGAATGTAGACTATCATAATAATTTTCAAATTAATGCTCACATACGTGTATTAAAATTTAATAAAATAAAATATAAGGCGTTCAATAAACTCCGATTATATCTTAATTTAATAATTTTAAATGCCGTTGTTCACTAAGTTTAATTTGTAGAGTTTTATAGTAAACAAGCCCTCCGTCCAAATCATCGCATATGTAGAGTAAGGCTGTACATGAATAGTCTATAGCGTAATAAATAAAGCTCATTCATTTACGCGGGTTTGCAAGTAAGGATCTCAGGCGACATTTGTTCCAATATATATAACTACCATCACCATAGTCAGCAATTTTACACAAAATATAAACGAATAATACACCAAGACTTTTCTAGTGTATGGCCCCGTGCAGTGAATTTTTTTTTATGTTATAGGTTGACGGACGAGCATATGGGCCACCTGATGGTAAGTGGTCACCATCACCCATAGACAATGACTCTGTAAGAAATATTAACTATTCCTTACATCGTCAATGTGCCACCAACCATGGGAACTAAGATGTTACGTCCCTTGTGCCTGTAGTTACACTGGCTCACTCACCCTTCAAACCGGAACACAACAATACTGAGTACTGTTATTTGGCGGTAGAATAACTGATGAGTGGGTGGTACCTACCCAGACGGGCTTGCACAAAGTTCTACCACCAAGAATCCTTTAGTATTAATTATTACGAGTTAGAATTTAGGTGTCTTTTTCTACAAACAAATTGTACTTGAACTCCAAAAATTAGCAAACCTACCCGTAGAAGGTAATATCTCATAAATATCCCATTAAAATCAAAATAAAAATTAACTTTATTCAAGTAGGCTTTTACAAGCACTTTTGATTTTACAATTAAGTGAAGCTACTATCGGTTCAGAAAGTAGATTCTACCGAGAAGAACCGGCAAGAAACTCAGTAGTCTTTTTTCAACATTTAAAAAATACAATGTCAAGTTAGTTAAATACAATTATTTAAATTAATATATCCTGCTTGGAAGTCAACAGGTATTAACTCCACGCTTTTTTATCATCTATAAAATCTTGTAGCGAATAATATGCCTTTTTTACCAGTATATTTTTTATAAATAATTTGAATTTACGAAACGGCAAACTTAATAATGTATGTATTATGAAGCTAAGTCTTACATTTTCTTTAGGGAAGTTTGAAGTTTATTTTATCACAATATTCCGATACCCTAGTAAATGTACATGCTGTATTTCACTCGTTAACTGCAATTGAAAATGATTACCTTCGCTACCGAGCACGAAATAATATATATACACAAATTAGGCGCATGAAAACTTCGATTATGATCTTAACATTAATTCTAGCAATTGGACCAATAATAATATTTATTTTTACTAGGACAACACACAATGTATACTATAATATTACATCAAAATAAAAGATACTTTTTAAATTATCTCTGCAAGCTATCTACTAAATGTTTTGCCGGCAGGAAGCCTCACCGGGCATTGTCACATTACACAATAAATATAAACGAAACAATAAACATGTATTACTTAAATATACATATATCTTTATACAAAAAAAATCAAAATTCTCTTTATTGTAGCTGAAATGGGCCAGTGGTTAGAACGCGTGCATCTTAATCGATGATTGCGTGTTCAAACCCAGGCAAGCATCACTATATATATGTGCTTAATTTGTGCTTATTCATCTCGTGCGTTTATGCATTACGCATTGGAACAGCGTGATGGAAATATGTGCCAAACCCTCTCCTTAATGGAAGAGGAGACCTTATCTCAGCAATAGGAAATTTACAGGCTGTTACTTTACTTTACGTTACTTTCTTGTACTTGGTATAACGTTTAAGAAAAATGTACAAGAGGCGGCTGTATCTCTAAAACAGTGATCTTATTCAGGCAACCTTAAGATAGAGGAAGGAAACAGATATGGAAAGTGGTATACATTGAAATAATACAATCAATACAGTTAATTAAAGGAATTAATATTAATCATACTTATATTAATAAATCAATATATTATTATCTGAATTTGATGATTAATATCTACTAATATTATAAATGTTTAAGTAACTCTGTCTCTCTCTATCGCTCTTTCACGACCAAACCGCTGAACTGAATTTGATGAAATTTACTATGAAGCAAACTTAAATTTCAAGAAAGGACATAAGCTACCTTTTTTTCTCGCTCGAAAAACGCTTTACGCGCTTCCCCCACGTGATGGAAAGTGGGTGTGTGGGACTCCCCGGTTTTATGGACGCCGAGTGCGGTCACCCAGGTCCACCGGGTTTACCCACTAAAAAACCAGCGGTACCCTCACCGTCTCTCGGCGGGCGCCACGGGATCGCTTACGCATGCTACCGTGGCGCCCTGAAAGCTATCTTTTTTGCCTGACACAAGACAACTAAATCCTAAAACAAGAGCGAAGCCATAGATAACTACTATTATTTAACATTTTTAGCGTCAGTAAGCAAGCTCGACTCATCACATATATATAAAATGTTTATAACATTCAAAGCAAATAAATACCCACTTGATTCTGCCATAAATAGAATGCTGCTATCGGGATTAAAATTATCTCAATTAGTTTTCTTATTAATAATCACACGAACGTAAATAGTCACGTCCGTTGGTTGATATTATTATTAATTAGCTGCCCACGTGGATATCTAGGATTAATCTTGCATCTATAAATACACAAAACCTTATCCTACAAACGATATACAAGATGAAAGAGTAAAATTTGGAAGGAAACTGGTGAGAGTATCTCTATTGAGACAGCACCTCCAATCTATATTATCTGTATTAATATTTGTAATTTTTTTGTAGCCAAAAGGGATGACTGAAAGACAATTGCATGTTGCAGAGATGAGAATGCTGAGAGGAATGTGTGGTGTTACGCGAATGGATAGAGTAAGGAATGAGTACATAAGAGGAAGTTTGAAAGTGACACCGATAGCCGAGAAGATATGTGGAAGGCGGCTATCGTGGTGTGGGCATGTAATGCGGAGGCATGATGAACATATTGTGAGGAAGGCCTTGAGCATGGGTGTGGATGGATGTAGAGGTAGAAGACGACCAAGAAAACGATGGATGGACTGTGTGAAAGACGATATGGTTAGAAAGAATGTTACTTGTGAGATGACGTCTGACAGAGAAGTATGGAAGGCGAAGACATGCTGCGCCGACCCCAAATAAAAATTGGGAAAAGCGCAGGAGGATGATGATGATGATGATGAACTTTGAAAGTAACTCTCTGTCGCTCTTTTACGACCAAACTGACAACCTGAACTCCAAAACACGACATAGGCTATTTTTTGACTAACATATAACAACCAACACCCTAAAATGGGAGAAAAGTCGCAGGTGAAAACTATTATATATAAATATTAACGTATAAAAATAAGTTAAAATGGATATCAAAAAACTTTATTCAAGTCTGCTTTTAATCTTTAGAACTCTTGAATTGACTACAGCATTAAATGTAAAGCAACAACCGGTTACGAATGTAGATTCTGTCGAAAAAAACCGGGAAGTAATTCATTGGTTTCAACTGTTCTCCTACGCTTGAAATACAGAATTATGACAGTTGCACACAATTATGTACGTATAATACATCCTGCTTGAAAGTTAACAATTTTAAATTTTATGAGCTATTTAATCTATATAATACCTATATAGTCTTGTAATAATTTACTAATGTATTTTTAACAAACCATTGCCAACAGTTTGGTGCCAATGGTTTAATTAGATTGCATCGGAGACATGATGGAAAAATTTAGCTCAGATCAAATTGAACTAGTTCAAAATATCGCTGCCAGATTAGACGCGCACATATTATAGGTATATTAAAGAATCATATAATACCTTCTTCCTTCGTGTGTCATCTTTAATTTTCTTCTTTTTATAACACCATTGCCTCCACTGGTGACAGGAGGGCTGGTTCGTTTTTTGCCCAGAGGATCGGAATTGCGATTTAACTGGGAAATGCTGCTAGCATTCTTGCCTCCATTCCACGCGGTCAAGATTTATACAGTAACTAGTTTTAGTCCATATTTGTATATATTTAAGGATGTAATGTTATTATTATTATTTTTTTATGACATAGGTGGCAAACGAGCAGGAGGCTCACCTGATGGAAAGTGACTACCACCGCCCATGGAAATCTGCAACACGAGAGGGCTTGCAGGTGCGTTACCGGTCTTTAAGAAAGGTTCCCATGTCGTATCGGTCCGGAATGGCTGGTTCCACAGAGTGATTGTGCGAGGCAGAAAATGTCTAAGAAATCGCGCTGTTGTGGTATTCTTATGTTAATAAAGGTTGTGTAATTGAATAGTCTCTTTTACTCATAGAATATGTGATGAATTGTTATACCAGTGTAATAAATAATTATCACTTGTTCCACTTTTTAAATTTAATTTTATCGACTTGGCTTCATACAATCTCTGTATTACCAATTCATTAGATAAGCCAAGACAAATACTTGATATTATTGTGTTCATGTTTGAAAGGGGAGTGAGCCAGTGTAACTCCAGGCACACGGGACATCTTAGTTTCGAAGGTTGGTAGAGCAATACAAAAAAAGATATATACATATAAATACATTACCTACGTACATTTAAATGTACACTTCTATTGTCGCGCTATGAAGATGAGTTTTGTATGTTATTCGTCACATTGGTCATGAAATTTGAAGTACATCAAGTGTTAAATCCGCTAATTAACACTTGATGTACTTCAAATTTCACACCTTGTTTCATTTAACATTGATTTACAATTTTTATTACTAGTTTAATATTTAAATTTCTCAGTGACTTTTATTGTGACGGTATAAAAGGGTATATTGTTTCTATAAGTATAGTATATATAGTGTAAGTGTTATAAAAATAGGTAAATATAAAACAGCCCACTTTATATAACTCCTCTGCTCGTAAACCGATATTATTTTTTGGAAAAATAAATTGAAATATGAATGCTCTACCCCTTCGCACTGTGATGGTATGTAGCCTCTTATTCATAGACAATCTTAAGCAATAATACTGTTCCTAAGATTAAGGCTTTCATTAAAATACTAACAAATAATCAAATCAAAGGTAGTTCAGCAAAAGTAGATGCACGATCATCTTACCGCGTCGGTGTCGTAATGCCCAGTTATGGAAAGTTCTGTAAAACGTGTTCATTATTAAGTATCTTCAATACAGCACCTTAACTTTCGAAGGAAGGGCGGTAAACCACAAACAACATTCCCCTCATTTGCTTCTCTATCTATCTCTTTCTCTCCCGTGTAAACAGCAAAGACATCGAATATCCTTCCGTCTTTATATCCTTAGGATTATAATCCGGATGTATAAGATGCATGTATAAGAAAAGTAAGCGCGGTATCTTAGAAATCACTAAGTTACCATCAGCTAGGATTTTGAGCAGATGTAAACCAAACAAGGCAAATAAAAACCAGTAAAGGTATTAATGAATATATGGCCTTAGGCAGGTGCTTGGTGGTTGTCAAATCCTTTCTTACTGTGATATAAATACGACAATCACATCTAAATTGGGTTAGTGCATGGAAATGATAAAGATTCATACACGCTTGTTTAGTTCAGTATTTGAACATCCAAATCTCAGACAGCAGTCACCTCTGAGTCATAATATCTGAAAGATTTAAATATAAAGGTTCATTATAAATCACTTATTTTTTGGGATATACCCATTTATTCGAAACCGACAGATCGAATTTACGTAAAGTGTCGAAAACCCTGGTAACATTAATGTGAATAAAAGTAAAAAAAAGTAACAGCCTGTTAATTTCCCACTGCTGGGATAAGGCCTCCTCTTACATTAAGGAGAGGGTTGGGAACATATTCCACCACGCTATTCCAATGCGAGTTGGTGGAATGCACATGTTTCAGAATTTCTATGATATTAGACACATGCAGGTTTCCTCACGATGTATAACCTTCACCGCTGGGCACGAGAATTAATGTGAATGCTCATCGATTATATCATTATCTCATAAACATGTTCTTTATCAATGTGGGCTGCGGAGACGCTCAGGCGCCGCTCTGACGAGACAAAAGGTCAGACAGTAATCGCTGCCTCCATTCTGTAGCAGCCAAAAGTTGATGCCAAGTGCTCTGACGTCATACGAAGGTCGCCGTGACCATCCCGCTATTTGCATTGAATGATAGGCCAGCTTCTATGAGTTTTATTGTTGTTTGTTGCCAAAAATGTTTGAAAAGATAACATTGCTGTATTACTACTGTTGTCTAACTATTGTTTCTTTATTAATGATTTGTATCGGTACTAACCTTTTTGTCTATCATATAAATCTATCTACTGATCATATATTTAAGCAGATAAACTTAGTATTGTTGATTTCATAATATCTTAGTTCACATAGCAGCGCCAATGTCCAGGGTTAGTGCCTTTGTCAAATTTAAAAATTATGTCTTACAATTGGTATGAATTATTTTACAAGAATTGAAATTAAACTTACCTTAGATACTTCTATCGAAATTAATCGAACTAAAAAATCAATGAAGTATATATACCTCTACATTAAATATTAATAATAATAAACTTAAAAACTAACTATTTTAAATAAACTGTACACTTTCTTTGACATTGTAACTAATCCTAATCAAATTAACAATAATAGCAACACTAGAATACGAAAAATCCATTTAAATTTAATATTTATAAGCCGATAACGTTCTTAAAAATATTAAATTATATTAAGTTCTAAACATTATTCTTTTCAAAGCATACAAATTGTATTACAAAGTTATCGCTATCATCATCATTTCAGCCGAAGGACGTCCACTGCTGGACATAGGCCTCCCTCAAAGATCGCCACAACGCCCGGTCTTGTGCAACCCGCAACCAGCGGCTTCCCGCGACCTTCACCAAATCGCCGGACCACCTTGTGGGGGGCCTACCCACGCTGGTTCTTCCAGTCCGTGGTCACCACTCGAGAACTCGTCGCCTCCATCAGCCGTCGGTTCTTCGAGCAATGTGCCCCGCCCACTGCCACTTGAGTGTGGCATTTCTTCGGGCTATATTGGTGACCTTACTTCTTCTGCGGATCTCCTCATTTCTAATTCGATCTCGCAGAGAAACTCCGAGCATCCCTCTCCATTGCTCTTTGGGTGACCTTAAGCCTTCCTATGAGGCCCATTATGAAGGAAAGTCACCATACATAAATTGAAATAGAAATAAAGTAGGGTGAGATGGGGCAAGTTTGACAATGAGGTATGATCGTAACGATCAAATTTCCGGCTAATTCGATCACTTTTTATACGCAGCAGTTCTATTAGCTTGCATTGCCGGGCGAAAAAAAAAACATTAAAAAGGTGTTAGTCGGAAATGTGGTTCTTACGATCTCACGCCATTGTCGATTTTGCCCCAACTTACCCTTACTTACTCACTTGTCATGTAAATACTAATATTAAACTCTGTATGTGTATGTATGTGTCGGTTAATATCAAAGTTGCCCAAATAAAAAAACTCAACTGGAGCATCGAAAGGAAGGTTTTTTTTAAAGAAAGGTAAACAATATCAAGGATTTATATTAATGCGCAAGAGTTGCGTATAATAATGGTTGCGTCTACGTCATGTTTCTGTATATTGTCTTTGATCCATTGGTTAACTAAGGATCACATTTCGAAATTCCCGGTAGCGAGACGTATTGGTCGGAGATGCGCTCCTTCTACGAAAACGTGATGTCGCAGAAGGAAGCCCCGCCTCAACAGGCGCCGCAGGGACCAGGGGACGCCCCCTGGTCCCTTGGGCACGGCTTAGCACCCCGAGAATCCCCCCTAGGTGTTGGAGGCCCGCATAGGCGGGCCGACCGTCAGGGCGCCACGGTAGCATGCGTGAGCGATCTCCTGGTGCCCGCCGAGAGACGGTGATTGTACCGCTGGTTTTTAGTGAGTATACCCGGTGGACCTGGGCGCTCTTGGCGTCCAGGAAACCGGGGAGTCCCACACACCCCTCCACTTTCCAGCACGTGGGGGAAGCGCGTAAAGCGTTTTTCATAATCACGCGAACCCTATTTCAAGCTGGCACGGCTCCACTGCGGCGCTAATAAGGTGTCAAAATTATTCTTGGCCCTTAAGAGCACAGTACAGAAGAGAGATAGAATATAAAACGATTCTTAGTCTCTGCAATCCGTAAATAATCTCGCAAAATCCGGTCGTCTAGGTATATTTTGAAAATTAAAAAAAAAAATTGTTCCAGTGGTTAATTTTGTTTGTAGATTCGGTTATTCTAAGTTCATTGGTTATTCGATTAAAAATAGCTAAGATTCGATTCGATAACTATCAGATGCATAGTCCTATTAGCCGTGTCAAATGAAAACTTTGTCTTAATTTATTTCGAGGTACAAATTGGCGCTATAGCAAGCCTATTTAATTTGTACGTATATTTGTAACTGACTAGTGACCCGACCTGGCTTCGGACGGGTACAATTTATTACCAATGAAAGGTCAAAATGTTATTGTCACAGAAAGGTTATCCGATCATTCCGTATAGAACAATTGTTTGCACAAATCTTAGAAATATTCTGGTTTAAGAAGTATTTCTTCTCGATTTATAACACAAAAACTACGATAGCTCATTTAACGCTTGATATAAATAAAATTTATAGCCCATAGCTCTCAAGAAGAATAAACTTTCTACCATGGTCGGTTTTAGGTGAACCGGGGCAACTGTACTGAGGCCTCCACGTAAGAGGGCACAACCTACAACAAAGATTCTGACGAGTTAACAAACTGCAAAACGTAATCAAATTAAAGCAATGTTTTTAATTACTGCTTTAAAAGTTACCGATCTGAGTTAATAAATTACAGTTTACTGATTGAATTTTTAATTCATATTATAATTATAAGCGTCTCCATGCCTCTTGGTCTAGGGGTCATTTCTTTGTGGCCCCAGAGCCTAGACCTTTAAATCCGACTCTGATTTCAACCAGTAAATTTCTTTCATAATTGTATAAATAGTTCTGGAGATTGCCCAATACATACAAACATACATTATTTTACTATTTAATATTAGTATAGATGAGTTAAAATTAGCATGAAAATCAATGTGATACATAAATAACATGGAAGGCTAGATATCTCCAGTACTTAATTCAATATCAGTTTCTAGGAAATATATGTACAATTAGTTGATTAATATCATTCGTCATAGGTTTTATATGACCTTTACTGGTGGTATATAAATAACCGACAGTAAATATGGTATATTAATACAAAAATATATTAAAAATACATTTCATGTAAAATTACTGTTGATGATAGTGATCTAAGGATATCTACAGATTTTAATTTGAAAATTTGTTGTTGTGTTTATAAATATCAATTATTTTTGTTTGAGTGTATTTTGTTATTCTCGTTTATTTCTGTTTAATAATAATATTCGAAATTCAAAATAGCTTTACTATTGAACATTTTATAAATAAACCTATATTGTAAATATTCCGATCCAACTATATTGACATCAGTAGGACGACGCACGAGGACGCCTACGGATTTGAATTTCGAAGCTAGGAGTGCTAGAAAGGGACAGGTAGCTTGCGCAACGCGTATATATGAAGAAGACGCATCTAGGCATCGATCGACTTACGTCACGCACGACGCGTGGGCGCGATGACGTCACGTAACATTCACCAATCGGGTAGTGGAGAAAAGGCGCCACGGTTTACTGAAAAATGGCGAAAAATACTCCCACAGAATATTTCGCGGTTACGTCAGATCCTGCTACGTAGAATCTAATGGCCTGTCGTAATAATTATTTTCCGGTTGGATGACAGAGCCACCGGCTTTTAAGGACTATGCTATTGATTTTTAAGCCAATTTATAGTATTTAAATGAAAACATAAGTACTAAAGTATTAATATATATAAATAGTAATCTAATGCAAATATATTAGACAAGTTTATTATTATTATTTAACAGATTTGAAAATCGTTAGTAGATTCTTATTTTTTAATATCCATATAAATGTTATCTGTGCAATATTTAATAAAAAAATACACTAATGTTTTTTCATGCATAGCAAATGAAATAATATGATATTAATTTATACGAACAGAATTAAAAAAAACTTTACCTGAGGCTGAGTAGAACATTTATTATAATAAAAATAATTTGGCGGAAAATGACATCTGTTATCAAAGATCTACGCAATACATATGTATTTCAAATTTTAATAACATCATTACCTTAAAGCAGTGCGAGACTATACCGCTAGATGGCGGTATATGTAAACAGTTGATATAATTTGTAAATATTTAAACTATTACATACTAGATGGCGCTGTTAACATTTTTTTGTAAACATTGTGTATTGTTCTTTGCAATATTCATCAATGCAACATCATTATTTTATGATATTAAAATTAATAGTCTGTATCCTACGCGACTTAAATCAGGAGCCGCCATATTGTGGCATCAGATAGGCAAAAACTAAAAAAACACATTTCAATGTCATCTGGCACTTTGATAGACATTTTTTCTGGAAAACCAGTATACATTTCATGCCAATGTGACGATTGCAATTCATTATTTTCCCAAAATATCAAATATTTATAGACGTGAACGTTAAATGAGCGGCAGCCGTATATACAAAATTGTTGTTTTTATCAATGTGACGTCATCAAAATGACTGATAGCGTTTTTGCGGGATTAAAAAAGATACCAAATTTAATTTAATTTTATGGCAAGAAAACGTGTTTATTTCTTCGAAATATTTTTTTTGTGGCTTTTTACTAGGAAAATCATGGTTTTGAAGCACTTTTTCAAACAGTAGAATACCCAATTATTACTTTTGGTTTCGTTGAACAAAATCAATAATATTCTTTGTTTTTTAAGAAAGAAGAGGAATCAACATCTGTACTCTGAATGTCAATTAACCTTAATGACAATTAATCATTTGTAGAAAACGTTTCCTTAAACAATAAATCCGATCGTTTCCGACTCCGGTAAGTCAATAAATCCTCCTTGAGGCAAGGTATTCGTTTTATAATAATTAATAAGCTTCCGCAGGTATTTTTATATTTGCCGATTTAAGAATATAAATCTTAAAAATAAATTAATAAATAAAGTCCATCATTAAACACAACTTAACTTGGCAGAGTTATATTGTATATAATTGTATTTAATTGGTATAATTTTGTTTTTCAAATACATATGTATAGAAGAAGAGTAGCAAGTGAATTAATAAGAGTACTAATAACAATAATAATCTACATTCAGAACCGCTGTAGCTTTACTTTTAATGGTTCTGTAAAATTACGATACAAAAAGTACTTCCAAAAACCCTATTTGAATAAATTATATTTTGATTTGATCTTGAAACCTTAAGGGCTATTATATATTAGAGGCGATAGTAAAGATATGTATGTATTTAATAAGTTTCACAAAAAAAACTCCCTTTTCTTTTCCCGTTTCGTCTCAGGTCAGGGTGTTTCCTTTTCCGAACTGGTGGTAGTGTTTAATGAGACCATCAATAAGTAAGTGTAATGCTTCTATATTGAATAAAGGAATTTGAGTTTGAGCTCCTAATACGAGCCATAGGTCACCATCACCCATAGACAATGACGCTGTAAGAAATATTAACTATTCCTTACATCGTCAATGTGCCACCAACCTTGGGAACTAAGATGTTATGTTGCTTGTGCCTGTAGTTACACTGGCTTACTCACCCTTCAAATCGGAACACGACAACACTGAGTACTGTTATTTGTTATTTATACATAGTCGTGTGCATAATAATTCTAAAGTTTATTTATGTTTAAATAAAACATCATTCTTAACCGCGAAGGAATTGAGGACCGCAGTTTGTTCAACTTTAACATTTAAATGATTTAATCGAATGATATCCAAAATATAAATTCGACATTTCAGACGTCAGTCGGCGTCAATTAATAAAATTATAGATGCTCCACAGTCCACTAGTGCTATTATACTTTTTATGGGAAATGTCTTCAAAGGTCAAAGTTTTTGCGCTTTTTATTCACTTGTATATCCGCTCCAACGGTGTTGAAGGCTACTTTTTAGTGATTCATATTTCATTGCAACTTATTTCGCTTAAAAAATATATTACAATAGGATGTAACCTAAATAATACAATACAAATACTAATATTAATATTTTTACATAGTATAACGGTGCAGCTATTGATTTCCTGGAATATATTTGTACAAAGTTACAATCTTGGTTAACTAATTTAATTTTTTTATTATATGTTGGAAAAGAGTTACCACTGTCTCTTGGGCTGGGCCTTTTTCAATAGAATCTATATGCATTCCGAACCGGTTGTAGTTGTACTTTTAATATTTCTGTAAAATGACGATTGAAAAGTGTTAGTAAAGGACCACTTGATTGAAGATTATTTTGACTTCGATATTAGTTACACAACATTTTATATTACCAACATTAGTCATGTATATTGTTCTTCAGACTACTTGTGGTTTTTAGTGTTGTCTATGGTCTAGCAGCTATTTTAAGCTGTTGCACATAGTGCCCATGTTTTTTTTTTGGCGGCAAAAGTTTGTAAGTTGGCAGTACTTTCACTCAAACCTTTGTGTACTACAATGTTGGTGGTCACTGGTTATGTTTGAACCTTTGATTATTTATATGTCTAGACATGTAGACAAGGCTGAGAAATCGTCGAAATAAATAGTGCCCTGCAGATAACCAATAAATACACGCACACGTAAAGTGAAGTTTGACGTGTGTCAAGCTTGGCTGTCACGCACACATATATAATAAAGTTGGTAAGTTGCTGGGTTTTTTGGCACAAATAAAAGCCACAAAAAAGAAGTTGCTGGGTAAATTTACCAAGTACACATTTCTTTTTCAAGTCTCCAGAATAATTATGTGTTATTCCTATTCCTAATATTTAAAAATGGAATCGAAAGAAAATTGAAAATTAAAAATCACTAGAAAAAATTAATTAACTCCAAGTATAGATCAATTTATAATATTTGAAATGAAATAAAAATAATGATTTATATTTTATATTTGGTTTGGCAATTTCTGTCTCTCTTAATTCTACAGTTGGGAACTATTAAACAAAGGGAATAAAATATTTTCTATAAAAATAATAATGATAAGAGCTATTGACAATATCCTATCATTAAAAGTTTAATTGATTCATAAATAATGATCCTCAGATCGTAATTTATTGTAGTCTCGTTATGTTAATTCGAGGTGAAAAACCGAAGTAGTTTTTTTTAGGAATCGGTTGATTTGCGGGTTCATTAATTTAATACTAGATATTACATTGTGTCATTGACCTTGTGAGTTAAGGCTAAAGGATTCAACAGTTCATTGAACATTTTTATTTGATTCGTAGTAACTATTGTTTGGGTTTTTATTCAAATTCTGAATACAAATAGTTCAATGTATAAGTATTTCATCGTTAATTGTAAATTAATATTATTAGGTGAATATTAACTAAATTGCTGAAAACCTTGAAGTTTCGAGGTATTTTTATCATACGTGTGTGTCTACTAATGAAATTGCATTCAATCGTGCTGGTGGAATAAACCTACACACTTCTTCACTACATAGTATAAAACACAGTGGCTTTCTCTGTCCCTATATTCTATTGATTGAATTTGATACGGTTTTTTAATAGATAGAATGATTCAAGAGGAAGGTTTTTGTGTATAATACATGGACTATATACATAGTAAAGAAACGTTGATAATTTTAGAAGTTTGTAATGTGATGTCGTAAATAAACAACTTCTATAGTATATTTAGTATCAGTATTGTAGTAACAGTAATAAATATAAGAATAATTTTCTGTTTACATGGTGTGGATTATTAGTATTAATAAAGAAATTCATTTACTACTATGAACGATCAGTCTCACATTTGAAATGAATTTAAAAAATATTTTTCTTAAATGCAATCGATTATTTGTATTGCACAATTAGTTTTTATTATTTATTTTGTTTATCAGTTAAATTAATTTGATTACATAGTTTGTTGGATAGTGTCTGAATAAATAACAATAAATAGCTTTTATTTTTAAAGGAATGCTTTATGAAGATAGGTCATTGGTCTTACGATATACAAATATACATCTCTATAGAATATTAATTTACATTTGCGTAAACAGCTCTATCGCCTCTACATTTCATCGGCTAATAAATACAAAAATATGTTTTAATCAGTTTTTTTTTTAATTTTAAATACTTTTATGGCTCTCAGTTCAGTGGCATCAAAGTTAATAGTATTTTGTTTTCATCAAAAGTACGATCATTATTTTTAATTTTATTTAATATCCGGTTTCATATGTATGTTGGGATTTTCTTGACTCTAAATAAGTATGTATTTTAAATATATATTATGTCGAAACCTCTATTACAACGCCATCTTTCGATTTCAATATTTATAAACTGAGCTTTAATAATAATTAATAGTATTATATGGTCGGGGCTTTGAACCCACACTGATCGCTTTTGATTCGTCACATATAACTCTATGTAGAAAATCAACGCGCGTAAAGCTGCATTAGTATTTGAGGCACAGATCTTATAATCAGAATCTGGCGAAAATCTAAAGTGATCCTATCTATGTCCAAAAGATAGCAATCCGGTCTATTTACAATCTTGGAGCTAGAGACTCTCTTCGGGATGTTTTTAACAGAGTAGGAATACTCACTGTTGCCTCGCAATATATTTACAACAATATTATGTACGTATATTCACAGTGACATTGATCACTTTTGATAAAATCAGTGATAATCATTGTATGTGCACTAGGAGTAAGGATTAGCTTATAACGCCAAGTTTCCGACTCTGCAAAGTCAATAAATTTTTCTTGGGGCAAGGTGTTTCTATAATAAAATTCCGCAGACATTTTTAACTTTACTGTTTCGTAAATTGAAATCGTTTATAAAAATACATTTGTTAAAAAGGCATATTAGTCGATACCTGATTTTATAGATGATAAAAAAGCGTGGAGTTAATACCTGTTGCCTTCCAAGCAGGATTTATTAATTGAAATAATTTTATTTAAGTAACTTGACTTTGTATTTTTCGACAAACCTTTTCTTGAAAATAGAGCTTTCCCAGGCTTTTAACAGGATGTTACATTTTCAATTTACATATATTACTTTTCTTTATTTTTTAATATAGCAACATTTCATTTTATAGTCACTTTGACATATTAATTAATGGTGTGGCGAATTAAAAGTCTTCGAAGCGTATTTCATAAATGTGACCCCTTGTAACCCTGTCAATCTAAATCTATAAAAGTCACTGGTTGACAGACGGACAACGCAAAACTTAAGCTATTATACAAAATCAAAATAAACTTTATTCAAGTGGGCTTTTACAAGCACATTTTGAATCGTAATTTTACAATTAAGTGAAGCTACCACCGGTTCGGAAAGTAGATTCTACCGAGAAGAACCGAACTCAGTAGTTACTCTTTTTCAACATTTATAAAATACAAAGTCATGTTATGTTTACATATATATATATATATTCCAATTCGTGTTGGTGGTTACACGTGTCACCTCATCTACCACTATTACGATCGCGATGCGAGCTGCGAGCCACCTATATGATCGCGATATTAGCCAGCCACGTAATTAATTATTATAAATACAAATTACGATACGATAATTAACTCAGTGGTACTCATCTCGGGTTTGATCTCAGAAGAAAAGTATGTCTTGACAGAACCATCACTTCTCTTGAAATGTTTATTTATTGCTTTGCAAATAATATAAATAGATCAAAATTAAGTTTTAGATATATGTTATTTTATGGAGATGGTCCAGTGGTTAGAACACGTGCATCTTAACCGATGATTTCGGGTTCAAACCCAGGCAAGCACCACTATATATATGTGCTTAATTTGTGTTTATAATTCATCTCGTGCTCGGCGGTGAAGGAAAACATCGTGAGGAAACCTGCAGGTATCTAATTTAATTAAATTCTACCACATGTGCATTCCACCAACCCGCGCTGGAACAGCGTAGTGGAATATGTTCCAAGCCCTCTCCTTAATGGGAGAGGAGGCCATTAGCCCAGCAGTGGGAAAATTTACAGGCTGTTACTTTACTTTTTAATTTTATGATAGAACTAAAATGATGAAATCTGATGTGTAAGTACATCCATAGTTAGGTAATACATAATCTTTAATATAATTGTATGTTTTAATTACAACTAAATTGATTAAAGATATATTTATAGCTAGCTGTGCCCGTGACCTTGTACGCGTTTGTATTTAACAAAAAACAATATTGAAGCCTAAGTTAATCGTTATTATATCAGTTGCCAGTGAAGGTTGACGGAACAAACAGACAGACAGACAAAAATTGTAAAAAAAAATATTTTGGTATATGAACCGTGTATTCATACATATGCATTGAGCAAAAAAGGGCTTTTTTAATATTTCAAACAGACATTTCAATATTATTTTGTGTATATAGATTCAGTATATAAAACAATCGAATTACATTATGTGAAATGCTCTAGTTTCATTAACTTAAGGCTTACTTAATCCGCGCACTGAAACAAACATATTGGTTCGCCAGAGATATTCTGTAAGATGTAATTCGAAACTCACCACAACACAATCGAAATATGACAAAAGGTGGTATGTAACACTTACTGTGATATTTGTAACATATAATATGGGTATCGTAGTCAATTTTTAAACGATCAAAATAAACTTAATTCAAGTAGGCTTATACAAGCACTTTTGTATCGTCATTTAACAATTAAGTGAAGCTACCGCCGGTTCGGAAAGTCGATTCTACCGAGAAGAACCGTCATGAATCTCAGTATTCTTTTTCAACATTTAAAAAATACAAAGTCAAAAATACAAAAAAATACAAAAGTTAATAAAATTATTTAAATTAATATATCCTGCTTGGAAGTCAACAGGTATTAACTCCACGCTTTTAATTATTAAAATAGCGAGTTACGTAGCGATTTTTTTAGTATACTATAATACAAATATAACAATAATAATTATATAATAATAATAAATACGACATCACATTAGAAGCTTGTAAAATTATCAGTGTTTCTTTACCATGTTATCTATCTTTTATACACAAAAACCTTTTATGTGACTCAAATTACTCTATCTATTAAAATAATGGCATCAGAATCCGTTGCGTAATTTCAAAGATCTAAGCATACATATTAACAGACAGAGTTAAGCGATTTTGTTTTATACTATGTAATGATGATGATAATGGTGATATGGATATCGACATAGCCCAACGTCGATAGATTTAGGAGTAATTCTGATTCTGGATAACTCACACTTCAAACAGGATCAAAAAATATTAAGCATCGTTTGTTTCGCAGAAATGATTCGATACGTGCTTGTATAAAGCCATCACATAACAGAATATCTCTTTTTTAAATCTATTATCATGTATTATAGCAAATCGGTAGCTGTATTCGAATTTGCGCCCAGCAACAAATTCATTGATTCGTATTAGCTACATTACGTAAATCCCCAGACTAGAAAGTATGTATCCTCACTAATCAATACGCAAGGTACTAATTACAATGTTTAGTAACCTCATGAATCAACTTTCATTAGAATCGCTGGTATTTCTTGATTACGTCTAAATTTTACAAACGTTTTACAACAACATGTGCAGACTGTAAATTTCCCACTGCTGGGTTAAGGCCTCTCACTTTGAAACAGCTATGAGCATATTACACCACGCTCCCTTGTGTTGGTGGATTTACATGGTGGTAGGGCTTTGTGCAAGCCCGTCTGGGTAGGTACCACCCACTCATCAGTTATTCTACCGCCAAATAACAGTACTCAGTATTGTTGTGTCCCGGTTTGAAGTGTGAGTGAGCCAGTGTAACTACAAAGGCACAAGGGACATAACATCTTAGTTCCCAAGGTTGGTGGCACATTGACGATGCAAGGAATAGTTAATATTTCTTACGGCGTCATTGTCATCATCATTGTCACCATAACCCATTATGGTGACCACTTACCATCAGGTGGCCCATATGCTCATCCGCCCACTTATACCATAAAAAAACGCACAATTTCATTTACCGCCGAACACGAGATGAATTATAAACAGAAATTAAGCACATGGAAATTCAGTGGTGCCTAGTCGAACCCGCAATCATCGGTTAAGATACACGTGTTCTAACCACTGGGCCATCGGCTAATGAAACTGTTTAAGAGAACTCGAATAGCACAGAATGTTATGTATTATTGGACAAACAATGGCTACCATAGTACGTACCCACGTTCCTTGCTTGTTACTCAAAAAACTAATTACGAAATCTATTGTTGAACTTTATAGTTAAGTTGTATGTTGCAATATTCATCTTAATTAAAAAGAAATAGTTAACTTTAACTATAAGACGACGGCTTACCTATGTTTGAAGGTCAATATTTACGAAAGCCAGCTGTGGGAAAGAATTGGGATGTTCATATACTTTATATTTAAACATAATAAGTACTAATGGTCACCCGCGGCTTCGCTGACGTTTTAGAAGTCTATATCCTCTCTTGGAGCTCAAGTTTGATTCACACTTTGAAGTCTATTTGCGATTCACCAAATCAGTGCTTACGCCCTGGCGCTTGCTGTACTAAAATCAAAATATACTTTATTCAAATAGACTTTTACAAGCACTTTTGAATGTATATAACAAACTATATCAAGTGAAGCTACCACTGAATCGAAATGCAGATTCCACTGAGAAGAACCAACAAGAAACGCAGTAGTTACTCTTTTTCCACATTTATGAACACAAAAAAGATAGGACTGGTCTGAAATAAAGCTTCTGAGTTTATGATGGAATGAAGGCCGATGTTTGACGTAGCATTTATAAGCACAACATTTGAGATTGATAGCCGATGTTCAACCTTAGGCTATAAGTGTATGGCTTTGTCAATTGATTATGTCATACATGACCCTGCTCTATAGCTGTAAGGCACCTTGCTAAATAGTGTACAATTATTGTATTACAAATACATACATTAACAGTCCGATTATATCTCACTGGGCTATGGGTCTCTTTTATTATTGGAGGAGGGTGTTGGGTGCTTAGAGCTTACTCAACCAAGCTATAGCTTATTGAGTTTCGAAGTGACGGAATTTTATCCAACACATATAGATCGCGATGGGCCCCTCGTTGGTCTGTGCTAATTTGGCTTGGGCTAAAGGTACTGTAACAGCCTGTAGATTTCCAACTGCCGCACTAAGTACTCCCCTCTCTTAGTGGAGTAGGTTATGAGCTTATTCCAACAAGCTGCTAGAGTTACGTTAAAATTCGATCCATTCATGCTTCTTCGCTATATTTTCCTCCACCGCCAAGCATGAGATGTATTATAAACACAAATTACCCGCTAATTTTGAATTCGCAATCATCGGTTAATATGCACGCGTTCTAACCACTGGGCCATCTCGGCGTAAGTAATGCTAGTTTTTGAGTAAATCTTGAGTTGAGCCTCGAGCGTCAGTTAATATGGTATTTTAATACCCTCGGCACCGTAACACTGGACTATAAGAGTGAACAATTGAAGAGTACCCCTATGGTAAGCACACACACATATATACTACATCAGTGTGTGTGATGTGCAAAAGCGGCTAGTTTTCGATATAACATTAAAGTTAGAGGTTTTCGATATGATAATAATAATATAATAATAACTTTATTGAAAAAACACAATGCTTACATAATAGGTTAGAACATATGGCACAATATTAATCTTCTTAAACTTAGCCTAAACGATTACAATGATTTCCATTGGTTTAGGTGCATTATGGTTTTAGCAATTTTAAAATGTTTCATTATATCTTTGGACCCCACACTATCGTATCGTGATTATATGATTAGTTATGTATTGACTACCTCCGTGGTCGAGTGGTGTGTACACCGGTTTTCATGGGTACGCCACTCCGAGGTCCCGGGTTCGATTCCCGGCCGAGTCAATGTAGATTATCATTAGTTTTCTATGTTGTCTTGGGTCTGGGTATTTGTGGTACCGTCGTTACTTCTGATTTTCCATAACACAAGTGCTTTAGCTACTTACATTGGGATCAGAGTAATGTATGTGATGTTGTCTCATATTTATATTTATATTATTTATATTTATGTATTAAATTCGGAAAAACCAAACAGACAAAGAAACGAAGTATCTTTATAACTTTTGTGTGACTTTAAGGAAGTGAATGGCGGTGCAGAGGTCTGTTCCAGTTACGCTGCCCTCTTCAAAGGTGAAGGCCAGCTTTGTAAGAAACAGTCAAAAATGACCTAACCCAAAAATTAAAATAAACTGTTTAAACAAATCTTTAAGTTTACTTTCAATAGCCATATTTCGAGCTGTAATTCAAACTCAAACTCAAATTTTTCAATACAGAAGCATTACACTTTCTTATTGATGGTCAATTGAAACAGTACCACCGGTTCGGAAAAGAAAATACCATGACCTGAGAAGAACCTTTTTTTGTCTCATGTATTATATAAACAATTTAAATGAAATGAAATAGCCAGGAGGCGATCGTTTCATTCCCAATGTGTTTGTGGTCCCAATTTTGTTCAGTGCTTCGTGTTAGTGTTATAAAATGTTATTGAGAATATTATTTGGTTGTGTTTGAGTAGGTTTCTCGATGTTTTCAATGGATCCGGTGTAGCTATGCGATATGAAATTATATATGAAGAAAACTTATTCTTCAAACTTGGACGTAGGGGCGAGTATTATATTGTATCCTTAATAAAATGGATTTATTAAATAAAGCTCTTTCGCTTGCAAGTTCGAAAACTTAGTAAAATATATCGAATAATCCTTTGAAAGACAAGTAGTCGGCGTTATTAAAGGATTAGTGGTACAATATATCATTTATGAACATAAGAATTAATAACATTAAATGCTTAAATATATACAAATATGAACTAAAACTAGTTACTGTATAAATCTTGACCGCGTGGAATGGTGGCAAGTATGCTAGCACTATTTCCCCGTTGAATCGCAATTCCGATCCTCTGGGCTAAAAACGAACCAGCCCTCCTGTCATCGGAGTCAGTGGAGGCAATGAGGTCAGGTGTTATACTTTTGATGAAAATTATTATAAATATATTATATCATTAATATGATATAATTAACTAATGTAATTGAGTGCAGTTCTTCTCTTGCGCTTATAAAAACATAAAAGTTTAAATTAACAAAAAAATAAGTTTTTATGATTATGAATTTTAGAGTTTTGCCATTTTGGTATGGTCCCGTAAGGTCAACACGAACAAAGATACGTGAACTTGTGTAATTTTGAGGGGTGTGGTCGGCCCTAATCTAGAATGTCAAATGTTTAATAAAAGTTTATATTTAGTGTCGACATCGTGGGAACTATTAAAAAAAACTTTTTATTAACGGAGATAGCTGTTCGTACTTTATTAAATACTAATTGTTGCTCACAGCTTCGTTCTCGTTGTAGGTTCGGGGTCGCATTGTATATGTTAAGCATAAATAATATGTATGTGTCTTTCCTTGAAGTTTAAACTAACTAAAAAAAACAGACGAATTGATAACCTCCTCCTTTTTGATTAAAAACCAAATTCATCAAATTCGGTTGGTTGATTTTTGGAATTGATTTGACTTTGAAAAAGGAACAGATACTATCGTATTATCCTCCTGCCCTTATCCCAATTTTATTTGGGGTCGGTGCAGCATCTCTTCTCCTTCCATACTTCTCTATCAGACGTCATCTCACAAGTAACATTCTTTCTAACCATATCGTCTTTCACACAATCCATCCATCGTTTCCTTGGTCGTCCTCTACCTCTATATCCATCCACATCCATGCTCAAGGCCTTCCTCACAATGTTCCTCATTCCTCCGGAACAGATACTTTCGTATCTATAATATTAATGTATAATAAAATGTTATACCGGATTAGCCATCACACGTTCCAAAAGGAATTATGAGCCAAATGTTTTTCAGTTACTTTTACAAAAGTCTCATGACACATATACACTAGTGCAATGATAAGCATCTGAAATTATTAGTGTTTCTATAAAATATACAAAAATCTTTTTGAATCACTCTATCTATTAAAAAAAACGGGGGATATGTTGTCTTAAAAAAGGAATACGAAATAAAAATGCTTAAAAAATAGCAAAAGACTGAGTCGACCTAATATTATTAAATTTTTTTGAATATAATATATTGTAATATGTGGGCATATAGGATTATGTTATACCTATATATGTTTTTTTTATAACCGACAAGAAACTCAATTCTATATTATATACAACTATAAATAATCATATTATACACTTAAAATAATCTTTTTTATCAGCAACAACGATAACTGTTTGTAGATTATTCATTTTAATGATCATTTTTTTGATATATAGAAAACGAATATGCAGATATTCTAAATTCATATTTATAATAAAATTATAAAAAATAAATTTGAATAGTAAAACTTGTATAAATAAAAAAAAAACAACGATAAAAAGATCTCCCCGGCGGGGAATCGAACCCCGGTCTCCCGCGTGACAGGCGGGGATACTTACCACTATACTACCGAGGATTGCGACATCATGTTTGAAATAGTCCATTAGATTTTGTATTACAATAACACTATACAATAATTAATATTCTTGAATAATTATCAACGATTTATAGATCTTTAATTTATAAACAGTAATATGATATTACATATATTATTTACATTGTTAGTTATGTTATATTGATATATTATTATTATTTACTTTTACTTATATTTAGAACTATATATTCACTAATAATGCCAAAATAATATAAGTATTTATTTTGACCTTCAAAAATAAATTTTCTATTTGTAAGTTAATATTCATAAAATAAAAATGGTGTTGTCTTGTACGTGTGGTGTTAATTAAATATCGATTTAATTTAATTTCTTATAATACGTTATCATAATTTTATTAATTTATTTTATGAAATTCACAAAAGTAGGAATAATTTATCAACTATGGTCTTCGACTTACTATAATGATATAAATAAAACCAGGATAATATACATAATTAGATTAGTAATTTCACAACACAGATCATCTGCCTCCGTGGCGCAATCGGCTAGCGCGTTCGGCTGTTAACCGAAAGGTTGGTGGTTCGAGCCCACCCGGGGGCGATATCTTTTTGACATAATTTTTTCTTTTCTACTTTATTATTACTTTTAATTTATATGTAACTAAAAAAAATAAAATGAACTAAACTTTTTTTATCGCTTCACTTTAAAATCTAATAAAGATTATTTAATTATGTCATATATTTAGTTTATCAACAAAAATAATTAATATTTCTCTTAAATAAAATATTATTATACAAACCAAAAAAAAAATACATTACTGCGTATAATATGTTTTAAAATTTCAACGCCTTATACTAACCTTCGATAGCTCAGTTGGTAGAGCGGTGGACTGTAGAGTAATATTGTTGTAATCCATAGGTCGCTGGTTCAAATCCGGCTCGAAGGATACTTTTTGTTTTTAAAATATTATTTTCAGTATTTTAATTTTATTCTTCATTATATGTAATATGAAGCATTTAATAAGATCTATATATAGATATATATATTTAACTTTAAGTCAGTTCAGTTGCATGAGAAAATAAAACGTTACCTATTAAAATAAATATTTCACTGGTGTATGTCATTCGATCAAAATTAAAATAAATGAATGAATTTGAATGGAAGGAAAGGACCCAGTTACATATTTTTTAATGTTTTCATTTATATATTCCTTTGTACTGCGTATTTTATTTCGCGCTTAAAGTTCTAAATTCAGAAACACTAACAGTAAATTTATTCTTATATTTATAAAAATTAAATGATATTAAAGAAATATTTATTTTAAATTGTTTCAATTTTGTTTATTAACAAATTTATTTATTTAAAAATAGACATTCATAAGTTCGAGGTTTAAATTTGTTATAAAACGGTAGTTTAATGTTCACAGCACCAAGAACAAGCAAAGGATAACATAATACAGCCCAACGTCAAAAAATACATTCAAAAATCAATCACTGCGTTATAAAACTCAATCAATTTTAACGTATTTCGAGGTTCCATGTCTTATGAGTGAATGACAAGCTTATGATGTAAAGACCCTGCCTTGAAATAGCACGCAAAACTTCCCGTTTATTTAACGGATTTTTGAAATTTCGAAACTTATGAAAGGTTTTGCTTTATGACGTTTTCGAACGTTTTTACATGATTTTTTTTTATCTTGTAACACTTGCTTAATATGAAATGAAAATAGAGACGACGATGTGAGCTATTTCGTTAATATTCTTTTCCTATATGAAAAATTAATTATAAAATTATCAAAGACGGAAAATCCGGTGATTTCAAAGGGCCAAGATTTTAGAGATCACAAAAAAAAGCAAATGAATACAGACCATATAACAATTTTATGACCTACTTAATTCATCAAATCAATCTGGACCAATGATATGACGCTATTCAGTGTCAAAATATATCTATCTTTCACTGTCATTGGTGTAGGTTATATGCAAAATAGCGTAACATTAATAATATATAAAAATTGTTCTCGTTAACTTATCAGATATATAAACACTATATACTGGGTGTAGTCAACTGCCTTGAATTTAATATACGCTTTCCTTTCTAAACGCAAATGCCTTGTGGGAAATAATCCGGCTCATTGGAAACACGCAAAACAGATTCGTTTACCTACATTTATAGTGTCTCGTAATTTGGTGCTTATTTCTTAATTACTAAATGGGAAATTGTATCAGAATATATGATATATGACATGAGGAACCGAGATGGCCCAGTGCTGAGAACGCAAAATTCGTAAAACCGATCACATCCGAATTAACTATGCTATCCCATATTATCGATATTTATTTCTTATGCAGAGCTGACATGGCCCAGCGGTTAGAAGGCGTGCATCTTAAACGATGATTTCGGTTTCAAACCCAAGCAAGCACCACTATGTATATGTGCTTAATTTGTGTTTAAAATTCATCTCGTGTCTAATTTCATCGAAATTCTGCCACATGTGCATTCCACCAACCCGCATTAGAACAGTGTAGTGGAATATGTTCCAAACCCAATCCTTAATGGGAAGGCCTTAGCCCAGCAGTGGGAAATTTACAGGCTGTTACTTTACTTTTACTGAAGGAAGTTGGAGATCCTACACGAACGGAAAGAGGTCAGGTTTACCTCAGGACGTAGTGAAGAGCGCTTCTGCTCGCAGCAAAATCTTAATCATCATCATCCTCCTGCCCTTTTCCCAATTTTATTTGGGGTCGGCGCAGCATGTCTTCTCCTTCCATACTTCTCTGTCAGACGTCATCTCACAAGTAACATTCTTTCTAATCATATCGTCTTTCATACAGTCTATCCATCGTTTTCTTGGTCGTCCTCTACCTCTATATCCATCCACATTCATGCTCAAGCCCTTCCTCACAATATATCCCTCATTCCTCAACAAAACCTTAATATTCGAGATATTAAGGGTTTGCGTGACGTGACTAGTCGGGGTTCAAATCGAATTCCTTAATTCAATACAGAAGCATTATAGTTACTATTGGATTATCAAATTAAACGATACCAGTTTGGAAGTTAAATTTAACTAACATGACTTTGTATTTTTTAAATGTTAAAAAAGAGTAACTACTGAATTTGTTGCCGGTTCTTCTCGGTAGAATCTACTTTCCGAACCGGCGGTAGCTTCACTTAATTGTAAAATGACGATTCAAAGGTGCTTGTAAAAGCCTACTTGAATAAAGTTTATTTTAATTTGATTTGAAGAAAAGATACCCTGACCCGAGTACCGACGTAATAAAATCAGCGCCTTTTGGTGAATCAGTGATTATTTACATATTCAATATCAATAGGAATTAGGTGGAAGCGATTGTTTCATTTCCAAGGTGTTTTATCCACCAACAACAGACTTATATAGACTACCAATTTTTTTTTTAAATATGGCAACAAAAGCATTTTGAACGTGTTCTAGGATCCTGTTCTAAAATTATGTACCAGCAAGGCGGTATTATTAACTTTTAAATTTGACATTTGCTCGTCTCACTTCTGACATTAGTTTAAAAAAAGAATAAATTATTCACAACTATGTATACTGAGAACCGTTAGAAGAATGTTATAAAATAAAATTAATGCCGGCGATGTATCGGTTATACTTTAAGCAATAAATTTAAATACATCGGGTTATTCACATCTGTTGATATTTTTGTATTGCATATTTTAACATATGATTTACTATTATTAATAAGTCTCAAATATTTATGGTGATAACTATAAGATTAGGTATCGTGAGTGTCAATAATTAAAGATATGTATATTTTCAAATAGAAACAAAAATTATATATTGTCATAATATGTTTATGTATTTATTTTAATATATTCTCTCAGCCCATAAACCCTACAGGGTACCATTGAAAATCAGCGTTGGGTTCTTGGAACCCAACTTGGAAGCTGAATGGTACACTTTTAGGGCACGTTAAATATCATGGTTTTGTTTTCTTTCACGTACTTTTAAAAAGAAAGCTTTTATCACAGTAGTATTTTCAGATTTAGGTTACTTTAAAATTCGTTTTATAATGCTTTAGAATAACAGCAGTTGATTGAAAAGTATATTGTGATAAATATTTATTAAGGGGACTACATGAGCTAAATGCAAGTTTTAAAATGCCAAAAAGTATATAATCCAATGCAATAAACCAAATGAAAAAAATATATGTTAATCTTCAGGATAGATGCTAGTTATTAATTGTGTTGAAAACATGATGTAATTAATTTGGTACGATAGAAAAAAATCGCAAAGTTACCTCTAAAAAAGTCTTTTTTTGTTTTTTAACTACACTTATATACCTTCAATAATTTTGGTCTTTTGTCAGATTATTCTACAAACAATATACTAAAAATTTATTATGTTAATTATTTAGTAAAATCAATAGATTTTTTTTAAATCAGATTTTCTTATTTTCGACCAAAATGCGTAAGCATGTGTGCGTGAGCGCCTCGTACAGACACTGCCGGCCGAGGCCTGTTGCTAAACAGACGTGTCGCTCTTTTCACCGCATCGTTGCGAATAAAATCTCGTAGATTTTATTTTTGTGTAAATTTAATTGTAAATTAATTGTCGAATATTATTCTTTTATGTAAATAAATATATTAAGTTAAAATAGTCTAGTTGTAGTTAGCCATTTATTTTTTTGTTAAGTTATTTTTTATAAAGTTTAATTTTGTAAACATGGGAAATAAAGTACAATCTGTGAGGAAAACTAAAAAACGTTAATATAAATTAAAAAGCCGAACATATGAAAGATAATATGAAAAGGTAAGAGTATTTAATTAGTAAACATATATATTTTATAAATAATGATTATTGGAAACATTTATTAAAAACAATGCAATTAGTTCGCATAGAATCAGATTTTTCGACAGATTTCTTACAGTCACCATGGAGTATTTGGTCAATGCAAGCAAGTCCAAGAAGAATGTGCAGGTTCGATCCCCGCACTCTGAACTAAAATTTTATTATTTTTAAAGGACTATATTTAAAAATATATATATATTTTATAATTATTAAAATTTAATTCCTAACAACTATGCATTTATTTTTTCAGAATTAAGAAAATCGAAAAAAAATAACACGGAAGCTATTTCTATTACGTTAGAGTTTAATTTTATCAATTTTGTGTATAATAGGAAATATAGTTATGTATGGATGAAATTTAATAATAAAAAAAATAAATAAATACAAATTAGCACATCACATGAATATTTAGTGGTGCTTGCCTGGGTTTGAACCCGCAATAAGATGCGCGCGTTCTACCCACTGGGCCATCTTGAAATATGTAATTTTTGTGAACCAAAGAACTAAAATATTTAGAAGTGTCATATACGTAATTCAATATTTTTTAAAGATTGGAAATAGTAACAATTGAAAAATTTTAGCTCGTAGCTTCAGTGAAAGTGGGTGAAATATTGATTGCAAGTATCCAAGATATTTTAATAACGAACGACGACGAACGAATAATTAAAAAAAATATTTTAATAAAAAAATTGAAACGAAATTTATTTGTTTTTTTGTTAAACCAAAAATAAATAAAAATATTTGAATTTAATTGAATCAGTTTTATTTCAAATATCAGTCAAAAACAATACAAATAATTCTAATATCCAAACTATTTTTATGAGATTTATGACTAAACCCACTGTGATTGACCGAGTTAACCAATAATTCTACTAAACTGACTTGACGATATTATTTTTATAGTAACTTTTTGATGCTGACTTTTTTAACATAATTTTTTTTCTTTGTGTACCGATATTAGTAAAACGAACAAACTCTACGCTTTTTGTCAGTGTACAAATTACGAACAGTTCCAATTTTATTTAATAAATCGCTTAACAAACTTACAAAATTTAAAAATAGGTACGATTTAATATTTAGTATTACAACTAATTGAATTGATACAGTAAAAATTAAAGAAAAAAATGTTTAAATTAACTATTTTTTGTACATAAAATAATAATAATTTAAGTTTAATTAATTCTGTTTAATTTTATCATAATTTTTTAAATGACACAAAGAAAGTAAAATAATTCTGTTGTCCTGTCTATTTTTATGAAATCTATGATTGATAGAATTGATAGAATTGACTTCGCTTCGCTTTCGCTCGGCGCGGCGCGCGGCGGTTCGGCGCCATCTATTGGAATATTCAGGCGTAACCTCGCCGCCTCGCTAAGCGTAGTGCGCGGGGGGACATGCCGTTTTTGTCGTTAGACCCGTTAGTGTATGTATGTGTGCGCGTGATTCTCAAGGGCAATTAGCTCCTGTAGTCCCCTTAAACCAGTTGTTTTAGGAATTTCTTTTATTAAAAAATAATATGCGTTTATAATATGCATCACAAAATAATATACATATGTTATTCCAGAGGTCGCATAGTGGTCGATTGGCTATAACGCCTTTTCGACGGAACTCGCCTTAAGTACTGTACCTATGTGTGGTAGTAGCATATTAATGAGTATGCATTTGTCGTAGTGTGCGTTGACTTACCAGCGTATGCGTGTTACTTCCGATAAAATATTTTGATTTTTATTTTCATAAATTCCATAATTGTTTGTTGTGATAAATATATCGATACAATGTATCATAATATTGATACAATTTCATTATATTTGAGCATCCTTGGTGGTAGGGCTTTGTGCAAGCCCGTCTGGGTAGGTACAACCCACTCATCAGTTATTCTACCGCCAAATAACAGTACTCAGTATTGTTGTGTTCCGGTAAGAAGGGTGAGTGAGCCAGTGTAACTACAGGCACCAGGGACATAACATCTTAGTTCCCAAGGTTGGTGGCACATTGACGATGTACGGAATAGTTAATATTTCTTAAAGCGTCATTGTCTATGGGTGATGATGACCACTTACAGTCAGGTACCCCATATGCTCGTCCGCCAATCTATAACATAGAAAAAAAAAATGATGAATTATTTTGGTTTCCAAGCACGTGTGCTTAATATCGTAAGTGTGTTTGTGTGTTCGTATGATTGATCACGAATTTCTCGAAAACTAAAAGCCGTATTGAGATGATCACTTTGATCTAAGTTAGATACACCTCATTGGGGAACTGTGTAAGTTGCATCAAAATCGGTCTTGTAGTTACATTTTTTTTAATTTTAACGACCTCCTTGGTCGAGTGGTGCGAACACCGGTTTTCATGGGTACGCCACTCCGAGGTCCCGGGTTCGATTTCCGAGCGAGTCAATGTACATTATAATTATTTTTCTATGTTGTTTTGGGTCTGGGTGTATGCAGTACCGTCGTTAGTTCTGATTTTCCATAACACAAATGCTTTAGCTACCTATATTGGGATCAGAGTAGGGAATACAATCCCGATCCCGCGGGATTCCGATCTCGCGTGATCTCGTGTAATTTTTCGGGATCAATCCCGACGATTTATATGACGAGATCCCGTTCGAGATTGACGGGATTGGGCGGCAGTGGTCAGCGTAAAAAAGAAATGGATTTGTTTGAGTGTGGAGGAACAAGGGGGCGATTTTTACAGTTTGCATATAATTGCTTCGCTACGCTGTTGCCAACCAGCGTTGAGTCGGAGAGGGCATTCTCAGCAGCGGGATACATTGCAACGGACATTAGATGCCGTTTAGCAGATGATTATTAATACCCTTTGTTTTTTAAGGAGTCATTTTCAAAATCACTCTTTTTCCTAATTCCCTTGAAATAAGCTTATTGTTTTGATTACCTAATTTACCTTCGTTAATTTCCTTACAACCTGATTATTATTTAGTTGGTAAGATTAAAGAATATAGGTTTTTATTTTCTTTCGAGTAAAACGTAATTTTAGTTAACTTCACTATCACAAACAAGCAGCTATTAGCTTTTTCAGTTATATGAATTTGCGATTGCATTCCCTAGATCAGAGTAACGTACGCGATGTTGTCTCATATTTATTATTATTTATATTATATTTATTCACATGAGGATTTTAATCACACTTTCATAACTCGTCTTTTAATTCTTCTGAAACATTATTAATTAGTTTTATTCTGTCTGTTATTTAACACATAATACATAGCGAAAGCAATTTAATTAGAATCGGTTTTTCCAAAACACTTGTTTTTTTTGCTTGTTATGAGTTGTATCTACACAGAATCGTGTCCGTGAAATATTTTGAGCATTATTTTTTTGTTTTATTTCGCTTCGTCAGTTGCATAGTTTATAATAATTCATCAATTGTTCCTCTTAATAATATTAAGAAGAAATAATATTTGTTGTCGAAACGCTTGGCTTGGAGTAGTGGGGCAAAACGCTTCATCAAAAGTATTCCTTGAGAAAGGTAGCCATGGCTGATGTCTGCTAAAAGGATTAAATCATATTCATTAGAATATTAAAGGTCTAAATATTCGTGTCTTATATCAAATAACTTTTTTGTTCCATTTGCTGTCGAAACGTTTGGCCCTTGGGGTAGTGGTGCAAAAAGCTTCATCAAAAGTATAACACCTCGCCTTGTTGCCTCCACTGGTGACAAGGGGGTTGGCTCGGGTTTTTGCCCAGAGGATCGGATTTGCGATTCAACGGGGCAATGCTGCTACCGCTGAAACCGGAGAGTACCTCCCCACTTTCCACCACGTGGGGGAAGCGCGTAAATGGATTTTCCAGCGAAAAAAAATAAAGGTAAGTGCCTATAAAAATTAGCGTTTTAAGAAATATTAACTTATTATTAGTCTATTTAATAGGTAATCTTTTTATGTTTATGTACTCCGTAAATATCACGCGAAAAGTGAGGCTGAAAAGTCAAAAGGTCCAAAATCGAACTAGCCTTACTTTTATGTTAGGTAAGTAAAGTAAAGTAACAGCCTGTAAATTTCCCTCTGCTGAGATAAGGCCTCCCCTTCCATTAAATTCCATTGCGGGTTGGTGGCATGCAAATGTGGCAGAATTTCAATGAAATTAGACACATGCAGGTTTCCTCACGATGTTTTCCTTCACCGTCGAGCACGAGATGAATTATAAACACAGTTAAGGACATATATATAGTGGTGCTTGCCTGAGCGTTCTAACCACTGAGCCATCTCAGTTAGGTAAGTTAATTACAAATTAATTCGCAATTTATATGAAAAGTGAGTTTAATCATCACATCGTCTTAAAGAAACCTCATGATTACTCAACCCGATACTCATATTTAGCACTATTCTGGTCTGAATTGCGTAAACAGCCCGCAAGCGTCGGATATGTCGTGGTGTGCTTTACCGGATATCTTACGTGTTAACTGTCGCTATCACGGATTGTATAGAGTCATTGACATTACAGAATAGCAATAGCAATTGAAATTGTCAAAAGAACCTGTCACTGTTATATAAAATAACAAGGGTTCTTTCACTGTGTGAATGTGACCTAGATGAAGGTTTCACAACCCATATCCTGTTCCTTTATCCTAAACTTCTAAATATATGTATACATTGTAATAAAACTAAGTTGTGAATAGTCCAATTGAGTGATATATCTTAGTATACGTAGTTTAGAATACTAAAAATTACTTGTTTTTTTTTGTTTGTTTTATGTTATGTTACAGACCGGAACACAACAATATTGAGTACTGTTATTTATTTAGTAGTGTATTACCAAATAAATACAACATTTTAGCACATTGACTTACAAGTACATACATAATCCAGTCCAATCAAGTTTTCAAGGTTGGTGGCTGTTGATGATGTGAGCTATGGTAACCATTTACCATCAAGTGGCCTAGTTCGATCAAGCGAACAGGCGTTCAAGAGGCATTGAATATTCTATTTCTGTGATAGGGCAATGTCTATCTTACCCAACTCATAAAAAGCAAGGTCATGTGTTAACGTTACAGTTTCGTGTCGAAATTATAAACATTTTTATTTGCATACGCAAAACGTAAATACGATGACCTGTATTCGTCTTTCGTTCGAGTTTTATGTAAAGTAGGTATATTTTGTTTAAGATTATATAATTTGTTTGATGTTTATTAGATTATAAAATGGTAACTTCGAAGATTAGTTTATGAATAAAAAATATTTATTACCTTGGAGTAGTGGTGCAAAAAGCTTCATCAAAAGTATAACACCTCGCCTCATTGCCTCCACTGGTGACCGGTGGGCTGGTTTGTTTTTTGCCCAGATGCGATTCAACGGGGAAATGCTGCTACCATTCTTTCCACCATTCCACGCGGTCAAGATTTATACAGTAACTAGTTTTAGTTCATTTTGTTCATGTACATATGTAAGCATTTAATGTTATTAATTAGTATGTTAATAAAATAAATATAAATTTATAAATAATAAGGGGCCCCAGTTTTATGTCTGTCAGGGCCTTCAGACCTCTAAATCCAGTTCTAGAAATTATAGCCTCACAATGCTAATCACTGAAACAAACATGTCATCCACACCGATCATTTGCACCGTGACGAATAATCACATTATGTATTATAACTAACGGTCTGTGATTCTAAATTACAGGTACAGTCGGGGTAAGAAAAGGTTCGTCACCTTAAGATCTATTTTCGCGTGCTCAGTATGAGCGATAATCTGCTTTACCGATTGAGAATGACTTATTGCGTCGCAATGATTTGATGTTTAGATTCAAAAGGTACTAAGAATTTGAGACTTGATAAAGGATGAATTTGAAGACTGATGAAGGTTTTCTTACTCTGACTGTACATTACAGTGAGTCGAGATGGCCCTGTGGTCAGAACGCGTGCATCATTGCGGGTTCAAATCCAGGCAAGCACCGCTGATTCATTTGCTTAATTTGTCTTTATAATTCATCTCGTGCTCAGCGGTAAAGGAAAACATCGTGAGGAAACCTGCATGTGTCTAATTTCATCGAAATTCTGCCACGTGTGTATTTCACCAACCCGCATTGGAACATCGTGGTGGAATATATTCCAAACCTTCTCCTCAAAGGGAGAGGAGGCCTTTAGCCCAGCAGTGGGAATTTACAGGCTGTTGTTGTTGACTGTACATTGAGTATAATTCAGAATATTAATCGTTCTATTAATATTTTAATCGCTGAGAAACAATTTACAATCGTATTATTACGAAGGATATAAATTAATTTTTAAATAAATCGTAGACGCGGATCTATGGTTTTTGTGTTCTTATTCATTATTTCCTAAAGAGATAAGCCACGGAATTCCCAGAAATATGTAAAAAATTGCTTTAATTTAAAATTACAGTCTTCTTTTATTACTCAATATTTTGGTTGGCTGGTTATTAATTGGCTGAGGTTAGTAAAGTAGAAGATAAAAAAAGGCCGTTTATATCCCACAGCTGGGCTTAATCTTGGTTTGGATAAGGTTAGGACAATAATGTTTTAGTAAACAGATATGTTATTAACGCGCAAAAAGTGAAGACTAGAAAACGTCCTAATTGGGACGTTTGCCTTTAGTTGTTTTACGTAGTAATACCTTATAATACATCATAATTACGTAGTAATACGTTTTGCGTAATTAAAACATCTAGTTATCCCTTTTACTTATTGTTTTTATCAAGCTATCCTTTTTACTTGTAACGAAATGTAAAAATAAACGGTCCCCGGCGCGGCACACTTTTTTCTATTGTTTAGTATGGGTATAACATATCTGTTTATTAGAATATCATTGGGTTAGGATTTCAAATTCGTATTCAAATGCCTTATCTTTATTCAACACATGCATGGTGATGTGTACCCACACTAGTTAGCACGCGATGGATCATAAACACATAGTAAGCTTATTATTATGATAATATACAGTTATTATTCTGATATTGCAACCCTGATAAAAAGAAACTTACACGCTTTGACTTGACACCGAATAACAACAATGACATTTCGATATGAGACATATTTCTGAACCGAATAAATGAGCGAAAAATAAAAGAGAAATTACTCTCATCTTGTATTTACTTAATAAATCTTTTAAGACAATGCAAGACATGCTAAGAAAATGAACGAATGCATTGTAAATATATTTCCCTGAAGCTATTTATTGTCGTTCAAAGTATACGTTAACATCTCGTGCGTGATCCGATTTACGATCTTTGTATAATAACTGCATAATTTATATTAAAAAATTACGATATACATTGCTCGTTTTGCTTGTAAAATTATTAACCATCCAATAGATAATCGGTAATGGTAAGTTTGTTTATTAAAGTTTACGAAATTCGAATGTAAGGGAACGGGTTCAGTCGCGACCTGCGTTGACCGATGCGCGAAGAACTCGCCGCGAACGATTCGTCGATCAGTCGACGTTTCGTACGGAACGCGACTGCACGCGCCCGAATTCATTCGCAACCGTTCATTCAAAATTCGAACGGTCTTTCAAAAATCGAAGTGACGAATTGTGTTTAAAAAATAGAACGGATTTTTTTTATTTGATAATCTGCGTATTGTCGTCTCCTATACGGTAAGTGAAAATTTATAAAATATTAACACGATATTGCGTGCAATTATTGCGTATAATAAAAAGTTTCGTTTTCGTACGTATCACGATTATTTATTAATTCATTATATTTTAAAATGATAGAAATGTTCATTTTTTTTTATTGTGAAAAAAAAGTAGACACAAGTTTGCTATCATTGGTCTTAATAAAAAAAAACCAAAAAGTTTTTAATCTGTGTATTTAAATATAATAATATGTTTTAATATAAAATACATGCTTCATTCTTGCGACCATTCCACGCGGTCAAGATTTAGACAGTAACTATTTTTAATGTATATCTATATATATTTAAGAATTTAATGTTAATAATTCTTATATAAATAAAATGTATATCATCTATAATATATATATATGTATTAGAGAATATTAAAATATTGAGAGCACTAAAATGAATTGCGGAAAACATTAAATATCTTTCACGGAATACGGAACAAAAAGCTACTTAATGGATTAATTAATATATTAAGTGTATAGTTTGAGATAACATTAGCAAAATTAAATAGAAATATAAAATAAATATATTAAAATGAGATAAACATTTAGTGGCTGTCGATGAATTAATTAAAATTAATTTGTTTAAATATATTTGACTAAATTAACAGAAATATGTTTATAAAATATGATTATTTTATAATTTTTTTCATATGTATAAACAACTCTGGTGGTGATTTGTGGGTGGTAAATAACAATAAAAAAAAATCATTTTATTGTTTTTTTTAATATAGTTTGAAATGAAAAGGAAAATATTTATAAAGCCAAAAGGTTTTATATATAATTCATTATATTACTCGTGTAATATTATGTGCGATAGAAAAGATATCAACGCAACACGCATGCGCGTTACCTAACAATCGCACGAGTTGTCGTTGCTACTTGTATTTTAATTAAAATGTTTTAATAATTGCATATTTATTTATGTAACTTAGATATCGTTCGCCGGCTTCTAGATCTTAATTTAAAAATATGTCTGTTATGTAATTCGTTTAAGTGTTGACATACAAATAATAATTATGCTTTTTTTTTTTAATTTGACGTTTGTTTTGACGTTTACCATCAATGTTTTCAGACGATCGAGGAAATACATGTTTGTTAGACAATTACTAAACGTATGCTTTAGAAAAAGAGACAAAAATAAACTGATCAATAGTAGGTATTTTGGTACGTTTGATTATTATTTAAACAAAATTAGGATTTTGTATGCGATCCATTCAAGGTTTTTTTTTTAAATTATATAATATAATAATGTAGCTTATAATGAAGAGATTATTAAATGTCTTTTCAATAAACATTTATGAAAAAAAAATTGAGGCGTTCGATGGTATCGGATCGCTTTATTATTGTTAGCTTATATATATGTTGATTTTGGCGGTTCACGCACTGTCGGAACTGAAGTTTGGGAAATGGAGTAATTTCAAACGAAAAGTATCGTGAATGGAAAGTAGTGTAAAGTGTATATAAATTTTAATTAATGTATTAATATGGAACGTGCCAATGATATTCTAATAAACAGATATTTGCAGTGTTCGTGGTCACGGGTAGACTACCCGTGACCTCGATAATAGTTTTATTTAAATGTGTAATAATCGCGAAAATTTAAGACAACATTATATAAACAGATATGTTATATCCATACTAAACAACAGAAAAAAGTGTGCCGCGCCGGGGACCGTTTATTTTAGTTTACTTTTACATTTCCTTAAAAGTAAAAAGGATAGCTTGATAAAAACAATAAGTAAAAGGGATAACTAGATGTTTTAATTACGCAAAACGTATTACTACGTAATTATGATGTATTATAACGTATTACTACGTAAAACGACTAAAGGCAAACGTCCCAATTAGGGCGTTTTCTAGTCTTTACTTTTTGCGCGTTAATAACATATCTGTTTACTACAACATCATTGGAACGTACACTAATCGTAGGGACACTAGCGGCGCAAGATCGAATCTTAATATGGGCAAGATTCAGTTTTCGAGGCCCTATTTTTTGGTGGCCCACACCACCCACGCCTTACGCCGCCTCTGTGTAGACAGAGGCGGCGTAAGGCGTGGGTGGTGTGGGCATCAGCCGTGCTCTTAGCCCTACGTGTAGACGTAGGGCTAAGAGCACGGCTGATGGCTTTGATTATTTTCTAAGCAATTAACTGAGTATCTACACGTGCTGAAATTAAGGCTATTATAAAAGCTTTATTTCCTTACATATGCAGAGCAGTTTTTGATATCACAAGTAGGTATATCACTGTTTACACTGCCGAAATATTCTGCTTTTGTTTGTAATTCAAAAAAAGTCTTAAGAATTTACATAAAATGCATAAGATATTGTGAGTTTGTTTATCTATAGCTCTTTTTGTTTTATTCATAAAATAAAAAAAATATATACATTTTATTCCATTGTGATAAAAATAATAATGAATTAAATGAGATGGAATTGTTACGTAAAAATTTAATAAATTAGATTAGAATGTTGTGTCGTTTTTTAAATTGAGAGATTTAGTGTCAAATATGCAATAATTTTATTTTTATATAAAACCTTATTTTGTGTTATTAGGACTAGCAAAAAAAATAGCATATAGCATATTTACATATCACGTTTTAAAACGAAATGGTGTCACACAAGGTTGACTGTTAAAGTCAGAATGTCATAGCGCGTCAAGTGTAAGTTGGCGTGTGGCAAAAACATGTACTCATTTTTTTTTGTTTATTTATATCTTATTTGTTTTATTTACCCTTATTAAGAAAACTTACCCAAAACCTATTAAAAATGAGACGTAGAGAATTATTTTCTAGGGAGATATTGGTAAAATAAACAAAAAAGTGGCAAGACAAAGGATGTAGCAGGTGCTGCCACAGGAACGCCAACTTATACTTGACAGTCTATAATATATTGTGAGACAGAATTTATTCTTTCTTTAAAGTATAATTTGAGTTCAATAATGGCCGTCTTGTTATTGAAATGTCCCATAATATGAGTAGATACACAATTATTAATAGAA
This sequence comes from Vanessa cardui, assembly GCF_905220365.1. Taxonomy (NCBI): domain Eukaryota; kingdom Metazoa; phylum Arthropoda; class Insecta; order Lepidoptera; family Nymphalidae; genus Vanessa; species Vanessa cardui. The sequence continues at coordinate 2,954,438 of NC_061141.1, forward strand.
AAAAATCTCATTCATACTGGAATAAAATGTAATTAATTTTTTTATTATTATTTGGAACACAAGAAAAGCACTTTCGATACTGTAAACAAGTTTTTTTCTTCTTCGTAATTTTCATTTGATTTTTTTTTTAAATTATAAGTTAAGCCTTATACCTTTAATCATCCGTCAAAAAAATCTGATGTTATACTGTAGGTATTAAATATTCTGTTACGCAAATAAAATAATATTTTGACAATAAATAACAGTTTAGAAATTATTAAAGAAGCAGGTTGAATAACATTACGAAGTTCTATGTAATTTATAATCTGTGCAACGCGGGAAAATGTAAACAAAAAAACGGTTATTGTCAACGGTAGATTTCTTTGAATACAATTATTTCCATTTACAGAAATCAGATGATTTAAATAACAGAACTGGGAAAATTCATACAAACGATGCATTTACTTATAAATTGTTGTTTTTGTTTTGATTATAATTTAAATTTTTAATGGTCATAATTGAGAAAATCAATTCGGATATTTTCTGTAAATTATATACATTATGTTATTAGATACAATAGCTAAAGTTAGTCGCTAATATGTACAATTTATAATTGAATTTATAAGATTAATTTATTCAATTTTAATTAGTTTTTAATTTACATTTATTTTTAAGTAGTTTTAAAATTAAGAGGCTTCATTAGTTTAAAAATTGATTTTTCTTGTGCATGCTGTGTTGTTCTTTTAGTAGTTGACACTTATAATAGAATTTGACTTCTGTTATTTTATATTATTTTATCACTTTACACATTGACGAAGACCCAAATAAAATAAATAAAAAAACAACTACCTATGCGTTGACACATAGCTTTTGCATTTTTGTATGTTAACTCACTTATCATACTAAGTGATATCTGTATACGTGAATTAATGACGAGGTTTTTTGTATCGCCCAACTTAAAAACTACTAAAGCGCGTTTCAGAAAAGGTTTTCATTATATTCTTGTCATATGTAGTCTTTTCCAGTGGAAGTAGGTAAAGAAAGCTTAAATTACGTATTATCATTAGCTAATAACTGAGCTATATTGTGCACTAATAAAAGTTTATGATTCATCTTTATTTATAATACAACACTATTGCACTTTATTTATAAAACTAACCCAGGCAAGCACCACTATATATATGTGCTTAATTGTGTTTATAATTCATCTCGAGCTCGGCAGTGAAGGAAAACATCGTGAGGAAACCTTCATGTGTCTAATTTCATCGAAATTCAGCCACATGCGCATTCCACCAACCCGCATTGGAACAGCGTGGTGGAATATATTCCAAACCCTCTCCTCAAAGGGAGAGGAGGCATTTAGCCCGACAGTGAGAAATTTACAGGCTGTTACTACTTTTACTATTGCACTTATTTCCACTTTAATATATCTTTAGTTTAACAAAAGTTTTGTCGAAGTTCAAAACGCCATTTTTTCGCAAATCCATAGAAAATATCATAGATTAATCAACCTATCAACCTCGAATGATATCGCGTCAATCTGCTGACAATTATTGTTTATTTGACATTTTTCCTGTAATGATTGGAATTGAGTATAAGTAGTTGTGCCATGCAATTTTACCCGTCTTAAATTTAGTTTAAATGTAATCCCATATACATATATGTCTGTATGTATAAAGCATATTTTATAAGGACGTGTTGCCTTGCATTGAAATTATGAATAACAAGAATATTTATAGATATAGTACAAAAATTTGGAGGTAAAAATACAAAGAAAAGTGATTTTTTAGTGTCAATCTTGGTCAAAAGTCATTTAAGTATGTCGTTAACCTTCCAAATCTTTATAAAGGTTTCAACATTAAAACCTCCTTGGTACGAAAAAATTTCGCTCACCTTCAACACGTTCGGTTTATTCAAATTATTTCCTTTGACAAATTACGTATATATTAACATGTTAACGAATCATTGACGGTTTTGTTTGAATATACAATACTGTGCACTTGGTAATGAATGCATGTTTAGGGTACATTTTTAATCAGTTTTTCGTATGCGTGCTGTGTCGAACTTTCTAAATATGCTTACGGAAGCGGGTGGCCGGAATTGTTTGTTGTACAATCATTTGAGCAATCGTAAAATTTTCTTTGCAAATTTATACTATAGTAGGCATTATGAAAGTTGCTTAGATATACTTAGTTTTTCAATCAATAAAAAAAGGATATTGTTCGATTTTTAAATTCATTCAAATCATCTGTAAATGTCAACGTCCTTTGCGTGTTGCAGGAGAAAAATAATGATTCATTTAAAGTGAATACATGTAAAAAGATTGGTGTTAAATTTCACATGCGACTTAAAATCGTATGGTACAACAACGAAGCTGTAGCTATTATATCTTTGTAAAGATCACCGCGTCGAGAGTTAGCATGTTTATTTTTAATTAAGAACATAACTGTTAACTTTGGTAATAAATATTATTAAAAAAATATTTGATGAACAATTTAAACTTCTGTTTTTATTGTCGACTAGGGATCAGCCTCGGCATTACTCGTGTACAATTTGTTTATAAAGAAGGTTATACTATAGATTTGTATAAAAAATATATATAAAAACATATAGATATATATAAAGACACCGTTGCAGAAGTCCATGGGCGGTAGTGATCGCTTTCCATCAGGTGAGCCTCCTGCTCATTTGCCCCCTATAACATAAAATTAAAAAAAACTCGTTATCAAACATGATGAGAATCAATATAGAAGCTAAGTCGATCACCTTCGTAATATCTCCTTTTTGAATAATCCATCAAATATGTCTTTTCGGTCACTCGTTCTACGTCATACTGACGGTGCCATGTACGATTTAATTAATATTATAGTGATTTTTTTTAATAATTGTCTGTTCCACACAGAGACAATTTTACCCCTTTATGATATGAGTCGAGATGGCCCAGTGGTTAGAACGCGTGCATCTTAACCGATGATATCGGGTTCAAATCCAGGCAAGCACCGCTGATTCATGTGCTTAATTTGTCTTTATAATTCAACTCGTACTTGGCGGTGAAGGAAAACATCGTGAGGAAACCTGCATGTGACAAATTTGATAGAAATTCTGCCACATGTGTATTCGACCAACCCGCATTGGAACAGCATGGTGGAATACGTTCCAAATCTTCTCCTCTAAGGGAGAGGAGGCCTTTAGCCCAGCAGTGGGAATTTACAGGCTGTTGTTGTTATGATATGAGTATATATTCCTCGTCAGTCTATATCCCGAACGGCTTTACATAACTACGTTGGTATAGCCTTCTTAAATGAACTGGATATCATTTGAATATTATAACTAGGCAATTTATGTAAATAAAAAGTTCAAACAAACGTATTAAGACTCCAATTTAAAAAAGGTTTTGGTTGTGATGTTAATCTTAACGAGACCTCGTTACGTGTTGTATTTTGATAAAGTTTTAAAGTCGCTGATAAAAAAAATCACGTTCGAATTCCTAAGATATACGTATTTTTAAATATACATATACAAATAAGGCTGTTACATGGTATACCTCGCCTTTTAGAAGTCGTCAGGTTATGTATAAAACAACGTCTTATTTGAAGTTTGAGATTGAGGTTATACATCAAATTAGGTTGTGCAGGTCGATTCTGTAAAGATTCACTTCGTATTTCACTTGAAATGTTGACAACTTAAAGTGATACAATTTTGATATGTCACATTTAAAGTTCTGACATTTTACACTCGTGTTTTCGGTGAGATTCGAGTTTCTTGTTACAGAATAGACCTGCAGTTTTTTGGCCGTGAAAGGACAGGACATACAGAGTTACTTTCACATTTATTATATTAGTAATAAATGTATTATTAGCGTTTATTCCGGATTAATCGTCACGACTTTTCTAAAGCGGACTGCGAGCCAAATATTTATCGGCTACTTAATCAAAACAGAAAAAATATATTAAATTCAGTCTCTCTATATAGAGTTACTATTAATGTAGATAACAATAATAACTATTAAATAGTGGGTCTCACAGAACTTGGTGTTTATTCAAAAGATTTTGTAGTATTTTTATAACATTTTTCATCTTTCTAAAATTAATGCTTTGTTAAATTGTAACAATTAAATAAATTGCAATCAAGAATCCTCTTTAACGTTATGTATATATGGCTGGAACTCTTCAAAATCAGACCATAAGCGATTTTCTATGTGGATCAATCGTCCTATAATCACTGGGACAAAAATTCCTACGCTATTAATATTGAGAGCTGGATGCAAGTAGCCGAAGAACGATCATAGTGCCGTAGAATTGGAGAGGCCTATATCCAACAGTCAGTGGCGGATTTACCAGTAGGCTAAGATTTAGAGGGGGCGGCAAATTTAGCTACATAATGGGTTGCAAAAATAAACTAGTAACTGACAGGTATATTACCTAGTTCATAATCATACTAATAACGGGAAAAAGCCGATGTAATGAGGACTATAGAAAACAAATCATAAATTTTCATTTTCATAATAAATTGTGATTGTGAACTAAACAAACGTATCGAATATTGAAAGTCAGTAGGGGCGGCAAAAATCGAATAGCCTACTAGCGGCAAATTTGTACATTCACCACTGCTAGCAGTGGACGAACATAGCGGTTGATGATTAATATATAAGATATCGTCAGTTTCCTTTTGGTCGATTTATCTTTGGTTTGATGTATCGTTCATATATTTTCTCACAAGTACGACCTTTATACGGGCAATATAATTGAGAGTCTCGTATTACATTGTCACCGCAATTTACTAATCAAGAGCTGTAATTAATACATCACGTTGGTATCCTTGAAGTGTCGTTTCATTTGATTATTATTTGAAATGCCCTTTTGACCGTTTCCGGTCATAGACAAACGGATCAGATTTTACAGAGAACTAGGCAAATTCTAAACATATTTTATTCAAGGAGTCTTTTACGAACTCTTTTAGATTACTCGGTATGTGTATTTAAAAAAAAAAAAACTAACTAGTTTTATTTCACCGATTTTTCTAAGTAAGGGTCTAAATCCCGAGACATTCGACAAGTTAATGCTGTTTTTATTTTAAATAATATAAATAAATAGTAAATAATTTTATTTATTATGATCTGTAAAGCCGGTTCGGGATATAAATATGTATATAGTAACATAGAGTTCGACTCAAATTTGAACCCAAGAACACGTATTTTGCAGCCTTACAATGTCACCAGAACAATGAAATACAATAGAAGTCATATAAAACAATCAAGAGCGTACTCCTTCCTTAAAGGCCGGCATCGCACCTGCAATCCCCTGGTGTTGCAGATATCCATGGGCGGTGGTATTCACTTTCCATCAGGTGTTGCCACTTGTTACATAAAAAGTTCATATATATATGTATATATATATATATATATATATAAAAGTATTATAATCTATGGTCGAAAATTATTATTTAATAGAATCATAGCGTGTGATCAAAGTAAAGGGCTGTGTGAACTTAATATTACTAATACCTTTAAATGCGACTGCGGTGTTTTGATATTTGTTGCACAAATCGCGTTCAATCGACTGGACGAATTCTTACGAAAGACAGAAATTTATAAGTCCATTATATCGTAGGACGTTAAATACTGTTTTATTTATTAAGCTTCTAAATACGAGCTCATTCAGGTAAGCCTTTACAATTGATCTAATGCTCGGCGGTGAAGGAACACATCGCAAGGATTTTAATTGATATTAGGCATGCGTGCATGTCTAATATCAATTAAATTCTGCCACATGTGTAGTCAAAGGTAGAGGAGACCCTAGCTTGGCATACAGGCTGTTACTATTGTTTAGTTAGTAAATAAATTACATATAACAGTATACTACATTGAATTAACTAAATCATCCTGCCATATGCTACTCGAAGGACTATGTAATCCATGATTCATATACATATCCAGTGGTAGTCTACTTTCCATCAGGTGAACTTCTATGATCGTAACATAAAAACATACTTCTGTATTCCTTGTCGGTTCTGATCGTTTGAATCTGCATTCCTTCATTATTTTAAAATTAGATTAATCTTGTTAAATTATTAGTATTTTCACTTGATTTGAATAAATCTCTCTACTCTATATAATGACGACTATGACGACCTCCGTGGTCGAGTGGTGTGTACACCGGTTTTCATGGGTACGCCACGCCGAGGTTTGATTCCTGGCCGAGTCGTTGTTGATTATAATTAGTTTTCTATGTTGTCTCGGGTCTGGGTGTTGTGCTCGTTACTTCTGATTTTCCATAACACAAGTGCTTTAGCTACATACCTTGAGATCAGAGTAATGTATGTGAAAAAAAAAATTATAATATGTACGGTGTAACTAATATAGCTATTTATATCTAATTATAAATGTTCTGTTTCAATAAACGTGACTATGTAGGAGCGTGCAATTATTTGTCTCTTAACATGTTATTTAACAAGACAGCGTACATTTTCATCAACAGTTAACATCTACAAGATAATACGTTTATATCAATACTAGATAAAAACACAGCTTCGTTCGTGTAAAATATAAAGAACTAAACAAAATCGGTCACTCGGGTAATATAAACAAACACTAAACAATGACGGTTTATTACTTTTCAGATACCATAACTTTTTCAAAATAATAAAAACGGGGAAATGCAGCTAGCATTCTTGCTAACATTCCACGCGGTCAAGATTTGTACAGTAGCTAGTTTTAGTTCACATTTGTATATATTTAAGCATTCATTGTTATTAATTCTTATGTTAATAAAATATCTTGAAGAAAAATATATAATATATAGAGGCGAGAAAATTATCGTATAAAAATTAGCTTGAGTATAAAAATTGATATCGATACATTTCGATTATACGAATTTTGGACACACTTGGTCGACTTAAAATACATTATTTTTTAACGATAAATAATGTTTATTGTAGACCTGCACGAAATTATTTATATATATAAATATTGATTAATGTTTCTGAATGAGTGTTTCTAACGTTCCTCATTATTAAAGTTAATTGTCATATGATGAAAATGTATGAAGACATTACAAATAGAAAATTTTCGCTACAGAACAAATTAATTTCAAACTTTAATAACACACGAATTCGAGACTATGCATAAATGTCATTGCCGTTCCATTTTTAAATTTTGTATTATTATTTTTTTTTAATGATCGAGGGACAGTCTTGACTTTTTCGTTTAGTTTTATCTAAAAAGTTTTCATATGTATAAAAAATTCGAATTTAATGCTGTGCTTAAACAAATACATAATAAATGATATCAGTTTGGTTTTACTATTTATTTGTTCAGGAGAAAGTGTTTCTAATGTATCGAAATGAATGAAACTGGTCAGAAAGTTGGAATAAATCATTGTTATCTGATTTAAAACACTACGTCAAGTATTGGTTTAACAAGTACAATGACTCCACAAATATCTTTAATTAAACGCAACTAAAATAGCCACTTATTAAGCCGAGTAATCATGTGTGAAATTGTATTGCAAGTGATTCGTTTATTTCGTTTAAATATCGACTTAATTGCTCTAAACATAAGGTACATTATGTATATCACCAAAACTTTTCATTCAATAAATATTCATATTAACAAAGCGGATGTATGGGAAATGTTTTGTTGCAATTTAGTCCTTAATACGAAGATAATTAGATTTAAGCAATTTAACTTTATATTAAATTTATTATTAGTTAAAAATTATGTCGTCAATGCTTATGCAATGATACACAAGTGATATGACTGATAGTTTCGATCACGCTTTTAAGTATCATTTTGCGCTTACTTGAGCAAACCTTTTGCGCAGACATGCGATTTTGAAGATTTTGAAATAAATTCTCCAAGGTTCCCAATATTATATTTGGGTTGGTTAACAGTTAAGGCGGTTAGTACTCTAAAATACAGTGTAGTAAATGTAAGTTACAGTAGTATTTATTAGTACATAAATATACTTACATATTGTATAATGATATTGTGTACCTACGGAGACTATATTAAATAAACAAAATTGATAAGTTACAGAAGTTTATATTATTCATTTATTGCCTTCATTACAAATTTTGCGTCTTTTTGAAAGACGTGGATTTCTCGTCAAATTGGAAAATGTAAAACATAAAATTCTTGACGTTAGTTTTTACTCAGTCATACGCTGAAATGTCTGAGTATTTCTTAGCCATTCAAGTAACAATCGCTTGCGTTATTTGGAGCAATTGCGGTAAAGTTCACTAGTATTATTACAAATACATTTAAAATATAATTCTTAAGAATGTAATTGCGCAAACGTCAACATCCATAAATTTATTTACTCAATGAAACGATTGTACTTTTACTTTCACATTTATTTTCTTAACGTTTATTAAATAATATTCTCATGTTAATACATATCCTTGATCTTTTTCTATTTATTTGATATGTTTACTCGTTATATACGTCAGATTTTACTCGGCGCTGTAATTAATTAATTGTGTTGTATATTTTTAAAAGAGATAAGAATCATTTGTTAACCTTACCAGTTACATATTGAATGTATTTCTAATCAAACGAATTTTTCTTTAATAATATATGAGTGTTTATATAATATATTAAATACATTTATTTAATATATTAATAGTTCCGGAAATTAGCCAGAACAAACAGAAAGATTAACAAAAATTGTAAAAAATATGATATTTTGGTATATTTACTTTGTACATAAGTATTTATTATAAAGCGGTTGTTTTAATATGACAAACAGACACTCTAGTTTTATTGTATGTATAGAAGATATAGAGTAGGAGTGTAGATTATTAATCATACTAAGCAAAACGTTATAACGGCCTTGTAACAAACTTAAAACAATTAATTTGTAAGCCTCTGATGGTGGGCGTCTGTCGGGAATCTTTGAATAATTACTGAGACCAGAACAATATGATGTAATGTATGTGTTTCGCAGTCATGTTTTTATTTTGAAGTTTATTGAAAGTTTAAAACACCTGACGTAATAATAAAGTAAAGTAAAGTAAAGTAACAGCCTGTAAATTACCCACTACTGGGCTAAGGCCTCCTCTTCCGTTAAAGAGAGGGTTTGGAATATATTCCACCACGCTGTTCCAATGCGGGTTGGTGGAATGCACTTGGCAGAATTTCGATGAAATTAGACACATGAAGGTTTCCTTAGGATGTTTTCCTTACCGCCGAGCACGAGATGAATTATAAACACAAATTAAGCACATATATATAGTGGTGCTTGCCTGGGCTTGAACCCGGAATCATCGGTTAAGATGCACGCGTTCTAACCACTGGGTCATCTCAGCTCATTTTACTGTATCCTTATATGAAATTATTATTTGTAATATACTGAACGCATCCGTAAACGTCAAACATGGCCGCCCGTTGTACTGTCATGTGATAGAATCAATTTATAAATTTATTATTCAAATATCTCGGCTATTCGAATTTTGCATTGACGACTAAAATTTTATTATTTTTTAACGATTCATAATTGTGGAAAGGTTTCGATCGGTTCTATCGTAAACGTTCACGTAATTAGTAGCTGAAGACGTGACAAACCATCAATAAAAAAGAAATAAATTTAACGACACGTGTCGCTCAGTGCATCGTAACGTATAAAAAAATTATTCCAAATTATCACTATTTTCTACATTTTTTTATGGTATATGTTGGCGGACGAGCATATGGGCCACCTGATGGTAACTGGTCACCATTACCCATAGACAATAACGTTTGGTACCTACCCAGACGAGCTTGCACAACGCCCTACCACCAAGTATGAAGATAGAAGTACATATGTAGAATTATACAGATCTATCGTAACGTAAATACAGGAAGGTTATATATAATATTTAAAGACGAAAACCGAATACACATATTTTGTTCTAAATATATTTATAAAATATAATTAAATCGCTTCATAATCAACCAGCTTAAACCAATTTCTATATTAATTCAATGGTATTTTAATCTTAAAATATATAGTTATTAATTATAGATACAGCTATCATTATATCCTAATTATAACATTATAAAACCAGGTAACAATTGCTGTGTAAGAACAGTAATTAATAAAAATCTAGGTTAGAATAACAAACGATTTAAAAGCAAAAAAAAAAAAACAAAGAAAATAGCAAGGCAAAGGAATTGAAGACTCTAATCAGCTAAATTATAAAGTGCTAAATGAGGAATGTGTTTTAATGCTAATGTTTTTTATTTTATTTAGAACTTGCATTTTATTTCAATGGCGCAACGGTATTCGGACCAATCATATAAATATATATATATATATACATATAAAGTCAAATAATAGACTTTTCACTGAAAATTAGTTCACATTATTTAAAATCTCAAGTTGATATCTAATATTCTTTTATTGCTTGTCATGAATTTTTCAAATATTAGTTTTCGTTACTGGCAACACTGAAGGTAAACAACTAACAAAAATAAATCTTGAACTAAATAGAATATGCCACTATATTGTTTTGTCTTGGCCTTTTTAGTATAGATATTTAAAAAAGTAATCTATATCCTTTTGCATAAAGTAATCGACTTTTCATTGAAATTTTATCACACAAAGTTTCATATATGATATTAGTAAGTTAAATTTACGGTCAAATGTCAAGTCATTACAGTGTTCCAGCAAATAAATTTCGATATTACATTATTATGGTCATCATTAAAATATAATCAATGTTATAATGATGTAAAATTCGAAAGGCGACTTTATATCATATTAATAAACGGACTATACCTACCTCAAAAATTGTCCAACTAATATATTTTTTAAATTGATTTTACATAAGTCATATTTTAAATAGCTTTATTTTTTAAAATATGATATAGGTATATGTATATCAGTTTATTCAAATGGATAAAATATCGCCTGATCGCAAAGCTAGCAACAAACATACACATATGACGTCATAATGTTAACGTGTTCAATCATACGAACTGTCTGTCAGACTGAAATTTTACATTGTGTGTGACATATGCATGGGAAAAATAATAATAATTGCGATGATGATCCATTGGTAACAATGTGAAAAGTGACTCTTATTAGACGGTAGAATAACTGATGAGTGGGTGGTACCTACCCAGACGGGCTTGCACAAAGCTCTACCACAAAGTAAAACCTTTTTTCGAGGAGAAGTAATCACAGTGTTTTAATTTGAGTATTTCTGACAAAAAAATATCAGTATAATTTTCTTAGCTATGTAATTACGATGAAACATAAGTGAACATGATAAGGTAATTTAGATTTGTTTTTAAAATTACACATTCAAATTAATGTTATTCTGATATAATGTTATGCTAAGCTAAGCATGTAGGTTTGATATAATTATATAACAAGAACTAAGTTTTTTTGTATAAAAATATGTACACATTATTATTATAAAGACAGTTATGCAAAAAGTTTTTATATATTATTACGAAATCACTATTATTATAAATGCGAAAGTATATTTCTTAGCTTATCTTTCTTTGCAGCATAATAAGGTTATCGTGATTTTTTTTCGTTTACAAAGTTTATGAGATAGGTTATATATATTAAACAGATCTGCGCAGGATCAGATTTTTTTTTTGTTGTATAGGTTGGCGGACGAGCATATAGGCTACCTGATGTTAAGTGGTCACCATCACCCATAGACAATGAAGCTGTAAGAAATATTAACTATTCCTTACATCGTCAATGTGCCACCAACCTTGGGAACTAAGATGTTATGTCCCCTATACCTGTAGTTTTACACTGGCTCACTCGCCCTTCAAACCGGAACGCAACAATACTGCGTACTGTTATTTGGCGGTAGAATAGCTGATGAGTGGGTGGTACCTACCCAGACGGGCTTACACAAAGCCCTACCACCAACTGCTAGAGATTTACGTATTCCATGCAATTTTCCATACAAATATCAAATAACTAACAAATCTTGATTTGTATCTGTATTTATAATACAACACTATTCCAGTAAACTACTTACTATTTACATACATTAGATTTACTAACTTATAAAGTTCTGATAAAAATTTCGTCCACATTCAAAACGCTATCAAATTAAATCAAATCGAAATAAACTTTATTCAAGCAGGCTTTTACAAGCACTTTTGAATCGTCATTTTACAATTAAGTGAAGCTACCACCGGTTCGCAAAGTAGATTCTACCGAGAAGAACCGGCAACAAACTCAGTAGTTACTCTTTTTTCGCAAATCCATAATTAATATCATAGATTATTATAGCACTCGGAGTCTCTCTCTTAGGATGGACTATTTGGGTCTATGGTTACAGTCTTGTGGTTAGGTCTCTTTGCATATAAAGGCAATACCTACATCGTTTTTTTGAATATGTAGGTGTTACTTTTCACTGTAAATCTAGAACTGAATGTATGGGATTTTATTGTTGTGTACAATGTACAATTATTATTTCGTATTGAATATCAAGTTAATTTCACTGTTAATAAATAAATAAATAAAAAGTCAGTTCAGTCCATCTTACAATTCTAAAGAAAAAGCAAGGAACAGTTTTTAACAAATTGTAAGTCGCACCAATATTGACCCTATAGTCCACGCCCAAAAAATGAATTAATGTCGGTTTAATTCCGTTTCGCGCGCATTTGTTTTTTTTATTATTATTTTTTGTTCTAGCCAGTTGTATGGGTAAAGGAATCCCCTGAATATATAATATGAGGAACTGCCCTGTTTTTGCACAGGTGTAAATTATGAATATACTAAATTATGTGCTATAAATAAAATCCTAATAAAAAACCTATAATATTTAGGAGTAATGCAACTTTCCTGTGAAAAAAAAGAAAAGATATCATTTTCATTAGTTACGGATTACCCAATACTTACAAAGAGATACAATTTTATAATATTAGTAAAGAACCATAGCCTGACCTATACTTGTATCGGGAATTTAATAATTACAAGGTAACACACCAAGGCAACTGAACTTATTTACCTCGTGTTCAGTTCGGAAGGAAAATGTCGTAAGGATACCAGCTTATAGAAGGAAATAAATGACTTCAAAACATTTTCCGAGATAGGTGATCTTAAATCAGTAATCGAATTTAATTAATCCTTGGTAAGGCTTGATGCAAGCTCTACGTAGATACCATATTATATATTCTACCACAAAACAGCAATACTTAGTATAATACCACTATTTATAGGCGGTAGTGACCACTTACCAGCAGGTGGCCTATTTACTCCTCTACCTTTGTATATGCATGTAATAAACAGGTTTTTGACGAGTGTGATAATGATTCATATTCTAAGGTAAATGGCAAAAGCAACGGCTTTATTCACAGGGAAATTAGTGCGTACAGAATTTAACGCAAGTTAATTAAATTAGGTTGAATTTAACAAGGCAGAGTTCTCATAAACCTGCGTATTACTGAAATGCAAGGAAACGTTTTAATGTAAGCAGAATTTAAAGCATAATATTTGTTCTATTTTTAAGTTAAATTTCTTTAAAGATCAATTTCGCGCTTAAACCTTGCCTGTTTGTAAGAAATAAAAGCAAATATTATAAAAAAACAACCACTATTATATACTTATTTTACGAAATGAGTAAGTTTTATGTTAAACTAGTTTTAGTCCGCGCAATCGCTCGCGTTTAATTCTTGGTTGTCATGTCATAATTGTGTTAGCCAAAAAAGTAGGCTATGTCCTGTTTGTATATGTATGTAGGTTGTCTTGGAGCTCAATTTTGCTTCATAAAGAATTTCATTAAATTCGGTTATATGGTTTAGTAGTGAAAGAGTAACATACAGACAGATAGATAAAGTTACTTTCACATTTATAATATAATTGATATAGATTTTGATTTGTATCAAAGAAATCAATCTTTATTAGGCTTGCACACGTCGTTAACGGTATATAACAAAAAACCAATTAACATAGTGTTAGAGTCATCCAATTAAATATATACTATGAGTTATTTTAACTATTCATCTTGCTTGCGTTTTATAACAGAGCAATCAAAATAAACAATCATATTTAATGAATATGGCAACACATAAGCGATTTATAATTCAAAGTTATTCTTTTGTTTTGATAAAATGCATTCAAATGATAATTTTATTCAGAGGATGAAATAAAGTAACAAGGAAATGTCGTTACAAAATTGTTGACCTTTTAACAAAAAAAGTGCAACTTTATTAGTTATTAAATAACGAAATAGGTAATAACACTTTTGCTTCAATCTTGAGAAATAAGAGCTTATCATTTCATTTGCTTGTCCTACTCTGATTTAAATAATTTATAATCATCTTGCATTATATTATATGAGTTACTAGCTGTTACCCGATTTGCTCCCGTAGAAAATATGAATATATTTACAAATTAACTTACAATGTGACATTGATGTAAGACCTCTCTAATCACAATTCTTTTTTTCAATTAAAAAGTAGCCAATGTCTATTCTCTAGTTCAAGACTATTTGTGTACTAAATTTCATTAAAATTGTTCCAATAGTTTTGGCGTGAAATCGAGACAAACAAACAGAGTTACTTTTGCATTTATAATTTTAAGTATGGAAGTATAGATTTTTAAGAGACTAGGTCATAAGCTATTACAACCTACGTTCACTAACGACGCGCCCCTCCATAGTAAATCAATTAATTCTTAATATTTTTTTTTTACTTGCCTTAATCTTAGGTGTCTCACACAAAGACATCTTGTTAGCACGATTGTAACTCGTACTCATGCATACGAATAATAATGGAGGGGAGGAATCGTGAAGGGGCGCGCCTTGACAAAACGAAATCGCGTATAAATAAAGTTAAAAATATATGATTATTAAAAATGTGTTTCTGTTTGTGTCCATCGGCGATTTAAGATCAATATTGTTAAATAAATAAATGTCTTACAGCAATAATACCTTAAGGCGGTGATGGACAAGAAAAAAAGCTTCGTTTAAAAGTAGTCATTAGTATTAGTATACATTTCTTAAAGTGTCAATGTTTGGGCAGAGGTGACCACCAGGTCAAACAATCAGACATTTGTATATGTTGGTAACAACCAACATATACAAATGTTTGATACATAAATATGCCAGTTATCGTATGCAAAACAGAAGACGTAGAATCGTATCAATATACACCATATAAGATGTTTTTAACAAAAGAATGAAAAAAAATTACCTAACAAATTCAAAAAAATAACACATTTCGAATTAAAAAAAAAATGTCACTTAATTTATAATCTACATTTTTGCGATTGCATATAAATGTGAACGCGGTCTTATCTCGTAAGAATGCGTCACATGTAGAGTAGAGCGGTTGCGTCACATGGCTTTGTTTTCACCGCTTTCGATTTTATGCGCTTGCGCCGATCGCACGAACTAATGCTCACAACTGGAAACGTTGATATCGAGATATATCACTATCGTTCCTAATTAGTTCTGCAACATTCATACAAATTATTCGAGATATTATCATGTAATAATACATAATTTAATTTAAAATCTTTACTTAATCAATTTATCAATCAACGTCTTTCATTAATATTAATAAAAAAAACTTTAGACACAAAGCGACGTCGCTTTAAAACAGGAGGACGTCGGAAACTATTCAGACTGATATAGAGGGTTGTAATGCTCTTTTCTACCTGAGGTTACGTAAATGTGTTCTAATACAAGCTGACAGATGACTAACCAACATTCCACCACCAGGTAGAATTCAAATCTTCTCCGCAAGAGAGTATCAGGAATAGCAGCCACAATTACGAAAACTTGTAATCATCACATAGTATAAAACAAAGTCGCTTACCGCTGTCTATCCCTATGTACGGTTAGATCTTTAAAATTACGCAACGGATTTTGATAAGGGTTTTTAGTAGATAAAGTGGTTTGAGAGGAAGGTTTTTGTATATAATATAATGGATGGAAAATTTAGTGCTGGTCGCTAGTAATTAATAAAAAAATAATAATTACTAAGAATATCAGATATGCGATCGTCAGATGTTTTGGAATGCGAAATATTTTAATAAGAACGAGAAATTCTCGTTATAGAAACTTATATAACACTATGACAACTTATTCAAGATAATAAAAAGAACAAGTTTGATTCTCTTCGTACGTAATCGTCAGCACTCGTTAGGAAAGCCTGTCAACAAACGTACATATACAGAAAGGCGGTTCACGTTTTATATATATTTTAAAGAACTTCCTACATGGCATGTATACATGTAGCTGAGATAGCCCAGTGGTTATAACTCGTGCATCTTAACCAAAGATTGCGGGTTCAAACCTAGGCAAGCACCACTATATATATATCCTTAATTTGTATTTATAATTCATCTCGTGCTCGGCGGTGAAGGAAAACATCGTAAGGAAACCTGCATGTGTCTAATTTCATCGAAATTCTGCCACATGTGCATTCCACCTACCCGCATTGGAACAGCGTGGTGGAATATGTTCCAAACCCTCTCCTTAATAGAATAGGAGGCCTTATCCTAGCAGTGGGAAATTCACAGGCTGTTACTTACTACTACTTTACCTTTTTTTTCTACGTGGGAGTTCTTTAAAATGTATTTAGAACTTAAAATTATTTTAATACCTATATTTTGATATCTTTGCACAATAAAAAAAATGCGTGTTAACAGTGATACATCTCTTGCTGCCGTTGCAGGTTAAGAAAAAAAAAACTCGTGCAACTATTTACTTGACAGTGACATCTGCGATTTGACAGTTACACGATTGAATACATATAATTTTTAATGCAAATTTATACAAATGATTTGTAAATTACAATCGTCGTGTGAGTTCATTTGACAGAAGTGCGTATCGCGTGCGAAATATACATGTACAGATTCATATTATTGATAATGAGATGTGATCGTCAATTTTTATTTTAATATTTAGTGTTATTGATCGAAGGTATATATTTTTTTAAATATTTATAATAGCTTATAAATATTATACTATATACTAAAGAATGTAAGGACTTATACAGATACCAGTTATATTTTTGAAATATATTTGTAAGCAATCATTAACAAAAGAGCTCATTTAAATAAATATAAATAAAAATGTTAGCTTGAAGGTGTGTGTCATAATGGAGGGGAAAACAATAAAACAAATATATGACATTTTTTATTAATTAATCAAATGACATTTTTAAATTAAATTTACTTGATTATCAACTAGCTGTGCTTGCGACCACGTACGCGTTTGAATTTAACAAAAAAAAATTATAGTAGCCTAAGTTACTCCTTATTATATCAGTTATCTGCTAGTGTAAGTCCCATCAAAATTCAGACGTTCCAGAGATTAGTCGGAACAAACAGACAGATGGACAAAAATTGTAAAAAAATATTTCGGTATATGTACCGTGTATACATATGCATTGATTAAAACCGCTAATGTCACTTCCACCGGGGACAAAGGTGTACCTCATGCGTCTGTAGTTACCCCTGTGTAACTGTCATTCAAATCGAAACACAAAAAAAAACAAACAGTAGACTGCGTGATGAGACTCGAACGAAGCTTGCATAAAGCCCAAAGAAAACAAACAGTGAAGCTTATAAAAAAATACCCGAAAAAAAAAAACAATATTAATGTTTATACTATGAAATTAGTTTTCTATTACAATTTGCGCATTAATGACATGATTCGTTAAAAATGAGGTATATAACTTTCGCTAGTATGTTTTCTATTGCGTGAAATAGCGGAAAGCGAGCCATGAGACAGCACCTCCACCAACTACGGGTTATTACTTAACTGTTTACATTAAATATCGATAAACACAGCCTTTGCAACTTAACAGTCGAGTATCATTATACAGAATTAATGTTTTCCTCAATTTGTTAATTTTGTTAATATTTAGCGACAAAAATCCTGTTCAAGATTTGTCTTTTAATTGGATTATATCGGAAATGAATCATACCCGTTTTCTATATATAAGTGTCTGTTCGTTTTGCTTACGGATACAATTGTCTATCATCGGCCTTTTATAGTACGACACAATTTAGATGTATCCCAAATTACTAATATTTATTCCTTATGTGAATACGATCTTTACACAAACGCAATAACTTGTAATATCATATGACCTAATATATTCGTCAATTTGACACGTCGATTTACATGCACTTGCTTTCTCGGGTTGAACTGACGCGGGAATCTATAGCGACAAATAGCGTCGAATGGCGCGATAGGGAAATATTTCTGTTGGTTGTAAAAAACGGCAGTAATCGGTTTGATTGAATTTGCCGTTTCTACATCGAAGTTGTGTCGTACTATATCCGCACCAAAATTAATTGTAGTTTGAATATAGTATTCCAGTTTTAAATTGTGATTTTAAATATCAAGTAGCTTAAATTTAAAACCGCTCAGAAATCTTAATTCAACACATCAGTCAGACCGCTATGTTGCCTAACCTGTCGTTGATAAATTGCCTTAGAATATATGCCTTATCAATTTATAACAATCAGCGTCTACAAACTACAAACTTTTGCACATAGTAATCAAGGCCATGACGTAATAGATCACTAAAGTTCATTCAGTCTTTCGTTCATTCAAATCCTGTTAAGCTTGTACGTTATGTTTACAAAGGTTTTATTAATACAAGATATTCTAATTTAGATACGGTATACAAAGTAGTTAATGCAAAATAAAATAAATGTATTTGATATCTTATTGAACAGTTTGTTTACTGATCACGGCTTATGTTACTCATAAGTAATAAAATAATAACACATTCGATTTAATTTAGTGTTTATATATGTTAATTAACATACTGCCTTAATTGAGTTAGGAAGCTTGGGACTATTCTACGTAATTATGATACGTTCATGATTATAGTCCGATTTTTCGATTATTTCTGATGGAATACCTTCAACTTAAATGTAACTAATAAAAAGGGGTTAATGGCAACGATATTCTAATAAACAGATATGTTATACCCATACTAAACAACAGAAAAAAGTGTGCCGCGCCGGGGACCGTTTATTTTACATTTCGTTACAAGTAAAAAGGATAGCTTGATAAAAAACAATAAGTAAAAGGGATTAGTAGATGTTTTAATTACGCAAAACGTATTACTGCATAATTATGATGTATTATAACGTATTACTGGCATAATTATGATGAAAACGACTAAAGGCAAACGTCCCAATTAGGAGGTTTTCTAGTCTTTTGCGCGTTAATGACATATCTGTTTACTAGAACATCATTGGTTAATGGATTGTGTTTCAAATCATCTTCGAGTTCAAACGCAATTGGTTTATTTTGTTAATAGAATAGAAAAATCCCTGAACAGAAACAATTGCGCTTCGATGCAATTGCGCTAAACTTGCAATTTAATAGTAAAATTGACGCCCTTATTTATATAACTCAGCTTCTTCCCAGCGCTTTCAAATATAACTACTTAATGTCTCTTTATTTCATGTAGCTCTAATTAAGCGCCATATTTTGTTTTTTGGTATCTAGTTATTATTCATTTATTGTTGTAGCCTAAGTTACTTATGTCAGCTATATGCCGGTTCGACAGTTCCTTTATATATATATATTGTATAGATTAAATAACTTAATAAGACATTATCAAACCATTCTTAAAGGATATTATAAGATAGACCGATACACATGTGATTGTACAGTTAAATTAGTTGCCGTCCAGACTTCGGTTTTGGTGTTGGTCCTCTTGTTTTAGATTTATAAAAAGTAACTTCCAGGAATTTGTTGTAACTTAGTGTATGTTACACATATAAATTTAGTTCTTAGAGGTTCAAACCAAATCAAATCACAATATACTGTATTTTATTCATGTAGACTTTTACAAGCACTTTTAACAAACTACTAAGTGAAGCTACTGATTTGGAAAGCAGTTTCTAACGAGAAGAACCGGCAAGAATTCAGTACTCCATCTTTCTCAACATTTAAAAACTTGCTTGCATCATAGCAAAAATAGAAATAATATAGCATTCAGAATACTGAAAAAAAACCTCAAAACATTATTTAATGAAGTAGGCGTTTATAAGCACTCAGCCATTTCATAGAACTTTACTTTAGTGACGCTATCAATTTTCGGAATGTTAATACATATAACAAGAAACAATTTTAGTTACAATTAATTGTAAGAAATATCTTTTCAATGTACCTTTTTGTTAACAGACGTAAAATGAACATATGTACAAGATTTTATCGGAACCATCACTTCACTACATAGTATAAAACAAAGTAGCTTTTTTCTGTCCCTTTATTCCGGATTTTTATGCGTTTTTTTTAATAGATACATAGATTGATTCAAGAGGAAGGTTTTTGTACATAATACATGGACAATATAGTAAAGAAACACTGATAACTTTTTTTTTTTTAGTTTGTAATATTATGTCGAAAGTAAACTAATTCTATAGTATATTTTCGTATGAGTACCCGTACAAAGTCAGGACTGTAAGTTTATTGTTCATAATATACTAAACTAAAGGTATTTGGTATGTGTTAGTAATACTGTATAAAAGTATACCTATATATATATTTATTGATAATGTAGTTATTAGTTGAATGAAATACGCTTCGGTATATGGTGTTATAATAGTTGGATCTGACAAAGGCATTTGCAATAAATCGTGGCATACATAATGATTGCTTTGTATAATATTTTATTGTAAATTATATAATAATACATAACGTAATCTATACTAATATTGTGAATGCGTTAGTTAATCTGTTGCCTATTAACGCTAGAACAGCTAAACCAATTAAGATAAAATTTAGAATGAATATAGTTCTAGGAGTCGAGATGGCCCAGTGGTTAGAACATGTGCATCTTAACCGATAATTGCGGGTTCAAACCCAGGCAAGCACCGCTGATTCATGTGCTTAATTTGTCTTTATAATTCATCTCGTGCTCAGCGGTGAAGGAAAACATCGTGAGGAAACCTGCATGTGACAAATTTCATAGAAATTCTGTCACATGTATATTCCACCAACCCGCATTGGAACAGCGTGGTGGAATATGTTCCAAACCTTCTCCTCATAGGGAGAGGAGGCCTTTAGCCCAGCAGTGGGAATTTACAGGCTGATGTTTGTTTAGTTTAGTTTGTTGTTGATAGTTCGAGTCCTACTTCTTTTAATTTCATTCTAGGGAGTTTAATGGGAAAGTTTATAATTTTCAAATAATAAATAATAAATATTGGACAACATCACATACATTACTGTGATAACAATGTAAGTAGATAAAGCACTTGTGTTATGGAAAATCAGAAGTGACGACGGTACCACAAACACCCAGACCTAAGACAACAAAGAAAACTAATGATCTTTTTCTACATCGACTTGGCCGGGAATCGGAGTCCGTACCCATGAAAACCTGTGTACACACTACTCGACCATGAAGGTCGTCAATTTCATAAATTTTGCGATCTTAAAGTCACAGGTTGAACTAGTATATAATAACTCTATAGTCTACATGAATTTAGTTTGAAACGTGACGTTATTGTGAGGCTCTTAATGTAATAATTATCTTTGATAAATTATTATATTCATTTAAAATAACCTATATAATTAAACGATCAGAGTATTTATTAATTCATAATTTATTATAGTTAAGTCTTGTTAAAATTGTTTTAATTATATTATGTTCCTGATTTTTACTACACACGACACAAACTGTTTTGTGGTTTTTCTCGTGTTTTAGGGTTAGTTACCAAGTGTTATGTATAAAGGCCTTACCTTACGGGGGATGGGGATGGCCATCAAAATGTAACAGATATACAGAGTTACTTTCTTATTTATAATATTATATCTATGTTGTTTTATCATTTTAATTGATACAATAAGGCAATTTTGCCAATATTTATTTTATAAATATGTTTGCCTCAATGCATATCTAGTAAGAATGAGTATCGAAGAATCAACTATATAAGAACCATTCAAACCATATATACACATAAAATATATAGAATGTTTGACATTTAGTTCTGATTTTGTGTGAAAGTGCAAATTAAATAATTGTTTTCAGTTATTTAGTAGCTTTTGCCCGCGACTTCGTTCGCGTGGACTTCAGGTTCGTCCCGTCTAGTCTAGTAATCGCTTAAAATCGCTTCGTAAATAAGTCATTATTTCTCGTACAAAGTAAAGGATAAAAAATGGTTATTGTGGGTTATTCCTAAGAGATAAACATATACCATCACGGACTTTTTTGTAGACCTTTTTAAGTTGTACAATACTGTAGTACATTGTTTTGATCTATCTTGTAGGATTCAGTCAGCGTTTGCAATGTAAGCGCAAAAAATGTGTTTTTTTACGACCTCACATTAGAAACCTCAAAATTTGTAGCCTATGTGTTATTCTGATGTATAAGCTATATTGTAGTAAAGTTTCATTCAAAACCATTCAGTAGTTTTTACGTGAAAGAGTAACAAACATCCATACATCCATACATACAAACTTTCGCCTTTATAATAGTAGTAGGATAGGTAGATGCATCGCAGACTAATTCCAATGAGCTGGAGTGCAATTTCGAGAAGCTAAGATAGTTACTCTTTATACCACCGAATATATAAGATAATGTTTTAATAAAATACAATTTAATTTAAAAAACAAAGAAGTATCTATGTATATGTATCTTTACATATACGTATCTATATGAACTACATCGATCATAACCTTGTCTTGAAGTTTGATAGTTCTAAATATCAAGACTATTCTAGGTGCACTATTTGATAAATAACATGCTTTAGAAGTCACGATCAAGTAATATACGGCTAAAAAATAATGCACCAATTCCAAATAAATCGGGATACTGACATTATGGCATGATGCGATGCCTATTTGTTTTTGTATTATTATAATCAGTCGTTTGGTAAATAAGTTAAAAGTTAATATGCATTCTAAATTTAAAATGTAGTTTATGTTCTATAAAATAGAATTGTTAAACGAATAAATTAAACAAAATATAGTATACGTCCTTTCTTGATCGTATAAGCGCGATATCAGTTGGGCAAAGTGTATATTGCAAAATGACATTGTACAAAGGGAACGGTCGGTGAGGCAGAAAGTGTACGAGACCGGTTTAATTGGCACATATAAATAACCAGTTCAAAACATTCGATAAAATTTAGTACGGTCAGCATAAAAATATTTTTTTAATATAACTTAAATTTACGAAAAGAACTTCACACAGTCTGATCTTTTTAGTATATTGTATGTATATATTTATAGTATCTTTTTAGTTTATTGGCTAATTTTACAATTATTAAATGCCCAAATATATACAAATATGAATTAAAACTAGTTACTGTATAAATCTTGACCGCGTGCAATGGTGTCAAGATAGTAGCATTTCCCAGTTGAATCGCAATTCCGATCCTCTGGGCAAAAAACGAACCAGCCTCCTGTCACCAGTGGAGGCAATGAGGCGAGGTGTTATACTTTTGATGCTTTTTGCACCACTACCCCAAGGGCCAAGCGTTTCGACAGCAAATGCAACAAAAAAGACACGACTATTTAGATCTTTTATATTCTAATGAATATGACTTAATAATGATAATGGTGTTGATAATGGTGTCCCCCTAGCAGACATCAGCCATGGTTACCGTTCTCAAGAAATACTTGACAAATTGAAGTTAAATGGATTCCACAGAGCGGCTGGTTCGTTTTTTGCTCAGAGGATCGGAATTGCGATTCAACTTGAAAATTCTTGCCAGCATTCCACGCGTTCTTGACTTGCACACTTACTATTTTTTTTTAATATAGTGAAGGAATTAATGATAAAAATTCCTTTGTGAAATAATTTGATTTGATTTTGATGATTGCAACATATATAAATGTACATTATTCTTGTACATGAATGTTTATATACTGATTAAACGAAAGAGGTTTTAATACCTTTCGACGACGTCCATGGTCGAGTAGTGTGTACACCGGTTTTCATGGGTACGCCACTCCGTCTACGTCTACGTCCGGGTTCGATTCCGGGCCGAGACGATGTAGAAAAAGTTTATTAGTTTTCTATGTTGTCTTGGGTCTGGGCGTTGTGATATCATCGTTACTTCTGATTTTCCCTAACAGTGCTTTCGCTACTTACACTGGGATCAGAGTAATGTATGTGATGTTATCAAATATTTATTTATTTTATTTAATACTGAATTAGGCGGTTTATTTTTGCGACAAAATTATATAACTCTATTTACTTGCGTACGCTCTTTAAAAGAGCTATGAATAAAATCTTTGACCCTCGATTATCGGCATATACGAAGCTTTATATGACTCATGCACCTGGTACATAAATATTGATCTCGAATCAACGTATTTTTTCGTATTAAATATAATATGTATAGCTGTACTTCAAACTAGTACCAGTTTTACGAGCGTTGATTTCTGTTTTGGATCAAGTGTTATATATTTTATTGTATACTAGTGTGCGCCCGCGGTTTCAAGAGACAAATATATATATGAAATAAGATACTCAAATATGTGAAAGTAACTCTGTCCGACCGCTCTTTCACGACCAAACCAATGAACCAACAACAACAACAGCTTGTAAATTCCCACTGCTGGGCTAAAGGCCTCCTCTCCCTTTGAGGAGAAGGTTTGGAACATATTCCACCACGCTGTTCCAAACCCTCTCTTTATTGGAAGGCGAGGCCTTATCTTAGCAGTGGGAAATGTATAGGCTGTTACTTTTCTTTACTTTACTTTACTAATGATGATATGAAAATTTTGCTTTGGTTATTTAGGTAATGATTCTCTGTCTAATTATTGTTATTGTATAACACGTATAAGATAAAAAGTCACCGATCGCTTCAATTATAGGCTTGAAAAGGAAAGCATCCTATTACATAGGATACAAATCTGTCAATCCAGGATTTCCACGTGTACGGGCAATCATCATTATAAATAGAAATTTGTATTTTGATACTTATTGCTCGTAGGATAAAGAATAAAATAGCATGAATGAATTAATGTATCGTATAGAATTGCCGAGTGTACGGTGTTTGGACGTAACAACTGGACCAAGCAACATGTTGGCCGGTTTCTTACATAAAATTACGTAAACCCGTGGGTTGAGCGCTCTAACGTCACGTGACTCTGTAATTAATTATTGCAAGCAGCTCGTTTTTGTATATTGAAGGAAATGCGTTTTTTTCTAACATGGCCAAGGTACATTAGCGCTTTATTCGCGTATAAGTTTGTGCATGATTTTTGACACTATACGTGGAAAGACGGTTTAATATGTCTGTAAATTTCTCGTTGTTAGGCTATGGCCTCATGTTCCTTTTTGAGGAAAAGGTTAGAAGAATATTCGATCATGCTGCTCCAGTGCTGGTTTGTGAATTCACATGCGGCAGAATTTGTTGCGTTGAAATTAGACACATGCAGGTTTCCTCACGATGTTTTCCGTTACCATTACGATATCAATGTGATTGTAGGTACCCCGCTGTTGAGCTAAGTTCTACTCCATTTCAGAAAAGGTTGCAGGCTAACTTCCGATATTTCACCACCGAGCACGCGATGAATTATAAATATTAATAAAGCACATGAAAAATAGTGGTGCTTGCTCGGGACTAAACTAAAGTATATAGTATAATTACATACTTTGGTCAAATTTTTGGATAAATTTGTGGTCTAACCTAGTCTGTTAAGTCAAACCGCCACTGAATCAGAAAAAAATTATTACATAGTATAAAACAAAGTCGCTTACCGCTGTCTGATCCTATGTATGCTTAGATCTTTAAAAATACACAATAAATTTTGATACGGTTTTATTTAATAGATTGATTCAAGAGGAAAGTGTATAATACATGCACAATATAGTATAGAAACACAGATCATTTTGTAAAGTGATGTCATCAGACGCAGCGGTTTGTATTATCTAATTACTGAAAAACTGTGAACGTTGAAGGCATTTTGAGTCATAAGATTTTGAATTAACATGATTATCTTATAACGACCTCCATGGTCGAGTGGTGTGTATGCCGGTTTTCATGGGTTCGCCACTCTGAGGTCCCAGGTTCGATTCCAGGCAGTCGTTTTTTCTGATTTCTATAACACAAGTGCTTCATCTACTTACATTGGGATCAGAGTAATATATGTGATGTTGTCTAATATCTTTATTATTACAGTTATTAATTACGGGATATTTACCATGTTTCATTGTTTAAACATGGTATATATCCTGTTATTAATAACTGTAATTCTGTGGTATATTTAGTATCAGATTATAACACGAGATTTTTATATCGTAAACATTGGTTTTATGTTTAAAATGATATCCATGCAAATGTTTCATGTAAATCAATTAAATCAGTAATATAAGTCAATCAAATATAATTTACGACAACGGATGGGCAAAACATTCATTTTAAATAGTAAATTACACATACTTTTTAGTATGACCGATTTGATTGACATTTATAGGTTAATTTTCGAACATGCAACATCAAATGTAATTACGTGACGTAATGATAATGGTTAGCGATGCTTTTATTTTGTTACTGGCAACACCGGTCATGCGTTGTTTTGGCTGTTTTACAATGAACTATATTGTGTGAATGTTCATGAATAATATCTGAAACATGCTGAATATAAAGCCCATTACACAATAAAAAAATAAGGTATAAGAGATAAGGAATAAGGAATAGCGGAATCCAGCGATATAGCGATATTTTATCTCAAAATATTGAAACGTTTAGAAAAACTATATAGAGATGTTCTTAAATTCAATTTGATTTTTATTGGATATTATTTTTATGTCATACATTCATTATAATTTACTATTACATTCAATTAAAAATTAATTAAATAAATAATAACAACAGCCAGTAAATTTCCCATTGCTGGGCAAAGGCCTCTTCTGGGATTGAATCCGCATTCATCCTCAACTCAAGAATTAATTAGAATTTATTAAAATTGAACTTTATACTTATTTTGTATTATGATGTAGAGCCAAATGAAGTCAGATAAAAAGAGAGGCTTCTCATTGGTGCGGCTCGTATGTGAGAGCAACTAACGCACGTTCCTGATACAACTAATCCAACCCTGGGATACCGTTTTCCTTCAAAACATCTATGATACCTGACTATGTCACCTTTCAAAACCATCACAGCTCGTTAGATAATGAAATGGTAAATACAACAACTTTTCAGGTCATACCTACATAACCATTGACCTTATTTAACTTTGCAATGTGTTATACTTATAAGATCACAGATTAAAAATTATGATTGTACAGCCTTGGATGGTTTTGCAACTAATATTGCGGAAGCTAACGAGAGTTACATTTGAAAAATCGTAAATCAAAATGATTTATTGTATGATAAAACCTTCGATACTAAAAATATGTTACAGTTGAAACCGCAACTAAATTTAAAAATTAAAAAAAAGAAAAAAACAAAATAATTATCATAATTTTTTTTTTATTTTGTTGTTGTATTTAGGTAAAGAACTCTTTGATTGACAAGCTAAGGTATTAAAGTTATTTCAATATTAGAACTGAAATTATTATTCTTAGCTAAGACTAAAGTAATTTCTTAGTCTATATAAGTAATTGAAAAAGGGAGTGCATGGAAGTTCATACAAAGCAAATTTGACATTTTTAAGCCGTTAAATGTCAACAACGAAATCATTATAATTTAATCTGAATTGTTATTGGTCGATGACAGTGGATGACGTGATATACGACCAATGAGCATTCACCGATCAATCATGATCAGTATTTAGGCAGATTAGTAAATTTAAAACAGTTAAGCTGTTTAATTCAGAAGTCGATATACGTATGAACCATTAATGATTACTTAAGTATCGGACTGTATTGCTTCACATATTACCTTGCACTACACTCAGCTATAAAATGTATTCAATAATAATCCTTATTATTATCATCGTAAGGATGGAACTGCCATTCACTTCTGACTGCAATAACTTTAAAAGGACAGTCTAGTAGGTTTATGACTGTTTGAAATTTCAGTTTTAAATTTCGAACGTCCGTTATTAAATAGCGTAACGGTTTTACCTACAAATTATGAAGGTGATATAACGTAAGCAATTTTGTCTCATTTTATCTAATGTCAAATCAATGATGCTAGAAAGAGATAAATATATTTAACTAAACGCCGCTGAATAAGGTTAAATTAAGTCGAAAATGTATATGTATTGAATGGAAACTTGAGATCGGGCTGGCTGTGTTTACTATATGTATAAATTTGAAAATCCGATTTACAAAAAATTAATTTCCCTTTCGTGTTCAGAACGCATTTGTTTTCTATCTGCCTTATCTATTTACTTGGTGGTAGGGCTTTGTGCAATCCCGCCTGCGTAGGTACCACAAACCCTATAGATATTCTACCGCTAAACAACAATACGCAGTATTGTTGTGTTTGGGTTTGAAAGGTGAGTGAGCTAGTGTAACTACATGCACAAGGGCCATAACATCTTAGTTCCCAAGGTTAGTGGCGCTTTGACGATGTAAGGAATATTGAATATTTTATACAGCGTCATTGTCTACGGGTGATGGTGACCACTTACCATCAGGTGGCCCATAGGCTCGTCCGCCAACGTACTCCATAAAAAAAATATTATGACATATCTGTCAATTTGTAACACTATAAAAAACGAACTAGTAAAAATATCAGTACTTAATCTTTTCCAAACATTTTATGTATTTTAATAATATATAGTAATAGAAATAAATAATTTACACTAAAATCGATATTAGTGGAATTATTATATACTTGATTAACATGTTTTGAATTTGCATCGGCTATAACACTTCAATCTTAACCGTCAGTGTGCAAAGGTCTTAGCCCAGCTGTGGGCTATTTGCATGCGTTCACCCACTTATAGTTAAAAAAACAACTTTCCAGCAACTTGAACTACATATGTGTTACCTAAAATTCAGATTAAAAATTGAATGGTATTAATATTTCAATGTAAACGACTTATCCAATGTCAAAGCGCGAATATTACACATATATTATATAGTTAGTAGCAAGACAAAACATAAGATCACTTTTAACGAGGTCAAAATTTATTGCAAACTTAACAATTCATAGCCAGAGATACTATCTATACTAGGTACTCAAAATTTTACATATTTTTCGATTTGAAAGATTAGTGAGGTAGCACATGTTATGTTATATGTATTTACACAAACATATATGTGATTGATTAATGTTTGTTGTTTCGTCAATACATATTATTTAGTGTGATAGTGCATGGTGAGACTACCTGTGTATGTAAATTGCCAAGATAATTTCGAAAAGTAATTTTAATGCCTTTTTGAAAATAAAATAAAATGGCCAAAAGCAAGACAACAATATTATATGTTAATATTGAGTTTGTACGATAGTAACAACAGCCGGTTTTGTTTTTATTAGTTTCTACTAGCAATCTGACGGTAAGTGGTCACTGCCTATAAAATTGTTACAGTAAGAAAATTCAACCATTTCTTACTAGAGCAATACACTGCCAACCCTGAAAACCAAGATGTTTTATCCCCTGTTATTACATGAACTCACTCACACTTTCAAACCGGAACACGACAATAATAACTATTACTGCTTGGTGCTAGCTATAAGACGAGCCGAAATATATAATTATATCATTATGCACAGAAAAAAAATGTAACCGAAACTTAACCATAGAGTATAAATAACTACAAAAAAAAACCAGTTTCTGATTACACAGATTAGTCATCAATCGCATATTAGATTATATTTCTTATAATGTTAGTAATCCGTTACAGTTCTAAGAATACGTCAAATTTTCGTTTTATTTTGAAGAGATATTGAAATATGATCTCTATCAAAATATTATAACAAAGAGATTATATATCATGATCGCAGGAAACGAAATATGTACTTTAAATATCATATAAATACTTCAATATGAACAAACAACAACAACAACAACAGCCTGTAAATATCCACTGCTAGGCTGAATGCCTCCTCTATCTTTGAGGAGAAGATTTGGAACATATTCCACCACGCAGTTCCAATGAGGGTTGGTAATATAAATCTTGAGTCAAAATATAAACTGATAATTTCAAATGCATAATTTAAAATTATTATCTAATTGTCTAATTGAAAACTATTAATAATTCGAGAAAAAATACACTGAAAAAATACTAGACGGTTTTTTCAATCAATCAGTATAATAAAGAATCTCTACATATATAAATTCAATAATCCCATCAAAAGTTTTGCGCACAAGCGCACCTTAGCTTCTCATAGAGTTACTGACTCTATGCAATCGAGTAACAGGACTAATTAGCTTTTGTTTGTTCGTTGCACTAATCACATTTTGTTACATATTCATAATATAAACAGTTGAACAACGCTTCAGTATAAGTGAGTCTTTAGCGAAGGTATATTTAGTATAATTATTAAAAAACATACAATAGGAAAAATGTACTTAAACAATAATATTTACTCATTAAAAGTATAGCTTATATATTTGTTATAAAGATTAAAATCTATTTTCGTTAACAGGTGTACAATACACGTGTGTTTAAGCATCTACTCGATTACACGCCCTCTGTAGTTTGCTTATTAATACTCTAAAACGCGTTTGTTCATAATTTTAATGTTATGAAATCAAAAAGATTGTTCTTACAAATAAATAGAGTTAATACATTACTCTTCACCGTTGTCGGATAATAATGTATTCAAAACTCTTATATATTACAATAAACGAACATAGAAACACAATGGCATGTCATAATATGAACTACATAAATCATACCATTATAATTATGATAAGAAAAATATATACATAGAACAAATTATTCCAGCACATAAAAAGCATAGTATGAATGATTTACGTACTTTAATATAATTATAATTGTTTTATTGAAGTCTCTGTATTTGTAAAGGTCCGGTTATACGCTCGCTTTACGCTTATTTGCGCAAACCGGTTTGCGCGGGTAAGCGCTGTATGAAACTGAAAGAAAATTCACACACTCATAGTTTGAATTTCATAACTCTTAATTTTAATAAAATAAGCTTAATAAATAAAATCTTATTTGTATTGCAGTCTTTACTCGTAACCGTCTCATGCAAACTAATACATTTTCCTATAGCTCGCCTAATATAATCATTTTTAATATAATAATTTACAGTAGACAATAGCGCCTTGATTCATAACTATATACAACCATGACAAAGCTACAATAACATTAAATTGTAGGAAAAAAATTACATTAATATTCTTATTTAAAAAACACAAAGTCAGCACGTGTAACCGGACCATTACATAAGTTTTTTTTTTAATGGATTTAATTCTACCATATGTTTGATGGAAGGAAATCTGATAACTATAGTTGTTATAGATGAATCATAGACAAGAGCTTTTAAATGTGATATTATTATCGATATAAAATATATTATCGAAATATTTCCATAGAAATTATTATTGTAATGTTAATAATTTATTTATATACGGTATAAAGAGTATATAATGTTTTATCGATACATTTCGTTTTTTAGATTTTATAGATGATAAAAAAGCGTGGAGTTAATACCTGTTGACTTCAAAGCAGGATATATTAATTTAAATAATTGTATTTAACTAACTTGACTTTGTATTTTTTAAATTTTGAAAAAGTGTAACTACTGAGTTTCTTGCCGGTTCTTCTCGGTAGAATCTCCTTTCGGAACCGGTGGTAGCTTCACTTTATTGTAAAATGACGATTCAAAAGTGCTTGTTAAAGCCTACTCGAATAAAGTTTATTTTGATTTATAATAATAATTCATATATCTTAAAACAAACATTATTTCTTTGAAGTAAGTCTTGTATCAGCTTTTCATGCTGTTTATTTCCTGTGTTATGATATTTTTTTAAAGATATATCGATATAAAAATTCAAATTATAATTAAAAACATCAGATAAAGGTTTACGAATCTATATATCTATATATTATATATCTATATTACGTATACGTTATCCAAACGTCTTAAGATATATATTTTACATAAACTATTATTATTGGAATTTAAATTTTTCTTAGCATTCGACATAATATCGACACAGTTATGTAAATATATTATATAACCCGTACCAATGCCGTGGATGCTGTATTCGTAATATGATAACACAATTGAGGTATTTTTTTATTTTGGTATATACTTTTACATACGGAGTATAATGTATTGCGCATATATTTTTAATATAAAAAATATATATTAATATATAGGTACCACATATGAATATAACCACATGACGGTTATTACTATTAGCGAGAGATTTTAAACATTTCTCATTTTTTTGTAATAATAGCTATAATACCCCATTACAAGGAATTCGTTGCTCCTCCAATCCAGCTTAAAGCCACTACAATAACAAATACCTAAGGGATCAAGATCGAACCTACGACTTTTTATATAGCTACATAATTAAACCACTGAACAATTAACATCACTTCTATTTTACTTGATCTTATTGGTATTCCAAATCATTTCTTCGTATTTAATATAATTTTTTAAGATGACACAAAATTCTTCAGAAATTGCTTGAATAAAATATCTTATTTTTTGCAAGACTTTTGTTGATTCTTTTCACTACAGGCAGCTATTAACAGTAACTACAGTTACTGCTGTTCCTTTGTGTTTTGGCATAAAATCTTCCTCAAAAATGCGTCAAAATTAGTAAAAATAGTTATTCTGCTGTCTAGTTAGATAAGCAGACATACAAATACCCGAACAAAATTCTTGTAATATAGTATAGTATACATACATACGTTCATGCAAAGGTCGAATCGTAACTATGATTATTAAACGTAAACATTTATTAATAGATAATTGCATTCGCGCCATTGACATTTGTAACAGGAAATAATATCTGACCCAAATCGAGTTCACGAATTGTTTACAATTAATAACATTTACTTTTATTTGTTACAGATAATCTCTGAACTTCGCATCACAGATAAACTATTTAGAGGCAAACTCCTTGCTCCAACCTCAAAGCGATGACAGTACAGTGACGAATAGTGACAGTATCGTAACGTACGGTATCATAAAAAAAATTCAATAAAATTATGTGTATAGTTTCCTTTAAAAGGTAGTGATTGAAAATTTATAAAGTTTTCCGTTGAATACAAAATGGCGTCGTGGAAATCGTGTATATGGACAGTTTTCGTTGTGGTGTGTCTGTTAGGGAAGATATCGGGGTTGGATAATGGGCTGGCTCTGACCCCACCGATGGGATGGCTGGCGTGGGAACGCTTCAGATGCAACACTGACTGCAAGAATGACCCTGACAACTGTATAAGGTAAGTTGGATATATTAACTCATTTCAATAATACTATTTTTTCTAGCATACATTGAGTTGTGTATGTTTACTTAGTATAAAACAAAGTCGCTTTTTCTGTCTATGTCCCTTGCTTAAAAGACTATTTTTTCTAGGATACATTGAGTTGTGCATCTTTACATAGTATAAAACAAAGTCGCTTTGTCTGTCCCTATGTCCCTTGTACGCTTAAATCTTTAAAACAACGCAACGGATTTTGATGCGGCTTCTTTTAATAGATAGAGTGGTTCGAGAGGAATATTTGTGCATATAATACATGAACGATATAGTAAAGAAACACTTATCATTTTAGAAATTTTCAATGTGATGTCGTAAATAAACAAATTCTGTAGTATATTTAGCATTAGTATTGCACCCGTGCGAAGCCGGGTCGCTAGTTATTCTTATTAATAATGAAATCATCAAACTAATAAATTATTTAGCATTCACTAGAGAAAATTATAATCAATTTACTGATCGTACATGTAACAAATTATTCGTTTTCACTTATAACAAAAGCGATGACAGTTAGAAATGGTTACCGAGAAATATGTATTTCATGCAATAATAGTACTTTGTGTCTTATTAATAGTATTGATACTTTAAGAGTTTATTTTAATTATTATCTGTTTTCATCTGTCATCAGAGTGTTATTGATAAAGATTTCACCTGATAAAGTTTGTAACGAAATACGGATTCCGTAAATTTTTGTTACCAGAATTTAACCAGTGGTTAGAACGCGTGCATCTTAACAGATGATTGCGAGTTCAAACCCAGGCAAGCACCGCTATGTATATGTGCTTAATTTGTGTTTATAATTCATTTCGAGCTCGGCCGTGAAGGAAAACATCGTGAGGTAACCTGCATGTGTCTAATTTCATCGAAATTCTGCCACATGTGCATTCCACCAACCCGCATTGGAACAGCTGGTGGCATATGTTCCAAACCCTCTCCTTAATGAAAGAGGAGGCCTTATCTCAGCAGTGGGAAATTTACAGGCTGTTACTTTACTTTATGTTTAAACTAATAACAGTTGTAAATATGGCAGATAGATAGAGCATGGCATTCTCTTTCTTTGAGTAGAAAAGTTTAGGAGATAATTGTCGTGGCTCCAATTTAATTGACATACAATAAAATGACGTACAGGTTTCCTCACGATGTTTTCCTTTACTGCTGAGCATGAATTTAATTATAAACATTCAAAAGCATATCGCGATCAATTAGTGGTTGAGGTTAAGAAAAGGGATACTGTGCCATATTTCTAAGGGCCTTTACTAAAATATTCCAATGCTTAGTAAAGACTTTCTCCCACACAATTTGTCACACATATAATTTGATAAGCAGTATCGTATCGTATGGTTGAAATTTGTTTTAAACTTTATCGCTGCAAATACGTTTAACAATTAATTTAAGACCAGTGACGTAGCTGGGTGAGGAAAGGCCCCGGTGCATAGAAAAAAATCGGGCCCTCACCCCCTCTTTAACCCTTTAAAATTATAGATACCAAATAAGAAATTTTGTGCGCAGGGTCGTGATTTGTGACTAACTACAGAAGTTTAAGGTTTAGTTTTGAGGGCCCCCTGAACTCCAGGGCCCTGGTTCACTGCACCTTTTGACCCCACGATAGCTGCGCCACTACATTTGACCTCTTCAAAATGACTATAATTTTAAGCTTCACTTAAGGCAGATAGGAAAATAAGATTTTATAAAGTGTTCCCATTTAAGGTCTCATGATGATATATTTTCCCAGTGATCGTCTGTTCCGTACGATGACAGACATCCTCGTCAACGAGGGCTATGCGGCTGCTGGCTACGAGTACATCAACGTGGACGACTGCTGGCCTGAAAGGGAACGTGACCCCAGAGGGCGCCTGGTGCCTGACAGGGAACGATTCCCCTATGGAATGAAGAGCTTGTCTGATTATGTGAGTACTTATTTCTTTATTTAATGAATAAAGGGGATTGTGTTCATATTGTGGTTGCCAAATCTATATCAAGATCAAAATCAAATAATTTTATTCAATATAGAAGTATTACACTTTCTTATTGATGGTCAATTGAAACAGTACCACCGGTTCGGAAAGAAAATACCCTGACCTGAGAAGAAACGGCGAAAGAAACTCAGCGGGTTTTTTTTGTCTCATATATCATACTCGTATAAACAATTTAATATGAAATGAAATAGCCAGGAGGCGATCGTTTCATTCCCAAGGTGTGCTATCGATCATAAACTCATTAGTTGTATAATAATCTTTTGCACACAAGTGTTTTAAAGTAATAATTCACAGAGCCGGATTTAGGGAAGGGTAACCCGGGCAACTGCATTGGGGCCTCCACATGAGTTGGGGCCACAATAATTTTCAGCGAGTTAACAAATACCGAGATATAGTCAAATTATAATAATGTTACTACTTAATTAAATAAATCATAGCTTACTGATTGAAATAAAAAAAAAGCTTATTAATCTAAAATATAATTATTAGGGTCTCCACGCTTTTGTTGGTCTAGGGCCTCCACTGATTTAAGGCCCCAGGGCCTCGAGAACTATAGATCCGACTCTGATAAATCATATGAAATAAAATAAAATTGTTTCAAATTATGACGAGCGTGTCATACAATCAACTTATCATATTGTTGTGTTGCGTGTGCGCAGTTATTGTCTCCGTATGGCATTTAACGATCATTATTACGAGTAAATCACTTAAAGAGATGCATTTCAATGACATAATAAACGTACGTTGATCTTAATCATTCGCGACGATAAAATCTCCATAATTGTATTTTTTTTTCATTTATAAATTTGTACCTAGACTACAGTTTGCACTTGTAAGTTACTTTGCGTTTTTTTGTCTACAGAAGAGTGTATTCTCATTCTATTTTTAAATCGATGTAAAACAAACATTCGCCAATCACCGTATCGCCGGTGCGATGCTAAAGCATTGCTCGATATACATTGCGTATTTATTTAGTAATCAGTTAATATTTCTAAATGTATTTCTTTTTAAGTTTTCAATTGTGGTTGGTTGGTTTCAATGGTTTTTGATCAATTAAATATATCGTCACTCGGTCTATTTCAAGTCTTCAAAATTCTCTGTTCCCAATTCAATGAGCCATGCGGTACACTTTTTACTATAAATGTTAAATCAAGGACCCTTTAAGGTTCATATTTTTTGTTGTATCAGCATCTATTTCTCTGGTGGTATGGAACCCTTCGAGTCGAGATGGCCCAGTGGTTAGAACGCGTGCATCTTAACCGATGATTGCGGGTTCAAACCCAGGCAAGCACCGCTGAATCATGTGCTTAATTTGTCTTTATAATTCATCTCGTACTCGGCGGTGACGGAAAACATCGTGAGGAAACCTGCATGTGACAAATTTCATCGAAATTCTGCCACATGTGTATTCCACCAAACCGCATTGGAACAGCGTGGTGGAATATGTTCCAAACCTTCTCCTCAAAGGGAGAGGAGGCCTTTAGCCCAGCAGTGGGAATTTACAGGCTGGTGTTGTTTGTTTGTTATGGAACCTTTACTACACGGGTCTAACCAAGACAAAACAGGCGGTTTTTGTCATATATGTATATAAAATATAAGATTATATAACCAAGATTACATACATTTTCACTTTCAACGTTCAATGTCAAAAGCAAACAGTAAAACTTGTAACAACGATACAATTTCTTTTCTGCCATCCGTGAGAAGTGTTCGCAACAATAAGATTCTATGAATCGACACGACAACAATGATTAGGGTTAAAGACCGAATCATTCCATTCCGTTCAGTTCACTTGAATGAGTGATGTAACTCTAATATTGACAACAATGGAAAGAAATAGGTACTTTTTGTAGTGAATGAATTTGTAAAGTATTTTTGTTTGTGTTTGTATTTTTAGTTTAATTATGCAAGTTTTGCTCACGGTTTTTTTAGCGGAGAGGGGTAGTGTGATGGCTTTTGCAGTAGTTAGGGTTAACCTTGTATTCCAGGCATTATATATTATATTATATCTGGATCTGTTTTGCTATACTTGTGTGGTTGCATACCAATAACGCATTCAATGTTACGAATTTATAATAAAAATAATAGTAAGATATATATATATATATATATATATATGTTACTAGCTGTGCCCGCGACTTCTTATGCGTTTGAATTCAACAATAAAGATATTTTGGTAGCTTAACTTACTCCTTATGACATCAGATATCAGCTATTGAAAGTTCCATCAAAATCAGTTCAGCCATTCCAGAGATTAGTCGGAACAGACAGACAGACAGCCAAAAATTGTAAAATATATTATTTGGTATATGTACCGTGTATACATACATATGCATTGAGTAAAATAGGGCTATTTTAATATTACAAATAGACACTCCAATTTTATTATATGTATAGATTAAAAAATAAATTATTTCTACATATAGACCTAAATGATACCTATTTTAATGATATGAGTATTAGTTTAAAAAATTTAAACGTATTTTATATTTAAAATATACATATATACGTAGCAAAATATAAACCAGTTTATCGAAGCTAATATATATAATATGTATATTAGCGATTAACGAAGTATGTTATTTTGTTTTATTATGTTTTTATTGCTCAAAAATAGACATATAATGTTATGTCTTCATAAAACGTAAATTTTATTTGATTATCTTTTAAATTGATGATAATGAGGTAAATTTGTCATTATAAGACTATTATTGGCTACATCCTTGTAATATTATTTAGTTTATATTCTATTAGCTAGCCTATCGTAGCTTGGCACGTGTAGAATAAAGGTCTAAAGAAAACAAAACTGAGTAGCTTCACTTAAGATAGTTGTTAAATGATCAGAAGTGCTTGTAAAAGCCTACTTGAAAAGTAGATTTTGATTTTGCACCAGCTTATGTTTCATTGATCGTGATAGCTAGACACACTAGTGAGTCGAGATGGCCCAGTGGTTAGAACGCGTGCATCTTAACCGATAATTGCGGGTTCAAACCTAGGCGAGCACCGCTGTTTCATGTGCTTAATTTGTCTTTTTAGTTTTTTTATAATTTGTCTTCATCTCGTGCTCAGCGGTGAAGGAAAACATCGTGAGGAAACCTGCATGTGACAAATTTCATAGAAATTCTGCCACATGTATATTCCACCAACCCGCATTGGAACAGCGTGGTGGAATATGTTCCAAACCTTCTCCTTAAAGGGAGGCCTTTAGCCCAGCAGTGGGAATTTACAGGCTGTTGTTGAGACACACAAACTTAATAAACAATGTATTTCCGTCGCCGTCATCATGACAAATACTAAAATCTTTTTTTGTATAGAGATTTTGACGTTTTTATACATGGTACGAAAGCCTTAGCCTGTTTTATTATGTATAACAGTGGTGTCTACTATAAGTACTCGTTTCTAATGCAACGTTATACAATTTTGAAAGCTGAGGAATCGCGGAGTCGATAAAGTTGACTGAAAATGTTTCCGAGAGCAAATAATTTCATGTTAATATTTAATCGTACTCGGCTATATTATATTTGTCTAATCACTATATAATATAAAACAAAGTCGCTTTCTCTGTCCCTATGTATGCTTAAATCTTTAAAAGTACGTAATAGATTTTGATGCAGTTTCTTTTAATAGATAGAGTTTTTGTATATAATACACGGTAATATAGTAAAGCAACACTGATAATTTAAGAAGTTTGTAAAGTGATGTCGTAAGTAAACAAATTCTGTAGTATATTTAGTATCAGTATTGCACCCGTGCGAAGCCGGGGCGGGTCGCTAGTTAGAAGATACAGATCTCGCTTTATATTCATTGCTGGGAAAGTAAATTTTTAAACTTCTACAGTTAACTTGGACTGATTGTGTTAATGATTTCGGTGAGTGTATATAAACGTTGTAAGTGAAAATTGTACAAGCTTAAAAACTTTTACTATTAATGACGCCTTTGTTACTTCACAATGGTAACGTGGTACCAGCTCTAACATTGTGTAACGGAGAAATTGTGTATTACGTCACGACATTTTAAACTGGCAATTTATTATATTCTTTTTTTATTTAATAGTAATTTAGGCGAACAAATGAGCTACCCAATAGCAATAGGCGCTGAAGACTTTTTTATTATTCCTTACATATCCAATACACCACCAGCATTGGTAACTAAGTTATTACCTATATCCCTGTCTGTACACTGGCTCACCCATCATGCCGGAAGACAACAATACATACTATTCCTGATTATATAGTAGTTCAATCAGTGCATTCTCCACCCACGCGAAAATCAGAGTTTACTTAGAACACAAATTGTCACCCTTTATTTTACCCCTACGAGGGATGAATTAAAAAAATACCCTATGTTGTTCCTTGCGACTCAATTTCTACGCCAAATTTTATCTAAACCATCACAGCGCTTTGCTTTTCGCACGTGACATCGATGAAACAATCTATGCCCACTCGGCATAAAAAACCACAATTAAAAAAAAAAGAATAATTTTATACAATACATGAGTTAAGTTAACGTTTCGATGTTTAAGTAAACATTAAACGGTTATCAGAAATAATTTGAATTGCAATTTTTTTAATCAATATAAACATCTACAACTCGTGCGCATAATTGATCCTTATACTGTAATAACGGTATCGAATTACTTTTTTATTAATTTATTCTAGAAAACAAATGATAAATAATATTACGCAATGGCGTTACACAGCTATAGTACGACACAAACTTAGATGTAGCCTCGGCAAAATTCGTGAAACCGATCACCTACGAATTAAGTACGCTATCCCAAATTAACAATATTTATTTCTTATGCGAATATAATCTTTACACAAACGTAATAACTTGTAATATCATATGAACTAATGTATTCGTCAATTTGACAAGTCGGTTTACACGACTTGCTTTCTCACGAGAATCTATAGCGACGAATGGCGTCGAATGGCGCGATAGGGAGCTATTCCTATTGCAAAATAAAAATAAAAAAATCGCGAATCGATACGGTGAGTTTCGTCTGCAAAACACGGGATCGAGTGTCGAGTGTACATAAAATAAATTCAACTAGTGACAATGGTAGGGGTGAAAGTGACAATAGTAGCGGTGACCGGTGTTTACGTAGCAAGCGTACGAGAAAGGAGGTAGTTCGATACGGACACCTCTAACATTATCAGCATCTACCCGCAAACTTCAGTCTCGTGAACAAGACATTCGTAGACAATGTCGAAATATCGAGCTCCACCGAACAAAAATAAAAAACATGGTAAATATCCCGAAATTAATAACTTTAATATTCCTATTGGTTGCGTAAATCGGCAGTAATCGATTTTATTGAATTTGCCGACGCCACATCTAAGTTGTGGCGTAATATACACGTGAATATACGACGGAGGGATAAATCACTCGCATCATGGTCAAAGGTCGAGAGTTCAAACGGTAGCAGGTTCTCCGATAAATTAGCCAATTACGAAAACGCAAACCCTATTTAGGTAAATATTAAACTTTATATTAATATATTATAAAGAATGTAACAAAAGTTTGAAAGATCAAATACAATGTAATATTTAAATTAAACTTGCGACCTGGCGAAGAAAAACATCGTGAGTAAACCTGCATGTGTCTAATTTCGTAGAAATCCGACCACATGTGTATTCCACGAACCCCCATTGGAGCAGCGTGGTGAAATATCGTATAATCCATCCCCACAAAGGGAGAGGATACCCTTAGCCCAGCAGTAGGAAATTTACAGGCTGTTCAAACTAACAATCAGTACCGTATCCAAATACTTTCACGGCATCAGCGGTTGAATGTATATGAAGTACGGTTAAAATCTATTAACTTGAACAATTTGCGTTTGCGGTTTGAATGATTTAGTGCATCAAAGCTGAATCTAACGGAAATAATTGCTTCCTAGAATTATCGTTAATATTAAAATTCTTTTCATACAATCTAAATACCTTATTGGGGAAATCTATCGCCCTATTAACACATTTTCATTCACTTCGTTCGTGAATGAAAAATTATGTTTGTGATACTATGTCGTAAAGTAGTTACAGTCGTTTTTGGTAGCGTTGTAAGGGTTGGGCATACTAAATCAATGAAAATAAACTATATTCAAGTAGGCTATTACAAGCACTTTTGAATCGACATTTAACAACTATTTTAAGTGAAGCTACCACCGGTTCGGAAAGTAGATTCTACCGAGAAGAGCAAGAAGCTCAGTAGTAAAGAAGTAGCCGTGTCCTTCTTAGGATTTCAATCATGCTTCATATCAAATTTTATTGTTCAGTGGTTTGGTCGTGAAAGAGCAACAGACACAAACAGAGTTACTTTCATATAAGTATAGATAAATATATTTACCTTTTTTTTTCTTTAGGCGTCAATCACTTGAATGTATACCTATGTATGAAAATATGAGGTTTCGCCTGTAAATGTTTATTTTCAAATTTCAAATAAATTTATTATTAATATAAATTACAAACATCAAAGAGGCCCTATACTTAGAACTAAGTAACTAGGTATCTTAGGGGCCAATATATAATATAGGTTGTTCATTTTATTTCATACCCAACAAAGCGTTAGTTACTAACGCTATATAATGTGTACCGGTAGTTTTTATGTTATAAACTAACGGTTAGTTTATAACATAAAAAACTACCGGTACACATAAATATTCGGTTTTTGTTGTTCGAAGCACAGAAGGAGAGATTTAGTCAGCTATAAGTTTTTAGTGTTTACAACGCGTTGTCAGTTTGAAAAGCTGTATAGTTACCTTAGTATTGTGTATGGGCGAAAGTAAGAAAGTTAGGAAAATTAGCGTTTGATAACAGTTCGCATGTGAAATATCAAGAGAAATATAATATGTTTATTGTGAATTCTACGTAATAAAATTATTTAGTTTATTAAATATTGTATTTATTAATTTAATTATTAATAAGTAGTTGTGTTATTTATATTATAACATATAGGCCACCTGATGGTAAGTGGGCACCATCACCCATAGACAATTGCGCTGTAAGAAATATTAACTATTCCTTACATCGTCGATGCACCACCGACCTTGGAAACTAAGATGCTATGTCCCTGGTGCCTGTAGTTACACTGGCTCACTTACCCTTCAAACCGGAACACAACAATACTGAGTACTGTTATTTGGCGGTAGAATAACTGATGAGTGGGTGGTACCTACCCAGAGGGGCTTGCACAAAGCCCTACCACCAAGTTTGTTTGTGTTATATATTAGTTCTTTATTTCATAATGTAATAATAATACATATTCAGGATATCGAAAATTATTTTAGTAATTTTCATAGTTCACAATACTCATCAAATAAAATTAATATAATAATTAAATGAACAAAACCGCGAGTAATACATCGTTAAGACCGCTCGCCGTATAGTAAGTCAATCAAGAAATTAGTCCGCAATCGCGTTGAACGCCCAAAGCGTTTTTCAGTCCAATTTTAGTGAAAGTGTGTTTAATGTTGTTACGAAGTAGCAATTTGATAATACAAACTTATGAGACTCACAATCGCACTCGAACAGTTTACACTAGACTACTTTTACTTTTCAAGTATTAATCGTATTAAATTAAGAAATTCATCGAATCCATTGTGTTTCGAGAAAGTTCTAGAATTATTTTGTTTTTTTTTTCTTCCCGTTTTATTTGACTTTGAAATTGAGGCTTGGATATATTGTTCTTTTTTTAAAATGTGTCAATCGATAATTCCAATAAAATTTTGAATTTAGACTATTGGAGGATAAATGTTTTTTGATATATTTTTTTAGACTGGCAAGTATTCATAAATTGTTTTCAAGTATTAAATAAATAAATACCTAGTTTAATTCATAAGTTGGGAGTTTATACCAATCAATTAATTCTCATTCAACCGTTAATTATTAAGTTGTTTGATAAATCATCGAATGAAAATAATTATGTCAAATATAATCTGTATTCTATGATGACTGATATTTTCTTTCTCTGTCATTTAGTATATCGTGAATGATCTCTTTTGATCAATCGACCGTTGTCCGTTGATGAATCAATCATTTTCGACGGTCCCGTCACTTATGACTGACGTTATTGGCTCACGATTATATAAGATGATGATCAATTGATAATTTATCACTTATACGAATTTGTATAGGTCTTAATAGACACTTAAAAATTGAAAACGCGACGAAAAAAATTGTGCTCGTTACAAATAACGCACACTAGTACTACACAACTTAGATGTAGCATCGACAAAATTCGTAAAACCGATCACATCCGAATTAAGTACGCTATCCCAAATAATCAATATTTATATCTCATGCGAATATGATCTTTGCCCAAACGTAATAACTTGTAATATCATGCGACTTAATATATTCGTCAATTTGACACGTCGATTTACATGCACTTGCTTTCTCGGGTTGAACTGACGCGCGAATCTATAGCGACGAATAGCGTCGAATGGCGCGATAGGGAGATATTTCTATTGGTTGTGTAAATCGGCAGTAATCGGTTTTATTTTCATTCCATTGCATTTTCCGATGCTACATCTAATGTGTGTCGTACTATAAAGTAGTATGACGTTTGGCGAGTGTCAAACGTAGCTGTCACGCACACCAAAATAATAAAGTTGCATTCGTACATGACAGCGGCGAAATAATCGTTGCCTTTTTGGGACATTTAAAAAAAAGGTTTACTTATTTGATTTTGTTAATGTATGGCAACAGAGTCGAGATGGTCCAGTGGTTAGAACGCGTGCATCTTAACCGATGATTGCGGGTTCAAACCCAGGCAAGCACCGCTGTTTCATGTGCTCAATTTGT
This sequence comes from Vanessa cardui, assembly GCF_905220365.1. NCBI lineage: Eukaryota > Metazoa > Arthropoda > Insecta > Lepidoptera > Nymphalidae > Vanessa > Vanessa cardui. Next base: position 2,998,447 of record NC_061141.1, read on the forward strand.
CTTTATTTCATTATTTGTCTTTTGTTTTTATTCATCTCGTGCTCTGCGGTGAAGGAAAACATCGTGATGAAACCTGCATGTGACAAATTTCATAGAAATTCTGCCACATGTGTATTCCACCAACCCGCATCGGAACAGCGTGGTGGAATATGTTCCAAACCTTCTCCTCAAAGGGAGAGGAGGCATTTAGCCCAGCAGTGGGATTTACAGGCTGTTGTTGTTGTTGTTCTTGTAGGGCAACATCTCATTAAATATATGAATAATCTAAAATAAAAGTAAAATTACGAATAATGAGTACCTATAGTAAATTGCCTAATTAACGAGTAAAATTTTTTTGTCATCTTTATGCACTTACTAGCCGTTATTGGTAACTTTCTGATTCATAAGTAGCATAACAATGAACTAAATAAGGATTAGTAGACACTTCTATATACATATCTTTAAGTAAATGGAACAATAATTGGACATTAATCAAGTTAATTGACAAAGCACAAACGATTCTTCACGGTTAATTTGAATATAATTTATCTCGTGTTTAGTTAAAAGAAAATATCGTGAGGAACTATGTGTGTCGGATGAAATGGTGCCACGTGTGTATTCCCGCATTGCAACAGTGTGGTGGCACGAAGAGCAATTATTCCACAATCTGTAACTTGCATATCTAATATACATCGCATAAATCATATATTCTGTACGCGTTTATCTTGCGAACATATAAATTGATTCGCAATATCGTGATAACTAATGCATAATATTAAATAGTTAATTACGTAATTATCTTTGCTTAAGAGACGAGATGGTCCAGTGGTTAGAACCAGTGCATGGAAATCGAAGATTGTGGGTTCGAACCGAAAGGGCACCGCTGAATATTCATGTGCTTAATTTGTGTTTATGATTCATCGTGAGAAAACCTGCATGTGTAATTCGATAGAAATTCTGCCACACGTGTATTCCACCAACTCGCATTGGAACAGCGTCGTGGAATATTTTCCAAACCTCCTATAAAGAAGAGGAGGCTTTAGCCCAGCAGTGGGAAATTTAAAAGACTGTTGTTATTGTTGTTGTATTTATCTTTAACGCTTTTTTGTAATTAATTAACAATGAATCTTGAACCTTGAACTTAACAGTTTCGAAGGTGAAGAAACTTTGCCGATGGTACACGATTCACTTTGTTTTGTCAACACATTAGCGCTAATAGGTAAACGACCATCGAAGTATTTGTCATTTGTCACTCGATATGTTTATTTATATCCGCTCTTTCTAACTTACTATATGTAACGGTATTGACGTAATTTTTTTTATGGTATAGGTTGGCGGACGAGCATATTGCACCTGATGGTAAGTGGTCGCCCATAGACAATGACGCTGGAAGAAATATTAACTATTCCTTACATCGTCAATGTGCCACCAACCTTGGGAACTAAGATGTTATGTCCATTGTGCCTGTAGTTACACTGGCTCACTCACCCTTCAGACCGGAACACAACAATACTGAGTACTGTTATTTGGCGGTAGAATAACTGATGAGTGGGTGGTACCTACCCAGACGGGCTTGTACAAAGCCCTACCACCAACTATATGTGTATTTTTTTATATAGTATATAAAATCGAATGAACATATGTCTGTTTGAAATGAATATATTTCGATATCAACTACATAACATAAAAAGTTATTAATTTCGGGATCTCGTGAACAAGACATTCGTAGATAATGTCGAAATATCGAGCTCCGCCGAACAAAAATAAAAACATGGTAAATATCCCGAAATTAATAACTTTAATAATAAAAATAACCGTGTTAATTTAAAATCTTGACTATATAGTTGATGATTGATTGATGATCGGTTACCATGAAAGTTATTAAATAATATATACCAATATAGATGCGAAAGCATGTATGTCTGTGTTTCTTTCACGGCCAAGCCATTCAGACGAATTTGATTAGATTTGGTATGAAGCAAGTTTGAACTGCAAGGTTGAACAATTACCATAAGTTACTTTTTTAAATCAAATCGAATGTATTTTATTCAAGTAAACTTAAAAGTAAAGTGTTTTTATCGTACACAAAAAAAAAAACGAATATCAGATGTTTTTAACAATAAGTTTTCAATAAAATCTACGTTTGTTATATAGTTACTCGTTAAAGCATATGTACTTTTATTTACTGTTGTCGCTTAAAAGTTAGAGAGATAGTTTGAAAAAACAGAAAATTTACCTAAACTGTCGAAGCATTTCGATAAGTTGGTGCTTCAATAAATTGTTTGATTATGTAAAAGAAAAGACTAAAACCTCCTTTCTTTTTTAATAGTCAGATATTGCACCTTCGACCACCTTTATAGCAGACATGTTTAACATTTTAAAAGTCGATCTGAAGTCTGAACTAGTTGTCATAATCATGAGTAATGCTGGCTGGAAAATCGTTTCAAGAAATTTTTAACAATAAAACAAAGGAAATAAGCTATTTTTACTATCTATGATTAAACCGCAACTTTGTTAGGATGCGATTGTAATTATAGACGGTGATTATGATTGTTTTCGTTCTGTAAATATGCGACCTGGAGTTTAATCAATATTAAAGTGAAATTTTGCAATCAAAATTGACAACTTAAATTATATCTATTTTTTTTTTTAATTTCCCCTATAGAATGTATTGTAACAAGAACAATTCATTCAACAACAATCCATTAATTATAAAAATAAAATTATGAATTAAACTGTAAAATAATATATGTGTAAAATGAATCCTTTAGTTTTCATAATACTTTCGCTTTATTTACGAAATTTGGATACGGATTTTGGTTATTTTTCTTCTTAATTTAACCTTTTATATGTTTAATATATATATAATCAGGAAACTGAAAATAAATTACTGATATTAATATTGCTTCTAGCAATATAAAGCCTATTCTGAACCAAACGTCATAATTATTTTAATAAACGTAATCTTATTTTTATTATAATTATCATAAACATACATTAGCGACTGGCACGAAATACGTCTTCCAACCGGTTTCCGCGTGACATAAAAATTACATTCGCTTACATAAATTTTATGGCTTCCTAGATATTACTGTGATTTATGTAAGAGAATGGATACGAAAATTGTTGTGTATAAATCAGCTTTGGAACTGTTTCATTGATGTTGATTAATAATTTGGAACACCCGTTATTAAAATTTATTAATGCTAGTTTTTCATATTTTTTAGAATTAGTTGAACTAAACTATGTTATTACTAGTAGTTTTGCCCGTGGCTTCTCTCGTGTTTTAGGGTGTTGGTTGTCATGTGTTAGGCAAGAAAGTAGCCTGTCTCCTTTCTTGTGGATCAAGTTTGTTTCATACCAAAATTTCATCAAATTTTTGTTGTTGTTTGCGGTCTTGTCGTTGAAAGAGCGACTGACATACAGACAGTTACTTTCACATCTATAAATAAATAAATAAAAATAAATATGGGACAACATCACATACATTACTTTGATCCCAATGTAAGTAGCTGAAGCACTTGTGTTATGGAAATCAGAAGTAACGACGGTACCACAAACACCCAGACCCAAGACAACATAGAAATCTAATGAATTTTCTACATCGACTCGGCCGGGAATCGAACCCGGGACCTCGGAGTGGCGTACCCATGAAAACACACCACGGAGGTCGTCGTTTATAATATTAATATAGATTTACTACTCAAAAATCAAAATCAAAATATACTTTACTCGAAAAGGCTTTAAAAATCACTTTTATTCATTTTACAAAATATATTAAGTGAAACTAACAACGATTCGGAGTGTAGATTCTATCGAGAAGAACCAGAGAAAAACTCAGAACTCATTACTCATTTTCAACATATAACACTCTTTTATGTGTAAAATTGTAAGGGAAGGAAGGGGAAGATATCGATCTAGGAAGACATGGATCTTAAGGGTGTAAGAAATGAAGGAGGAATATGATAAAGATGAAAGTGAATAAGAGTGAATAAAAGTCGAGATGGCCCAGTGGTTCGAACACGTGCATCTTAACCGATGATCGCGGGTTCAAACCCAGGCAAGCACCGCTGATTCATGTGCTTAATTTGTCTTTATAATTCATCTCGTGCTCAGCTGTGAAGGAAAACATCGTGAGGAAACCTGCATGTGACAAATTTTATAAAAATTCTGCCACATGTGTATTCCACCAACCCGCATTGGAACAGCGTGGTGGAATATGTTCCAAACCTTCTCCTCGAAGGGAGAGGAGGCCTTTAGCCCAGCAGTGGGAATTTACAGGCTGTTGTTGTTGTTGTTGTTGAAAGTGAATGATCAGACGACGAATAGAGGAGAATGATGGGGAAAAAAATACTACTACTCCCTCTAATATTTTAGGACACGGGCTGGAAGAAGTCGAATGCCTAACTTTAACGACAAATCCCAAGAACCTGTTATCATTTTCTTGGTGGTAGGGCTCCGTGTCTTGGTGGTAGGGCTCTGTGCAAACCCGTCTGGGTAGGTACCACCCACTCACCAGTTATTCTACCGCCAAATAACAGTACTCAGTATTGTTGTGTTCCGGTTTGAATGGTGAGTGAGCCAGTGTAACTACAGGCACAAGGGACATAACATCTTAGTTCCCAAGATTGGTGGCACATTGACGATGTAAGGAATAGTTAATATTTCTTACAGCGTCATTGTCTATGGGTGATGGTGACCACTTACCATCAAGTGGCCCATATGCTCGTCCGCCAACCTATACCAATAAAAAAAAAATATATCGTTGGCCAGACCAATGAAGTATTATTGAGTTTTTCTGATAACAAATAGAAGCAACCAGAAATTTGGCAAGGTGCACACTCTTGTGCTTTGGAACAGTCATCGTTCCAGCCTGGGAGTTGTTGACACATTGTATGAGTGAGCGGGTAAATGTAGCTGTGTTCGAACACAAACTTGTGCATTATATATTATCCTGTGCGTGTAACATTATATGCAATTAAACATGTGACCTTGATTTATTGTATTCACTTTATTTAATTTATTCAAGAGTTAGTTTTAATTGGTCATTATGATATGTACACAATGTAGTCATTGATTTTCATACAGAATATATAAATTTAATTGCATATAAAATATATAAATAACATATATATTTTAAATGATCGATGTAAGAAGATTAAGTAGTGAGTGTCTTGTCGGTAGGTCTTTAATTTTTGCTAGAAGGTCATTTTATATCATTGTAAATTAATAGAGTCGAGATGGCCCAGTGGTTAGAACGCGTGCATCTTAACGGATGATTGCGGGTTCAAATCTAGGCAAGTACCGCTGATTCATGTACTTAATTTGTCTTTATAATTCATCTCGTGCTCAGCGGTGAAGGAAAACATCGTGAGGAAACCTGCATGTGACAAATTTCATAGAAATTCTGCCACATGTGTATTCCACCAACCTACTTTGGAACAGCGTGGTGGAGGCCTAAAGGCCTGGGCCTGAGCTAAAGCCCAGCAGTGGGAATTTGTAGGCTGTTGTTGTTGTTGTAATGAAACCTTTTTAATTTTTTTTAAGTCAATTCATTAATTTTATATAACCGGCTAGTAACTTTTCGCCGTTCTCTCAAATTAATCCTTTATTAAATTTTTAACAATCAAGAATTTTCTTTAATTTTCACATCGCTCATCTTCAGCTGGAACTTTTCAAAATGAGACCATAACCATAAGATTTTACCACCTCAAAGACCATACTAGAAACATATCATATCACTATAATGTATGTTAGTCCATTTGAATGCGATGCAACACCACTTAGAATTATATTATGTTACAGATTTACTTATAAGGATCATTTCCAAGTCTTCTTATAATTAATTAAAATAAGAATGACAATGGTACCTCGTGGTACATTTCCATGAATACTGTCATCATTTTCTCTAGTAGCAACTGTATGCAAATCTTTAGCAAGTCTCCAACAATTACATAATATTGATTTAATGAAATAAAGATCTTTTACGCAGCTCACAGAAAGAGTGAACTTGCAGTCGTCAAGTAAGGAAAATGTCCCTTACAAACTTATCTAACCTCTCTTTCTTCTTTTCACTTCTTTTTTTCTCTTTGTTTCTGTCTCTTTCTATTGTTCTAAATAATGTTATTCGATCTATTTTTTTAATATTGATCTTCCTTCCAACCGCGTGTCCCCCGCTTTTATTTAACTTGAAATATAAATATTATATATCTTGTAACTCAATTTAGAAGTTAATATCTTTAACCGATTAAGATGAAATTTTGTATACACTTTTGGTTTGGATGACAAAACATGATGAGATGTCATTCTGAATCCAACATGGCGGCATACCCAAGATGGCGGACCAATTATTTTTACTGCACTTCTACAATATGGATATCAAATAAAAGGACATACTAAGAATAACTCGAATATTTTTCGAGACGTATTTGTGACGTCACAATATACCAATATGGCGGACTACATTTTAATGCTTGCTTATAATATGGGTTATCAAGTAAAATGGATTACTGAGAATATAAATGCGAGTTCAAAGTTACGTTTAACAATTAATTTTCAAACATAACATGGCATATTTATAAAATAAGTGCATAAATAGAGAATTATATATAATTGTCTTTTACGAAGTGTTTTCTTACACGTGTTGATTTGAAATTCTCTGCGCGTCGTTTTATCCGGTATTCAAGTCAGCTTTTAAAACGATAAGATAATTTTAATTCTATTGTGAACGTTCTTGTATTTTTAATTCCTTTTATTGTTCGTTTTTTTTTTTATTTATTTATTTAAAGAAGGCAATGGTCCACCTAGAGGTCGCCCTAAAATGTTGATATATTAAAATATTTTTGCAAAGACGTGATAAGTTAAAGATTATGTTTTAAATGTAAATGTGGAAAACTATCGGAACAAAAACATCTTCGTTCCGCATTATGGGTTCGAATTCTTTATTTATTTATTTCGAATTAGCTGAAGATCTGGCTGGCTTTTCTTAGGAGAACTCGGTTTCTGAATCGCACTAACGTTTGGTTCACCTAACTATATATAGGTTCTCGTCTTTTTAAATATTGAATATATATCTATCCCGCCCAGTGAAGAAAGGTTATTAGGACTAACAGCAATTCTCATTTAAACGAAAATATAATTTGAATTTTTAGAGCGTGGTTTTTATAGCAGTTATTATGCGATATAACTTAGTAAGTAATAGTAAAAGGTTTCAACCGGAACTACCGACTACGGATGTTGTCTGTATATCGTGAGTGTACAAGAGTATGAAGCTGGTGTCTATTAAAGAATGAAACATTAATTTTATTTTATTAATATATCTGAAAAGAAAATATAAATTATTAGTCGTTTGTATTGTTTATAAGTAACCTGCTTTCCATCTAATCGAGCGTGTTGGTTCCGAATCTAGAGGTTTCCGAGCCCTCGTTAGATACGCCGAAGGCAAATTGCGTTTTGTGGGGAAACTTTCTTCGTGTTGGCTGGATTGTTATTGTTGCAAAATAAATGCGAATGATGAGACGGAACTGGCCTATTTAGCGGTAGCTGTGCTGTGCGTTCGTGTAATGATTCTTTGTGTATTCGAAAATAGAAACTTTTTTTTGTTTATGCTTCATGGAGTTTGTTAAAAATGATTGCGTTGGTTATCATTTAAGTGACATTTCTTATTGTTTTTTTTTTTTATATACGTAAATAGAAATCGGCTGTGTGTGTGTAGGTAATTGTACTCTTTAATGGTTGCAAAGATTTCGATTATTTTTTTTGTGTCTATTTGAGTGAGTTTCGAATGGTGAGAGTACTATCGGGAAATAAATAAAACTCTTAATAACTTCTAAATCGGGATGAGCAGTTTTATGACAATGTTTCATTTTTATTGTTACCCCATTACAATTAAACATTGTAAATTGTTGCGGGCAGTATACACAATATTTTTTTTTTCTGGAACGTGCGAATGTTTTTTTGTTTCTTTTTTTAAAAATCTCATCTTAATAAAACAGTGTTGTTCAAACAGATACAAAATAAAAAGTACATTTCATACATGTTTTTGGGTTATTTAACTCCAAAGTCTTTGTTTTTTAATTGTTACTATGTTCAAAAGCACTCTATTTTTTTTTCAATTTTCAAGATTGTTTATAAATAATACCTCCTACACGTGTTACATTAGATAGATATGCAGATAGATAAGATAAAGTACATAAAATGAGACCTACATTGCAGGCGACCCTGACAGTTCACTAAATCCGTAACACATTTTAATTTTAATACAGCCGAGATGGCTATCGCCGTGGGAACGTAACGTAGGCGTAGGCGTTGCGATATTACATACACCTTCAAACGTTTCAATAGCTTGTATCAAAGAGGGCGTATATTTAATCTGTGTAACATTTATAATCTGTTCTATTATTAAGTACGATTTGTTAATGAATGAAATGATCATTTAGAATTAGCATGTTGATCTTGTGATTAACTTGTTGTTTGTCACTTTTGAAATTTGAGTTACCTTTTGATGAATGGAAATTGTATTGGTCAGGAAAGCTGCATCTGTTGTTTGAAATGCTGTCACATATAGGTGACTATCGAAGTATATGTCTCGAATATATCACTTTTATATACTAATATTATAAATGTGAAAGTAGCTCTGTATGTATGTCGCTTTTGACTACCAAACCTCTGAACCGAATTTGATGATATCTGGTATGAAGCAAACTTGACCTCCTGGGAAGGACATAGGCAACTGTTTTCCTAACAAATGATAACCAATGCCCTAAAATGCGAACGAAGCCGCGGACGGCAACTAGTACAAGAAATTTTAGATAGATAGTAAATCTACTCACTTACAATAGGAACAAAATTTTATATGTGATAAAAAAGCGTGGAGGCTAATACTTGTTGACTTCCAAGCAGGATATATTAATTTAAATAATTGTATTTAACTAACATGACTTTGTATTTTTTAAATGTTAAAAAAGAGTAACTACTGAGTTTCTTGTCGGTTCTTCTCGGTATAATCTACTTTCCGAACCGGTGGTAGCTTTACTTCATTGTAAAATGACGATACAAAAGTGCTTGTAAAAGCCTACTTGAATAAAGTTTATTTTGATTTGATTTGATTTATAAGGCGTGCCCCTCTACTGATGTCACGTAAAGAGACTTTCTTGCTTACGACTAAGTATAGATAAATACAGAAATAGCATACAAATCGTACATGCTGAGTTAATTTTATTAAAAAAAAAATAACATGCATTTGCCTTCGTCAGTGAATATATTGGCTTAATAGATTTTTTGGTTACGAAAAAAACGTCTAAGTTATTAATACTAACTAAGTTTAGCGAAATTCTGCCAATCAGCCAACCCGCAATGGAGCAGCGTGGTGGAATATGCTCCAAACCTTCTCCTCATAGTGTGAAGAGGCCTTAGCCCAGCAGTGGGAAATTGACAGGCTGTTAATATAAAATATATGTTATAGATTGCAATTCAATGACCTTGATTCTATATAGACTGTTTTGTCTGTGACCGAGATCGTATCGACAGCGCCGGATATCACACGTATCATTCATTCATTGTATCGATACGTTCGGTATTCCGGTGCGAATTTAATTCACAGCTGTTTTAAGTTCAATGTCGAACCCGAAAATAGCGTGAGAAACGAATCCGTTCAGTAGAGCCGCGTAACGAAGGTCACGTCCGCGGGAAAAAGTGTAAAACATCTAAACTGTATCAGTGTTGCCATGAACAAGGAAAATTAAAAATAATATTGTAAAATTAAATTAAAGCAACAGCCTGTAAATTACCCACTGCTGGGCTAAGGCCTCCTCTTCCATTAAGGAGAGGGTTTGGAACATATTCCAATACGCTGTTCCAATGCGGGTTGGTGGAATACACATGTTGTACAATTTCGATGAAATTAGATACATGCATCTTTCCTCACGATGTTTTCCTTCACCGTCGAGCACGAGATGAATTATAAACACAAATTAAGCACATGTATATAGTGGTGCTTGCCTGGGTTTGAAAACGAAATCATCGGTTAAGATGCACGCGTTCTAACCACTGGGCCATCTCAGCTCTTAAAAATAATATTGTGATAATTTAAAATTGATATTTAAAAGTCATACATTTATTCATATCCATTTTACAGTACATTTTTTTAGGAGTGTTATTACAAGATGTGGTCGGAATTTTTAAATAATTGTGTAATCATTTCATATTCGATTACAAAAAATAACGTAGAACACACTATATAACAAACCATAGGGATGCTTATTGTTAATAGCATTTATTATCTGTCAACCTTAGGATGTCTGTATCGTTTGTTTTTTTTTTAATATTTATTAAGTTGCGCTCCAGTTACAGTGCGTCGATGACGTCAGTGATCTTTACGCGTTAAGTATTTAACTCGTATCGAATACAAATTGTTAATAGAAATCGAGGTTAATATGCGGCGCGTTAAATAGAGATAAAATAATATTTCCAAATTAGCATCGACAATCAAATTGGCAACACTGCATTTGAGCCGCCGAGCGCCAAACGGTCGGACAGGTGAACTAGGTCAAGTGCATTCTCCCGCCATATTTCGATTCGATAAAATTCAATATTGGAATGGAAAGCATTCGTTCAAAAATTTATATGAAATTATTTTTTTAATTGTGTCCCAAAGGTTTTTTGGCTTTCCAATTTTCAAAAGTTTGGAGAAGTCGTTGGATTCGTTTACATTCGACCATTCCGACATATATATCATCTTTAGCCCCGTTTACACTTATCGTATCGAACATTTACGCCCATTATTTAATCATTGTCGTCGACCATTCGACTGTATTATTATATATTCGATCTTATCTAAAGCAAACCTACTGTTAAATCGAATACAGTTCAATGGAAATGTTATTATACATCAATAGACTCATTAATTATTATTGTGAAAGATCGTGTAAATTGAACAAAGTTACAACTCGATGTTAAACAAATATTTCTATGTGTAGTACGACACAATTTGATGTAGCATCGGCAAAATTCGTAAAACCGATCACATACGAATTAAGTGCACTATCCCAATTTATCAATATTTATATCTTATGTGAATATGATCTTTACACAAACGTAATAACTTGTAATATCATATGACCTAATATATTCGTCATTTTGACGCGTCGATTTACATGCACATCCTTTCTCGGGTTGAACTGACGCGAGAATCTATAGCGACGAATAGCGTCGAATGGGTGCTATTTCAATTGGTTGTGTAAATCGGCAGTTATCGGTTTTATTGAATTTGCCGATGCTACATCTATGTTGTGTCGTACCATACTTTGTGAATACTATTCTACAATTTATTACATTTAGATAAATATGGATAATGTATGCAAATAGATGCTCGTTATTTATGCCGAATTTGGCATCAAAGTGTTTAGATAGAGTCAATTGTTTTGATCTGTAGACAAGAGGTCTTGAGAAATCTGTGCACAAGACTTTTGGTCAGTCGTAATACGTAAAATTTAACCGATGTTTGCGTTACTGCCCTATAGTTACTCAATTCCGTTTATCAACACTTTAAACGCGGAGCGAGGTCTAATACGCCCCGTATGTACCCTTGCGGTGCGATTAAGAAAAATATGATTTCTCCGTCCTGTGGAGATATCATCTATTTGGTATATCGCAGGAAAGTGATAAATATATGTATTTATATGACGCCTATTGAAAACAGAATGCTATGGTGCACCTAAGGTCTTACGGGGTCTCTTTGACCACGTACCGCACTGCAATAATAAAATTCGATCACATCATATCGAGTTTTAGTTTCTTAAACGTTACTGGGTCTAATAAGCGCCGTACCGGTATTATGATAGTTTTCATACGAAGTCTTAAAAAACACGTACTGCAGTGTTGGAGCAAAATTAAACTACATATTATGCAAGCGTCAACGTGTTAATCCAAAATACATAAAATTTATGACAGAAATTTCAAATATTCTTTAGTATCTTTCATGGTCGATAATTCATTTATTTCTTTATTGATCTCCAGGAGGATTTTATCGTAAATCTTTCATTCAATCTGAACTAAATATAAGTAATGAAACTAATTCTGATCACTCGCTATTTTTTAATGAACGAAACTTTCTCAAATCGATGACCAATACAGATTAAACGCATTAAATGTAAACAAAGAGCTCATTCATTTACGTTCCATTCACTATTTAGATGAATGGTGAAACTGTTGCGTAATAGTCTTTATAATATTTGAAAATGGAACAGCATAATATTTGAATGGCGGCCTCATAAATTTTTGTAATCGAATAATTTTCTGCTCAGAAATTAGAGCCATAAAAGCAGGGCCGTATTTAGGGGAGGGCAACCGGGGCAACTGCCCTGGGGCCTCCACATGACGGGGCCACGTCAGTTTTCAGCGAGTTAACATTTACCGAGATATAGTCAAATTATAACAATATTACTACTAAGTATTTTAAAAGTTACCGATACAAGTAAATAAATCATAGCTTACTGATTGAAATTAAAAAAAAAAAAACTAATTAATTCATAATCATATAATTATTAAGGTTTTCACGCTTCTGTTGGTCTAGGGCCTCCATTACTTTGTGGCCCTGGGTCCTCCAGACCTTTAAATCCGACTCTGCATAAAAGTCTATATAAAAGATTATCTAATCAACGCAGGATATTATAGTGCAAAAGTTTGCGCAAACGTAATAGTGAATTCTCTATTCCCGAAAGTGTAACATAAGCAAAATTTTAACTTGGCACTTGATATTACCTACCAGCAATTAGCAATTATATTTTATCTAATTATGATTATTGTATTGTTTTAGGTTATAGGTTTTCAATTCGTCTGCTACTAATGTATCTTCAAAATTAAATTGAGCCTGTAATTTTGAACGAAGCGATCATTCTCTATCGTATCTTCTCCATTGCAAATGACTTTGCCGAAATATCTATGCCTTCTTGGCACGAAAAAGAAAAAGAATTTGACCTGAAATTTAACACAGTAAAACTTTCTTGATATAAATAAAACTTCTTGACTCAATCTTTTGAACTATTGAGTTCGAATGATAAAATATAATAGCATAACGATTGAATGATGAGTAAAAAACTCGATTCCCGCGCCCGTCGCGCCGTATATCTTTTCTTTCTCGTTTCTTACAACCTCATTATATCACAATCGTGTGTTGAAACGAGCCCTTGCTATGCGAAAAGTCAGACAATGATAGAACAATATGTATAGTTTTATATCTTTGAATGTATCGCGAGATTTATAACGACCTTCGCAAAGGATCGGGCGTGGGAATATCTCGTAACAGCAAATACGTTGACATTTTATGTGTTATACATTAACGGTACGTAATTGTAAGGATCTAGATTATATGTATTATAAAGTATAGAAATATTAATATTTATTAGTGTTTATTTAAAGTTTATTAAACAGATCTATTTAAGTTAGATTAATTTAAAAAACCACTAATTCATTGCGATGATAGCGCGTTGGTCCCTTTTGAAGATCTGTTTTGTCATATAGCTACTCTAATTGGCGATTGTGTACGTAGCCTATGAATTCACACGACAGTATTCCTGATTCTATAAAAAAAAACAAATTGAAATAATGTACGATGGATTGCTTGTCTGGCTTACAGCGTGAAGCTCATTCGTGTGATTCGACAAAATTGGATTAGTAATCTGCCGAAAACCATTTAATCCAAAAACGTCTAAGCATTTTAATGATAAAAGGTCCTTTGATTATTGTTTTTTTTAGCCAAATTAACAAAAGTATCGTCAAAAAATTTTAGCCAACAATAGCCCACTACGTATACGAACACAAGTAAAGTAGTATGACGTTTGGTGAGTATCAAGCGTAGCTGTCACGTTCAACGCTATATTCCGTGATCTACAGACTATAATATTTATCAGTAAATGGGCTATTTAACGGAAACATATCAAATCAAAGCCAAACCTTGACATTAACGTTTTCAAACGAATTCCTCAGCTCTATAGCGTATGTATATAATCTTTCTACACAGCTATTCAGTATTAATTTCTATTATACGTTTTACAAAATTTACATAAGCGTTAATGAATAGATCTATTTCCCACACGTTTTAAGACAATGTATGACATTCTCTACTTGATTGGTTTATATGCAAAGCATACTGTTTTTGTTTCATTGTATACAAATATATCCTTATTATATTATTAAGAGACAAGGTTTAAAAGTAATATCCATATCGACATATCTCCATAACCTATGTGTGTTATATGTCAATGTATGTATTCTGTGTAACATTAGATATGCAGTGAAGAGTTGAGCTGTGATCAATTAAATATATCCCCCCCCCCCCCCCCGTGCCGAGATGGTCCAGTGGTTAGAACGCGTGCATCTTAACCGATAATTTCGGGTTCAAACCCAGGCAAGCACCACTATATATATGTGCCTTATTTGTGTTTAAAAATAAATAAAATAAATATGAGGCAACATCACATACAGTACTCTGATCTCAATGTAAGTAGCTAAAGCACATGTGTTATGGAAAATCAGAAGTAACGAGGGTACCACAAACTCTCAGACCCAAGACAACATAGAAAACAAATGATAATATACATTGACTCGGTTGGGAATCGAACCCAGGACCTCAGAGTGGCGTACCCATGAAAACCGGTGCACACACCACTCGATCACGGAGGTGTTTATAATTCATTTCGTGCTCGGCGATGAAGGAAAACATCATGGGAAACCTGCCTGTTTCTAATTTCATCGAAATTCTGCCACATGTGCATTCCACCAACCCGCATTGGAACAGCGCGGTGGAATATCTTCCAAACCCTCTCCTTAATGGGACGCCTTAGCCCAGCAGTGGGTAATTTACAGGCTGTTACTTACAATTAAATTCCAATCATTATTATTAGGGGGGCGTTACCTAAAGTATTGGCTAAACTTTGTGGGGATGGAGGAAGTCATTAAGTGTTACTACAGTGGCAGATAGCTTTGCTTTCGTAAGCCAGTCGCAACCAAACGATTCTCACGCGGTTGCGATACGCACGGGGCTCTGTGCCTACGATCTAGATAGCGCTTGTTTATTTAATTTAAATATTAAAGGCCTTATTTGTTATTGTTAGTTGTTCAGTCAAACGTTGGTTTATCTCTTTCTATCTTCATTGATTTTACATTCGAATGAAGATGACAGGGCATAAAGTAATCATCTCTCTCCAACCTCATTTATGGCTAAGGCTAAAGTTATTTTAACTAGAGGGAGTTTCTATAAACTTCTCGTTTATTCAAAAGAGATATAAAATTAAAAAAAAAAATAGGGAAAAATGTAACCTCTTTGTCGATATCTTATACAGCTTATAAGGCTCTCATGTGTTGTTAATAAAAAAAAATTTTTCTTTTTTTTTAGATAAAATAATTATTTTCAAGATTATTTAACAATTTATATTGATCACCTCACCTCACATCACCTTAAACATTAAGTATTATTCTTTCACGAAGGCGGCGAGCGTCTCTCGTTTATTCAAAAGAGTTTTTAGGATTTTGGTACGATTTTCCCTCCCTCTAAAATTCTTTGTTAAATTGTAACAATTTAGTTAATTTCAATCACAGATCCTCTTTAATTTTATGCACATGTATAGTTGGAGCTCTTCAATTCGATTTTTTATGTGCAATTGTCGTCCCATAATGACTTCGACAAAAATCGCTTTACGCTATTGATGTATAAATTATAGCCCAAAAATCTTGTGTATTAAATCTTAGTATTGTTGTGTTCCGGCTATAATGGCGTGAGTCTATGTCAATAGATAGTAAGAGATATGTCATCCTTTACGCGGGATAAGATGTGATTAATTTTAATTAATAGAAAAAAAGAAACCAAACACTTCTACATATTCTTAATTTTATGTTTATAGTTCAGTTTCAAACTAAGGTAGGCTGGCTAGGCTAGGGTCCAAAGTATACAAAGTAAGTAGATTTCGAGAAATATATTTATATTTTTATAGAAATATTGGAATAAGAGCACATTCACATGTCTCTATTTATCTTGTAATTCGATCTATTCACTCATAAAGGAACCCCCCTCCCCCCTCTTCAAGTTTAATTATTAGTATGCGTGAGTGACGTTCGTTTACAAGATGTCTTAGTGGGCGTGAGACTAAGAGTAAGGACAGCAAAAAAATACAAATTGGATTTTATTTCATCGGTTTATTTTATTAAAACATTGCATTTAACGTTGATTGCCGTGTCCTCTTGAATGAATAGATCTATCTATTATTATCTATGGATCTATTTACATTTGAAAGTAACGAAAACGTTCGACACGGTAATGATCCGGTTTTTTTTAAAAACGTTCTGTTTCAGCCACCGTGTCTAATTTGCTTTTGAAATTTTCAACAACGTCACGAATTAATAACAACAGCCTCGTTTTAATTGTTTGATAAGATTTGAATCTTTTATTTTTTTTAAATGTATTTTGGTGAAGACATTGTTTAATTAGACATTAGGTTTTTTTTGTTAGGTAATGATGCTTATTTCATAATTGTTTTTTTTTAATATAAATATGATTTAAAGCTGTGCCCGCGACAGTTAGTGTATATAAAATAATTCAGTTGAACGGTATGGAACTTAGTGAGCAACGCCATCTAGTGGCGAGTTGTAACAAAGTCGTTAATACAAAAAACTCAAATACGTGTCCTCTTTACTACTAATCTCAAACTCACTTAAAAAATAATAATAACTTAATTCCGGAGGTTGGTGGTGCATTGGCGATGTAAAGAATGGATAATAGATCTTATGACTCATATGTATATGGACCAAATTAGCGTCACAACATCACAATTTATGTATAACATTTACTAAAATCATTCGTTTATTCAATATATCTAAGTTAAAAAACGACGTAAGTGCCAATAACAATAGTAAGAAGTGCCTCCTTAATCGAATGAACGATGCTTGACCGTTTACTTACAATAAGAACGAAAACAAGCAATTATTTTCATATATAATATAATTATATGCTTTATTATTGATTTACTAAGTTCTTCTTTAATGCTGTAATCGAATGCATCAAATTCGATACGATGCGTTTATTTTGAAAATGGAATAACAAAGAAAAAAATCCTTTTTTTTAAATAGTCCGACAGACGTTGAAACAGGACAATTTTAAAAACCAATGTAAACTGCTTTTACTGAATGAATGTTTTCTGAATATTTAAATTGAATGCATTTTTCGTTCGCACCATCGACAAATAATAATTTGTGAAAAAGAATGGAATCAATAAAGCGGTTCTCAATATATGGTGTTGATTAATTTGTATACATATAGATTATACTTTTACCAGTAAATGAATGAATGTTCAGAGATAATTATGTCAAAAATAATAACAAAGGTTTTCCTCGAAGAGATTTCTTTACCGATTATTATTTATATTGAATATCGACTATTATTTATTTATCTAATTATATTTTATTACACTATGGTTATTTTTATGCTATCCTTACCAATAATGTACTTGAAAAATTATAAGTGTGCGTGTTTTTTTATAATATAAATCATTATATTATTATTAATTTTGATTGCATATTAAAAAAAAAACAGTTTATTTCCTTAAATTAATTATTAAATAAACTCAGAACAAAAAAGGATATTGTAACTTACAAAATGTTTCAATATAATTGTCGTTCGAGTTAGAGAGTAGAAAGGTTTCTTCAATGAAATTTGTTATAATTGTTTTTATTTTATAATATATGTAACCTTATTATACATTTATTATTATATATTAAAAACTTTATTATTGCAATAATATGTGCAGACAATGATACGTTTTTTCGTTTCGTAACACTTAACCTTGGGGCGGGCAAAAGTGAATGACTCGCGTTTCGTGTATCGAATTAACGATTTTATGATTTTTTTCTAATGTTTCTCAATAACTCTACTTAGCATCGTTTAAAGTATTCAGGGTTGAAAATTTTAGATGTATTTTATTTAGAAAACGTAACAATATAGTGCAGTTTATTTATAATAAATAAATCGATATGAAGTACATATAATTTATAATCTGTAGCGCTCCGGAATTATGTAGCAATACCAGTGAATAAAAAAAGAATTGTATCACTAGTTCGGGAACTATATTACGTCCAACATACAAACAAACATTTTATTTTCAATTTACCTCCTCATAATATAAGTATAGATTAATAATTCAAGTACAAGCAATATTGTTTTTTTTTATTACATTATTTCCCGTCTCTATCTTTGACGGTATCTGCTATCAAAATGACTGTTGTAAAAGCGGTACTAGTTTCTTGCCGGTCCGGTTCTTATCGGTGATTATGTGTAGAATAGATTGCAAACTTTACCAAGTTGTACAATCGAAAGGTGCTTGAATTCAATTTATTTCAAGTATTATTATAAGCCTAGTATATAGTATATTGCAGTATTTTAGTAATACTGCCATTGCAGTAAAATATTTACTAAAAATATTAAAGTATAAACTCTTGTTACAAGATCCAATCAAAATCAAAATATGCTTCATTCAAGGAGGTTTTTACAAGTACTTTTGAATCGTTATTTAACAACTATATTAAGTGAAGCTACCACCGGTTCAGAATGTAGATTCTATGTAGGCAAGAAACTCAGTAGTTACTCTTTTACAACATTTAAAAAAACACAGACGTGTTAGTTTATATACCATTATATATGTATGTAATATATCCTGCCTGGAAGTCAACTACATTGCTTTGTCATTACCCTCTGTTGGACTATAGTGATGGCCATTCCTGGGACTATGCCCTACCTACTGCGGTGTCCTGTTCGTCGTCTGTTACTAAGGACATTTTAACAGCATTGATGAGATTGTCACTACACATACTTCTGTTAAAATTGAATAAAAAGGCTACTAGCTGTGATCACTTAAAGGGCTAAGTAACTTAAATATATTTTTAGAACCAGAAGTAGGAAGTAGGCTAAACTCTAAAACAATTATCTTTAATTAACAATAACAAACAACCTACCACTAAAGAAAACCATTCAGTAAACAACACAAATAACCATCAATAATCCATATTACACAGTGATAATCATAATGGCGATCCCAATGTGTCAGCCGCAAATCTCCCGCCTTTTTTTAAGGGATGTTGTACGACTTGACGCAGATGTTGCTTGTTAATTCCAATAATATATATAACTATATATATACATAAATCACCATATAAATAATAAAGACTTCTTAATTTGACAACCTTGTATACAGGTTATGGTTGCTACAATAAAAAGTTCCATTTAGCTTTTGTGTATATTATAATACGAGCCATTAAGATGTAACAATGATTTGATAAATTACACGGAGCGATATTATTTCGTATGATATGATTATTACGTCATAGTTATTTGAAATGACAGAAGAACAAAGGGAACGATTTTTCTCTCATCTAGTACGTGTATGTCGTTATAATTATGTGACGTCATACTAAAATGATAATTTGTTGTATAAATTATCATGATTAATTATCGCGTGTAACCTAAATTCCCCACTTTTATTTTGTTTTGTTTTCTTGTTAAGGCTGATTCATTGTTCGAATTAAACAAGACTAAAAAAGGGTAAAGAAAAGTATTCTTGTCTGATTCTAAAGAATTTGCTATGAAAGCTTTTTCCCCATGGACGAATATAGGCTAGTCTTTATGCCTTACACCTGAAGTGTAACCCTCAAAATGAGTGCGAAGCGACGGGCGACTATTCTTGTTGAATATATGTTTGTTGGTCTCGTGATCTATGTATTATATAATTGGTTTTCATACATTAACAGTTCGTAAATTTCTCACTGATTGGCTAAGGCCTTTTCTCCCTTCGTAGAAAAGGGTTTTTACTTTTTAGCGTTCCAACACGCTGCTACAATGCGGACTAGTGGATAATTATGTACGATGATTATTTAAAAAAAAAACTATTCTTTTTTATTATGTTAAAATTTAAAATACATAATAATAAGGATTACTAAATATATGAACGTATAAAGTCAATTATGTATTTTAATGAATTATATATAATTTTAACTTTAACTTTCTCTACGCGATGTTATAAGATTATCTCAGATAAAATAGCCGAAAGTAAAAAAAAGATAAAGAGTCACTTGTTTAAGATTACAGCTCTCTGTTGCGTTTTTATCTTATTTAGGAAATAACTATAAAAATAGCCATAAAAGTGCTTTAATTACAAATAGAGTTGTATGACATTTTGGTGACATTTAGTCATCGTTTGATTCATCGGCTGTCACTTTTGTAGCTACAAATATCAGATGTCATCCGCATTCTTAGAAGATTCTTTAATTGAATCACCAATCACATCTTTGATTTGGTTTTAGAGAACTGTTATCTTAAAACAGCTGTTTACTTGGTTGTACGGCTTTGTGCAAGCCGGTCTGGATAGGTACCAGCCACTGATCAGTTATTCTTCCGTCAAATAACAGTACTCAGTATTGTTGTGTTTCGGCTTGAAGGGTGACTGAGCCAGTGTAACTACAGGCACAAGGGACATAACATCTTAGTTCCCAAGATTGGTGGCACATTGACGATGCAAGGAATAGTTAATATTTCTTACAGCGTCAATGTCTATGGGTGATGCTGTGAACTTATCATCAGGTGGCCCATATGCTAGTCCACCAACGTATACCATAAAAAAAACGCTTGATACAAACATTCGCCATTATTTAGTACTAGTTGTCGCCCTCGGCTTCGCCCGCGTTTTAGGGGTTGCCTGTCATATTTTACAACGTCTTTGTCTATGGGTGATGCTGACCACTTATCAACAGGTGGCCCATATGCTCGTCCACCAAACTATACCATAAAAAAAACGCTTGATACAAACATTCGCCATTATTTAGTACTAGCTGTCGCCCTCGGCTTCGCCCGCGTTTTAGGAGTTGCCTGTCATATTATGTCAGGCAAAAATAGTAGCGTATGTCCTTTCTTGGATTTCAAGTTTGCTTCACACTAAATTTCATCCAATTTGGTTCAGCGGTATGGTCGTGAAAGAGATACAGACAGTCAGCGTTACTATCACATTTATAAAATTAGTATAGATGTATGTCGGGTCGACCTGTAAAAGAACTTTGAATTTTTCATTGCCGAAATAAGTTTGAAATATCATATTGATTTTTAATGTGATATTATGTATAGTGGTAGTAATCTAGTTAAATAAATAAGTAGGCTTCAGTAAACTATCGGACTAACAACTTTAATTTTAAAGACGCCGTCTTATTCTTTAGTTTATTTTAATCTTAAGATTGATATCTAATGGCAGGACCGTCGTACACTTACATCCTCATGATTATGATACGATATAATTGAGGTGGAGCTAAGATGGCCCAGTGGTTAGAACGCGCGCATCTTAACCGATGATTACGAGTTCAAGCCCAGGCAAGCACCGCTATATATATGCGCTTATTTTGTGTTTATAATTCATCTCGTGCTCGGCGGTGAAGGAAAACATCGTGAGGAAACCTGCATATGTCTAATTTCCTCGAAATTCTGCCACACGTGCATTCCACCAACCCGCATTGGAACAGCGTGGTGGAATATATTCCAAACCCTCTCCTTAATGGGAGATCCTTATCCCAGCAGTGGGAAATTTACAAGCTGTTATTTTACTTTTTTTTATAATTGATGTGTTTTTAATATGAGGCTAATGTTATCTTTTCTATAACTTCAGGTACACAGCAAGGGTCTCAAGTTCGGTATCTACGAGGACTACGGTAACTTTACCTGCGCTGGTTATCCGGGTGTTGTCGGCCATCTTGCTGGAGGTAAGTTTGTCAAAAAGTATTCGTCTCAATCAAATCAAATCAAATCAAAATAAACTTTATTCAAGTAGGCTTTTACAAGCACTTTTGAATCGTCATTTTACAATTAAGCGAAGCTACCACCGGTTCGGAAAGTAGATTCTACCGAGAAGAACCGGCAAGAAACTCAGTAGTTACTCTTTTTTAACATTTAAAAAATACAAAGACATGTTAATTGAATACAATTATTTCAATTAATATGTCCTGCTTGGAAGTCAACAGGTATTAACTCCACGCTTTTTTATCATCAATGATATACTTCAAGCATCTATATTAGATATAAATCTATATAGACGATTATAGATATCTATTTGAGATTATTAGACTATGATACCGTTGAATCGATTTAAATATATATGTATAGTAAATTTGTTAGTCGTTCTGGTATTATACTATATTCGACTTTATAAGTACTTAGTAGTTATATAAGCTCACTTCTTGGTATATATTTTTATTATTCTACAATGAACGAGCTGTATCTATAATAGAAGATAATATAAATCATTAATAACATATATTACGCTGGTGCGAATTATAGCTTTAATTAAATAAATTATTCAAAATTTTATTGTAGTTTTCATCCCCTTAGATTAATGTGATGTCCATTTTAACCATTTCTTAAATCGCAAAAGCTGGTCACCTACCAAATCAGAACCTAATAATACTAAGCATTACGATGAATGGAACTACCTCTTGTGTGTGTTTACGAGATATGGGATTTTAAACAGTCGCAATTAATGAAAAAATCAACCTTTTACAGCTATAATTGTAATACAAATCCAAAACTTCGAAAAACACAGCCCTACAGAAATTGCATATTAAATTAAAAGGTGACAACCCTAATTTATATACATTACAAGTGAAATAAAATGATACTGTTACATATAAAGTGTGCAAAAGACTATTACAAATGTGTCGAGTGCGGTTATGTGCAATGTATCTAAGCAATGTTGAAATTAGCGATTGAATATGCGGTAAATACGTCAATGTAGTAATAATTGCAATATTACATTTTATATTCACAAAACATCGTCGAGGAAAAAGTGTACCAAGAGTCGTAATGATGGATGTGATGTAAAAAATCGCATCGAAACTAACATTGAAATGGCTTCCCGACCTCGTAACGCCCGCTTCGCCTACTAATGCGTATTTGATTATTTCGTACGATTCTAGACGGTTGACTATAAATGTTATATCAATCTTAGATAAGAACAAAAGTCAGTTTAATAGGGGAACATCAAAATTCTACTATATTGTTCATGTATTTTATACAAAAACCTGACTCTGGTATTTGTGAATGACTCTATCTGATAAAAAAGGTAACATATAGGATATCATAAATGATTCATATTTTTCCAAATTCTAATTTTTCCAATAAAAAAATCAGACTAAGGCTATTTTCATATAACACAAATTGAAATGTATATAAAACAATTCTTCTAATATATACATACAATAAAATTGGAGTGTCTGTTTGTAATATTAAAATAGCCATTTTTACTTACACGGTACATATACCAAAATAACAATTTTTACAATTTTTGTCTGTCTGTTTGTTCCGGCTAATCTCTTCATCGGCTGGACCGATTTTGACGGGACTTTCACGGGCAGATAACTGACATAATAAGGAGTAACTTAGGCTACAATATTTTTTGTTAAATTCAAACGCGGTCACAGGTAGTCGTAAGTAAAATTAGTTTAAATCGTTTTGTTGAGTAAAGTAACTATGCTTTAGTTCTGAAAATGTTTTATTATGATCTGTCAAAATAACGATTAAGATTACAATGAAACAGACAAATGATAGAAAATGTAATGAAATCACAGGCAATAAATAACAATACATTGTTCTCATCATAATTTCATTTCTAATTATAATCAATTACAAATCATTTATTGATTGATCTATTATCATCCATTATTTATTATTGATTCACTTCGATTTTATACTTATTGTATTTTAATAGCTGTGTGTTGTAATATGTAAACGCATGGGACTGTTATATAGAATTATTACTACATAGTTGTATTGCCATGAAGTAATCATTATCATTAACATTACATAGTATAAAACAAAGTCGCTTACCGCGATCTGTCCCTATGTATGCTTAGATCTAAGACGCAACGGATTTTAATGCGTTTTTTTTAAATAGATAGAGTGATTCGAGGGGAAGATTTTTATGTATAACACATGGAAAAGTAAAGTAACAGCCTGTAAATTTCCCACTGCTGGGCTAATGGCCTCCTCTCCCATTAAGGAGAAGGCTTGGATCATATTCCACCACGCTGTTCCAATGCGGGTTGGTGCACTGTGGCAGAATTTCTATGAAATTAGACACATGCAGGTTTTCTCACGATGTTTTCCTTCATCGCCGAGCACGAGATGAATTATAAACACAAATTAAGCACATACATATAGTAGTGCTTTCCTGGGTTTGAACCCGAAATCATCGGTTAAGATGCACGTGTTCTAACCACTGGGCATATCTCGGCTCATAATACATGGACGCTATAAAAGAATTAATAGAAAAAAAAGTATATTTAGTATCACCATTGCACCGTGCTATGACGGGGCAATGGTGATACTAAATATGTATATCGCTGTATAATACACTAATATGTCGACATAAACTAATATGTCGCTATTATATTATAATTACTACATGCTATACATATATGTATGTGTGAAATCGTTGGTTTAACTATGTACGAGTATGTTGATGTGCTGCACTATCTAAGGGTGATATATAACACCAACGACTCTGTAAAACATTAAAATATTTATATACGTATTTATGTAACTATTAAACCTACCTACGAATGTCTTGTTACGTAGATAATGTCGAAATATCCCGAAATCAATAACTTTAATAATAAAAATAACCGTGTTAATTTAAAATGTTATGTAACTGTTGTGCGTATATCACTTCATAAATGTTTGAATCGATTTTGAAGGTTTTCTTTTGTTTAAACGTGTTGATCGGGCTATAGAAACAGAATGTAAAATAAATAAAAACGTTATTTCACTCGTATGAAGATGGAACGAATCACAAGTAGATAAAATACACGCATAAGATCTACTTTAATGGGATTTTCTAACTTTTATTGTAATCAAATGGTGTCTAAGTCTATTAACCCCAAATAGATATACCTACGTCCAATAAACAATACTTCCTATGTACCTAAAATATAATTTACGGTTTATCAAATTTTTAAATACGAACGGTTCTAAATTTAAAAAAATCTTTGTTTATATATAAATGAAAGAGTACATATAATATATATGAAAGAGTACATATATACATATACTGTTTCTTATCAAACAACCTAATCCAAAATATCTTTAATATAAATATTGCAAACGTCACTTATGGAATAACTTAACGTACATTGATAAAAAAATAGACCAAACTTTGTTTCCCAAAAAATCGTTAAGCAAAAAAATTAGTCAAAAAAGATCTAATATTACAAATAAAAAATCGGGCGTAAAAAGCAATGGCCTGTTTTAAATATAATTCTTTTATTATTGTTGTCTAGACGCGTCAACTTTCGCGTCCTGGGGCGTGGACTACGTCAAGCTGGATGGATGCTACGCGCTGCCAGCTGATATGGACCACGGTTACCCAGAGTTCGGGCGACAGCTCAACCTGACCGGTCGGCAAATGGTATACTCTTGCAGTTGGCCGGTCTACCAAATTTACGCTGGCCTACAGGTAACAGCTAACACATAAACTATAAATTACCCGGTTGTTTTTATAGAACGCAAAATATCCACTCAAAATAATATTAGTTTTCTTAAACTTAAACGAACAAAAATGATTAAAGAATAACTACATAATATTATTGATAATCATCAGATAAATGTGTACGAACAGAAACGCTTTTAAGTTTATCTTTCTCATAATTGATTGATTAATTAAAAACTGTTTGCAAGCTTTGATATTCAAGCTTTAATTCCCCTACTAAAGCTTTCGAGGATTTAGAACCTATTATAAGCAATTCCACACATTCATCAAAATCATTATAACATTTACTTCTTAATTGGTTAAGTTGTTTTTGATATATTTATCGGAAAACATACAAATTAATAGAAACACATCGCTCTTATATATGTATATCCATTGAATACGTAGCTTTGTATTTGAACTCTTATGGAATTTAAATATGGTATTTTTTTTTTCGAATTAGCCCAACTTCACATCGATCATCGAGCACTGCAACCTGTGGCGTAACTTTGACGATATTCAAGACTCGTGGGCCTCCGTCGAGTCTATCATAGACTACTACGGAAACCACCAGGACGTCATCGTGCCCAACGCTGGACCAGGACACTGGAACGACCCAGACATGGTGAGCTACTTTACTTATTTAAACTTGGTGGCAGGTCTTTGTATAAGCCCGTTTGTGTTGGTACCACCGACGCATAAGATTGTCTATAGCCAAACAACAGTACTTAGTATTGTTGTGTTCTGGTTTGAAGGGTAAGTTAGCCAGTGTAACTATAGGCACAAAGGACATAATATCTTAGTTCCCAAGGTTGGTTGCGCATAGGTGATGAAAGGAGTGGTTAATATATCTAACAGCGCCAATATCTGTGGCCGCTGATGATCACTTACCATCAGGTGGTCCATAGGCTCGTTCGCAAACCTATAGCATAAACAATATTCTACAATAGATGTCTCTATATGTAACTAGGGCTATAACGATAATTAAGAAATCATGTTCATTGCCCATAAGAATTTACGTTTTAAAGGGTAAGCGAACCAGTGTACAGGCATAAGGGCATAACATCTTAGCTCCCAACGTTGGTGACGCATTGGCCCTGTAAGAAATGCCTCGTATTTCTTATGGCGCCAATTTCTATCCGCATTGGTGACCACTTACCTAGCTTTACATAAAAAATGTTTTGTTTCAGCTTATCATAGGCAACTTTGGCTTATCATACGAGCAAAGTAAGACACAGTTCGCGATATGGGCAATCCTAGCGGCGCCGTTGCTCATGAGTGTGGACCTTCGCACCATCAGGCCGGAGTACAAGGCTATCCTACAGAACAGGAAGATCATTGAAGTCGACCAGGATCCTTTGGGCATACAGGGAAGACGGATATACAAAGTGAGTTTATTTGATCGAGTATTTGCAACTACGAAGACAATGATAAAATATAATCCTTACCCATCGAAAGCTTATTAAAAGCTAATCTTGATCATATTAGATCTACCTGAGTAAGTGTCGATAGGTAGTTTAAATTAGATATTTATTATCATAATTATCCCTTTAATCCCGCTGAGTTTCTTTCGCTGGTTCTTCTCAGATCCAATATATTAATTTTTAAACCGGTGGTAGATGCTTGATTGTCAATAAGCAAGTGTTATTCTATAGCGATTAAAGATTTTTAACTTTAAATAGTTTACGTAGCACTGTTGTGTTTTCGGTTTGAAAGATGAGTGGGCAATTGAGCTAGGTACCAGGAACATAACATTTTAGTTACAAAGGTCGGTGGTGCTATGGTGTTTAAAAGAATGGTTATATTTCTTACGACGCTGATATCCATAGACGATGGCGACTTATCAGACGACTTATCTGGCAATACATTTTGTCAATGGCTAACTATTTCACAAAAAAACACAGCTGAAACTAAAATAGAGCAATTCAAAGCGCTGATAACGTCCTCTTGACCGATTTTGTTCGTGGCGGTCAAACTCAAAAACTTCTGAGGATATAATAGTGGGTGTAGCGTGTGAACAAACAAAGATACTACGCTCTCTTAGTCTGTGGCAACTGGCAGTATTCATGTTGCATACTGTACACGAGGAATCCATGAATTATAGCATGACACAAATTAGATGTAGCATCGGAAAATGCAATGGAATGAAAATAAAACCGATTACTGCCGATTTACACAACCAATAGAAATAGCTCCTTATCGCTTTACTCGACGCTATTCGTCGCTATAGATTCACTCGTCAGAGAAAGCAAGTGCATTTAAATCGACTCGTCAAATTGACGAATATATTAGGTCATATGATATTACAAGTTATTACGTTTGTACAAAGATCATATTCGTATGAGAAATAAATAATGATAATTTGGGATAGCGTACTTAATTCGGATGTGGTCGGTTTTACGAATTTTGCCGATGCGACATCTAAGTTGTGTCGTACTATAATTACGTCTTGTCTTTTTAGCATCGAGGTATCGAAATCTGGTCGCGACCCATTCTCCCCATCCACGGACAGCACTATTCGTACGCGGTTGCATTCGTCAACCGCAGGACCGACGGTACCCCATCCGATGTGGCGGTCACTCTACGAGAGCTCGGACTCAACAACCCGGCTGGTTACAGGGTCGAAGTAAGCATAAACAATATAAATAACAATCTCTTTATGATTTGTACTATTTGTCCAAAATTTATTGGTATGTAGCAGTGTCTCCAGAAATAATTGTTTTTTTTAACGAGCATAACTTCATTAGTTGTCCTTCTAACTAATGATTAAATAATTGATTATGATTTGAGGGTAACCTTAAATTTAATAAATAACAGCCAGCAAATGTGCCACGGCACTAAGGCCTTTTAAAGAAACTCTTTGTAAGTTTTGACACTTATTTAACCACGCTGCTCCAACGCATGCTGAGAGATAAATTTGTGCCAGATTTTTTATTCGATTTGTCATTAATCACTACTGTTAACCCTTTGGTATAATAAATTTCAACTATTAATAATAGACACTTGTTAAAGTGCTGTATATACTGCTATATTTTAGTTAAACTTGCAATTCTTATTTTAAAATGTAGGTTACTAAATATGTACTAAATGTTTTATTATTATTTTATAGGATTTATATGAAGATGTCGACTACGGTGTGCTCTCTCCCCAAACCAAGATAAAAGTGAAAGTCAATCCATCAGGTATTAAAACACGATTAATTTTAAATGTTTAATTCAGTAAATGGACCAATTGTTTCAATGTTTAAAGCCCAATAACAAATTATTTAAGAAAATATATGTATGCTTCTAATATTGTTAAGTAAATTTAAAGGATTGCATTTTATTTTAATTTAAATAATCAATAACAGTAATTGCATTCTTCTAATGTCTTTGAACCTAAGTACCGTATATGGAACAGTACCTTTGAAATTGAATTAGTTTCTTTCTGAAAACTTTATAACTATTCCTTATGTTAAAACTATATTATGTGATTACTCTTATTTTGCTTTGTTAACTTCGTGTTTATATTTGGAATATTAAGTATAAAAGCAGCCGTTAAAGTGTGACGTCACTCCGCAGGCGTGGTGATCCTCCGCGCGGACGCGCAACCCGCCTTCGCGTACAACGCCATCCCCACGCGGACGCCCTACAACGACGTGTTCCGACTCGCGCGCAAGTAGCGTCCTCTAGTACGATACATACTACAAGTACAACGTAAACGTCGCCACACTCAATCCCATTGATGTCATATACAACTAGATCGTTTAAGAGTAATCAATATATCTTGACAATAGGCTATTTGACAATGCGAAAAATAAATTGTGAATTATTGTAATCACTGTATATTATGAGTTTAAAAATGGTTATTTACTAACGAAACTTGAAAATAATACTTAATTTATTCAAAAATCAATAAATAAAAATTCATTTTTGACCCCTTTGCAGAGCCATATTGTCCAAGTAGCGTTTTCGCGCGTTATTTAAATATGGAATTTTTAATATGATATTTTTTGGCAAATATGTACTAGAAATAAAAAAATCAACTTTTGCTGGGTTCCTTAACTTCTACTAAATAATATAAAATGGATTTTAAAAACCAGTCAAATAGCCTATTTTTAGCCTCAAGCGGGCTACGACCGATTGTGACTATGTAATTATCTAGTAGCGCCATCTAGCGAACGAACGAATATGCAATGTAATTGTGAAAATAATGTTTTGACTGTCATTGTTGGTATGCTTTAAAGTTATTTTAATATTCAATTAAAGTAATTTAAAACGTTTTCAGTAGTTGCAGAGGATATTAAATAATTATTATTTAATCTATGAAATCTTATTTATTAACAAGATTCAGTGTAACGTAGTTTGTGAGTATAAATTATTTTGATATAATACATCCGACAACGCCATCTAGTAGAGACTTAGAAAAAGATAACGTAAGCATAATATAGATGTCGCTACTTGTCCTTATCGTTATGGAAAAGCCAGTCAAGTAACAAATTAAATAACAATATTACATCTTAACTAAATTAGTTATATTTTAAATGCGAATATGAGTTTATTTGTTACACCTTTCGTCTGAACTACTCAACCGATCATGAAATTATACGTATTAGTATCAGGAGTAGGTACATCTTCGTTAAAAACGTAGATGAAGCCGAGGGCTGAATCTTGGAACTTAATTATTTAAAGTCTTCACGAAAGAGTATCCGTTTATTCTTTCCAAAATACAAGAATATATGACGTTCTTCTCTCTCTCAATATTTAATAAGCAACACTCCTTGTATTTTATCAATATTTTTTTTCGATGTCTTTCCAAATATAAATTAACCAACAATATATATTTTTTAAGAATAGTTTTAGGGTAACTTCTTGATAACATAAAATCGAGTTTTTATGACATCGATGTTCCGATGAAATTATTAGTAGCATTAACTTCAATGTATATTTATAATACTTGAAAGGGATGGACCGAATAATCGTTTTTTACGATTCAAAACCTTGAATGAATGAATGAATAAAGTGGATTTTTGTTTTTGTTTTGCCAAATATTTACGTCAATTAAAAAATTTGCTCCAGATTAGTGTGCTACACATTTTTTTTGTATTATTTTATTTCTGATAGACATAAATATTGAATATAATAATTAGTCTATTGATTAAAAAAATCGATATTCGGCCCATCACTAAAATACCCATGTATGTGTTCGATCTCAGTTCACTGTCTGAATATTTCTAAATAGAAAAACTTATATTGAGATTTAATTAATGTTCGAATGTATTGTGGATCGTAAAAGTTACCAGTGTTTGTCCATTCGAGAAGAATATTTTAAAAAGTAAACAAAAATATGACGTCACAAATTTAATGATAACAAATTATATTGAACATTGAATAGTATCACTTTTGATTACATTTTTCATGACTTTAAACGAATCGGATAATAGTTTTCTAACACTTGCCTTAGCTAACATTTTTTTATTTATATTTCTCTAGTGTGATCGGTGGATAGTTATATGATAATTGATTTTGCCATTATGATTTACCTAGGATAAGGATGTACATTTTATTTGTCTCTAAATATAAGATTTTAGTAAATAAAATAATTTTATAAATACTTGGGTCATTATTTATTTCCTGTAACGCTCATTTTCATATAGCACCTACCTACCTTTTATAAAGTACCCACTAGCGACCCGCCCCGCTTAGGTATAATACTAATACAAAAATACTACAGAATTTGTTTATTTACGACATCACATTAAAAACTTTTAAAATTATCAGTGTTTCTTTAATATATTGTCCATGTATTATTTATGACCGCGCTAAGCAATTTTGGTTTAAACTATGTAATGATAGTGATGTAATTGTTATATAAAGTTAAAGGATAATCATAGTGACAAGCACGGTTAGAAAAATTGTATTCGATAGCTCGATTATTGAGAAATTATTTTACTTATTTATTTTAGTTTGCTATGTGAATATTAAGAGAATTGTAATCATAATTGTCAAGCGTACGTCATATTGTGCGTAACCAAAAAACAGATAAAATATATTATGCAAATGACGCTGACGGTTACAGAAACCCTGGCCGCAGAATATCCAGACATAAGAACGGATGGCTTGGGAATATAACATATCTTTTAAGAGCTGTGGTCCGGCGACTCGTACAGAGCTGTCAAATTTCGAAAGGAAAAACGATTCAAAATTCAAATAAAGAAGACTCATTATGTCACAATCGTTTATAAATATAATCCAAATTTCAAGCTGGCAGCACAGTGGAGGTCAACTGGGGTTTAAATAATTAACATTATACAATTTCGTAAACATATATAATTAATAATTTGTGACATTTAAATATTTATACAATAATCAAATAATTTGTAAAATCTCTGCGACATAAAAACAGAATTAACAATAGCATAGTAACTTATGATTAATATTTAATTATGTATATTTTTATAAATAAAATCGGAATGTATTGAGTTATCTCGTCCAGTGTATCTGAAACCTGATGAAGTGGTCGCAATACCTTCCTCTTCTATAATGTTAACGCTTCTGAAACAAAAAATTACCACTGAATAATGCTTAAATGTTATTCTATATTATTGAGTCGAGATGGCCCAGTGGTTAGAACGCGTGCATCTTAACCGATGATTGCGGGTTCAAACCCAGGCAGGCACCGCTGATTCATGTGCTTAATTTATCTTTATAATCCATCTCGTGCTCAGCGGTGAAGGAAAACATCGTGAGGAAACCTGCATGTGACAAATTTCATAGAAATTCTGCCACATGTGTATTCCACCAACCTGCATTGGAACAGCGTGGTGGAATATGTTCCAAACTTTTTCCTCAAACGGAGAGGAGGCCTTTAGTCCAGCAGTGGGAATTTACAGGCTGTTGTTTTTGTTGTTGTTGCTATTTTATAAAATTGCCTCAATTACATATTGCTAACCTATTGTAAAATCAATTTAACATTCTGTCAAATTAAATTAATATTTTTGCTTTCAGTCATTAGAAAGTAAAATGGATCGTCGTTAGAGATAATTCCAAAAATTTGTAAGTAATTAAGATTTTATCTATCATTATAAATAAATATAAATATTGGACAACATCACATACATTACTCTGATCCCACTACAAGCAGTTTGTTTTATGGAAAATTAGAAGTAACGATGGTACCACTAACACCCAGACCCACAGAAGACTAATGAACTTTTTCTACATCCACTCGGCCGGGAATCGAACCCGTTGGAACGGCGTACCCATGAAAACCGATGTACATACCACTCGACCACGGTCGTCGTCATTTCGAAACGTACACTTTATTTCTGAATTTCTTTTTGTGTACAAAAATAAAAGTTTATGTTTAAAAGCTTTCCTATATTTTCCTATATCTCCAATAAGGCTCCGATCTTAGAAGTGAGTTGTTATGATCATTGTGCTCTTATTTACACTGGCTCACTTACTCTTCAAACCGGAACACATCAATACAAATACTTTTAATGACTGCTGTTTGGCAGTTCAATATAATTATGCGTACTTAGTACCTACCCCGACGGGTACAATATTATCAAGTTAACACATAAAACTACAAATAAATTTAAATGAAATACCTTTTAAAGCGTATGCTATCTATAGCTTCATCGCTTTTCAATCTTGAGTTTATTTTAATTCTCTCATTCTCTATAAAACTAAATATATCCGGAGTTATTAAATTGATACTAGTTGTAGACTCAACTCGATCATTTACAGATGTTTTATTTCTTTCTTCTAAAGATAATTTTATCGGTCTAGGATTGCCAGTATCATTTATAAATCGAATGATTCTATTCGATAGATATTGGCTTCCAAATCGTTCAAACATAGAATGAAAATTATCTTTTTTAAATATTTTTTTAAGCTTGCAACACCTTGTGAGACATTTCATGTATTCTCTTACACCTTTGATCAGGATGCTTTTAATTTCCAAACGTGTATTATTTCCTGTTAATTTCTTTGTATTATTTCTATTTGAGTTATTTGTATGGTGATTCAAACGTGTTTTATTGATGTGTTTGTCAAAATTATTCCTGATGTTTATATAATTGATATGAGATTTGAATGTATAATTATTAGTTTTGGTTATATTTGTATTATTTGCGTACTTTTGCGGTTTTCTCGTTGGCTTTGTATTCTGACCGCGTCGATGGTTGCGGTAATTGTTTAAAGGCGCTCTAAATATTTTCCGTCTATTAACAGAGTTCTTGCTACGTCGTTCTATTCGATGTATCGTTTTATCTGTTTCAATAACTGATGCGGTATTTGATTCCGACACATCAGTCTCAGCTGGCTTACATTTTATTATAGTTATTGTAGATATCAAAATAAGTATCTGAAAAAGAATATATAACAAAATAAGTTATGTTATTATTATTATTAATATCTGTTCATCTTGCCAGTTCTTCTCAGACTTGAGATGTTTCTTTTAGAACAAGAGATGTAAAGATGTGACAGATGACATATCTATTCAATACGAATAGATATGTCATCTGTCACATAAGTGATTTTGAATTGAATATGTGAACAGTCGAGGTTACAAATAAATTTAATTTATTGGAGGACAAAAAGACATTATTAAAAAATTCGAAATTTAAAATTTGGATTTAATTTCGTTGATAAAAATTAACTAATTTCGTTCACATACGTTATTAATCCTAATAAACTAACTTTTTTGACTTCAAATTGCATAAAAGGTTACCAAGTATGGTACCTAAGGTATTACTGTTTCAAGAGACAAACATATTTAACTTAGTATATAAATAGTCCATATGTGACCCAAAGCGAGTTGTCTGTCTCATGTTAAAGAATATGGTTTTGTAGCTCATTGAACTAAGCTCTTTGTCAATCTACATATTTACCACTCTGCAGTTTAGTTAATTAATACACAAATATAATTAAATGTGAGCAATTTTAAGAGGCGTATGATTGTTTTGTTAAGACACTATCAAAAGAGATTATACTAGACAGCTTTTAAAACTAGAATAATGTAAGTAATTATACTGACATTATCCTGACGATAAGTTCATACATAAATTAAAGATATATATTTTTTTAATGTTATTAGTTGGCGGACGAGCATATGGGTCACCTGGTGGTAAGTGGTCACCACCGCCCATAATCAATGCCGCTGTAAGAAATATTAACTATTCCTTACATTCTCAATGTGCCACCACCCTTGGGAACTAAGATGTTATGTCCCATGCGCCTGTAGTTACACTGGCTCACTCACACTTCAAACCGGAACACAACAATACCAAGTACTTTTGCTTGGCGGTATAATATCTGATGAGTGGGTGGTGCCTACCCAGACGGGCTTGTACAAAGCCCTACTACTTTATAATATAATTTCTCCATCGCACGTGACATTGGAGAAATAATCTGCGCCTTCTTGGCACAAATAAAAGCCATGTATAAAAATATATATATAATATGATTAACATAATTAAAAAAGATGCATAACTGTCTTTCTGTCTCATTACTTTTCTGCCTCTCTATCTTGCAAGAGCAATGCAACGTAATTATTAAAATATTCCATTATTTTTTAATAAAAATCACAAAATACTTACCCACGCTAATTTCATAGTTATAGTAAAATATTTAGTTACGAAACAAGCTAACACAAGCACACAACTCGACGTAAGACATAATATTGTAAATTAAACTTAGATACACATTATGATTGATACATATTCCATATCTGCTTCTAATAATGAGCCATTATTTACAATCATTAATTTATTCGTGGAATCATATTGTCTGTTTGATGAGTTGTACGAAAATGTCGTTATAAAGATTTGACATCATTAACAACTCGACCCGACTTCACACGAAACCATTAATATGGATCGTGAAACGTTTATAACAACAACAACAGCCTGTAAATTCCCACTGCTGGGCTAAAGGCCTCCTCTCCCTTTGAGGAGAAGGTTTGGAACATATTCTACCACGCTGTTCCAATACGGGTTGGTGGAATACACATGTGGCAGAATTTCTATGAAATTTGTCACTTGCAGGTCTCCTCGCGATGTTTTCTTCCACCGCTGAGCACGAGATGAATTATAAAGACAAATTAAGCACATGAGTCAGCGGTGCTTGCCTGGGTTTGAATCCGCAATCATCGGTTAAGATGCACGCGTTCTAACCATTGGGCCTGTCACTCAACGTTTATAAACAAACATACAAAGATATGTCGTGATATTTGAGACTTCTTTGACGAGCACGTCGTCAAAGTTTCATCAAAATCTGATAAATAAGATTTTAAATGAACATGGTTATTTTGATCATCACAGTTATTAAAAACTGAATGTTTACTTTGTTCGTTATTTAAATACATACAATACATCGTAATTATATAAAAAACACAGTAAATATCCCATTTTTAATAACCTATAATCTGATGAATAGTTTAAGAAAGCATAAATGATTATAGCATTAAGTTATTTAAATGTAATACGAATTCAAATTTTAATTTTATATATTACATTTATTTTTGATACACATTAATTGTTTATTAATAGTCTGAAATAAATGCTTATTATTATTATTATTTACTTATTAAACGAAAACAAGAAGTGTTTTGATACATCCGGTAGGAACTAATTTGCTTATTGTATATACATATAATGTAATGAATATAATAGTAAATATAACAATAGAAAATAATTAAATGACCATGATAACATTCTTATTAAAAAATCACGTGAAAGAGATAGACAGAAAGAGGAAGAGAGACGAGACGATTTCTGTCAGTTCAACCTAGTGAAAAAGAATTTCAGTCCCAATATCTATTTTTTAATTAATATTATATATTAATAACTGTAATATTAGATTTTATATTAACATGGTTATTTTTATTATTAAAGCAAACTTTCAACAAAACAAAAACAAGACATTCGTAGACAATGTCGAAATATCGAGCAACACAGAACAAAAATAAAAAACATGCTAAATATCCCGAAATTAATAACTTTAATAATACTGTAATATTATTTTGTTAAAGACTTCGTTGCTTTATAGGCTAACTTGTCAAGGACAGTCAACACTGTGGATTTAGTGCCTAGGAATCTGAGATAATACGGTTCTTCAACCCCCAGGAGTATTAAAAAAGATAGTGACTAAACTAATTAGGCTACAGACCATATGTTCAGCTTACAAGCTCGGACAAATCAGTAGGAAATAAGTCCAGGGTTTGGGCAGCGATAGTAGGCATTATACTACGTAAATTGTTGGTATTGTGCTGAAGCATTCGCTCGGGATAGATTTATCGCTACTTGGACGTGAGGGAAATGAGTATCTTGTCCACTATTATGTGTATGTGCATCTATAATCCTTTGAAAATGCCCAAATATTTCATACATTCTGAATAAACTACCGACCAGTCCCAGCTTCACACGGGTACAAAAATATGTATATTTACGACATCACAATAAAAACTTCTAAAATTTGTGTTTCTTTAATATATTGTCCATGTATTATACAAATACCTTCCTCTCGAAACTCTCTATAAAAAAACCGCATCAAAATCGTTGCGTAATTTAAAAATTTAACATGACGGCTGCTGCGGCATAATGTTTTTATTTTTTTCCATTCCTGCTGTGCTGGGTGTTTAAGGACGCGTATGAAAACAATCGTAATACCGGTATGGGGCTCATTAGACCCCGTAACGTTTAAGAAATAAAAACTCGATGTGATACTGTTCTAACGTAATCGAATTTTATTTCACCAGTGCGATACATGGTCGAAGGAGAGAGGAGAGGAGTATACACCATAGCATTCTGTTTTCAATGGGCATCATACTAAGAATATCACTTTCCTGCAATTTGACATCTACATGACAGAAATCTATGTTTTTCTATACGAGGCTAATTAGACCTCGCTCCGCATTGAAAGTAATAAGGAGACATAGGAACAGATTTCTGCAACCGACTTTTTATACTATGTAATGAT
Source organism: Vanessa cardui (assembly GCF_905220365.1). Lineage (NCBI taxonomy): Eukaryota > Metazoa > Arthropoda > Insecta > Lepidoptera > Nymphalidae > Vanessa > Vanessa cardui. The sequence continues at coordinate 3,035,927 of NC_061141.1, forward strand.
AATGATGATGAACGTACAACACGAAAAATGAATTACTGTGAACTAGAATTGATAATTATTTATGGTTATTAATAATTTAAACGAAATTGTTTGTTTTGTATACCGTCTTTAAATACTGTTTTCAACCAGATTTTTGAGTTAAGATCCGTGTGCTGAGTCGAGATATCCCAGTGGTTAGAACGCGTGCATCTTAACCGATGATTGCGGGTTCAAACCCAGGCAAGCACCGCTGATTCATGTGCTTAATTTGTCTTTATAATTCATCTCGTGCTCAGCGGTGAAAAAATATATTTTTAATCTTTATAATATACCTAATATGTAGTATGTTAGTATTGTTAAAATGAGCGAATAATATAACTAGCAACTGCTAGTTTATAGTCTATAGACATTGGGACTATACTTCATTATCTTCTAAATAAAATTTATGGTATATCTTGTAAAATAAAATTACGTATATAGTAAAAAATAATATTTATTTAATAATTAAATATGATAATAGGTATCACGATATATAAATGTGATATTAAAAAATGCGGAAACATTAAAAAACTACCATAATTTATTAAATCAATTTCTTATAGTATATACAGTTTACTATCAAACTCAAACAAGACGCTGCTAGTTATAGTAATTATTAAATGTGAGTCAAAGTTCACACTGACACGTCCGGTCTGATAGCGCTTTGCATCGAGGACATTCACCTCCAGTAAAGATCATGAACCAAAATACATTATTTAAAAAAAAGAACATTTAATAATTAAAAAGGAGGCGTTTTTATAAAGTACCGGAAAAAGTAGCACTGACTATACATAATATATATATCAGAGGGCAAAAGTCAAATAAACAACAGACATCGAACTGACGCGATATAATAGGACAATTGAATGATCTATATAGTTTTAAAAGACAAAAGTGCTTTTTTTTTCAGAGGCACCTGATTGTAAGTGGTCACCCATAGACAATGACGCTGTAAGAAATATTAACTATTCCTTACATTGTCAATGCGCCACCAACATTGGGAACTAAGATGCTATGTCCCTTGTGCCTGTAGTTATTAGCTCACTCACCCTTCAAACCGGAACACAACAATACTGCGTACTGTTGTTTAGCGGTAGAATATCTGATGAGTGGGTGGCCTACCCAGGCGGGCTTGTACAGAGCCCTACCACCAAGAAAAGTGTTTGGATCTTTGAAAGTAGAATTAAAAGGATATAAGTAGTTAAGTGGAGTAGTGCTCAACTATTTGAACAAGAACTGATAGTGGTGTCATTATGTGACCTATTAACGAATTTGATGCAATAATTAAATCTAAAGTTTGTACATCTGTATAATATCCTCGATTATAATTGGCTACAAATACGTATCGTAGTTTCACCCAATTTCAATTAGCATCGCGAACAGAAAATTTCAACTCAAAACACTCACAACTTCAAAATCTGGTAGGTGTTGAATTGTATTCCTAAAATCAGGTACCGTACAACAGAAGGCATACCCTTCACTGCTGCTATCCGGATGCCATGATAACCAGCGAAAATTATTCTTCCTGCAGATATCATTACAAAAGAACAACTCACGAGCTTCATTCGCATTATAATATGGATTATTAATGCCGATAAACGCGATTCCTTGCTTCGTAACGCGCTCGTAAACAACCTTATAATAATACATTGGCACTGGTATTACAGGATTATTATTAACATCAGTGTGTAAATATAGATCGACTCTCTGATTCCTGTGATCGAGGAGCTGTGTCACACCAAATGTACCCGTGTATACTATCGTATCGTAACCTGCGACGTGTATGTGATTCCTCAGATCAACTTCCAGTGTATTCCAATTACCGCCATTGAAGCCCGTCCATTGAGGAGCGCAATTCACGTAGTGGAATGTGGCTCGCTCACCAAACGCAAAGACGAAATCGGTTTTAGCGGCCAAATGACCTCTCGATAAATGCTGCTGTTCATTAAAGTAATTATCGACCAGGTTACCGACCAATTGAGCGACAGCTCGCCTTTGTCCCTTTGGAGAGAAAATGGAATTGACCGGTGCGGATCCAAAGTGACCATCGTCTATGAAGAACGGACGATCTACCTTAGTTTGGTACAAGGCGTTGTATGGTTTCTGAGTATACTTTGAGTATATCGCGTTTAGGTTGCCATGATTGAAGCAAGACTCGAATACGGGATAGAATTGATTCTGTATCCTGTAGCCGACTTCTATTATTTGATTACCTTCGAAGCAAGTTCGGTTAGTTCGTTGACTCGTGTAATTAGGGGGGTACGGACATTTAAATAAAGAAAACCTTGCGGGAGCTGATAACCAGTCGTCGTTTCTAAAATTGTCGCCTCCTCCACACATGATGGACGCAACTGCATTAGCTTGTATAGCACTTGGATGAATAATCGTTCCAGCACCTTCGCAGCTGAGGATCATACTGTCTCCGTAATCCAGTTCCACGTTGCCATTGCCATCGTCAGGTTCCAGCAACATACCATTTCTTAAGATTACTGGAAGCGGTTCTCCGAAATGAAATCGAGTATTAAGTATGCACTTTTGATTTTGTTGTATGTTAAATATACACAATATCAACCAATATATGATTTCAAACATGCTGTTGTAAATAGTTTTTTTTTTTCTATTGATTTTTAATTGTAACTGATAATTTTTAGGCGTGTCATCGAAACGTGTAAATATTTTTGCGTCATTTTGACAGTTCTTTCTGTCAAACCACAGACTTAACGGTCTATTTTGGAAATTTATCACAGCGTTTTGGTGTATGAATAACGCCGATATTTTAGCAGATTTCAACATGAAAGAGGTTATTAATTCAGCGGTTTTTATTTAGATTTGACGAAAGTTAAATTGATTTTAATAATTATTTTTATAAACGTCAATTTAAAGTTTTTATTGGATTAATATACTAAGTGGAGATGGCCTAGTTGTTAGAACGTGTGCATCTTAACCGATGATTACGGGTTCAAACCCAGGCAAGCACTGGTGAATATACATGTGTTTAGTTTGTGTTTATAATTCATCTCGTGCTCGGCGGTGAATGAAAACATCGTGAGGAACCCAAGCATGTGTGTAATTTCACAGAAATTCTGACACGTGTATTCCATCAACCCGCATTGGAACATCGTGGTTTAATATGTTCCAAGCCTTCTCCTCAAGGGGAGAGTAGGCCTTAGCCCAGCAGTGGGAAATTTACAGGCTGTTGATGTTGATGATGTTGATGAGTTAAGTTTGTAGCGGTCGTAATCGTAAAACGTAAAAATGTATAAATGTAGCCTTCATGCCTATAATCATAATTCAATTAGCTGTCGGTACCGAATAATAGTCAATGCTAATAAAATATAATTATGGTATAAAGTTATACTGAATTCATACAGGCAGTGCGGGTAATTTCTTAATATTATAAGTAATTATATCATTATATTACACAGTTATATTCTTCATATTTTAATTTTATCACGTCGTAATAAAATAACACGTACAAACGTAAGTTAATTTACTATAAACGTGTTATTCAGTAACTTTTCTACAAGAAATTACAAAGATATCGACATATTTTAACTTTATAGTCTAATGAAAATTGAATTAAGAGATTGACTCAAACTATTGTTTTAAAATAAAATAGGATTTTTTATAGGTATCGTAGCATTTGTCAAATCATCATCACTATACATACATAGTACATTGTACAAAACAAAGTCGCTTTCTCTGTCCCTATATCCCTATGTATAGAGTGATTTAGGGGGAGGTTTTTGTATATAGTACATGGACAGTGTAGTGAGACACTGATAATTGTAGAAGATTCTAATATGATGTTGTAAATAAACAAAGTCTGTAGTATATTAAGCATTATATGGCCTATTTCGTTCGATTTTCAGATATTCTACAGCCAAACGGCAGTACTGACTATTGTTGTGTTCCGGTTTAAAGGGTCAGTGAGCCAGTGTAACTAGAAGCACAAGGGATATAACATCTTAATTCCCAATGTTGATAGCTATTTGCGATGTAAGGAATTGTTAATATTTCCTTCAACGCCATTACCTATGGGCGGTGGTGACCACTTACTATCAAACCCATATGCTGTTCCACCAACAAATTTCATAGTAAATCTGAAATTATCAGAATAATTCACAGAAATAATTTAATCCCCAGTCAACTTAACAACTGCAATGTTCATTCTCTTGGCAGGAAAACGACTCGACACGGGGTCTGAACCCAGAATTCTACGTTCTAGCCTACGTTCTAGTTTAGCCAGTATACCAATGACCACTTATATTCGTACATAAAATATTAGTGACTAGTTGTGGTCTGTTTTGCTTTCTTTTTACGGGATAGTCGTCAAGTATTAAGCATAAAAAAGAAGTCACACAGATACACAACCTTTTTTGTTTCAATCTTGCCTGAAAGAGTAACAGCGTTACTTTGTCATCAATAATATTAGTATAGAAACGTATTAAAGTATTATTCAATAATAATTGTAAACGTAAGTATGAATACATTAATAAAAATGTAAACAAATATCTCACGTTAATCGTAGAGCTTCATAGTATATACTAAACGCTTATACACACAGAAATGAAAGGGTCTCAGTGTTTCATTTTATTTCCTTATATCATTTAATTGAGCTGTCATTCGTTTCATGTCTCATAGTCATAATACATACTCATAAGTATGTCAGTTGTCGTGTCGGACGGACGTGGATTTTTTCAAGGAAATCATGAAATGACATTCCAATAAATTAAGTGATAATACCATGAAAAATATTCGTTGTAATGTGATATTAAAACACCATTAAAATGTTGCGAATGGTAAGTGTTGTTATATTAAAAAATATATATTTCATTTCATTATTTCATGTACCCGGTTATTATAACCTCTTTGTAGAATTAAATTTAAATTTATTTTTATTTGTAATTAACTAATATTGTTCTGAAATTAGTTAACGTTTATTTAATTCATTTATTAACCATTAATTAATAATTTAACAATATTTATTCATTTAAGTATATCTTAATAATTAATTAATGGGATGATTATTTGGAATGTTGTTGAATTATACGTTTTTGGATGATTGAGTTAAGAATTTCTTAGTCATTCCATTTAAACTAATTACGGCACTTATTCTGTGTCCCAATTTAGATCTAAAAATAGTTACGTATAAGCATGTTTACGATTATTTTTTGTCAAACATGATTCGAACAAATTCGTGTAACGATTTGTTATCGTTCTAATATCCAACAATATTCGTTTATTTGTAATAACGTTATAATGACGATATATTTATAACTATGTAGTGTTTGCGTTTTAGGGAGTTGTTTTTCGTATGTTATATATATATGTATGATCGACAGCACACCTTGGGATTGAAACGATCGCCTCCTGGCTATTTCATCTCTTATTAAATTGTTTATATAATATATGAGTAAACAAGAAAAAAAAACCCGCTGAGTTTCTTTCGCCGGTTCTTCTCAGGTCAGGGTATTTTCTTTTCCGAACCGGTGGTAGTGTTTCAATTGACCATCAATAAGAAAGTGTAATGCTTTTATATTGAATAAAGTTATTTGAGTTTGAGTTTGAGTTAGGAATAAATGTAGCCTGTATCTGTTTTTGTAATTCAAGTTTCATTCACACGAAATTTTATCAAATTAGTTGCATTGATTTGGTAGTGAACGAGCAATAGACAGGCAGAGTTGCTTTCAAATCTATAATATTAGCATAGAAGTATAGATTAAATATCTAAATATCTACTAAATGATATTTTAAAATGTCTGACGTCCAAGCAAGACAACTTTAACTAACTAGGTAATATGACGAAATTTAGCGCAGGCATTTCTCATAGAATGTAGATTAACGTTAGGATTTTTTTTTAATTTGTATGGAATTCCGAATGATGTTTAAAATTAATTCGATAATTAGGCATATAATGAGTTAAGCAGAGTTGTTACAATTTTTTTATTATTTATAAATCACCAAGAATTTTAATATTAAAATGAAATTAATATGTAAATTTGTACAATGGCTGTTTCTCAATGACAGCTGTTTAAGTGTTTTTGTTTGTTTTTTTTTAATATAATTTCATCACCCAGGAGATGAAATTGGGGATGAAAGTTTGTACAAAAGTACGCCATTTTACAATGTTTGAATAATGTATCGTTGTTTAAACTTTTGTTTATAAGTAAACAACTAACACGACATTGTTATTGAATGTTCCGTGGAATAGGTATATTTGTTTCATAAAACAAAAACAGTCACGATCAAAAACATACTATGCTCTTAAATGATGTCACAGACAGTAAAATCCAGTATAGTTATTTAAATTGTTTTTTTTGTAATAGAATATATGAGGAGGAAATTTTTGAAGTCACATTGTGTTTTTTGTTTGAGGCTATAGGTTAGTGTCAATGACACACTGTTATGTCTGTAGTTAGTGAGTATGTTGCATACGCTTAAATTTATTTTAAGGCTCTCAAATTATCGAAAAGAAAACTCAGTATGAAACGTTAACAAAATAACAATCAATTCGAATGCAAATTTCCGATAGTATTTAGCAATTGACAGTTAATTACTTTAAATAAATTCAAAATGATCTTTACATAGTATAAAACAAAATTGCTTTCTCTGTCCCTATATCCCTATGTATGCTTAAATCTTTATAACTACGTTTTTTTAAATAGATAGAGTATTTCGAGACGAAGATTTTTGTATATAATACATGGACAATAAAGTAAAGAAATACTGATAATTTTAGAGGTTTGTAAGGTGATGTCGTAAATAACAAATTCTGTAGAATATTTAGTATCAGTATTGCACCAGTGCGAAGCCGGGGTCGGTCGCTAGTATTATATAAATACGAATGTGTTTATCGCGAAACTTCGCGTTTAATCAAAATATTTTTTAGGTATTTCAAATCCTATGACATATTACGTTTTGATTTCATTTCATTGTGAACTGCAAGTCATTCATCTAAACAAAATGATAAAACTTCTTTTAAACTTTTGACGACCTCCATGGTTGAGTGGTGTGTACACCGGTTTTCATGGATACGCCACTCCGAGGTCCCGGGTTCGATTCCCGGCCGAGTCAGTGTAGAAAAAGTTGATTACTTTTCTAGGTTGTCTCAGGTTTGGTTGTATGTGGTACCGTCTTTACTTCTGATTTTCCATAGCACAAGTGCTTTAGCTACTTACATGTGGATCAGAATAACGAGTGTGATGCTGTCCAATATTTATATTTATTATATATATTTTTTAAATTATACTTTTGATATCAAACAGTAGATATAGTTTAGTTAGTATTGGTGTTTGTCGAAAGCAATTTACTTTAATTTTGATTGCGTTTTCCATTTTTTCTTAAACATTCATAAAGTCTGTCTCTAACCGGACTGTAAACTTTTTAGAAATAAATTCTTTATAAATTCATAAAAAATTAGTAAAACGACTACAAGAATCCTCTTTCATTTTCTACACATCGACGGCTGGATCTCTTCAATATGAGGCCATAATCGATTTTTTACGTGCAGCTATCGTCCCATAATCACGGGGGGAAAAAAATCGAATAAGATTCGATTTAATCTTAGTATTCGTTTTTATTATTTTTATGTTCCATACTCCCCATCTACCTTTTGTTTTATAATCTGAGATATTGGTATAATATAATAATTTTTATATTGTATATCATTATTTAGTATAAAACAAACTTGCTTTCTTTGTCCCTATGGGATATAGGATAGCTTTCTCTGTCCCTATAACCCTATGTATGCTTAAATCTTTAAAACTACGCAACGGATTTTGATGCGGTTTTTTAATAGATAGAGTGATTCGAGAGGAAGGTTTTTGAATATAATACATGGACAATATAGTAAAGAAACACTGATAATTATAGAAGTTTCCGTTTGGGTGTCATATCATTGCAACCGTGCGAACTCGAGGGTCGCTAGTGTACTATTTGAAATTTTAATTTTGATACAACAATTGTTTGCTAATTTAAAATATGAGTTCAGTCGGTTAAAGATATTTACCATCTCAGCTCCTAAATCGAGTTACAAAATTTCAACCTACATTTAAACAAACATTTTTTTTTAAATTTTTATGGTATAGGTTGGCAGACGAGCATATGGGCTACCTGATGGTAAGTGGTCACCATCACCCATAGACAATGAAGCTGTAAGAAATATTATCAATTTCTTACATCGTCAATATGCCACCAACCTTCGAAACTAAGATGTTATGTCCCTTGTGCCTGTAGTTACAGTGGCTCACTCACTCTTCAAACCGGAACACAACAATATTGAGTTCTGTTATTTGGCGGTAGAATAACTGATGAGGGGGTGGTACCCCTACCCAGACGGGCTTACCTACACAAAGCCCTACCATCATACTTACATTGATAATTAAATAAGATCATGTAAAAACACATTGATATATTATTTAGTAGGTTTAAGATAGCACGGTATCTATCGGTAGACTACGTAGCTATGTTTTTTTTAAAAAATATATTTTGTCAAAACTAGTCTAAACAGTAAGAGCCGTAATGGCCCAGTGGTTAGAACACATGCATCGTAAACCATGATTGCGGGTTCAAACCGAACAAGCACTGAATATTCATGTGCTTAATTTGTGTTTATAATTCATATTGTGAATCGGCGGTGAATAAAACATCGTGAGTAAACCTGCATGTGTCTAATTTCATTGAAATTCTGCCACATGTATATTCCACCAAATCGCATTGGAACAGCGAATATGTTCCAAACCTTCTCAAGGGGATATCGGGCCTTGTAGTCTTAACACAGTTAAAAATAAAACTGATAAATAAACACCTCATTTCACAGTTACTATCAATTTGTGAATTTTGTATGTTCCTTAAGCTAATAAATATTGTTTGTTTCAGATAACTTGGATTATATTTGCCGTATTACTATCCGACATCGTAATTTCATCCATCTTACCAACGATACCAGACAACATGGCGTCCGATGAGAGGACAAATATGACAGATGATTACAAGAAATATAGCTATATCATAACGACATATTTATAGTGAATACTTTCCTATATATTATTAAAAATATATTTATAGCCTTTTGTACAAAATGTATATAATATAAAATATTAGGTTTAAGTTAATAGATATATGACTGTTATTAATTCGTAATAAATATAAATACTTTTTTACTTGAAACAGTGTTTTGTTAACCTTACATTTTAATTATAGTTTATAAATATACTCAACATGTACAGTCAGCTTCAAAAATATGTAATTTTTCATTTATTGTTATGTAAACAAATGTGCTGTGATCGTTGTTAGTGTAGTTGTCTGTACTTAAGTATTATCTAACAAAAATTAAAATAAAAAATAATAACATATAAGTAACATCGATCGTAAGCGAAGTTCTATTTTAAAAATATATAAGAGGTGTCACCCACGGATTCGCTCGCTTTTTAAGCGTTGGTCAGCTCCTATATATAGTAGCTTAAGTCCTCCCTAGAAGTTCCAGTTTCATTCATACCAAACTTCATCAAAATCGATACAGTAAAACCGTAAAAGAGTAAAAAAACAGTCCGACAGTGAATTTCTTATTTATAATATTAGTACAGATGAATCCACACGTATCAAATAACGTTCAAAAACATATTTGCGATCGACAGATTAAATATAAAAGTTTTTATGATGACATAGTATGTTCTAGAAAATTGTATATTTTTGGATAAGTGTAATCGCACGAATAATATGTACCCTACTTACTTTAAACTAAGCAGACGGGTTGATAAGAGGTCATAGAGTTAGTAGTTTTGTGGGCACATACGGTTCTGCGATAAAATCCCAGAAAGCAATTATGTATCCGTTGCTAAATAAAAAAAAAATGTTAATTAGTTAATTATTTATTGTTTATAGGTAATAGTTTTTACGTATATTGGGAATGAAACGATCGCCTCCTAGCTATTTCATTTTGAATACAATAAATAATAAAAATGACAAATAAAATAAAAAAAGACCTGCTTAGTTTCTTTCGCCGTTTATTCTCAGGTCAGGATATTACCTTTCCGAACCGGTGGTAGTGTTTATTGTGACAATCAATTAAGTGTAATTTTTAGTATATCCGGTGAGGCATATGACTCCACTCCACCTGATGGTAAGTGGAAATGGAGTCCAAACGCGAAGAAGACTAGTACGCAGAGCAAGAATGAGCTGCACTAGTCACCCTCGCCATGCCGGCCCGCAAGATGCCTCTTCACTCCTCGTTTGAAGGCACCCAGGTTACAAGAGGAGGGGAACACGTGTGCTGGTAAAGAGTTCCATATAATGCTTAATAGGCTATTTGACTGGTTTTTAAAATCCATTTTATATTATTTAGTAGAGGTTAAGGAACCCAGTAAAAGTTGTTTTTTTTATTTCTAGTACAAATTTGCCGAAAAATATCATATTAAAAATTCCATAACTAAATAACGCGCGAAAACGCAACTTGGACAATATGGCGCTGCAATGGGGTCGGTAACGTCTCTTTGCTGTATTTTAATCTGTGGTACATATAGTAGAAAAACAAGGTTTACGAGGAAGTGACTTCATCATAAGCCCGGCCAATCAGGAGCGTTTTGTGTCACGTGACAAACGTTTGAAAAAATGCATTTTTATTTATTGATTTTTGAATAAATTAAGTATTGTTTTCAAGTTTCGTTAGTAAACAACCATTTTTAAACTCATAATATACAATGATTACAATAATTCACAGTTTATTTTTCGCATTGTCAAATAGCCTATTATATGGTATTATATTATATGGTAATGCTTCTATTATGATATTTTTATAATAAGATACAGAGAAATATAATCGATTTACTATTTACAAATTTTAAATAGTTTATTCGGACTAAATCAATAAATAAATCGTACTTATTATTCATTAAAAGAGTAGCTTCTTTTTAGAAAGAAACCCACTGGAGTTAGGCTCTCTCACTAATTACTGTAAATAACAGTATTGTAAATCTGTTTATATGAAAAGAACAACTATGTGAGTTTCTTGCCAGTTCTACTCACTGGAGGTTGCTTTCCGAAACGGTGGTAGCTTTTAAATATAGACAAATCAAAAACGCTTCATTGTGAAGTTGACTTAAATAAAATGTATTTGTTTTGATTTGAATAAAGGAATTTGAGTTTGAGGATACAACCACAACAACAACAGCCTGTAAGTTCCCACTGCTGGGCTAAAGGCCTCCTCTCCCTTTGAGGAGAAGGTTTTTGGAACATATTCTACCACGCTGTTCCATTGCGGGTTGGAGGAATACACATGTGGCAGAATTTCTATGAAATTTGTCACATGCAGGTTTACTCATGATGTTTTCCTTCACCGCTGAGCACGAGATGAATTATAAAGACAAATTAAGCACATGCATCAGCGGTGCTTTCCTGGCTTTGAACCCGCAATCATCGGTTAAGATGCACGCGTTCTAACAACTGGGCCATCTCGACTCTCCTTGAGGATACACACAAAATATATTGTGTTAAAGTATATGTACATCTAAGGCTGACTGTACATAATTAAACATGGCAGAGCAATATTACGACTTTCACGTAATATAATGGAAGCTGCGTAATTTTATTTTTTGTCGTCGTTAAAATAAAATTTCTTAGTATAATATTATTTCTTTAATATAAAACACGGGTAATCTTGTTTATATATTCTTTATCAACTGTGTTTCTAAGAATTAATTCATATTATTGTTTTTATTTAACTTCTGTTTATAATTTTACGCATGGCGGAATTGGAAAATTTCGTGAGAAATCCTGCACATGTCGAATTATATTTAAACATCATTTAAATGCAATTTAAAATTGTATGTTGTTGTTATTTTAAAATATATGAAGAATTTTCTCGAATAGTATATATTATGTTAATAATATAAATGCTAAATAAACTATGTATGTTGCTGTTTTACAGATAATCTATACAGTACAGTAACAGCCTGTAAATTTCCCACTGCTGGGCTAAAGCCTCCTCTCCCTTTGCGGAGAAGGTGTGAATATATTCCACCACGCTGCTCCAATGCGGGTTGGTGGATATACATGTGACAGAATTCCGTTGAAATTAGTCACATGCAGGTTTCCTCACGATGTTTTTCTTCAGTACCGAGCACAAGGTGAATTATTAACACAAATTAAGCACATGAAAATTCAGTGGTGCTTGCCTGTTTTCGAACCCGCAATCATCGGTTAAGATGCACAAGTTGCAACCACTGGGCCAACCCCGCTCTTTACAACCGAATTTGAATTGAACCTAGTTTAAACCTCAAGGAAGAAAACAGGGTATTATTTACCTTAACTTCCTCTTAAAGGGCGGGCGTAAACTAATTACATTCATAAAAGGAATATATAAGATAAAACTGTTCAATATATAAGAACAAACTGTTCATATAACAAAATATATACCTTATGTATTAATATATGTATATGACAAAAAATAATGAAATGTATGTAAACAGAAATGATTAAAAAACCATTATAGTTCACCATTCGCAATCTAGTTCAAAAATTATGAAATAATGACGCTTAGTATTAGACTCATTCTCAGTTGAATGAATGAATGGCAACACTTAATAGCTAAATTATAATTATACAGAACTAGCTATTCCTCCTTACTTCGTTCTAGTACGTAGAACTTTGATATCGTAATACTTGTAATCATTGGTTAGGAGGCGCCATTAATGTTTCTAAGTAACATTTCTGGCAATTTATAAAAAAACCCTAATGAGTTATAAAGTTATTTAATACGGGTTATTTACCATGTTTTTTATTTTTAGTTGGTGGAGCTCGATATTTCGATATTATCTACGAATGTCTTGTTCACGAGATTATTAAAGACGTATTAAATAACTTTAGGAGTGGCGTAGCTATCTTAGAGCAGGTGGTAGTAAGTATTAGTAGTAGTGGTAGTGTACTGCAGTACACTAGGGCCCCGGAGTTCAGGGGGCCCTCTAAACTATACCTTAAGCTTCTGAAGCTGGAAAAACACAACCTTGCCCACAAGATTATTTGGTATCTATAATTTTAAAGGGTAATTATTCGTAAAAGAGGGATGGGAAAAAGGGGGCGAGGGTCCGATTTTTTTTCTATGCACCGGGGCCCTTCCTAACCTAGCTACGCCACTGAGGTTTAGTGATAAAAATAACCATGTTAATTTAAAATCTTAATGAGGTATTCATCTAAATCTATTTAGTGAATCGCTTGGTGAAGTAATGAAAAGCGTATGAAAATAATTGTGACGGAAAATAGTTTTGGAGTTCAAACAGACAGACAGCGGCTAATTATTTTATAACGTGTAGTGATTATCGGAATTCCCTAACGATCACTAATTATACAACTGTATAAAAAGAATTGCTTATTGTGTTTTTTATTTAATACGTCACAGACGAAAAAACAAATGCAATCTATTCAAACGGCTTCAAGAGTGACGATAAAAAATGTCCTTCCTGACGGTGAGTGTTGATTTTTATTTAAACATTCTAAAAGTTAAATATATCATGCTTTTTGTCTAAATATATCTGTCGACTGTGCTTTCGCTTTCTATTTTAGGGTCAAAGGTCATATATGTTCTTCCTTAAAGTTCATGCTTGTTTCGTCAAATTCGATTCAGTGATTTGGCCGTGAAAGCGCTACAGACAGACATACGTTGACTAACATGCTCTTTGTCTAAATATATCTGTCGCCTGTGCTTTCGCTTTCTATTTTAGGGTCAAAGGTCACATATGTTCTTCCTTAAAGTTCATGCTTGTTTCATCAAATTTGATTCAGTGATTTGGCCGTGAAAGCGCTATATACAGACATGCGTCCACATTTATAATATTAGTATAGTTTAGGTTAGTATTACAGTCTAACACTGAACCTATTCATTAAACTTTTTTGTGTTCCTTTGAATAGTCATGTGTAGTTAATAGACATTTCCATTGTTTCGAAATGTTATGCTTTTTTTTTCTTAAAGAACTGACAAGCACTCAAGTCATATAGGTAGTCATATATAGTTTCATAAAACAATGATCAAAGCTATAACAATATTAGACTCTAAAACAGGAATAATAATAGCCCAAAGGTACTCAAAACGAGCTTTGTATTAATAATTTATTTAATAATTTTCTAATATCTATTTAAATCATTTGTTAATACAAGACTTGACGTAGTTTTAATGCCTTATTAAATAAAGCTACTAAAGCTATAGCTGTCTATATGTCAGAATTTGAATTCGCAGAGAAGTATTTAATAAATATTATTGTTACATGATGCTGCGCTTCGCTGGTTAACCCATTTTTAATCCAGACAATTGATCTGAAAAGTGACTTGCTATCAATGATGTTTTAGTAAACAGATATGTCATTAACTCGCAAAAAGTGAAAACTAGAAAACGTCCTAATTGGGACGTTTGCCTTTAGTCGTTTTCATCATAATTATGCCAGTAATACGTTATAATACATCATAATTATGTAGTATTATACGTTTTGCGTAATTAAAATATCTAGTTATCCCTTTTACTTATTGTTTCTATCAAGCTATCCTTTTTACTTTTAACGAAATGTAAAAATAAACTAAAATAAACGGTCCCCGGCGCGGCACACTTTTTTCTGTTGTTTAGTATGGGTATAACATATCTGTTTATTAGAATATCATTGCTTGCTATAATAACTCCTATTTTCTACTACTTATATTATTTTGTAATTAATTTATTACAGATTCTCATTCTACTATCTATCGGAGTCAACCTTGGTAATGCTTTAAGCACCGGCAATACAAATTTGAATCCAAACACCGGATATATAAAAGATAATCAAAATTCACACTTAGCTGTAACGCAAGAAAAACGCAATACTAGTGATGAAATGACTAAGCAACATAATTTACTCGATACTTTAATGAACACGGTTGCTCATTTGATGGAAATAATAACGTACAGGATGTCAAAACAAAGTTGGAATGTACTGTCAACGATTTTTTCGTTAATAGTATCGGTAGTCTTTGGACCCTATATTAGTATACTTTGGCCAATTTTCACAAATGTAGTTGTTGTGTTTCTAAAGTAAGTATAACATTTCTATACATTTTTTATATTATATAGACCAATGATATTCTAATAAACGGATATGTTATACCCGTACTAAATAACAGAAAAAAGTGTGCCGCGCCGGGGACCGTTTATTTTAGTTTATTTTTACATTTCGTTAAAAGTAAGAAGGATAGCTTGATAAAAACAATAAGTAAAAGGGATAACTAGATGTTTTAATTACGCAAAACGTATTACTTCGTAATTATGATGTATTATAACGTATTACTACGTAAAACAACTGAAGTCAAACGTCCCAATTAGGACGTTTTCTAGTCTTCACTTTTTGCGCGTTAATAACATATCTGTTTTCTACAACATCATTGATATAGACGATCGAATCATTGCTGCTGATCGTATTTTGTTTTAGAGAGTCTTAGGATGACTATAGCTACTCAATTTAATATTAATGGTTTGAATATAATTGATTGTATGACTTTTTTGGCATTTCCATTAAGTGTTGAAGCTAGAGCATTGTATAAGTTAGCTAACAAGTATTTTAGGTTAAGAAAATAAATATGTAACGTTAAATAACAGAGCGACATAGTCGAACATGGTGACAAAGGTCTTTAAATAAAGAAAAATAAAAATTAGTAGAGTTCGCAAAGCCATTAGTCAATGAGAGTGAAATAACAGTAAATTGGATCAGGAGAACATTAGCAAATTGTTGATTGTTGTTGTTTATAAAAATACAAAGCAAAGTACCTATGAGTAAAGTCATAATACACAAAGCCCTTTCTTAAGTATATATAATTATAACACTTATTGCGTAGAATGAGGTTAAGTAAACAAAGTAACATATAGAACGAAATATTTACATACAATAAATGGCACAATACTGCATGCGTTTTATCAATGTATTGCTTTTAATTACTTTATCATATGTGACTCAATCATTACGTTTACTTTATATGATTAATAATTATATTGTCTCAGAAAAGTCTATCCATAGACACGTGAATCTTAACCCATGATTACCGATTTCAAACCAAACATACACTGAATTTTTATGGGAGTAATTTGAGTTTATAATTCATCTCCATCAGGGCTATTCTGTAACAATTTAATCGAAGTGAATCGTTTTGTTGAAAATGATATTATTTTATCATATAGTTGGGTGGACGAGTAAATGGTCCACCTAATGGTAAGTGTTCACAATCTCTCATAAACAAGGACGTTGTAAGAAATATTAATCATTCCTTACAAAGCCAAAGCGCCACCAACTTTGGGAACTAAGAAGTTATGTCCTTATGCCTGTAGTTACTCTAGACTCTTCAAAACGGAACTGTAGTAACACTGTCTCATTTGCCCCTCAAACCGGAACACAATAATACTCATTACTACTGTTTAGCGGTAGAATGTCTAATGAGTGGGTGGTACCTTCCCGACGGACTTACAAAAGCTCTATCACCTTATAAGTGACATTTGAAAGGCGATCCCTCATAATGAGAAATATTTGCCCAGCTGTGGGACACTTTCTGAATTCTATGGGACTTTATAGTGACGTAGCATTTGGACATATATAAGAAACGCGTGCATATATATAATCTAAAAAAAAAACCAACATCAGGTCGACCAATCGAGCCCGGCTATAACTTTTGATTTCTAAGAAAAATAAAGAAATAGATACTAGGTATATTATGCAAAAAAAAAGTTAATCATTTCCATATTTGTGGTATATAGGTTTCAATATATATTCAAATTTAATGAGTACTATTATTTTAATTACAGATTACTGACGTCGTGACATCTCATAAAGGTTATTTCCATAAGCGAAGATACTTCAGTTGAAGCTTACCAACACAATTTATAATATATTTTACAAAAATAAATTAATCTATAATATAAATATTAAAAAAATAATTATAATAAAATTGGAGTGCCTGTTTGTAATATTACAATAACCGTATTTCACTCAATGCACGGTACATGTATCAAAATATCATTTCCTTTTAATGTTGTGTCTGTTTGTTCCATCTCTGGAACTGAGCCGATTTTGGAGAGACTTTCACTGGCAGATAAGGAGTAACTTAAACTAACAATAACTATCTATGGAATCGCTGAGGTGATTTTGACGGAATTTTCACTGGCAAATTAAGAGTAACTTAAGCTAACCACAACTTCTATTTCAATTCAACGCTAAAAAGTCATGGGTACAGCTTAATAATAATAATTCAAACACAAGTTATCTTCCCTTACTTTATTGAAATTCCACAATCACATTGTTAACTGAACGAAACAGGTTCTAGATCTTAGATCTAGAGACATGGCTGGAAAGATCCCAGGTCTAAACGCATCTATCATCTGCCCTTCTCCTAGTCGAAGGCATTGGCTCCTTGAACCGCTGCATAGACCTCCAACAAGCCTTCGCTGCGGAGCTATAGGTGTCCATGTATTCCGTTCTGCCGGGGAACTCTGTGAACCATCTCTGGACAGACTTAGGAGCCACGCCAGTATGAACGGCACCTGGGGGATTAATGGTGGGACGGACTGTCGGTGGCTGTTCCGAGAAGTGAGTGGGATCCTTGTAGCAACGCAATAGACCCAGTTTATGACTTTCCACTGGTATTGGAGCACTTGATTGCGCAGCCGCCATTATTTTACGATAATCCATTACTGGGAATGCTGTAAGTAATAGTTACATTAAGATGTGTTAGTGTATATAATATAATACCACTAATATTTTGTTTGTAATTGAAGTATTGGGCGATGAAAGAAAATATCCTAAGGAAATCTGCATTTGCTAGATGAAATCATATGTGTATCCAAAATTGGAGCAGCGTGATAAAATAAATTAAAAACTCCTTTTCTAAATTTGAACACAAATTTTGATTTAAAAAGTTCCCATGCCAAATAGAACCCAGAATCTTCTGTCTAGATACATATTTTCAGCACTGGGTCATCTTCATCGTACTTCATCTAAAGGGTAACAACAGCCAGAAACAAACTTTGAAACATACAACATAAAATACAGGACCAAAGTACTAATTTAAAATGGTAACGATACGTCCCCGATTCTACTCCTTACAAAAATAAACTTTATTGTAATATGGATCTTAGCAGGGGGCAATTCTACTATTTTATAATTCCAATTTCGACCGAACCACAACAAAGAACTATTGTCAGTAGAATTGCAATAAGTTTAAATAAGTAGTACGATTTCGTTTTTATTCGGCTGCGATATCGTGACAAATTATTAGCAGAATAGAGCCCATTTTCATATCGAGTCCATTGTCGATGGTTGTAAAGAAACACTAACATACAATCCTACAAACAAAAAAGAGCAAATGCAATCTACAGGGTAATTGTCTTTCGCAATCTCGACTGCATTTATTTTTAGATTGTTTTCAATTTGTGATTGCCAGTTGCGAGGCAATTAGCCTGAGAGTGACGCAAGAAAAAGAACATATATTTAATCTTACATCTCTTTTGATACGTGGCTTGATACATAGTTGTCATCTTGCTATCAAGATCGTCACACGGATGATCCAGTATATCATTAGTAACGTCTACCATCTAAAATGAAAGTTTAAATACATGTTATTTAATAAATAAGTGCAGAAACATGTGATTAACAATATGATCCCTGATAATATGTACGCCTCGTATGTTGATTCTACTTTAGGGACATATCATATAGTTCTGAAACCCGGTTTCCCTCATATTTTAGGGGATGGTCGTCAGGTGTTAGCTATAATTATTAGGCAACCTTATTTCTTGGAGTTCAATCTTACTTTATAACAAATGTCATTAAATTCGTTTTAGCGATTTGGCCGTGGAAGAATAACAAACAGACAAACTAATTATAATTAGTAAAGATAAGTAAGAAGTATCAATTTTGTCTATGACTAAGTCTCGTTGTCTTTGATTATATAAAATACAGATAATACAACAATTTATACAATATGACATAGGCTATGTTACGAGTGGTCTCAGTAGTAATAAACCAGCCTGTGTATATATAGACAACCGTGGCGGTTGAATAATACATATAGACATTGATGTGTTGAATGAAGAATTTGATACTATAAAAATTAAAAACCTCTGAGTCACACCTACACATGAATCTCGGAAAGACATTTTTTTGGTGTCAATAATGACTAGTGTATTATAATATATGTTGTATTAGTCTTTTTGGAATACTGGATTTTTCAGCTGGTCTGGATGATATTTGGCCAGTCAATCCATAATCTAATAATCTCTATTATGGATCGCATTTTGAGATTGTAACCCAGAATCCCAAACAAATATTGCATGTGCGTGAAAATACACTTTATATTTTCATAACCGATTCAGCAGCGATCAGACAAGAGAGTTCGTCTAACAGTATCTAAGTAAGTACGAACAATGTCAACTAAGTTTATTATGATAGAATCATAAATTGTATTCAATATCTTTCGATTGGGTTGACACAAAAATTAAAGAAATGTTTTCGATTAAAAAATTTTTTTTGGAAGCCTATTTACGCAACTGTCCACGTTCATTTATATATGTATATACATATTTAATATTTAAATTGACGTTTTAAGAGCGTAAAGTTTTAAAAATAAACATTATCGTCAAATCACCTGCTTCCTCAGCTGTTCATAATCTTGACACAACTTCTGTTCTTTTTCAAGCAGCTGTTTGTATTGCTCAACGCGCGGTGAATAGGAATGCGCGTCACAGTGGCAGTACGGGGCGACTGGGGCTGGCCGAATATTTTGTCCTGCATCTGGTACTGGCGGCTGGCATGGTCTTTAAAATATTTTAAGTAAAGAACACGATATTAAAATATTTGCATTCAAGAAATATTATTTCGTTCCATTCATTCAGTACATTCTTTTTGCATTGTGAAAGAGTATACACTTATACAGCCAAAATAGTTGTAACCTAATTATTTTGTTTTATTAAATTAAGAAGTATAATTATCAGTATCAGCACTTTGATCATAATAAATATCGAGTGTTATTTTATATATTATTATTATTATTTTTTAATTAATAGTCTAGTAAAGGCACTAGCCATTGGGAATTGACAGGATGTAACTGTTTCTTGTGGGGTCAAAAATTGTGAGAGAAAAATATCATATCATATTTTTTTATCGGTAGCTTATTTTCATAGGTAAAATAATATGGTGAAATATTTAAAACTTAGGTATACATACTTTCCCACGATTGGTTTTGGAAATGGCCAATGATAATCATTATTCGTTGTCGTATTAAAATCCATTGTGTTTAATTAATCTGAAACAATGTATATATAGAGTATTTCAAACACATTATTTATTAATACGTAAAAGTATTAAAAGTCAAATGAATATTATGACTGACGTATACCTTAGCTTATAACGTTAATATTTTTTAAGTTTAAAATGATTAATTTTGCTAATTGACACCCTACATAATTTAAAACAGCTTTAGATACCAAAAATTTGACCTGTAATATAATTTCTTCAAAGAGGGAAGATAAAAACATTTTGATGTTTTCTTTTTTTTTTCTTTACTTTACATTGAGGTTGAATACGAAACAAGTAATGTAAAACAAATGTACACTGAGCATAAGATGAGATGATAAATATAAAACCTTGAACAAATAATTATTCAATTAATAACAAATTATTTAATGAATGATTTACTTACAATTTTACATCATCTTTTTACGGAGATTTGAAATAATCTTTAAGATTATTAAATTTATAATTTTCGTGTTTAATTAAAATTAATAATTGTATCCCACTAATGATATATTTTATTTTTAAAAGGTGCTAATAGTAGTTTATATGCTAATAAATATTTAAGAACTGTTTTCCCTTGAAACCAAATTTGATAACAACACCAACACTGCAATCTTAACTGGCGAGCATATATTTTTTGTTTGTGATGATATTACAAAGAAAACTTACTATTCTTAAAAAAGCTTACATGAATAATACAACATTAAATAAAAATAAATAAAATTATTAAATAATAAACGCTTGTAAGTGGCAATATATTTGTTTTATTATACCTGGCAGCACTTATGTTTTTCTGTCAGCAGTCATCAAATCAGCTGTGTATCACACACTGGGAACATGTAACATAACAAATGTGCGTATTTAAAATTTCGATGTGAAAATGTCCACTGAGACAATTTTTAAAAAAACAACTCAATGTTTATGATAACTTCGTTGTTGAAGAAACATGGCGCGCCGGAGGAGCAGCGGTATCACGAGCCTGGGATTTAACCAGGATCAAGGTAAGGTTTGTTACTTACTTCCTAGTTCGTCAACCTGAGTTCTTTGTTCTCGTTGGCTGGTATTATTCATGATTTGGATGATCTAATTGTCCCTACGGCGCGTTATTCGACTCGAGGGTGATAGCTTTGACGCGATATTGCTCGTAATATGCGTGAATTGCGTTTCGTGATGCCCAGTTGCCACGCTCAGCGCGTTCGTCATAACTCCACGTGTTGTTTATATTTATAGTTGTGCACCCACGCAGTTCGCATTTCACGAACACACACTATTGTTTGGCCTTTTGATTTAGCCTTTGTGGTTACTAAATGCTTGTTAGTAATTTTGCAACCTATTAACAATATTGTTATTGGCATTTTATTATTCTTTGCACTTTATGACTCATCAATTAGCAGATCTTAACCCATTGAGTTCATCTACATTAATACAGTTAATAAAACAATATAAATTGCCTATATGTTCATTAAATTCATACTCAGTATGAGTAATATAATATTAAATACAATCCAAGAATATGTGTAGTCAAATTGAAGTGACAGGGTTATAAGCTAATTTAAGGCCTTTGTTTTCTGTGACTTGTAAGTTTGAATTTAGAACATTGTATTGCCAGGTCTAATTATTTATATAATTTATTATCAGGCTGCTTCACATGCTGCCTAACATCTGGTCTGCGGGTCTACAATGTGGATCCTCTTGTGGAGAAGGCGCATTACAGTAAGTTAAATAAAGAAAAATTTACACACCTAAATAAACACAATATTATACACATTGATTTATTTATAAGATATATTATTCAATGTTCATCCGAATATCTTTGTTATTTTTATGTATTATTGAATTGTTTTGAACATTATTAATTATTTAACTTTAATAAAGTTGTAAAAGAGTAAATACTGAGTTTCTTAGTACCTGATTTTGTCAGTAGAATCCATAATTTTGTAAAACTACTGATTCGAAATGATGATATACAATTCTAAAAAAGACAAACAAAAGTTTTCGTTATGTTTGGTGAAGTTATTGTTACTAAATCAAATAAATAAAGCATCATAATTTCTAAAATGAATACATATCTAATACTTATCCATTAATGCTAAAAATTGTTAGAGGTTTGATCATCTGAGTCTTATCACTGAAAGAATGCTGGTATTAGTTTTATAACTAATATATTATTACTATAATTAAAATATAAAATAGATGAAAGTGTATATGTGTTATGACAGTTGTTAATTTAATTAATTTTAGATCATTGTATGACAAAAAGCTTTTAATTAATCAAGGTTAAATATTATAATGGAATTTCAAATTATTCCACATCACTAATGTGTTTTAGTTTTCTATAAAATTTTCTATAAACTCTAGTGTATACAATTCTACATCATTACATGTATTATATGATAGATTATGTTTAAAAAGATGGTTTTAAAATCAACTTGTTTTATTATTCTTGCATATATGAGTTGTCTCTAATCAAAATCATAAATATTATCTATTTATCTGAAATATAACTCTAATCTATCTATTTGAAATATCTTATATTAGTAATTTGAAAGACTTCGAAACACAGTATATTACATATTAATATTCTCACCGTGACTGGCAATAAATAATTTATTGGAAGCAACTCTGATTCATACTTTTTTTTTACCATAAAATAATAAATATTTATTATTATGTAAATGCTGATTACTTTATTGAAGTTTACTGATTTTTGTAAGGAACAATAATTTTGTACCTTTGTCATGAATGAAATGAAATAATTTTTCTTTTCGTCATAAATTGTTATCATCATTGAATTTTCAATCACAAACAATAGTAATTGATTTTTTTTTAATGCCTAATGTTGCATTGTTTTATTTTTGATTGAATCTGATCTAATTATGAAAAAGATTAATAAATGTTGAATTTATTGCATGCAACATTGGCAGAATATTTTGTGGAATATGTCGGGGAAGAATTAAAAAAAAAAGCAAAATAGAATTAATTCTATTTTTGATATTCTTGGTAGTAGGCTATTGTGTAAGCCCATGTATGTATGATCTCGTCATATATTCTACCGCCAACCAGTAATACTTAATATTGCATTAAAATCTTAGTTCCCAAGGTCTGTAGCGCATTAGTGATATGAGAAGTCAAGATATTACTGTACCACCATCTATGGGCAGTGGTGATCACCTACCATTAGGTGGTCCATTTGATCGCTTACCAATGCCATATAAAAAAGTTCGTGTTTACAATCTAAATGCATCAAATCCAAGTATCTGACCTATTGGATTACGAAAGTAAAAAATGAGTATTCAGGTACTCCATTTCAGCCACATTCTACGTATCTACTGTTTTAGAATGATAGAAATGATGGTTTAGGATGTAAACCAGATAAATTATTACTATAATTAAGATTTGCAATTCAATTCAAACCAAACACTAACAAATCCTTTGTTCAATATAGCATTATACTTATTATACAATCATATGGCCCATATGCTAGTGCACATATGACATAATATATATATTTAATTGTTCATTACGTTTAACTTTCAAGGCAAAGAAGAGCTTGGTGAAGTGTCACTATGTGAAATGGTGTTCCGGAGCAACTGGCTTCTCGTTGTGAGAGCGCGCCGGCCCTGCAGTCTCATGCTGCTGGATGATCAGCAGCGCGCCTATAAAGCTGAAGTGTTGTTCAAATCGCCGATAAGAGCTCTGCGGGCTAGGAAGGACAAGTTAGTACCTTATCATCATTCATTAACAAAACGAGGTATATTATAGGTCACCCAGGTGGAGTTTACTTGGTTTTAGGGCTTTGTGCAAGCCCGTCTGGGTAGGTACCAACCACTCATCAGTTATTCTACCGCCAAATAAAAGTACTCAGTATTGTTGTGTTCCGGTTTGAAGGATGAGTGAACCAGTGTGACTACAGGCACAAGGGACATTACATCTTAGTTCCCAAGGTTGGTGGCACATTGACGATGTAAGGATAGTTAATATTTCTTACAGCGTCATTGTCTATGGTTGATGGTGACCACTTACCATCAGGTGGCCCTTATACTCGCCCGCCAACGTATACCATAAAAAAAAACGGAGTCGTTTTCGCTATATGACAACAACAATATTAACAGCCTATAAATATCCCACTGCTGGGCTAAGGCCTCCTTTGAGGAGAAGGTTTGGAGCAAATTTCACCACGCTGCTCCAATACGGGTTAATGGAATACACATGTGGTAGGTTTCTTTATGATGCAGGAAAAAATCGTGAGGAAAACTGCATGTATATGATTTCATAGAAATTCTGGCACATGTATATTTCACCAACTCGCATTGGAACAGCGTGGTGGAATATGTTCCAAATCTTCTCCTCAAAGGGAGAGGAGACCAGCAGTGGGAAATTTACAGGCTGTTGTTGTTGTACACAAAAGTATAAATTACTGAAGTCTAAAGATTCGCAAGAGAATTATTTTTTATCATTAAATACTATTTAAATTATTGATAGCATACTTTGTTTGACTTTGCAATTGTTCGCAATTTCTGTTAATGCGTAGTTCAACGATTTTGTTAGTTGTAAACAGCGATTTGCGTTTGTGTATAAATAATAAAGGAAGAATGACGAACGTATATATTTGCGTAAATTAAATTAATATGTAAACATGGTGTGTTGCCGAATTACAAATAACATTTAAATAATTATTTAATCCACCTGTGTTTGTTATGCTGACTGTACTTCTATATTGTTTACTACTACTAACGAAAAAATAGATCCCGCTGAGTTTCTTTCGCCGTTTCTTCCCAGGTCAAAGGTGTTAATTTCCGAACCGTTGGTAGACTTTAGACTATAAATGAGTGTAAACAGTTCCATATTTAAGAAATATTTTTGACTTTAAATTGAATTTGACTACTGCTGAGTATTTTGTTGTAATAATCCTCCTGACTAACTCCTGGAGTCGGGAATTTGTATCAGAACACACCCAAACATCGTTTATCACGTGAAACAGTTGTTCCTGCGCCTGAATTATTTCCAGATGTGAGACAGATTTGCGGTGTTAATGGATATTATGAGTAAGGTCATATAATCAACTTTTCTTTCACTGTATATTCCGCGGATTTATCTCTATGAATTGTACGAATGGCAAAAATTAATCAAGAAGAAGTTTTTAGGATGTTTGAACAGAGAAGACATATTTAAAGCTGCGTCACATGTTTACAATATTGCTACGTAAATTAAATATTCACTAAAATAAATACCATTTCGAATAAAAAAGCGGCTATAGTTCTATTGACAAATACGAGTATGCATAATCACCTAAAACAAGAGAGAGTTATTAATTTTAATTATATATGTACTATGAAGGGTCAGACCATTTTAGCCTAAAATTTAAGGTTGAAAATTAGGCGCCACTGACGAATAAATTAATTGATGTGGTTTGAAAGAATACACCGTTCGCCAGACCGGTGTAAACGAAATTTATAATATAATTAAAAGGGGGTACATCACCAAAGTTTCCAGCTACACGTGGATACGGACAACGGCTTAGGGAACAGGCTTGCCGCCCTTGGAGTTGCACCAGCCGCTATCTGGGCACACTCAACCAGGAACCTGGAGCTGTTCACTCTTAATATTTCCATTCAAGAAGTCCACGTGGTGGGTAAATCCGATTAAAAAAAAAAACCTCCTGTAATACGAAATATACAGGTTCAATAAGTTAAGCAAATAAGCAAATGATAAATACCTTTAACGAGAGATGTAAGCACGAATTTACCTTCTGGAGGTTCAAAGTCCTGCTTACACAAATTGACGATCTCAACTCCGGAGAACCATTTCAAAGGGTCACTGGAAACCACAATTTACACATGACTACGACTTTTCGAATTGTAAACCAATGCATTTAATCAAAAACAAGAATGAAAGACTTACAATTTCTTACGAGTCGGTAAACATGATACAAAGTTCTGTCAAACTTCAAAACTTCATTGTTAATATAAATTCTGAAAAGATAACTGCTATTAAAGCACTGAATACTAAACAACCACAAATTAAGTAACTCAATTATTAAGACAACTCACCGATATATTCACTATATCGAATTAAAAGTTTGGATTCGGTGTGAAGCCGATAGTTGCAAAATTCAAAAAGAACGAAATCGAAAGTTCACGAACCTTTGAAAGGTTAACGAGTGTGACCAGTATCACTACCAAAATACCCTTAATGAAAAAGGAATTATATCCATAATTAAATCAAGGAAATAATTATGGAATAATTATTAAAATTAAGAAAAGCCAAATATGAGGCAAAGTAAATTTAACATAATTAGACTCCGACACCTACATCGAAGAACTAACCTTTAAACTGGAATTCAGCTATTAAATTAATCTGAAACGATGTGAAATGACTTCTAATAAAATTCAACAAACGAATTGGATGATTAAAATCTTATTTTAGTAATTGTTTTAATGCACCTTTAAAATAAATGTAATTTATTTTATTAATTAAAGTTATAGAAAATGCCAAGTTGAAGCGTTATACTAGCAACACCGACATAAATTAAGTTCGAAATGGGTCAATGGCACGGAATTTAGCGAATTGACACTTTTTTGACGTTTTATATAATTATAAAAAAAAGTTAAAATTATGAAAATAATTTTTAATGTAACAGTACCTCCCCTCCCGGAAGAATTTTGCGAGGATAAACGAGAAAAATTCGAGCTGGCCCTCCAGCTCAGAACCTCGAACCACACAAATAATTAATTGAAATAACATTTCAAATGTGAAATATAAAATGACAAAAAAAGTGGAAAATCCAACTTAAGAAAACTACTACTCACCACAACTCATTTATTCGGCTACAACCAAATAAAACAAACCGAGCTCCCACGAAATGTGCAGGATAAACTCCACCAAAGCTTAAGCTCAACAAAAGCTTCGCTGCATGCATAACCAGACGCATGAACAAAACTAATATCTGCTCTAACACAGATAATATAAAAATAATGCTTCTCATAAGCATCTTAAAAAAAATAACTAGTAGTCTATGCCACTAAATAGAGAATATAATTAACCTCTATAAAATAGTATCACGACACCAAAATTCGCGAAAACAATATAACTAATTAACTATTCGAACCCACGAGAAGTTAACAGTCTTACCCATAACACACTATACAAAAAAATATACAAACCAACAGACATAACAAACCTTAATAAAACCAACCGTCAGGACTGATGGTACTCACATATAAGACTCTCTACTGACCAGACGAACGACAACACTTGTTAGGTAATATGGGATGGGAAAGGAATATTAGGAAACCAAACAGATACCACGCCAACACAGTGGACACTGGAAGGTGACAAAATGTCAAGGAATAGTATTAAGGCTTATTTTTACAGAGTCACAAACCGCTCTGAGTCGTAAGGCTTATTTTTACAGAGTTACAATCCGCTCTGAGTATTAAGGCTTATTTAAGGAGTTACCAACCGCTCCATAAGGATTTTAGGGTGAGGAAAAGGAATAAAGGATGCCAAACAGATACAACACCATCATAAAGTTGATACTGGACGGTCACCAAACGTGAAGGAATAGTTTTAAGGCTTATTTTTACAGAGTCACAAACCGCTCTGAGTCGTAAGGCTTATTTTGACAGAGTTACAATCCGCTCTGAGTATTAGGGCTTATTTAAGGAGTTACCAACCGCTCCATAAGGATAATAGGATGAGGAAAAGGGATAAAAGGATGCCTAACGAACACAAACGGAACCTAAAGACACTGCTATCCATACCATAATAAACCAACTGTCAGGACTGATGTTTCATACCAATAAACTCAGCTGTCCGGACGTTCACACTTTGCAATACCTAACGACACTATCGTACCTTAATAAACCAACTGTCAGGACTGATGTTTCACACCTCACCTCTCTGCTGTCCGGACGTTCACACTTTGCAATACCTAACGACACTATCATACCTTAATAAACCAACTGTCAGGACTGATGTTACACCCCTCTCCTCTCTGCTGTCCGGACGTTCAGGAGACAAGCAATAATAACGCTGCCCAATGGGTGCCGTATCACCCGTATCGATCGAATGTGTTACAACATCCGTTCGACCTAAGCCCTTCCTTTCGAAGGAAACCTCCTCAAACTTACCAAACACCTCCTTCGCAATTACGCTTTGCGAAGAAGATAAATCCTCAAGGGGATGTAAGGGGATGTAAGAACTTCACTCCCGAAACTACATTCGTTTCGGATGAATCAAAGCTTACATCAAAAAAAAATAAGTTTGGTGCTAAACCAAACCTACACCAAAATTAACCCCAAAAATTAAGGGTGTTGTCACACTAGGGACAACATAAAATTTGATTACGTTAGTCTTAGACTTCAGCGTAACCGGTAAAAATAAATAACCTGACACACGGGATCGTGCATCATTAGCCGATAGCTATATAAGAAATATCAGATGTGTCATACATCTGAACACCCTGACCGACAAAATATTGACCCAAATTAGACCCTACGATAGATATAGATGAACCGGAATCTAATAAACCACAAAACTGTTCATCAAAAATAGAAACCGACAAATAAGGACGAATGTCATCCGGAGGACGCTGCATAGCCGCTACACTATGAGTAAAAAGTGAGATTCGTTTTAAATACTTCCGCCAATCGTCAGGATCAAAGTTAGCGGAACGACTTGACGGAAGGCTTATCCGTTTTATGGATCAGCAGATTTACAATTAAGACAGGACTTAACGGTGATGCCCTTAGTACCACAACGAAAACAGACAATATCCTTAGACTTACAAGTACCCAAATCATGTCCCTTAACCCTACAACGAAAACAAAACAAACCAGGTTTACTCTTGCCGCGAATCATCTCGACTTTAAAAGATTTACTACATTTGAAACTTAAATCAGGAGCTAAAGTATCAGCATCAATCTTTGGTGGATCCCTAAACTCTTTTACTTGTTTAAAAGTAAATTCTAAAATTTTACATTTATCCCGAAGTTGCTGCAAATTATCAATATTCTCCAGCGCTAGCGCTTGCGTAAAACACGGACGTAGGTTTTTACGTATAATCTTTAATTTATCCCTTTCTGGCAGTGAATATGAAAGTCTCGAAAAATAATTAATCATGACCGCAATAAAAATTAAACAAGATTCTGACTGACCCTGCGTTCGACGACGAATCTCAGATAACAGCTGCTCATCATAGTCCAAAGGTGAAAAATCTTCAATCAGCCTCTTCTTTAAACTCTGCCAGTCTGCGACTTCCGAACGAACACTGCGGTACCATGTTAAAACTTCATCCGAAAAAAGTTCAACAGCTGACTGAAATAAAATGTCATCAGAAATACCTCGAGCTAGACAAAGTTCTTCAAGCCTAAGAATAAAGAAACGGACACATGATTTGCCATTAAATTTTAAATTTAAACGAGCAATAGACTTATCAGACGAACAAGAAATTTTAGAAATAGGTAAAGGATTAACCAAAGCAGGTGAATGATCAGTAGATTGATCGTTAGCAGCTTCTTCAAAGGTTTTCCTAAAAGATCGAAACAAACTATCCACTTTAGAAAGACAATCCTTAAGTTTCACATTCAATTCTTCCTCTTTATAAAATAAATTAACATCCACTTCAATCCTACTAAATCGATGGAAAAGGTGATGTGCTATAGCTCTTAACCGGTTAAAACTTTTAAATTGAGGCTTAGATGACAAGGTGAGTAAGACTTCATCCAGTTTAGACTCAATAATTTCAAACTCGCTGGCTGGATCCAAAGATGTTTCTAAAATCTCATCAGCAGGAATTGAATTCACTAAGTCCCGAATCTGAATCCTCAACTCTTCAACTGAACCTTTAGGTTTAGCATCCCTTATCTCAACTTCATAAATAAGTTCATCCTTCCTAAGTAAGTGATAAGCTATAGGCCTTTCCATGATGTAAGAAAAAAATATTTCCCAAAAAAAATATTCTAAGTGTAAGCTATGAATGTGACAACTGGTTTTATATAGATATAAAACAAAATTAAAAAAACTATTTGGAAAAAAGTTCAGTAAAAAAAATTGTATTGAACCAGTATAAAAAATTTGCAGAACCCTAAAAGTTGTAATACTAAAGAACCACACAAACAATATGAATAAGGTTCAAAAACAAATAAATTTGAATCAAAGTTCAGATAAAACTAAATGTGTAAAAGTCCAAAGTGCAAGTAAAATTAATTGTCATATTAAATGCTGATAATAAAAAGTTAAGTC
The DNA here is from genome assembly GCF_905220365.1 of Vanessa cardui. Classification (NCBI taxonomy): domain Eukaryota; kingdom Metazoa; phylum Arthropoda; class Insecta; order Lepidoptera; family Nymphalidae; genus Vanessa; species Vanessa cardui. The sequence goes on from NC_061141.1 coordinate 3,066,478, forward strand.
GAGCTGGCTTCACAATATAATAATATGTAAGTCACTTAATACTAAACCTGTTTAAAATATAATTGCCTCAATAATTTAAATTAATCCTCTTAAACTAATAATTATTATATAATTAAAGTAATATCACAGTATGATAATTTACTTAAAATTTACTACCAATGCAATATGAAATGTTGTAAAGTTAATTTGAAACACATAATAAAGGAATATAATTATTAAAATAGTACTTGTTAAATCTTTATAATAGTTTTTATACAATAACAATATTAAACATTGATTTTCAAATGCCTTATTTCAATATAGCAAATACAGACATACTGACTATCCCAAGTCACGCCCCTACCGTTGTGGTGCCACTGTTACCTTTCTGGTGGTTGGGTGTAAAGAAACAATATTAGGTTATAAAATTTTTAATGCACAGTAACTTAGGATTATAAACAACCAATTAATTAATTTACTAGTTACTTATGTTACTTCTTATAATGACTAATATATAAAAATTATGCCAGCTAGACTCAGCGTGGGTCACTTGGGATAAAAGGCAAGCTTGAAAATTCAATGTTACTAATCTAAAATTTAAGGTTGAAAATTAGGCGCCACTGACGAATAAATTAATTGATGTGGTTTGAAAGAATACACCGTTCGCCAGACCGGTGTAAACGAAATTTATAATATAATTAAAAGGGGGTACATCACCAAAGTTTCCAGCTACACGTGGATACGGACAACGGCTTAGGGAACAGGCCTGCCGCCCTTGGAGTTGCACCAGCCGCTATCTGGGCACACTCAACCAGGAACCTGGAGCTGTTCACTCTTAATATTTCCATTCAAGAAGTCCACGTGGTGGGTAAATCCGATTAAAAAAAAAAACCTCCTGTAATACGAAATATACAGGTTCAATAAGTTAAGCAAATAAGCAAATGATAAATACCTTTAACGAGAGATGTAAGCACGAATTTACCTTCTGGAGGTTCAAAGTCCTGCTTACACAAATTGACGATCTCAACTCCGGAGAACCATTTCAAAGGGTCACTGGAAACCACAATTTACACATGACTACGACTTTTCGAATTGTAAACCAATGCATTTAATCAAAAACAAGAATGAAAGACTTACAATTTCTTACGAGTCGGTAAACATGATACAAAGTTCTGTCAAACTTCAAAACTTCATTGTTAATATAAATTCTGAAAAGATAACTGCTATTAAAGCACTGAATACTAAACAACCACAAATTAAGTAACTCAATTATTAAGACAACTCACCGATATATTCACTATATCGAATTAAAAGTTTGGATTCGGTGTGAAGCCGATAGTTGCAAAATTCAAAAAGAACGAAATCGAAAGTTCACGAACCTTTGAAAGGTTAACGAGTGTGACCAGTATCACTACCAAAATACCCTTAATGAAAAAGGAATTATATCCATAATTAAATCAAGGAAATAATTATGGAATAATTATTAAAATTAAGAAAAGCCAAATATGAGGCAAAGTAAATTTAACATAATTAGACTCCGACACCTACATCGAAGAACTAACCTTTAAACTGGAATTCAGCTATTAAATTAATCTGAAACGATGTGAAATGACTTCTAATAAAATTCAACAAACGAATTGGATGATTAAAATCTTATTTTAGTAATTGTTTTAATGCACCTTTAAAATAAATGTAATTTATTTTATTAATTAAAGTTATAGAAAATGCCAAGTTGAAGCGTTATACTAGCAACACCGACATAAATTAAGTTCGAAATGGGTCAATGGCACGGAATTTAGCGAATTGACACTTTTTTGACGTTTTATATAATTATAAAAAAAAGTTAAAATTATGAAAATAATTTTTAATGTAACAATATATATTGTTTCGGCGATTGAACCCAGAACCTCGGGATTTGTCTACATAAACTTACCACTATACCAACGAGGCAGATAAGTAATAATAATGATAACAATCATCTTTTCAATAATCCGGTTTTATTGGATTTGTTTTGATCGTTTGAAGTACTAAAAAATGTGTACGAAAACAATTTAAAGTTCGAAAGATAGCAACTTCCTCTATACGTCACAGACGGTAATACATATTGTACGACAAAACTTAGATGTAGCATCGGCAAAATTCGTAAAACCTATCACATCCGAATTAAGTACGCTATCCCAAATTATCAATATTTATTTCTTATGTGAATATGATCTTTACACAAACGTAATAATTTGTTATATCATATAACCTAATATATTCGTCGATTTACATGCACTTGCTTTCTCTGACGTGAGAATCTATAGCGACGAATTGCATCGAATGGCGCTATAGGAAGCTATTTCCATTGGTTGTGTAAATCGGCAGTAATCGGTTATTGAATTTGCCGATGCTACATCTAAGTTGTGTCGTACTATACTTCTATTTGATTAGATAAAATACAACCTTAACCGACTGACCTGGTATATTTTAAATTAATACGTCATTTAATGGTTTCAATAAACAATATAATGATTTGAAATTTAAACAAAACAGTCTATAAGATTTTCTTAGTCCAACTACATCACAATTTCTCGTAACTAAGAGCTGATAAGTATACTCCGGTATGGCGTTGTCCACCCAGTCTGGGTATCGTACTTAGTAAACTAAAGTAGCCAATCAGATTAGCTCAATTATTAGCTTCTTCACTTGGATGCTGATAGTAAGATTTCATATTCAATATACTAATATGTATTTAAGTCTGGGTCGACTGGGTAGGTACCACCCTCTCATCAGATATTCTATCGCTAAACAACTGTACGCAGTACTGTTGTGTTCCGGTTTGAAGAGTGAGTGAGCCAGTGTAACTACAGGCACAAGGGACATAACATCTTAGCTCCCAAGGTTGGTGGCGCATTGACGATGTAAGGAATAGTTAATATTTACAGCGTCATTGTCTATGGGTGACCACTTACCATCAGGTGGCCCAGCTGCTTATCCGCCAACCTATTCCTTAAAAAAAAATTTAGTTTGACAAAAAATGTCCCGCTGAGTTTCTTTCAGCGGTTCGTCTCAGGTCAGGGTGTTTCCTTTTCCGAACCGGTAATAGTTTTTAATTTGACTCGAAGTCAGTAATCCTTCCATATTGAATAAAGGAATTTGAGTTACATTTATAGGTGTTATGTCGTATTTCGGTTTTTAAGTAGGTATTACTATTTATTTTAAAAAAAATGAAGAAGGGTCAATTCTAATAAAAATTGTCACTTTATCGCTGTCGTTCGCAGTTAGATCGGACTAGAACCGAACGTATAATCGTTTTAAGTTCGTAGAATTGTCCCCCAGTAAATCGCGTTATGCTTACCGATCGTTACCGGCTAACTTAACCTTATATATGAACTCTCACTTAGATCCAATTCTTTAGAATACGCGTAATGGTTACAACGCATTAATTTCATAATAATAGTCATAATTAATGTAACGTTAATTATTATGTTGTACTTGGATTAATTTCTTTATTATTTAGTTACTTAATAGGCTATTTGACTGGTTTTTAAAATCCATCTTATATTATTTAGTAGAGGTCAAGGAACCCAGTAAAAGTTGTTTTTTTATTTCTAGTACATATTTGCCGAAAGATATCATATTAAAAATTCCATATTTAAATAACGCGCGAAAACGCTACTTGGACAATATGGCGCTGCAAAGGGGTCGGTGACGTCACTTTGCTGTATTTTATTCTGTGGTACATATAGTAAAAAAGCAAGGTTTACAAGAAAGTGACTTCATCATAAGCACGGCCAGTCAGGAGCTTTTTGTGTCACGTGACAAACGTTTGAAAAAATGCATTGTTATTTATTGATTTTTGAATAAATTAATTATTATTTTCAACTTTCGTTAGTAAACAACCATTTTTAAACTCATAATATACACTGATTACAATAATTCACAATTTATTTTTCACATTGTCAAATGGCCTATAGATTACTTTTAACGTGTGACATCTTCCCTCTCGCTTTAATGCAATCGGTTGATTTCGTGATGGGACGGAAGTGTGTAACAGTCAGAAACATCAGAGAACATTTTGATTTATCAATGAACGCGGTACTATGGCGGTCAGATGCTACCAACTCATTTTTAATTAGAATTTTAATGATCCTTATTACCAATTTGAGTTATCAAATGTTACACAACATATGTGACTATAATTGAAGGGCTCGCTTTTTTTTAACCGACGTATGTCACTTGATTGATATTTTATCAGTTCTATAGGAATGATTTTTTTTTTCATTTCATTATTGTTATAATATTATAATAAATGTTTTACTCAATACTCAGTTACTTATTACTTTGATTATACAATCTATTCTAATATTATAAATGTTAAAGTAACTCTGTCTGTCTGTTGCTCTTGCTAAATATGATTATATTTGATAGAAAGCAAATTAGAACTCGAAAGAAAAATAAAGGCTACCTTTTTTCCCCTAAGACATGACAACCAAACGTTTTTATTAATTAATGTTCCAATGGCACCGCTCGACTCTGTGCAAAAATGTTTTTTTCATTTATATGTATATATGATTAATATATTTAAAATTCAGTATGAGTTAGCAACCATGCATACAACTTTAATAATAATTAAAGTAACCCGTCGCAATTGTGTCTGACCCTTTACCACTTAAAAGTAAATTGATTTAATATGTACTAATTAATATATCATATACCTATTGTCAGTAATTTAATTTATTTATCCACCTTGCATTCTCGAGTTGGTCTATCTGCTAGCTTTTTGACGCAGGTCCCGAGGTTCTGAATTAAACCACAGATTAGGGCCTATTAAAGGTCACTAACTTCACTTTACTACTAGAAACCCTTTACTTTGGATAGCAAGTAAAGCCATAGGTTTAGTACTTAAATTTTCGGATTGTATTTTCATCCCGTCAGATTATAAGAATGTAAATTCACTGTAAAATATTCTACGCAATTATGGAGTGTCCGATAGCCGCTTGGCCCAAATCCGTCAAAAGCACTTCAGCATCATCAAATAAACAATGTTATAAAACGTAAACTAGCGCCAAAAATACATAATTATTTAGAACGTTTATTACGTGCTATAAATAGACCTTCAATAATTTGGATATAAAAATATGTTATTTTTATATATAGTTATATAGTTATTTTCGGGAATGTTATTACTTTCTAACAACCTTACAAAAGAATATGCCCAAATATACTCAACGAACAGGGCCCTCTTAAATCTTTTAGAGGCCTTAGGTATATTAGACTGATGGGTCCCTCTGTGACTTTGACAGAACACTTTTATTAGAATAGACAAAGAAACATTCATTGTTCCTCAATTTGAGAATAATGCTTTTTTGAAATACCTAGTTACTGAATAATTAACACCTTTGTATGTTCTGGTTGTATGGGAAAAGACAATATCTTTATTTTGAAAATATGCAGATCTTTTTATATGATCTGAGGGGGCCCTTATCGATTGTGGGCCTCTGGGCACTTGCCCAATGAAGTCAATCAAGGAGGTTAGGAAGACGACCTACATAGTTTCTTGACTAACACACATTCACATTTTCACCTGAAACACACTAATTATAATTTACAGGGTGGCTGTAGTACTCCCCTCCTCTATACAAGTGTTATCACTGCCGTCGTTAGCGCGAGTTGCATTGCTGAGGACGCCGGCAACCGCGCGACCCTTGTGCGCGATCGCAACAGATCCGAACGCACTACAATTGCTCGCTGCGCCCGCGCATCGGAAAGGCTCACTGCAGCTATTGGTTGGTATAACTGTATTTTTTTAAGGTATCTGATGTTTAACATAAATTGATCATGCAAATGATCATTTCACATGTACTTCTATAAATCCATGTTAAATTAAAAACTTGTTTGGATACTATGGTATAATAGTTTTCCATAGGCTATTGGGCGCCTTTAGACGTCATAACAATAACCTATTGTGTGCCCTTATCGCAACTCTACTTGGGGTCGGCGCAGCATGTCTTCTCCTTCCATACATCTCTGTCGGACGTCATCTCACAAGTAACATTCTTTCTAACCATATCACACAATCCATCCGTCATTTCTTTGGTCGTCCTATATATCCATCCATATCCATGTTCAAGACCCTATTTAAAACATGGTCCTCATTCCTCCTCATAATATGCCCATACCGTGAGAGCCAGACCCTAAAACTGTTAAATAGCGTCAAATTAGTAATTTTATCGCAGATATCTTCGATCTCACCTACCTTATGCATTGAGATATGCTCGACATTTTAAGGGATCACAGTTAGTTGCAATAACGACTGTAGCACAATCATATAATTTATCCTTTCTCAGGATGTATCCCGCGCAGTTAAAGGTGCAGCTTCAAGTTCCCCCGCCGTCGTTGGTTGTCATCAAACAGATTTAGTGTGTATCAGTCTATCAGCTAACGGCGCGAAGCTCGCCACAGCCTCCGAAAGGGGAACCATCATACGCTTATGGGATACCACGACAAAGCATATGCTGCACGAGTTGAGACGAGGCTCCGACTACGCTGATGTGTATTGGTAAGTGGTAAATTGACTTCTAAAGTACTCTATCAGGTATCAATGGGTTTTATCTATAATATTTAATGGTGTTTCAACATTTACATATTGTGTATTTTTTTTAAAGTAGATATTTTCCAAGCAATGAAAAGAGACCTTCAAATATCTTTGAAGTTCTTTAAGAAATTCTTTCTTAAGTTCTTGAGTCGAGATGTCCCAGTGGTTAGAACGCGTGCATCTTAACCGATGATTGCGGGTTCAAACGCAGGCAAGCACCGCTGATTCATGTGTTTAATTTGTCTTTATAATTCATCTCGTGCTCAGTGGTGAAGGAAAACATCGTGAGGAAACCTGCATGTGACAAATTTCATAGAAATTCTGCCACATGTGTATTCCACCAACCCGCATTGGAACAGCGTGGAATATGTGGAAATGTTCCAAATCTTCTCCTCAAAGGGAGAGGAGGCCTTTAGCCCAGCAGTGGGAATTTACAGGCTGTTGTTGTAAGAAATTCTTGACTTAGATAACATGTAGATGATCACGGAAGTATAAATGTGTCTTTGAGTAATTAAATGTCTATGGACTGTCAAATTTAAAGCTGACACGTACCCAGACAAAGTAGTATGACTGATTGGTTCGTCTGTGTAGTGTGGGTGTGTTTCAAATGTCTTCCAATAGAAATAAATATAAATAAATATGAGACAACATCACATACATTACTCTGATCCCAATGTAAGTAGCTAAAGCACTTGTGTTATGGAAATCAGAAGTAACGACGGTACCACAAACACCCAGACCCAAGATAACATAGAAAACTAATGGTAATCTACATCGAATCGGCCGGGAATCGAACCCGGGACCTCGGAGTGGCGTACCCATGAAACGGTTTTCATGGGTACGCCACTCCGAGGTCCCGGGTTCGATTCCCGGCCGATTCGGTGTAGAAAAACTTGATTACTTTTCTAGGTTGTCTCGAGTCTGGGTGTTTGTGGTACCGTCGTTACTTATGATTTTCTATATCACAAGTGCTGTAACTATCACCATTGGGATCAGACTAATGTATGTGATGTTGTGTACACACTCGACCACGGAGGTCGTCAATATCGGGAGGTTACAGTGGTGTGTGTGTTCAGCATAAACTTCAACTGGTCGGGTTCGCTTGTGTGCTGCGTGTCGGACAAGGGCACGTTGCATGTGTGGCTGGCGCGCGGCTCGTACGCGCACGTGTGCGCCGCGCCCGCCGCGCCGCCGCGCCGCGCGCTCTGCGCCTTCAGCGACGACGCCAGCGCGGTCGGTGAGTGCGCACACGCTCTAACTCACAGTCACCACATTACCGTTTTTTTTTTTATGGTATAGGTTGGCGGACGAGCATATGGGCCACGTGATGGTAAGTGGTCACCATAACCCATAGACAATGACGCTGTAAGAATTATTAACTATTCCTTACATCGTCAATGTGCCACCAACCTTGGGAACTAAGATGTTATGTCCCTTGTGCCTGTAGTTGCACTGGCTCACTCACCCTTCAAACCGGAACACAACAATACTAAGTAATGTTATTTGGCGGTAGAATAACTGTAGAATAACCTTACCGTTCGATTTCGATTACACCATCATAATTCATTTATTTATTTGCAAGAATATGGTACACAATACAGGTGTTCATTAATATAAATTCTCATATTCTACCGATTTATCGGTGTGCAAAATATTAAACATGCAATAAATAATAATTTATATAACATTAACAAAAGCAAGACTACCATAAATTCAATCACATTAAAATAAAATAATAAAATAAAATTAAGGAATAAATAATTTAGATTACAAAAAATAAGGATTACATAATAATACAAATAGTTTCAATATTTTCATAAATTTTTGTCACATAAATATTCATTAACGTTATAGTACAATTTATTCAAAAGCAAATCAAATACCTTTTTTTTAAACATAGTAAATGGTAAATCCTTTAAGTGGTCGGGAATATTGTTTGCATTGTCGGACCGCTGGGATTCACCAATACTAGTAGCTCACTGGATACGACTTCACGTAGTCCAGTAGAATAGTTTAAAATTAGTTTAAAAAAAAATGTCATACATAAATAATTAAGTAAAATTGCTTTTGTGAACTTACTAACCAATTTAGGTATTAAGATTAATTAATTTATTTTTACTAACACTATATGGATCTATGTAAATTATGGTCTGAAATAAATGATTATTATTATTATTACTCAGTTGTTTTCAACCGACTTCAAAAAGGAGGACGTTATCAATTCGTCTGTAATTAGTCGGTGTCAGCCACGAAAACTCTACAATACGAGAATACCTTTTATACAATAATATACTGGATCAATCAAGGGACTCGTATCGCTTCTCTCTTATAATTGTTGGGGCAAGGGCACCATGGCTGACACCGGCTCCAAATATAGCAATAATTATAACTCCATTATATAATCGTAAATCGACTTTTAAGTAGTCTAATATTTTTCATTTCATTCTACTTAGGAGGACTCTAAAAAATATGTTAAATACACAATTATTTTTAATACTTTTTAGTGCATATTCATTTGTTTTAAAATAGTGTTTTGTTTGAAGTCGGTTTTTCTTTTTGTTAAAATTTTTATGGTGGCTAAATATAAGGATTCTTCTATCAAAAGGTTGTCAGTTATCATTGGTATCAGTCTCATCCAGGAGTCTGGAAGTTGAAAGTGTAAAGCTCTTGGTCCTGCGTCTGAAATCTTTCCGGTCGTATCAAGTTTGTCGTCCCATCGGATTATGAGAATGACGCATGTGAATTCGAACCTGTTTTTGCGGATATAATGATATTTCCAACATTGAGTTGGTCGGTCTTTCTTGAAATTGGCCATTTTCACGAAAGTCGGTCAGAAAAACATCATCATCATCGCCAAGACGTTACCATGCGTTACAATACGCTAGCACAAGTTCCATCACATCTCCAACCCTCATTGGAACAGCGTGGTGAAATATACTCCTAACCTTCACCTCAAAGAGAGAGGTTTTGGCTCAGCAGTGGGAAATTTACAGGCCGTTTCTATTTAATCATATTGCTTCTAGCCACAACTCATTCAGACAAATTACGATGACGCTGTCTGAATAATCATTGTTATCTTCTTTGGAGCCTAAATACAACAGGCCATTTGAATATACTAATAAACAAACAGACTTAAAAATAAACGAATGCAAATCCAACACTTACACACACATATCCTAATGGTATCCCTACTATGACTCCCACATACATAATTACTTTAAAAACAATAAATAAATGTATACAATATAAATATGTAATAACATTCTCCATTTTGCAGTCGTTAGCGAAGACGGAACATTTCATAAGTTCACATTTTCTGCCGAAGGTAACTGCCATCGAAGCGATTTTGAATATTTCCTACAGGTACGTAATTCGTTTATCATGTAATCGTATATATTTTTTTTATGGTATAAGTTGGCGGACGATCATATGGGCCACCTGATGGTAAATGGTCACAATCACCCATAGATAATGACGCTGTAAGAAATATTAACTATTCCTTACATTGTCAATGTGCAATCAACCTTGGGAACTAAGGTGCTATGTCCCTTGTGCCTGTAGTTACACTGGCTAACTCACCCTTCAAACCGGAACACAACAATACTGAGTACTGTAATTTGGCGGTAGAATAACTGATGAGTGGGTGGTACCTACCCAGACGCTCTTGCACAAAGCCCTACCACCAAGTTATAGTAATTTTTGACTAGTTATATGTTTAGATAGAATTTCAACGTTAGAATGCCTTGAAAAATCGTGGCTAACGATTTGTCAATATGAACACGCACACTAGTAAATTATTTTGACGTTTGGCGAATGACAAGCGTACCTGTCACGCACACATAGATAATAAAATTGGCCATTTTGTTTTGGTTTCTTTTGACATTAAATAATCTAATAAGATAATAATCTACGTATAATACGACACAACATAGATGTAGTATCGGCAAATTCAATAAAACCGATTCCTTCCGATTTATGCAACCAAGAGAAATCAGCTCCCTATCGCACCATTCGATGCTATTCGTCGCTATAGATTCTCGCGTCAGTTCAACCCGACAGAGCAAGTGCATGTAAATCGACGTGTCAAACTGACGAATATATTAGGTCATATAATATTACAGTGTTGTTTGTGTTAGGATTATATTCACATAAGAAATAAATATTGATAATTTGGAATAGCGTACTTAATTCGGATGTGATCGGTTTTACGAATATTGCCGATGCTATATGTAAGTTGTGTCGTACTATACAATATATACAAATTGTTTAATTTTTCATTGAGAATATTTATATATTTTTTCTTCTTACAGGTAGGCGATGATGACGAATTTTTGCATTAATTATAATATCGCTAGATCAGAAAAACAGACAATAAATCATATGAAAGTGATTAAAAGTGAATTACAAGTGATAAAACACAGTTATTTAATTTATAGGATACTTCGGATCTACACGATTGTGTATTTTTGGTACATTATGATTGGCTAATTATTTTAAGGTTAATATAAGTATTCAGCGCAAATGTGATATTGTTAATTTTGAAAAATTGCGTACTATGTAAAAAAAAGAAACAATTTAATATTTCGAAATAGTAATAAAAGTATAAAAATAACGGATTTCTCAAGACTGCGCTTAAATAAACTATAAAATACAGATACAACTTCGTACATTAGTACTTATATTACCCTTAAAACGTTATTTTTAAAATTCGATTTTATGTCTTAATCCATAGACAATATAGAATGGTTATAATTCCGCCTCAAGCTTTACTAACTGACGTTATGAAGCTGGCTGATTCCTCTCTTTCTATGATTAGTAATTTGACGTTTGCAAGAAAGAGACAAAGCATCGTGTAACTTTATAACCGCTACAGAATGTTTATTGGCAAATATTGTCCTTAATTTTCAGTACTATATATTTTGTTATTATCCGAAGACGTAAAAACCATTCTATACTGTATAAATTTTGTATAAAATTATAATATGTCAATTTTTCTTAATTATTTCTAGCACGATGGAAATGTGTTTAAAGTGATTTTATTTAATGAAACGTTCATTTAAAGTTATATTTCATTCGTAATTAAAATGAGAGCAACGAAAAATTCATCAATACAAATTGACATATTAATATTAAGTCATAGAGAATGAAAATAGACTGTCGTTTGTTTTTTAATGTTTCACATACCTTATTAATTTAAAAAGACACAAAGGGCACTAAAATAGCATTTTTTATAATAGCTTTGGAACAGTATGGATTATAAAGGTTTTTTTTAAAAGAATGAAGATCTGACTGCCTGAAAGAATGAATGATAAAATTGCAATATCTTTCTTAAATTGTAATTTCATAGGGAATTTGTTTTGAAATAATAATATTATTTCTAAAGTCACAAAGCTTATCATAAAATGAATTAATGTACCTGTTTGTAAAAGCTTTTCTTGCTATATAACCTTATAAAATATATTTTGTAACGCAAACTTCAACCGATCCCTTGTACTTTTCTAAATTCTATTTTCATTGTACTACTCATTTATAAATAATAATTAGACAAAAAAAAGGTAAAATATTATAGTTAAAGATGCTACTAAAAACTAGTTATGTTAACATTTGTAAATCTATGAATACCATACAAAATACATAAGTCTTTAAAAATGTATTTTGAAATAGGAATAAATTCGAAATTTAAAATTAATTCTTTTTAAAAAAAACCATTTGCATGATAAGGGTGCTATTAATATATGAATCTTAAACAAGTCTCAGAAATATTGCAATAAACAACATTTATTTAATTTTTTAAGATATTAACATAGTAATATTATTATTTACCTAAATTATAGTCTTTAACGCGCAATATGTATAGAATCATGTTTGTGATTTCAAGTGTTCGAAATGTATAATGATTATTAGAGGTTTTATACGATTAATATATTTAATACAAATAAAACTAATTATAAACGTATCTCGCTATAATGATACTAGTAATAAATATCTTGTCATCAAAAATATATTTTTAATTTTATTTCATTTAAAGCAAAATAAAAATTTTTAGATTCTAACGCTCAATGTACCTTTATGCATTTGCTCATTTTTTTTATGGGAATTCGAAATCGTTTTAAGTCACATAACAGGTGAATGAATCAGATAAGTGAATGGATAATATCATTCAGTCAATGTAAGTCAACTCATTTTATGTAACTCAATAAAAATCTGATAGTGTATGATATTGAATGATCTATTTTAGTTGTGTGTTAATTATGAGCATATAAATATTTAATTATGATGTTAGTTAAATTTGAACTGAGAGATATAGGTTAAAACTTTAATATATAGAATAAACATTAAAACCATGAGTCGTTTTCAAATGTGTATAGCCCTGTAAATACATAGGCGCATAGCTTTTATATATCGACGCTAGGAATTTAGTGAAAAATCAATGTGTCCGCTGATTATTACTTTAAATAGGGTAATGACAACACTATGTTTGAAGCTAGTAAATAAAAGTATGTAAACATAATGGTACCCGTGAAATGTTTTTAATATATAATAGTTGATAGTTTTATTACTTTCCGTTTACTGATTATTTACTAAGCATTGTGTGTCATTATACTTAATTAAATGTATCATTAAGATTCATACGTTCTATCGGAAAGTGAGCACCTTTTGTAAATATGAAAAATTAAGTTTATTTTTTTAATGGAAATTGTAACATGATACTCCACTGTTTTGTAGCCAAGTTGTGGAGATGTAACGGTATAGGATTTGCAATTTTCACAATAAAAAATATTTTTAATCATTGTTTTTTTTTTAAACTTAATTTATATTCATGAAAAATTCATTCAGCCAAGTTTGTTTTACTTATGTTTTTTTTTTCTTAATAAGTGCGGCAGACGTTTGTGGTCTACTGATGGTAAGTGGTCAGCACTACCCATTGGTACTGTAGGAAATATTACTCTACACACATGTAAGATTGTATGTCTTTTGTCACTGTAGTTACCTATCATACCCTACTTTGCACAAAGCTCTACTACTAAACAAGAACTTTGAAAATCCTTACTAGATTTTGTTAGTAAAAAAAAGGTAAAGAAAATTCCAAACCACGACCAAAAAGTTAAGTCATTTATGTTTTACAATTTGGTCAATTTTAAACCTATTTAAATATCTGTTACTCTATTTTGCTAATTTTTATTTATTGTTGATGCAATTTTCACAAATGAAATTGAAAACAAAAAAAAAATTTGTATTTTTTATTTTAAAAACAACTACTTACATTAATTTGAATACATTAACTATTAAATAATCCTATGTAATTTATTCACTCTGTGGCTTTTTGCGGTCAAAAGGATCTGACCAGACTTTCATATCTGAAAAAAAAATAAGTTTGTTACAAACATAGCATTCATTTTACCAAAATATTTTTATTTGAATATAATGTAGATAGATAGCCAGGCAAATATTGCATATCAGAGTCCGAGTGAAAGGCCTGGACACCCTGGGGTAACAAAGAAAGCCCTAGAACTACAAAGCTGTGGAGAACCTAACAATTATAATAATTTTAAATTAATTAATTAGGAAGAATATTTAAATTTCAATCAGTAAGCTATAATCTATTGACTTGAGTAACTTTTAAAATAGTAATTAGTTAAAAATTTATAATTCAACTATATCTGTATATTCGTCATCTCATTGAAATCTTAGTTTGTGGCAAGATGTCTCTTATGTGGAGAACCTACCCTACCCTAAATTTGGCCCTATTGCAGATAGTAACTGAACAGTATGGACACACAGACACTGAAATCTTTTAAGCATTTAATGACTATCAACTTTGGGAAAAATAAGGTATGTCTATTGTGCCGGTAGCTACACTAGCTCACTCAATCTTTGAAAAAACACATCTGTGTTCATATTTATTACTGGCTAGCAGCAGAATATGTCATGAGTGGTAACTTTAGCAATTTAAAAACATAGTAATTTGGGATTTTAGGATGTATGCTTAGTGCAATAAAAACAAAAAGAATTATTACTTCCTGGTTGGATATCCTCTTGTCTTATATTCTTTCTAGTTTCCTTTTGAATCTTTTCTGAAAATAAAATATGCAATTTTGATCAAAGACAAACATTTGAAACGGAATTTTCATTAATAACTGGATATACTTAAAAAATAAAAAAGTAGTTCATCACTTGGCCACATTTTTTTTTTTTTTTGAAGTACACACACAAGTATATGTATAATAGCACATCTGACGAGTGTCAAATGTAGCTTTCACGCACATCAATAAAATAAAATTGGCACATTTATTTTAACTTTGTATTGGGACACTGTTTAGATATATGAATAATACCAAAAGGTTATTTTAAAGGTAGGTGCAATTGGAAATAAAAAAGGGTAATTCATTAATTCATTCATTCGTATTTATGTAATATAATGTTACGAAAAAGATGAATGGTAATCTGAATTAAAGTTATGAAATTATTATTTTATCTTACTGTATTCCGATGGGTCTATCATTGGACTGATAGCAATAGGGTATAAAGTCAGTCCTAGCAAACCGACAAATCCGCCAAGGAATGCCGCATATCTCCAACGCCTATAAGCCATTTTCCGTATTTTTATTATTATTTATCAAATCGTTGCATCGGAAATATATTTCGTTTATATTATTTACTAAATGAAATTTTTTATTTGACATTTGTCATTTTGAAAAATGTCACAGGCAGCGTGACAATGACAGTCCATCGGATATTATAACAACTATTATAAAAGAGACTGCGTCAAATTCAGAAAATTCAGATATTCAGAAAATATATACATACAAACTAGTATTCATCTTTAGTTTTGTTTTTTAACATTATTTTATAAATTTTAGAAACTAGTTTAGTATATCAAGTGATTAAAACAATAAGAAAAAGATATAAACGTACAAATATTTAAAGTTAATCAAAAAAAATAAATAAAGACTGAAATAACAAATAATACGATTTATTTTTCAATACCTAATTATTTAAATAGTAATTAATCTATAAATATTTAATTGTAGGGCACGCATCACAGTTTTTAAAGTATAGCGATAACATCATTATGATTTCTTATGGTTTCTTAGCTATGGTCCTGTGGAATTTAATACGTTCTTATATTCATAATATAATTATATGATTTCCGACACAATACTGTTTTATTGTCAGACAAAGGCTATGCTAACACATAAGCTTTTACGGTGACCCGAGGCGTTTCCTTTTCTCTATTTAATTTATTAATAGTTTTTATTTAACAAATAAATTTAGTTAGATGTTTCTATGTCTAATGAAAAACCAACTGAAAATAAAAAAAAAACATCGTTATTGCCTTTCCTCAATTAACTGAAAAAGCACCCTCAAGGAAAGGTAATAAAGGGTGAAAAATTAGAAAATCAACCATTTATTCTGATGTACCAGAGATTTACAACACGTCAAAAACTGATAAATGTTTTAGGAGTATTAAAATCTTAAAGATGAGTCATCAAGATTTTAATAATTAAATACACATAATGTAATATAATTAGTACCTATTAGTGTTATATGAAACATGTTTCATTAGTGTTTATTGTATTATTTCTAAACGTTTCAACTCCCTCAATCGCTGTTTCAACCGCCCCTACCATGGGGACGGTGAGAAATTTATCTCTTTTAAATAAGACAAATAATTCACGTTCTATGCAAAGGCAAATTTTGAAGTAATTGTTTGTATAAACTTTAACCTTCATCGGTTTTAAAGGATTTGTAAATATTCTTAGTAACTTCACATAGGCGACTTATAATTATATCAACAATTCTTAGAAACGTAATTACTTACAGCAACGATCAACGATTACGAGTTGTTAGTAATAATAATAAAGTGACACCAACAATTTATACTAAGCTAACTAGAATTTTAGTGGAAATCGTTTCATTATGCTAAATTTCTTAAAATATGTTATTTTATCTGTATAAAATTAAAGAAATACACAAAATTAACGAAGTTACACATTTTATAAAACGCTCACTGAAGGCAATTTATGAAAACATTTACTTAAATTACTCTTACAATTATTAATTAATTAGTAGAGTATAAATTGTTAGTGTCGAAATAATAGTTATTGGAATATACTCTAAAATTAAACTTAAATAATTTGTTATGTTCGTATGTTTTTTTAAATACATTTTAATGATTTACCTACGTTGTTTAATTAAATACTCTAACAGGGTAAAGTCCAAATAGACGCTGGATTCAGAAGGTGCTTAATTTGGACAAAGTTCAATGACATATGCCAGAATATGTTCGAGACTGAATAAATATCAAGGAAAAAAAAAAAACAAGAAATAAATGTTTGAAATGGCACTGGTTAAAATACGTGCCACTAAAATAAAAAATGTAACCGACTCAGAAGCCCTGGCCTCTTCTTTTGTGCTCGATAGACCAGGAACGATTAGTGAAAACTTAAAAACACTTAATTATATATGATAAAATTGAATCCCGATTTTATTTACTATAGCGGTATGCTCAGCGTGGTGGAATAAGTTTAAAACCTAACTCAAGAAAAAAAAAACAAAAGAACTACCTTAAGGTTACTCTAACTTTTATGGGCAATTTGATTCAAGTATATACATATAATATAATTGGAATGTCTGTTTGTAATATTAAAATAGCCCTTTTTTACTCAATGGATATGTTATACACGGTACGTATACCAAAATAACATTTTTTACAATTTCTGTCGGTCTGTCTGTCTGTTTGTTCCGGCTAATCACTGGACTGGCTGGATCGATTTTGACGGGACTTTCAGTGGCAGATAGCTATTACAGTAGGGAGTAACTTAGGCTACAATAATATATTTTATTGTTAAATTCAAAGGCCTACAAGGTACACAGCACGCAGCAGCGGGCACAGCTAGTATAGTATAAAATTACCATGAACACTCTATGTATAAGTAAAATGATAAAAGCTAAAACTTGAAATAATCAGGCTTCACTTTTAGTAAGGACACAGAGAGAGATAAGAAATCAGGGGCAAAATTCTACTAATTAATGTATTCCTGATTCAATTACGATGCAACTTCAACCATTTAGATTCATGTATGTCGTTGTGTAAATATTACGAGTCGATTCGATTGCTTATTTTGTGTGGAATAAGTTGACGGACGTGCAAATGAGCCTGATAGTAAACACCACCGCCCCCATAGACAATGGCACTGTAAGAGATACTAACCATTCCTTGTATTACCAATGCACCACAAACCTTGGGAACTAAGATGTTATGTCCCTTGTGCCAATAGTTGCACTGGCTCTCACACCCTTCAAACCGGAACACAACAATACTGAGTAATGTTGTTTGGCGGTAGAATATCCCTATCACGAAATGCGATAAATTAGCAATTTATTAGTAGGATTGCCCCCAAAATTTAATAACTAAGCAACGCTAAACAACGCTTTTAAGCTATCATTTTATGGCCCATACGTTTTCATCTTATCTCAAGTATTCTTAGTTGATAAGTGATAACATTAAGTTAACTCATTCACATTAAAACGCGTAATGTTTTTAACGATTTACTATCACAAAGTTCAATTGTGTTGTGATTCATTGCGTTTTGTTTTGCATTTTGTATTTATATAATATCAATGAATCATAATTTGTTTAAAGACATTATGAACTTTGTTTTACAAATGTCAATGTTGATCGTTCATATTGATGAATGTATTTCATTGTTATTGGTAATGTGTATAATAGTTTTTTTATCAATAATAATAAGTAAGCGGACTGACAAATTGCCGAGATGTCCCAGTGGTTAGAACGCGTGCATCTTGACCGATGATTGCGGGTTCAAACCCAGTAAAGCAGCATTGAATATTCATGTTAATTTGTCTTTATAATTCATCTCATACTCGGCGGTAAAGGAAAACATCATGATGAAACATGTGCATTTCACCAACCCGCTTTGAAACAGCGTGGTAGTTATTGACGGCGAACTCTGTATCTGTTGATCAATTTAAAGTGTAATTAGTTAAACAAGAGAAGAATTCATAAGTA
Source organism: Vanessa cardui (assembly GCF_905220365.1). Lineage (NCBI taxonomy): Eukaryota > Metazoa > Arthropoda > Insecta > Lepidoptera > Nymphalidae > Vanessa > Vanessa cardui. The sequence continues at coordinate 3,085,071 of NC_061141.1, forward strand.
ATAACAACATATTATTTAGTGCTAATTTTAATAGATGATAGTAAACTATGCTTTTTCTACAAGTAATGTTTAATTTCAAGGTGTTTTAAATCTTGCAAATGATTTTAAATCGATAACCATGTAACTATAACAACAACAGCGTTTAAATTTCCCATTGCTGGGCTAAGGTTTTCCCTTTGAGGTGGAGGCTTGGAACATATTCAACCACGATGTTCCAATGCGGGTTGGTTGAATACACATATAGCAGAATTACTAGAAATTAGACACATGTTTCCTCACGATGTTTTACTTCACTGCTGAGCTCGACAATTATAAACACCAATTAAGCACATGAATATTTAGTGGTGCTTGCCTGGGTTTGAAGCCGCTACCATCGCAAATTGAATTGGTTCTACCCACTACTATATGAATATAAAATATATTAAGCTACCATATCATAAAAACATAAATAAACTTGTATATAATTTATGAAACGAATTGTTCTAGGCTGTTTGATAGATAGTCACGGCGTTAATACATTTATTGCTGTTTTATGGAATAAATAACACAAACAACTAATTGTGTTACAATAATCTTATTATTAATTAGTTATGCAACTGATTTTTATTTCTTTTAATTTTTTTATCTCGTTGTTATTGTATATTTAATTTCATAAATGTTGACAACGAAAACCGATGTACGGATGAATCCAATGGGGTTTTTGTTACATCGTTCTTAGTTTTAAATACAGTAGAATATTAAAAAATAAATATTCAATAAATAAAAAATTTACCAAAAAGAAAAACTGACTTCAAACAAAACACTAATTTAAAACATATAAACACTAAATAGTAATAAAAATAATTGCGTATTTAACATATTTTTAGAGTCCTCCTAAGTGAAATGAAATGAAAAATATTCGACTACTTAAAAGTCGATTTACAATTACATAAGGTACTTATAGTTATTGTTATATTTGGAGCTGGTGTCAGCCAAGGAAACCCTACAGAATATCTATCAAGAGATCTACGAGAATACTATAAGAAAGTTTGCAACGTGATTTCGTAAATAAACAAATTCTCTAGTAAATTTAGTTTGAGTATTACAATCGTGCGAAGTCGGGCGGGTCGCTAGTTGATTATTTAGTTGATATTAATATTTGACTATGACAATTACATGAACATAACCACGTTACGAAAGGTGACTCAAATATCAATAGAACGTATAAATAGAAGATTCAGCCGAGTATCACTAACGTGCTCCTCAGAATTGTTCCGTTCCCGTCCGTACTCTTACTTTGTCATGGATCCTAAGCTCATCCTAACTCAGCCAACCTTACCAAACATTCACCAAACTACCCTTGAAGTATATCCTTTAAAATAAAAAAAGAATCATCAAAATTGGTTGGCGCAATTTTGAGCTATTCATCTATTTATCGCGCACCTACATAATGCAAATTTAAGACTTTTATAGTTTTCATATGGTAACATCAGAACTGGACTAAATTAAAATGGGACCACACTGGAGGCACTAGCTTTCAAACAAAAAAAAAATAATCCAAATCGGTCCACCCAGTGAAAAGTTATGACGTGACAAACATAACAAAAAAAATACAGACGAATTGATAACGTCCTCCCTTTTGAAGTCGGTTGATAAAATTGATGAGCTGAGGATGGCCCAGTGGTTAGAACGCGCGCATCTTAACCGATGATTGCGGGTTCAAACCCAGGCAAGCACCATTATACATATGTGCCTTATTTGTGTTTATAATTCATCTCGTGCTCGGCAAGGAAAACATCGTGAAGAAACCTGCATGTGTCAAATTTCATCAAAATTCTGCCACATGTGCATTCCACCATTGGAACAGCGTCGTGGAATATGTTCCAAACCCTCTCCTTAATAAAAGGAGGCCTTATCCCAGCAGTGGGAAATTTACAGGCTGTTTGACTTTAACTTTTACTTTTAACAATAAACGAAAATTAAAAAAAAAAACTGATTACACTGTTGAATTGAAAATATGCAGTGTCTTGTTGATTCGTAAGGCAGTATAAATAAAAGTTGGTCTTTAAACACATATCTTTTTCTATCAAATCTCAAACAATCACTTATAATTAACAGTCATTCAACAATAAAATACAAGATTATTTCTGCATTGTTTTTATTTGACTAAAATAACAATATTACTAAATTAACAAAACGGAACAATGTTATACATACATATATATGTCTAATGAATATCGTGTGAATTGGTGTTTATATCACGAAACGGCTTAGTGACTCCCTCCTCTAGTAATTGAAGTAATTTAGAAAACACTAATTTGGGTGCATCGATCGCATAAAGAAAATCTATATGATTAAACTCTTTCAAAGGCACTATGTAATGTTCTATTGGATTTATGAGTTGTACGTATAAATTCGTAACATCAACGTCACTCGCTAGCCAATCGTTTTCAGAGCTAAATAAAGCGATCGGTAGTGTTATTTTATGTACAGGATATTCGGGAGGCGCAAGCGTTCCATACTTTATTAAATTTCCCTCAGTGCCATAGTCGAATTGCTGAAATCGGCCCACGTTTTGAATTTCTTGCGCGTAGTGAACTAAGGTCTTCGTCGAAGCACCGGCTGGGACGTGTCCCAGTATTATCGGCAACAAACTCCTATTAAACTGACGTTCGTCGTGTCCGCACAACACGAACATCGAATTCTCACAAATCGCTTCCTCGTAGTGATTTATTTCACAAGCGTGTTTCGATAACCATCGAAGAACGGCGTTTTGGGGTAAAAATTCGTTAGCACCGAGAAGTTTCAGCAGATATTCCAAATTGTTGCTGTATTTCGCGAGCAGGCGAATAGGACTCTTAATGTCAGTCATGTAAGCAACAGGGGCTAACGCGAACCCCGCTCGTAGTACCTTATTGTAATGTGTCTTCGTGGAAAGCAAAGCGAATAGAACAGTCGTCCCCATCGAATGTCCGACATAGTTTATTTTCGTATCCCACCCCTTTGTATCCATGATGTAGTCGATAACGGCTGGCAAATCGTGTTGGCTGACTTCGTGAAATGTGAAATTCCAAAAAGCGAAGGTATCGACGTTAAGGGACACATGCGCCCTGGAGTACGTATTCCCTCGAACATTCGCTAACCACACATCGTAACCGGCTTCAGATAATATATACGCTAGACCCTTCTCTGGTCCTGCGATGATCCAGTCCGCTGAACTTCCAAGGAGGCCGTGATGAAGCAGAACCGTTTTACGGGGATTCTCCTCACGTTTAGCGTTTCGGGAATGAGGTATTCTGTGAACTGTGAGGATGTATCCATCTTCTGTGACGATTGTATGTGACTCTGATGTGTAACCGTGTAGTGCGATCAGCTGTGGAGTCGTCATATGAATGCTCGGGTCATTATCATTACACGTATATTCCAATTTTTCAGGAGCAATTGCATCGAAAATCTTCTCGTCATTGGCTTGGGCATCTTCGACGTAATCTTTAAATTTCCTCTTAATCCTCGCTTGGTTATCAATGTGATCTTCAACGGATGTTTGATTATTAATACCAAGATATGACGTTATTTTATTTCGAACATTTTCAACGTAAAACTGTTTAAGACTGCGTCCCTTTGATCGAACGTAGTTCGTTAACTGAGATGTTCTATTTGTGAATACGTCGACAAGATTCTGCGGGAACCAGCCAGTGTGCCGACTCTCGCTGCATTGTACGTAAATAATTAATGTAAACACAATTAGTAACAGCTTCATGTCTGATGAGTGAACCGCTCTCGACGAGAGCTGTACTTGCGACTGAAGTTTTTAACGGGTCAGCAATGTATCCCGGTCCGTCGGGTCAAGGGGAAATGACTAATGAATGATACTCTAGTAAACACTGAATTTATAGCAACAGATAAAGCGTTTAAAATCTCTAATCGAGTTGACTATAATGTTTATTTATTTGATATCTGTGACTCAGTGTGGTCAGCGTTTTTATAATTACCGACGTTATTTGTCACTATTTTATTTAGTTTATTTTTTCTCTGTTATGTCATTATTCTACAATTATATCAATTGACATTACATAAAGCCAGATAAAAAAACGATATATATTTTTTACGCAAATATGTTGATGAGTACAATGATATTATTTAGTTATCTGAATATTTTTTCTCTTTTATAACATTATTATAAATACGTCTTACCAAAGATGATTAGTATAGGCATGTATTGAGTGAGTACAATATAAAAAAAAATGGTTTCCATATAGTTACAATGATGTCACTGTAGTAAAATTCATTTTGGTGTTTTTTTATTTACGTTAGCAGGTTTATTTTTTTTTTAATCAAAAATCCAAGGGCCAAGTATAAATAATGGCTCTGCATTTTTCCTAAGGTATCATCAATAACGAATGTCAAAAATGGAATTTTCTAATTACGGCTACGTTTACAGGCAAGACAATAAATAAAACTACTTATTATATCCTAAAAACTTTGACAGTCGAACGAGTGAATTCTTATGAAATCGATATTGTCGTGATATACCACAACAGATTATATTATATCATTTGTATCTATACATATGTATAATAAAATTGCAAGGTGCAAATAATAATAAAAAAATGCTTATCGTTCCGAGTGGTACACTATGCATACTTTATATTTGATACATAAAGAACACGTTGTCTCGCGCAGCTGGGTTCGCGTTTTAGCGTTCACCAGATGTAAATACGTATAAAAAACTAGCCTTCATTGGGGTACAAGCCTGCTTCATAACATATTTCCAGTAGTGTAGCTATTGTAGGACAGGTGGAGCAATGCACCAGGGCCCCGGAGCTCAGGGGGCCTTCTAAACTAAACCTTAAGCTTCTGAAGCTAGAAAAACACGACTATGCGCACAAGATTTCTTATTTGGTGTCTATCATTTAAAAGGGTAATTATTAGAGGGTATTATTAAAGAGGAGGTGAGGGCCCGATTCTTTTTCTATGCGCCGGAGCCCTTCCTTCTCTAATCTGTCATTTTAAAGGGTATTTATTAGTTAAAGGGGTGGTGAGGGCCCGATTACTTTTTGGCCCTTTCTCACCTAGCTACACCACTGCATATTCCATCAAATTCCGTACAGCCTTTTGTTCGTATAAAAAAAATCTATATAGGTACTTACATTACCACTATACTTGTAATCTTTATATATATTTCTACGAATAAATATATTTTTCGATACGCACTGGAATACATTCACATTATGTACGTAATTCAAGCCTCTTTGCTATACATATTTACTAACCGACAAAACTCAGTAGTTACTTAAATTACATGCAATTATTGCAAACAATTAAATTTAAATCTGTATAGAGCACGTGAATAAATAAACTTTACCCGTTCTTTATTATTAATTTACATAACATTAATGAGAATATTTACTATGATATATAGTTATCGAGAAACCTTCTCCTTAAAGGGAGATATAGATATGTATAAATATATCATATTAAATCAGCAGTGGGTAATTGACAAGCTGTTAATGTATGTCTGTATGAATCGAGGATAAAAATATTGTTCAATCAAAATTATAATTATTCTGTAACACATAAAATATATAAACACTTTTATAAGGTAACCCAGAGCTTCGTCCACTTTGAATTCTATTTAATTTTTTTCCCAAAACTACTCCCTCAAGGGGTGAAAAATGTAGCCATAGGTCAGATTTCTTTTATACCACTGGGGTAGATTACGCTGTAAGAAATATTAATTAATTATTAATATTACATCGTCAATGCGCCACCAACCTTGGGAACTAAGATGCTATGTCCCTTGTGCCTGTAGTTACACTGGCTCGCTAACCCTTCAAACCGGAACACAACAATACTGCCTACTGTTGTTTAGCGGTAGAATATCTGATCGGTGGGTGGTATCTACCCTGACGGGCTTGCACAAAGCCCTACCACCAAGTAAATATATAGTAATACAATAAAAAAGTATTTTCAAAAACATCATCACAATAAAACGAAATTATTCTTAAAATCCATTTATTTATTTTGTGTAATACTTCCATACATTATTTAATACTTATTCTAAATAAATAGAAAGAGATAGATTTTAAATCAATACAACAGTTTCATTTCTTCACACAATTCATCAAAATTATCTATCTTCCATTTTCTCAATTCGTTTATTAAATTTTCTTCTTGAAGATTTTCATATTCCTCAGAATCTAAAAACAGACTTCAAATCAGAACGTCACTTAACATTGGATAATAAATAAATACTAGTATTTTAATCGTGAAGACACTGGATGTAGTTAACAGTTTGTTAATTATATCAAATCGATCCATTGATTTCTTGGTCTTTCGTGCACAAACAGACAAAATTGACATCTGCGCTACTAACTAACTGAAAACGTGCAGTCGACAGAACAGAATTGACTCCCTTAGGGGAATTATGACGATGATGGTGATTAATGGAGTTTCACCACGGCAGTTATCAAAACACAAGTTTGTTTCCAACATAGATAATTCCAGTATTTTGATAGCCTAAACGGACGAAAATCTGACAAGGGCGTTATAAGATCAGGCAGAAGAGTTACTTAAAGACTTTATGTACTAATTAATTGAACTGAGATGTCCCATTAGTTATAACACATGCACTGTCTATTCAAGTAATATCTAAATTCGAAGGGACAGCAATCCGACCTGGAAGAGTTTCAGCCTTTCATAAAGGAATGTTAACTCTTAGGTTATAGAGAACTTCTTAACTAATATTATGACTTCATGACAAGTGCTGTAAATAGCTTTTTCTGAGCCCTGGGCGAGCTTCTATAACTGCGCCCTATTTAAGCAGACCCTTTGCCCATTTTACTGTCTCACTCACTAAAACTTAACATTAACGATAAACATCAAAAATGAGACCGATGTATGTTTTCAATGATACTAGCATGTAAGCACGTTTGTATTGGAATCGAGTACTAGGGGCTCAGCGGAATCTTAACAAGAGCAAAACGAAAAAACAATAGTCCTGCCCAGTCTGTTTATTTTTGCGCCCCCGAGAGTCTACGCCCTGTGCCTGGGCACCGGTGGCACATGACCCCAAGTTTAGTGTTTTTCCTAATTAAATAATACTTACCATAGATAGGAAACCATCCACTCAATTCGCAAACAGCGACATTGAACGCTACCAGCTGTTTAGCTCCCATGCTACTCTTTCGTGGCCACACAAGCACTCTGACCACTTCACCACTTGCCTCAATGGCACCCCCCCTTGTCATCATGACATTATGCGCAATTGATTTTTTTAGCAAGTAATCCAACAGTATGAAAATTTCATCTACTTTTTCCGAACCCTGAATAACTTCGAAGCAAAATGCTGGTACTGGGTAACTATCGTCAAACTTGAAAAGCGGTCCTTTTATTTTTTTACAATACTGAAAATAATGCATAGACAATATTGAGATGTTTATCTATTGTTTTATAGTATGGACCATCTTATAATAGGCTATTTGACAATGCGAAAAATAAATTGTGAATTATTGTAATCAGTGTATGTATGAGTTTAAAAATGGTTATTTACTAAAGAAAGTTGAAAATAATACTTAATTTATTCAAAAATCCATAAATAAAAATGCCAGCCGGGCTTATGATGAAGTCATTTTCTTGTAAACTTTGCTTTTCTACGATATGTACCACAGATTAAAATACAGCAAAGTGACGTCACCGCCCCCATTGCAGCGCCATATTGTCCAAATAGCGTTTTTGCGCGCTATTTAAATATGGAATTTTTAAAATGATATTCTTCGGCAAATATGTACCTACTAGAAATAAAAAAACACAACTTTTACTGGGTTCCTTAGCCTCTACTAAATAATATAAAATGGATTTTAAAAACCAGTCAAATAGCCTATTGTAAAAGGGTAACTTGAAATAATTGAATCCGAATTTCCAATAACCTTTAAATTAAATTAAATAGTTTCAAATATACCAAGAAAACTCCAAGTTTACATTGCATAATCATTGTTCATATCAGGTTATAACAGAAGCATGTTTGTTTAATATGATACTTTTTTCCACTTAGTGCCACAAGTATACCCCTCTGATCAAGCTGGGCCATCGGTAGTTAAAAGATTGGACAAAATAGCAAAGTTTCCTGTACATCAGTCTGTATATTTACCGCATTTTCCACATAAAGACTCTGTTCCTCAATAAACAAATGGTAGTGTAAATGATTCACTGACGCGAAAGCACACAAGCTATTGAATCCGATTCTTAGAGTTCTGCAATAAAAATATACATGTATGAATACTATAGAAAATTTCCTTCCATTTCCTTGCAAAGTCTAATATATTACAAGTAACAGTCCAGCGGTCTTATAGATCCACTCAATAACAAGCTACGGTTATCATAGGAACACACAAAAGAAATTTTGGTCAAAAGCATCTATCACTACCATCGACCATTATTAAGCATCACAAACTAAATAATTTATTTATCTACAATGCAAGTGTTGCACTATAAATGAACCAAATCGAATTTATTATGTCTGTGTGCGTGGCAGCTACACGTGACTGTCGCCAAACTTACAACTTTATTAGTGTGCGTGTACTTAGTGCCAAGTGTTGGCTACTATTATTGTTCGATGCATTCTCATCTTTGACAGTCTATGTAAACATATAAACAATCAAAGAGTATGATTTTTATTTATTTTATTGCCCAATAAATAAATAAACCCTCACTCCATTTTAATTTCATTAATTCAACAAAATTTAACTAAAGGTAGATAATATGATAAGGGTAATTATAATAAATTTTAGTAGGTAGAAAGTCTCATGCAATTTCATCAAAGGTCTTCGTTTTCTTTCTCTAAAGAAAAAAACTTAGAAAAAAATCTTTTCTATATTTAAAATAAAAATGTTCATTAAATGAAGCTTACTTGCCTACTCACCGATCCTGAGTTAATAGCATTAAATCTATGGCCAATTTCAAACTTTCCTTAGTGATTACTTGTGGCAGACATTTGTTTATAGACGTGCATAGTAGAGAATGATATTTAGATATTGGACTGATATTAACAAGTACAGCATGGTTGTCTCCTAGAATAAATTAAAATAAACTCGATATAATACCATTGTCCATGAAATTTTATAATCAGATTAGCTGTGCCTTTGACTTTATGCAGTTCAGAATAGTATTTGGACATTACAGGGGATATTATTATTATTTTATAAATAATTCAAAAAATATAAATAGCCTAAGTTACTCCTTATTACATCATCTATCTGCCAGTGAAATTCCCATCAAAATACAAACAGATGGGCAGACAAAAAGCAGCAGCAGTTATATTAATATTACAAACAGACACTCCAATTTTATTACATGTAGGGATAGTGTTTATTAGTAATTTCCATTTGTGATTCATCAGAATATCACATTCCCTTTGTTCCTTATTTTCTTTATTTCAACCTCTATCATTATATTAATTTAATTACTAACAATACAATTAATAGAACATTACAATTACCTTCATCATTTTCTTTAAATGTGAATATAATTTCTTCTTTAGAAACTTTTGTAAAATTAAACCTCTTTTCATCAAATGGTTGACATATATCATTTATTTGTTCTGGATGCCTTCTGTTGCTTTGTCGATTTGGGTTCAACTACAATAGATAATTTACAAAAACTTAAACCAAGTTCAAAACTAGAAACAGCTTGTGAATAAAAAATAAACAAATCTATGAAACTACTACATCAATTTTAATGAAACTTACACTATTCCCTAAGTTGAAGTAACAGTGTAAGTTTCATGAGATGATAATTTTTAATCTAAGTTTGCCTAAACTTTGATTGAAAGATTGAAAAATGATCATCTCAATATGATTTTTTACAAATGAGAAATTCATGGCCACTGTAATAAAAACATATAGTAACGAAATTAAGCACAAGTGCTTGGAAGCCTAAATGGATCATTATACTCGAATATAATTAAATTCTAACAATGTTACATACTCATACATACATAAATGTTATAATGTGATAACCTCATTTTTTAAATTGATTAAAAATAAAATTTATATATTTGTATTTCGTCACGATTATTTTGTAAAATTATAGAATGCAAATCCTATAATTATAATTTTTTTTTCTATTTGATGTGTTATGTATTATTCACAGTATAATACCCACCTGTAATAAATACTTTTCATTCAACAACCTCTCTTGTAGGTTCAATATTTTGTATCTAAATACATTCGCTTTTGAATGAATATCATTCCATTTTGATTTAAGGAGTGGTAAGAATTTGGAAATCTTCTCTTCGATTATTTGTTTTGATTCAGAGTCATAAATTTGAATCATTTTGTTGATAATACTTATGACGATAGTATTTGATGAAGATTAATAGTAAATATTTTCCATTCTAATTACGTAAACACTTGTTATTATCTATATTGACAATTGACGTATATGTATTGTAAATAAATTAATTATTTACAAATTTATTTGGTTTATTTGACGGCGTTTCCGTCCTATATCAGGTTGACAAGCTGTCAACCTAGCGAAGCGTCATTGTTGATGGAAGGCGAGCAGCCATCTTGAACGAGACGGCGCCCGTTTACCACACTTATGACGAATCGCTGTGATTGCCGCCATATTGCCGTTTTGTTTAAACTATTTTAGTTGATTTTTGTGTGAAAGTGCTGTGTATTCGAACTATTCCTGTGACTACAGTGATTATTAAATTGTAATTAACATTTTGGACTGGATCGTTTATTTTACCACGCCCATCTACCCGCTCTAAATAAAATGAGTTCTGGTGACGGCCCTTCTTCTGGTGAAAGCCCTCCTGGCCTTTCATCAGAAGTGGGATTCGATGGTGCCCAAGTTGAGAGTCAACGGACAAAATCGGATGCCGAAAAGTTACTAAGCACTATGGAGGCGTTGTTATCTCGGGTTCTCGCAAGTCAGCAAACACCAACTGCTAACACTACTCATTCTACGCAATTGCTACCTTTTAACCCAGACGACGAAGAATCTGACGTTGAGGCTTGGTGCAATATAACCGAAGCTATCGTTCTTAAGAAAAATTTAAACGGAATAGACTTGCTCATGGCCCTTACCAGCGCCTTGAAAGGACGAGCTGCAGCCTGCATTACTAAAGTGAATATAAACGAAATGACCTGGACTGTGGTCAAGCAATGTCTACTGGCGAAATTTTCAAAACCAAAGTTGCCGCAGGATTACTTCGACGACATATTACGATTTCAAATCGCTGCCAAAGAAACAGCTTCCGAATCTGCACTACGTCTGTGGAGCTTGATTGAACGGATTCCGAAGTGCACGATGCCTGAAGAAGTAGTTACTGGATTTGTGATATCAGTACTGTGTAAAAAGGATGGACTTATACGTCGCGAATTAAATGCTCACAATATTACGACTCGCACTCAACTATTTCGAGTACTCGGAGGTGTGTCCTTAAAACGTCAATCGGATGGTGGTGGAGATACCAGTGAGCCTGAGACCAAGCGTTTCCGGTCAGTTGATAGATTCTCAGGCAGATGCAGCTTCTGTGGAATAAGAGGACATCGCTTCGCAGACTGTCGAAAACGTCGTGACAACTTCGGATCTGCATCTCAAGAGGTACCGAGCTCGTCACAAACATTGGAGAAAACAACTTCCGTGTCTTGCTACACTTGTGGAAAAAGAGGACACGTGACAACTAACTGTCCTGACAAGAAGAATGGAAGCAAGGCTGCGGTCAAGGAGGTCCAACATTGTGAGCACCGTCCGTCCAGGGGGATTTTGAAAACATCTTCCGGTGAGTCTGTCCCTTTTTTATTTGATAGTGGATCATCTTGTTCGCTTTTAAAAGAAAGCTATTGCGATAAACTTTTGGGTACTGCGCGTAAAGACATTGTTTATCTTAGTGGTATCGGTGGCAATGATCTGCTATGTACTACACAAATTCTAAGTGAGGTTGAAATCGGTGATCGCCTTATTAGTTTGCTCTTTCACGTAGTACCGGATTGCAACATATCAGATCCTATTATAATTGGCAGAGATATTTTTGATTTAGGGTTATGTGTTAAAATTGACAATGATAATCTTGTTATATATGCCACAGAACAATCAAATTTTTGTAATAAATCGGATCCTTTAGATTTATATCAAATTGATACAGATTTACAAGGGTGTGATAAGGATATGTTGATTTCAATTTTAAGAAAATATTCTGATAGTTTTATCGAAGGTACACCGACTAAACGAGTTAAGACAGGTGTATTTGAGATAATTTTGGTAGACCCTCAAAAAGTAGTGTATAGACGTCCTAACAAACGCGCACCTATAGAGAAACAAATAATTAAGGAACAAGTCCAAAAATTGTTAGATGCTGGAGTTATCCAAGAGAGTTCCTCTCCTTTTGCAAGCCCGATTGTCCTCGTTAAAAAGAAGGACAATTCGTATAGGCTTTGTGTAGATTATAGGGAGTTAAACTCTAATACTGTACCGGAACGTTACCCTTTGCCCCGCATTGACGAACAAATCGACCAGCTTGGTGGAGCCAACTTCTTTTCTTCTTTGGACATGGCTGCTGGTTTTCACCAGATCCCTGTCCATCCCAACTCAATTCAGAAAACAGCCTTTGTCACAAATGAGGGCCAGTACGAATACCTCGCCATGCCATTTGGGTTGCGGAACGCGCCTTCAGTGTTTCAGAGATGTATCACAAAGGCATTCAGCCATCTTAAAGAAAAACCTTTGATATACATGGATGACGTGTTGGCCTATTCAGTGGACATTTCTGAAGGTTTGCAGCGCCTTGATGAACTATTGGCTGCACTATCAGAAGCTGGATTTTCAATTAACCTAAAGAAGTGTAAGTTTATGAAACAAAAGATAGACTACTTAGGATATTCTATTTAGTCTGGTGAAGTTAGGCCCAACTCACGAAAAATCCAAGCGTTGATAGATGCCCCAGAGCCCAAGTCAGCTACAAATGTTCGACAATTCCTCGGATTGGCATCTTATTTCCGAAAATTCATCCCCAATTTTACTCATATAGTTGGTCCCCTCTACCCACTTACGAAACTCAAAGGACGTATTACCTGGACTCTAGAACATGAAAGGATACGTAAACAGTTAATAGACATTCTTACATCCGAACCCGTACTTACCATATTTGACCCAGACCTTCCTGTAGAGCTGCATACTGACGCTAGCTCCGATGGGTATGGAGCGATCCTCTTGCAAAAGAAAAACAACCTTCCCCACGTAGTAGAATATTTTAGCCGTCGGACGTCGGATGCGGAGTCGCGCTATCACTCTTACGAGCTAGAAACTTTAGCAGTAGTAAGAGCAATAGAGCACTTCCGACATTACCTGTATGGCAGGAATTTTGTGGTTGTTACCGACTGCAATTCATTAAAAGCGTCAAAGTCTAAGATGGACTTAACTCCTCGCGTATATCGATGGTGGGCATATTTGCAAGCCTACGATTTCGATATCGTGTATCGTGAAGGCAGTAGGATGGAACACGCTGACTTTCTGTCTCGAAACCCTTTACCGAATCCAGATTCTGACAATACCACAGAATCCGAAAAATCTCAAATTCAATCTGTTCATTTTATCGAACTCCACCACGGCTGGCTATCTGTTGAACAGAAACGAGATGCCGAAATCCAAGACCTTATTTCGAAATACCATAACAATGGTTTTCCTGAGACTGTAGCCCAAACTTACGATGTTAGGGAAGGCATCCTTTACCGGAAAATTGTTCGGAATAAAGTAGTGTCCTGGCTGCCAGTAGTTCCACGATCTCTTATCTGGACCCTTATAAATCATGTTCATACTGAATTACAACATCTAGGTAAAGACAAAACGCTTGACAAGCTTTATGAGAAATATTGGTTCCCGGACATGTCTAAATGTGTCCGAAAATACATAGACTCGTGCATCATTTGTAAGGCATCCAAGGGCCCATCCGGACCTCAAGCCGTTCAGCTTCACCCGATTCCAAAGGTACCTGTACCTTGGCATACGATTCATATTGACTTCACGGGAAAGCTGAGCGGAAAGAGTGATCGGAAGGAGTATTGTTCAGTAATCATAGACGCTTTCACAAAGTTCGTTTTACTAGAACATACCTTGTCTCTTGATGCGAAGAGTGCGATCAATGCACTACAAAAAGCAGTTAATCTTTTTGGAGCACCAAAAAGAATTATTGCAGACCAAGGTCGTTGCTACATCAGTTCTGACTTTAAGTCATTCTGCAATGAGCATAAAATAGAACTTCACTTTATAGCGACGGGTTCCAGTAGAGCAAATGGTCAAGTTGAGCGAGTAATGCGTACTCTCAAGAGCATCTTAACTATAGTAGAAAACGACCCTAACAAAACGTGGCGTGATGAACTAGGAAATATCCAACTAGCCCTAAATAGTACCAAGTCCGCTGTTACTAAATATTCACCATCAGAGCTTATGTTCGGGATTAATTCCGATTCTTTAGGTATGGCCAAAATAAACTGTATCGATAACAATAATGCGGTTCGCTTGGATTTCGATTCGATTAGGGAGGATGCTTCGATAAATATTAAGAAAGCTGCTGAATCTGAAACTGTTAGATTTAACCACGGCCGCGCAAAAATTAAACCATTTTCTAAAGGTGATTACGTGTTCATTAAAAACAACGAACGCAATAAAACTAAATTGGATAGGAAATTCAGAGGTCCTTTCGTAATTACAGAAGTTTTAAATAATGATCGTTACGAACTTAAAAGCATAGCAGGTAGTTCCAATCGAGTTCTTAAATACTCTCACGAGAATTTGCGCGCAGTGCCCCAGGGACATATCGGATTACTAGAAATCGCGACTAGTCTTTTGAATGAGGATGAGGCCGAGACGGCGTCTAATAATGAAGGCAATATAGGCTTTAATAATGAGAACGAGTCATTAGACCGTCTAGACACCTTGACCGTATGCTCAGATACCGCTTCCGCGGACTCACGTACTATGTCAGCCAACTCTGACACAATGAGTGCTCATTCAGACCCCGAAACGTGGGACGTTATTCACGAAGTTGAAATACATTGAAACAAGACAATTCACCATCATAGGTAGGTATTTGTCTACTTACAATACTTACTGCCAGGTGTTGAATGTGTAATGTACGTCGTGAATATTTTGAATGTTTTGAAATTTGTTTGATTAGATGATGCACTTCTTAGTCCCAGAGAGTAGACGAAATTTGTCGTCCGAGCCTCACCCATGCAGAGGGTCAGCTTGTCATGTGATGAACCTAGCATCATCTGACGAAAATTGTCGTCCGAGTCGGGTCCGTTACGAGGGCTGACTCGTCCTGGATGATTGCTAGTTATAAGTGAGACGAAACGTGTCGTCCGGGCCAAATTCTGCCAAGGATTGGCTTGTCTGTCTATTCATAAAGACGAAAGGTGTCGTCCGGGTCATATCCTGCCAAGGATTGGCTTGTCTGGCTATTCGTAATGACGAAAGATGTCGTCCAGGTCATATCTTGAATGGGATAGACCTGTCAGGATGTTTAAATATGTGAAGTGTGGTGTCAGAGACAAATTTTAGATAGAACATTAAAATTTAGGTGCATATTTTTAAACGATTGGTCTATCTGTGGTACTGAGTAGTTGATAAATAGCATTAAGTCAGGATGAACGAGCAGATTACGCAGTTAACTTAATTTGTTTCAGATTAAACGCCCGTGGACGGTCGAATGTCAGTCTGGCCGTGACGGCGTTTCCGTCCTATATCAGGTTGACAAGCTGTCAACCTAGCGAAGCGTCATTGTTGATGGAAGGCGAGCAGCCATCTTGAACGAGACGGCGCCCGTTTACCACACTTATGACGAATCGCTGTGATTGCCGCCATATTGCCGTTTTGTTTAAACTATTTTAGTTGATTTTTGTGTGAAAGTGCTGTGTATTCGAACTATTCCTGTGACTACAGTGATTATTAAATTGTAATTAACATTTTGGACTGGATCGTTTATTTTACCACGCCCATCTACCCGCTCTAAATAAAATGAGTTCTGGTGACGGCCCTTCTTCTGGTGAAAGCCCTCCTGGCCTTTCATATTTTTATTTGTCTGGTGACAGCGGTGACCAGTGACCACAGACAGTGTTGCCAACAACGCATTACGCAGTGGAAGACTAAGTGTCGCCATATTTCATAGTTTATTATTTTTAATGTACCTGTACGTTGAGTATAAATTATACTCAAAATTTTTATACTATCATACTAAATGAAAGAACGTATCGAAATTTCCCTTCAGAAAGAAAAACTCAGCTAAATTTCAAAGATAATCTAAGATATCATGTAGATGAGATAAGATTTTTAATTTGTTGTATTATATTCCCCTTTTGCTCGCTGGAAAAACGCGTATCGTATTTTCTCCGCGTGAAGTTGGATGTTACTTTTGTGGAACTCGCTTGGTGCCCGGTAGGCGGTATCCCTAATGTTATAGTACCCCGGAAACCCACTAGGAAACCAACAGTCTTACATACTTATTTTTTCTCAAACTACAATGATTTTTATTTTGTCAAGTTAGGTACATCACATTAATTAAACTTCTTTTGATTAAATTGAATATAAGTTGTTTTAAACTTATTTTATTGCATCATAATACATACATGTGTATAAATATTATACTAGGATTTCCTTTAGAATTGTATTTTGAAGTGTTTTCTCATATCAATTGAATTGGATACATTTTGAAATGAATGATTTGAAATAAAATGTAAGATTTAAATATAATTTATTTTATATACATTCAGTCTTTAAACAGTTTGGATTCAATACATTATTTTTATCATAAAGGCATAATATATCAATTATTTGTTGTGTCATCTTCGCTGCTTCAAAGGAACTCATTTCATTTAACTTTTTAGTGACAGCTTTACCCACTTTAGCATACTTTGAGTTATCTAAAGTAAAGGTGTCACTTTGTACAGCTTTAAATACTGATACTAAACTCTCCGCTATGCCTTGGCAAGTAATATTTGAATGTGTTGAATTATTATCGGAGTATTGATCACTGTTGTAATCGAGTTCATTTTGAGAATCTTTTTCTTCTGATGTAAAGATATCCTAGACAAACATAATATAACATTATATTTAATTATTAAGGAGATCCCATAAGTAGATCTTAGATTAACATAATACAATTAAGTACTTTTAGAAATTTTTGTTTTCTGACGGAATGAATATATTATTAAATAAAATTCTTATAATATATAACTCACTTTTTTTTCTTCAATTTCATTGTCCCCTGCACGAAGCTTGACGGCTCTATTAACTTTTCTAAGGAATTGACAAGCTTCCCATAAGTGCCAGTTAACTCTGTATTCCTATAAATACATTTAATGTTATCATTAACAGTATTTCATTTTATATTAAAAACTTTTTTGTTTTTTATTTATATCTTTTTGTAATGGGATTTTTTTTATTAGTACATTACCACAGGTTTAATATTTATAATCGGGGAAAAAAAGGGATTATACATTTAAAGGCTAATATCTTTTTATTCAGAAAATAATATTTGAAATAAATTATTTGATTGATTTTCAATACCAATATCAAGTGTAGTAAGTAGTATTATAAATACACTATGGCACTAACCTCCCCATCACTTTTAGCTCGACTAGCCTTTATTTTTCTTAAATAATTAGCAAAAGTAGACCTTATATTTGTCCATCTATCTTTCACAGCTTGGCCTGTAAACTCGTTGCCGTATTTTGCTGCAAACTCTGCATATGTTCGATCTCTGTATTCAACTGAAGTATATTTTGGGTGTTTTGGATTCCATATATTCGGTCGGCTTTGTATAAACTTTACCAATTTAAGATTCATTTTTCTAGTCCAGAATACTTTTTCTTTTGCGAATTCTGTTATCATTTTTGTTTGGTTTCTTAAATGATCTTACAGAGTGCATTAATTAATAAATAGTTAATTTGAATCGTTTCAGATATTTGTTTTATTCAACTTTCGAACTCATTTTGCCTATAATTCATTAAAATTATCCGAAAAACATTAACTTGAATATTGGTGTAAAATTTATAAATATTTTGTGTTTTGTCAAACTTTGTCAATTTGACGTTCGTACTTCGTTTACACTTCACAGAAACTATCGATGCTAATAATGAAATCGATCCATTTTATATTAGTCTTTTTAATAAATAATTCTAAATCTTTAAATCACAAAAATAACCATAATTATTTTAATGGTTTACGTATTTGCTTTTCAAATTATTTTAAATAATGGGCAGTTTATTTTTATATTTTTTGGGATGGCAGCACACCATTATGCTATTTGACGCTAGGGGCAAAATTTGAATATTAGCAAAATCACGCTAAAACGCACCATAATTTTCAATGGTATGTGTTAATATTGACTTGAAATGATGACTCAACTATTTTAGTTCACGGGTACATATTATCAAATAAAAAGGTCGAAAGAGTGCTTCATATGTTATGAGTATTAAATAATAACACTAAGTTCATAATATGACCTTGTTCGTTTTTTTTTCAAATTTCTTCTAAGTATTTCTTTACTGCGGAATATTGTTTAAAAAGTATTGTATTGTATTCGTTTTGTTTTACGTAATTGTTAGTAAGAGAGGAAATGTTAGGACGGTAAAAAAATAATGTTGTATATGGTACAAAGACTAAAAACTTATGCTGTAATATCACTAAGATGTTTACTAACAATTTTTTTACTTTTTTACTTATTTTACTCATTACAAATGTCGGAAATGTAAATTATTGCATTAAATACACATATAAAAAAATAGCTTATTGATAACATGATTATTTTAAGTTATATTCGAGAAGCGAATAGGCACCGTGCAGAAACAATAGAGGGCGTTATAATCCCCACACTAGAGACACCGTGCGAGTAAAAACAGAAACTTCCCAGGCACATCAGTGCAGACTGGCAGCTGTCAAGTCTGTAAATATAATTTTACAATGATTATATTATATGATATTTTATAATTAAAATTATAAAATATGGTTTTTTTACCAATAAACAACGATCGGCAGCAGGGTCAAAATGTATCAAAAGCAAAAAGCTATTCGAATCAGGACATGTTTTCGATGTCACAGAAACAGTTGGCCAAGAACAAGAAACAATATTAACTGGAAAAATTGTTGCTCAGACAAAAATTTCAAATGTATATGATGTTAAGATAACAGTAAGTACTTTTTAAAATTAATTGTTAATACAATATCTTTTGAAAACCATTGTTTTTATTTTATCCCTCCTTTTTCAGCTTAATTGCAATACATATAGCAATAACAAATAATTAGATTATAACAAATAATTGGAACATCAAAGTTGCAATTTGTCAATGCAAGGAAGGTCTATCAGGACAATGTAAGCACGTCTGTGCTTTAGTCTATTACGTGAATTCTGCAGAAGGTGCAGAATCGAAAACTAATTACGCACAAGAATGGGGCAAACCGTACAACAATTACTGGGTTATGATAAAGGAGTGACAGTAACATTTTACACCCTTAAAGTTGTTTTTCGATGTTTTACAGCATCCAGAACTACAATACATTTCGATAGGTCAAATTAACAAAAATTGACACGAAAATTCAGAAATTTTTTTCGTCGTTTGACAGTAGAATTTCTGACATTGAGGATAAAAGTTTTGAATATGAGTCACGAGATGGCAGAGTCATCGCTACGCACGGTGCCTATAGTTTTTTCTTTTTGTAAATTAGGTGTGACTGACACTGAGTGTATTTTGTTATTATAATATATAAATCTTCGAATACCAAAGGGTTTAAAAGTCAATAATCAACATATTACATTATCTACTTATGTATTGTCATGTTACGGGAATACATTGATTCACATTCAAGTTAATACCGGCTGTAACCAGTTCAGAATGAAAGGTCAACCGAGCATAATCTGCAAGAAACATAGCTACTTTTTACAACCATGTGATGAGAATCTTTCGCACATAATAGGAAGGTATGTAGGTGTCGCTGGTACCTGGTGCGCCGAAATACATACTAAATAACCAACGGCACCCAATCCGTATCTTTACGGCGTCGTTGGATCACTCGTGCATGCTAAAGTGACGCCCCAAGACGTTAGCGATAATCTTGACCTACCTTAATAATAGACAAATTGGTGTTGATATCGCTATCGAATTAAAATGTATTTTTTTTTTTTAATTGAATTTGTTAGGTAGACAGCATTAGCGGCGTGAGAAATATTAACCATCCCTTTTTTTTGTCACTGTGTCAGTAACCTACGGAACTAAGTCATTATATCCTCGTACCTGCACCTACACTGGCTCAATCACACTCAAAACTTTTTTGTTACGTAGACAGCATTATGTCACTGCGTCAGCATTCTACGGAACTAAGTCGTTATATCCTCGTACCTGCACCTACACGGGCTCACTCACCCTCAAAACTGGGACTTAACAATACTAAGACTAAGTACGACGGAGAATGAATGGATTTTACACCCATATTACACACCGTGCCTTGGAAAACATGTAAAATAAACACATTCCGGTCACACGAGATATACTATACCGTCCCATCGGATTGCGAGAGTGTGGGAATGAAGAATATAATTGTGTTAGCGCACACTCTTGTGCACTGTAATAAGACCTTTTTAGTTGGATCTCTTTTGAGATCGGCCGTTATAACTGAAATCGGGCAGAACATAATCTTGTTCATAATGTCTCATTTAAAAGAGCTACAAAATTTATTTCAGTTTTGATTTTTTTTTATTCAAATATATATTATTATTCAAATTAGGTACTTATTTATCAGTGATTTGTGATATTATGAGTGTATAAGTTAAAATGGACACATAACGGTGTTACCACATTTTTATTCCAAATGATATCTTATTTGAATTTATAAAAAGCATGACCCGAATACTTGAGTCAAAGCCTGTTTTACTGAGAGTTTTGAACTTATAAATTAAAAGGTTAATATCAATAGATACTTTAATATTATTTCCGTTATAATAATAAATAAAAAAATACTACAAATGTACAAATTTTACCCGCGTTTTTGTTTTAAAAATGGAATAATAAAATATCTGATAACATGTATCAAAGCGAATGTTATCTAACTCCAGAATAAATTGTATGAAACTTTATAGTTTTTAATGATTTTGGCCGATATCTTTTATGTAATGGTTGGACGGCCCAATGGGTTAAATTATGGTAAGTAGTCACTACCGCTCAATAGATATTTATGCTGTAACAAATATAAGGTATTCTTTACAACATACTACCAACCAACCTTGGAGCTAAGATGCTATGTCCCTTGCGCATTATAGTTGCTACAATCAACTTTTAAACCGGAACACAACAATACCAAGTACTGTTGTTTGGCGGTAGAATATCTGATGAGTGGGTTGTACCTACCCAGAGGGGCTTGAACAAAGTCCTACCACCAAGTGTAAAGTTAAACTTTCAACCGTTTAGAAGATTGCCGTCTGTCTACAAACAGCCAAATGAAATCAGTAGTTTTATTTTGGGCACCTTGCAAATAACTATATCATATGTAGTATAGGCCATACTTCAATTTACGATGCACTTGACGTTGGACTTTATTTGTTTGATCGTAAAATTATTATAAATTGAAAATTGTAATTAAAAGTATTAATACAACGCAGAACAGGCATTGTTTTACTTCCAGTG
Organism: Vanessa cardui; assembly: GCF_905220365.1. Taxonomy (NCBI): domain Eukaryota; kingdom Metazoa; phylum Arthropoda; class Insecta; order Lepidoptera; family Nymphalidae; genus Vanessa; species Vanessa cardui. The sequence goes on from NC_061141.1 coordinate 3,106,730, forward strand.
CAAAACGAGAACAAATCGCAAATAACTGTAATTAAAAAGCGCCAGCGCGAAAAATAAAAAAAAGAGAATGTATGCGAGATCGACGTCCGTGACAGCGATACGGCGAGCAACGGTAAATGTGCGATCTCCGAGCCGAGTCGGGCTCAGCTGGTCAGTCGTCGGTGCGGCCTTAACCGCCATGGGTCGCTCGCTCCACGCCCTATCAGCGTACACTCGCCCATTCGCCGCGAAAAACTCCCGCCAAGCGACAACAGGATGTCCATTTTCAAAGCGACAACGCTCACAAATCGCCCCAGCCGCATCCCTAAATGAAGAGATATTCGCAAATGCTAAACCCTATTCCGCTGTCCCAGGCCCCAAGCCCATTCCTCTCCTCGGGAATACGTGGCGAATGGTACCTGTTATAGGACAGTTCGATATTTCGGAATTCGCGAAAGTTACGAAGTTGTTTTTGGAGAGGTACGGTCGTATCGTTCGTTTGGGTGGTCTGATCGGGCGACCGGATTTGTTGTTTGTGTATGATGCAGATGAAATCGAAAGGATGTACAGACGGGAAGGACCCACGCCCTTCAGACCAGCTATGCCGTGTCTTGTGAAATATAAATCGGAAGTGAGAAAGGATTTCTTTGGTGACCTGCCTGGTGTTGTGGGGGTGTAAGTTATTTACATTTTAGTTTTTTATCCTTCCATCCTTATTTTAAATCCAATATAAAAGGTCATGATGATCAAATAGAAATTTCAAATCTTGTTTTGACATTTTTTTATTTTATGACCTTTTGTAATTGTGTTAAAATATCTCTGTATGGTTGCATTTCTTGGCAGTGTAATATAGATAATTATTTAAATTTACTTGTTGCGTTATAAATTAAAATCTTTCCACTCTTCAAACTTTGAGATCTTACAAAAGAGTTGATGTTGTAATAAATTACACTTACACAGAAATTCTGAGTATATTTGTATTTATTTTATACATATGAATATAATTAAAATATTGGTAAATAGTAACATTAATTGATCTAGGGCAAACTGAACATTGTGTAAAAACGCTGTTATTAAAAATTGTTTCCGTTTTTCTCAAGCTATACGCGATTATATAATTAGATTTCACATAATAGAGTTTCTCTGTAACTCAACTCTACTTTTCTCTAGAAGTATATTTATGTAGATTCCATTTTCTCTTCAACTTATATTTGGTATACACAAAACATGCTCACAAGATGGTCAACTGCTATAAGATATAATACGTAAACAATGGATTAATCGAAGCTGAATTCTATATCGAACATAAGATCCTTTCATTTAAAAAAACTTGCAATTTAAGTTGAAAGTTGCTACAAATATTTTTAGGTCAAAAGGTTAATGAACTTTATAATTTGTTTACATACTTTAAATATAGTCACGGTGTATAAATTTGACTGCGCTGCCACCAAGGCTTCGACGCTCGACCTTTCATTTTATTAATAACTAGTTACCGCCCGCGATATCATTCGAGTTTTAATGGTAGGTTGACAAGTGTTAGGCATATAAAAATTTCCTATAAAGGACCAACAGACGGGCAGACAAACAAAATTACTTTCTCTTATATCATGGGTAATCTTTAATTATAGTACGATAAAGCCTACTACCTACTACATCTACACTATACCTAGAGAGAATATAATTTTCTTTATTAATAAATTAATTATTCGCGAAGCCGGGCGGGCCTCTATATAATAAAATAATTGACAGTAAAATGAAATAAATCTATTGCTAAAACAATGACGATTAGTAACAATTGAAATACTTTACAAAAGACATAGGTACAGTCAGAGTAAGAAAACCTTCGTCAATTTTCAAATTCATTCCTTTATCGAGACTTAGTACTTTTTGAATCTAAAGATCAAATCATTGAGATTATCGCTCATACTGAGCACACGAAAATAGATCTTAAGGTGACGAACCTTTCCTTACCCCGACTGTACATAGCACTAGGTTAATTACAAAACCTATTGCGCGACAGTCCACTGCCTAGGTCTAAGCTACGTCCTCGGGTTATATTACGAGCATGACATAGCATATTTACAAGGTACATGACCATCACTATTTGACATAACATCGATACATCACAATTACTATTACGAAATTGTTGACATTTTTGAACGTTACTCTTATAAAAATTGGTAAATTCTATGATTAAATTCAAGAAAAGTAGGTAGTCAATAAATAAATGTGAACCGATGATGGCGGGTTCAAACCCAGGCAAGCACCGCTGATTCATGTGCTTAACTTGTCTTTGTAATTCATCTCGTGCGCAGCGTTGAAGGAAAACATCGTGAGGAAACCTGCATGTGACAAATTTCATAGAAATTCTGCCACATCTGTATTCCACCAACCCGCATTGGAACAGCGCGGTGGAATATGTTCCAAACCTTCTCCTCAAAGGGAGAGGAGGCCTTTAGCCCAGCAGTGGGAATTTACAGGCTGTTGTTGAGTGTCGTTATGAAAGCATTTAAACATTAGCATTATATTTATGGCACAGATTCGAGAAAAAGCTTATGGTTCACTTGATGGTATGTGATCACCAACGCCCAGTTACATTGGTTTGGAAACCGGAACACTGCAATACTAAGTACTGTTGTTTAAGTAAAATATTAGTTGAAGGAGTGGTACCTAACCGGACGGGGTTGCACAAAGCCCTACCAAGTAAATTATACTAAATAAACAGGTTCAGAAAGTATTTAATTATGTATTAAGTAAAATCAAGTCAATCGGCATTTCGGCAACGCACTTATTACCCGGTGTTGCAGAAGGGTGGTGCTAGTCATTTTCAGGCCAGCATCCTGTTGTTTACATAATTAATTATATACTATAAAGAATATTTAAAGTACAGTTGTATGCAATTTCAATGAGTAATGTAAAAAATGTGTATACCATACGATAATATTTCACGGTCAAAGTTGCAACATAGGTTAGTTACGTCGAATAATTCGCACGTTGGTGCTAAAATATCTGACAATGGCTGTCATTGTCATGCTGCCCCAGATTGCTATGATCCTTAGCACATCACAATACGTGAGATAATTGTACCTGAGATCACTCATCTGTGAATTCCCGTTTGATTCATTGATTTGTAAGCCTCGATGCTGTGAAATTAATAACGGATTGATGCTTGGATTTTGTGAAAGTTCTTTTGGGTAGGTACTATTCGCCTATCATATATTCTACTTTGTTTTGTTTTTGATAGTGTTATGTATTTACGCAAAAACATAAACGATTTTTCGTGATTTTATGACCTACATTCTATTAATACTAGGAACAAGAATAAACTTGTTACTCCAAGTACCCGATTACAAAGGTTTAGTACCTCTTTTTGGGGGAATGGTTACGTTTTACAACAGGATCATAGAAATCTTTTTTATTGTAGATATAACATGAAGTATAAAAAAGTAAACAAAAGAATATCCCGCTGAGTTTCTTTCGTCAGTTCTTCTCAGGTCAGAGGTGTTAAATTTCGAACCGGTGGTAGACTGTTAACCGGTGGTAGGTTTATTACTGTATATTGTAAATTGACATTAAAAAAAAAGGTCCCGCTGAGTTTCTTCCACCGGTTCTTCTCAGGTCTGAGGTATTTCGAACCGGTGGTAGATTTTCGACAATCAATAAGAAAGTGTATACACTTCTATTTTGAATAAAGGTTTTTGACTTTGACTTTGACCATTGACCAGCAGGCGGCAATCGTCATGGCATCGTCATTTTGCATACACGTTTTCAAGGGTACAAATGGATTTCATCCAAGCTGAAGCCGTGGGTGGAAAGCTTTTATACCTATTTACTAAATATTGCTAATGGAAGGCAAATATTGCAATGTTTTTTTTTTTGTAGACATGGCAGGGCTTTTTGCAAGGTCTTTAGTAGGTTCCATTTACACGATCAGTTCCACTATGAAGGATGAGAATTTCTAAGAAAATTAGACATATGCAGGTTTCCTCACGATGTTTTTCTGCACATTAAGCACATGTTTATCATATAATATTCAGTAGTGCTTGCATGGGTTTGGACCCGTAATCATCGGTTAAGATGCACGCGTTCTAACCACTGGGCCATCTCGTCTTATTTCGGCTGTAGTTCAGCAGTGGGAAATTTATATCTTGCTTTATCAACCGACTTCCAAAAGGAGGAGGTTATCAATTCGTCTGTACTTCTTTTTTTTTTTTTTTTTCATTGTTTGTTACCTCATAACTTTTCACTGGGTGGACCGATTTTGATAATTTTTTTTGTTTGAAAGGTAGTGCCTCCCGTGGGGTCCCATTTTTTTTTTATTTTTTTCCGATGATGGTATCCATGTGAAAACGTCATAAGTCTTAAATTTGCATTATGTAAATGCGCGACAAATAGGTGAATAACTGAAAAGCACGTTAACCAATTTTGATAATTCTTTTTTTATTATAAAATATATACTTCAAGGGTAATTTGGTGAAAGTTTGGTAAGGTTCTGAGCACAGGATCCATGACAAAGTAACGGAACGGAAGGGAACGGAACAATTCTGAGGAGCACGATAGCGATACTCAGTCGAATCTTTTATTTATAGGTTATTTGGATATTTGAGTCACCTTCCGTAATGTGGTTATATTTATGTAATTATCATAGTCGAATATTATAATCAACTAGCTACCCACCCCGGCTTCGCACGGGTGCAATACTGATACTAAATATACTACCGAATTTGTTTATTTACGACATCACATCGCAAACTTCTAAAATTATCAGTGTTTCTTTACTATATTGTTCATGTATTATATACACAAACCTTCCCCTTGAATCACACTATCTTTTAAAAAAAACCGCATCAAAATCCGTTGCGTAGATTTAAAGATATAGGGACAGAGAAAGCGACTTTGTTTTATACTATGTAGTGATGGAACTCCTATACGGCTCGCAGTTAGGGTGCGATATGGGGCAGAATTTTTTACTATCTTTAATCAAATTTTGTGTATGTGATGTGATGTCATATGATGTACGAAATATAGTTGGTCTTTTTCAAAGTTTTTTTGCTGAGTTCGATTACAGCTCTTTCGAGCGATCCTTGTAGTTTACGCCGCGTGACGTATTAAATCCGCATTTTCGAAAGTCTATTTTTGCTTTATTCGCAAGTTTCCTTTGAAATTATCCTCGAAGTAGTTTCTGACTCATATAAACGGAGAGCTTAATCTATCCATATTAAAAAAAAATAGCTAGTCAACATCAGCTTCACTTAAAATCAAAAAATAAATAAAAATTTTAACAAAAAGAAAAACCGACTTCAAACAAAACACTATTTTAAAACAAATGAATATGCACGAAAAAGTAATAAAAATAATTGCGTATTCAACATATTTTTTAGAGTCTTCCTAAGTTAAATGAAATGAAAAATATTAGACTACTTAAAAGTCGATTAACGATTATATCATATAGTTATAATTATTGTTATATTTGGAGTCGGTGTCAGCCAATAAAACCCTACAGTATATCTATCAAAAAACAATACGAGAATACTTTAACAAACATGTTTTTTTACAAATTACCTTTTACACAATAATATACTGGATCAATCAAGGGGCTCGTATCGCTTCTTTCTTTTGATTGTTGGGGCAAGGGCACCGTGGCTGACACCGGCTCCAAATATACCAATAATTATAACTATATGATATAATCGTTAATCGACTTTTAAGTAGTCTAATATTTTTCATTTCATTTAACTTAGGAAGACTCTAAAAAATATGTTGAATACGCAATTATTTTTATTACTTTTTCGTGCATATTCATTTGTTTTAAAATAGTGTTTTGTTTGAAGCCGGTTTTTCTTTTTGTTAAAATTTTTATTTATATACTTGATACTGTTATATGTTAATTAATATTTAAATTCACTATGACTATAGACGTTTTCTTTCACTACGTTACTCTATTTGTGTAAATCATAAATTCAACTAGTTTCTCTTGAGCGGGAAAACGTGAAAGAATTTTAAATAAGACATCGGATGTTACTCAGATGTTTATCAATTATGAACCTTACCGTTCAAGAAATAAGTCGCATTTTCGTTATTTTTACGTTTCATCAGGTCTCGAAATGTGGTCAAAACCGGTGTAGGTTCGTCATAGCCTTATTTTCTCAATACGATTGTACCTTCGCTTTATTTTTACTTTTTTTTTACTATAAAAAAAGTATATGCATAAAGTTTACTAAAGATAATAAGATTTTGACAAAAATAAACAAAGGATTGACTTATTCATTATATTTATACCTCTTATATTTTTGTTTACATATTATAATATATTATTTTATTTTAGTAGTGAAACTTCTTTCTAAGCTGCCAGTTTGTGTTTCCGGTAACTCTACATCATGACATACTTTAATAATTTGAATAGAGAATATTTTTATTTCTTTTATCTTGAAATTAAAAAAAATATATAAATTATTTTTTTAATTTCAAGATTTTTTATTCCTAACAGATCAATCAAAACGACAATAATTTTAGTACCATATATTGACTATATGTGATGAATATTATATCAATGAATGACACGATATATATAAATAACATAATAATTAATATATCTATGATTATATGACACACTTGGGAAGTAGGGCAAAGCGAAAGCAACTTGTCTATGTGTGAGTGTGTGACGTGATCTGCATACACACACAAATGCGATCTCCTGTCACAGTTTCCGGTAATTTTGTAGAGTACTATAGTTGTTTAAAAGTGATTTTCACTTATGCGTCAAATGTGTATAGTTTGTATTATCGATTTTAGTAGTATGATGTATGTTTATTAGGTGATCCAAAGAAATCGTTTTTTTTTTTTTTAAATGAATTGATAATCGTGGTATTTAAAAACGCTAAAATAGAAGTAAGTACATATGATAAATTAGTACATATATAAATAAATAGCTACAATATGGTGGTTTTATTATAAGACGCATAAACACAGACATTTTTCCGTTGCTAAAAAATAAATATACTTGAATTAAACAATACATATTAAAAAAATACTTTAACGAAGTTTTTTTTTTAATAATACAAGCAAAGACAACTTGTTAGACATAATCCTAATAACGTATCACTATCATATAATAATAAAATTCCGCAGACATTTTTAACTTTGCCGTTTCATAAATTCAAATCGTTTATAAAAAATACATTGTTAAAAAAGGCGTATTATTCGATAAAAAAATTTGTAGATGATAAAAAAGCGTGGAATTAATACCTGTTGACTTCCAGGCAGGATATATTAATTTAAATAATTGTATTAACTAACATGACTTTGTATTTTTTAAATATTGAAAAAGAGTACCTACTGAGTTTCACGCCGGTTCTTCTCGGTAGAATCTACTTTCCGAACCGGTGGTACTTCACTTAATTGTTAATTGACATTTCAAAAGTGCTTGTAAAAGCCCACTTGAGTAAAGTTTATTTTGATTTTGATTTATTGTCATGTTAATCATATACCTAATTAGGTTCGTTTATCATTATATATGTTAGGCGTGGGTGCGATGGTAGCTCAAGGGGTCAGGATTGGATATGCAACTTTCACATCGTTATACGAAACGAGTTGTGCTGCGATTTCGAGTTTTTATAATATCTCGATTTTTTTGACAGATTTCGCTAATGGCGGTCTTTCTCAACGATGATTAGCCATCTGTTGAACACAGATTACTAGGGTGTGTATTACTAATTAAAATGGAGTAATTTCATTCTATAGTACTGTTTCAGCGGTTTGAACTGTGCGAAATTTATAAAACTTAAAATACTTTTTATTATTATTTTATATAGGTTATTTAATTAGCCTAGTTAGGATAGACAGTACTTAATATGTGTTTCTTTTGATGACTGTGTTATAATAAATTGAGGATTTTGTGGTAGTTCAACCATGTAACTGTTTATAAAGATTATTTTTGTATTTATTATTATTAATTTTGTTTTGAAATGTGGACCTAGGAATCAATAGACTTATAAATTAGATACTAATACGAATGAGTTAATGTTGAGTTATATTTGTATAAAACTAGCTATGACCTACGGCTTTGCTTGTGTAGAATATGAAAAATTACAATTTAATTTAAAATATTACCTTGATGATTGATTAAAAAGAGGTCTTTGTTCTTGCCCTTTCTTAGGCTCTAGACTATATTTTGTGTATCAAATTTCATTTAAATCGTGTGAAAGCGGGACAGACAGACAAAGTTACTTTCGCATTTATAATATTAGTATTAGTATGGAATAGTAAGGATTACATTATAATACTATATAAATATATACACATAAAGTGTCATATATTTATCATTAATCATTAATTCATATTCATGCTATGTTTGCTCATTTTAAATCCCACATATAAATACGTGTATTATAAAGCTTAAAACTATTTTCTTTGATCATTTGTATTTCAAGATGATGAATAACTTTGTGTTTTACATATTAAATCTGGGTATTTACAGACACAACTCACCAAGTTAGTATAATGCTATGTAAACATATAAACATCATACATACATCCAATCTAGGTCTGGTTAGTTAAAACATCATTTTAACGCCATATAAAGTCTACTAGTTGTCGCCCGTGGCTTCGCTTGCGTTTTAGGGATTATTTGTGGTGTGTTAGGCAAAATATATAGCCTATGTCCTTTCTTAGAGTTTAAGTTTCCTTCATATCAAATTTCATCAAATTCGGTACAGCGGTCTGGTAGTAAATGACAGACAGACAGACAGAGTTACTTTCACATTTATAATATAATTAGTATAGAAGTATAGATGCTAACTACAACAGGAAAAACCAAACCAAACAACATTTGGCAACAATTTGACACGAGATCATTGATTAAGAGCTTGATTTGCGAAAAAATGGAGGAACTCCGCAAGTAATAATAAAGTGAAAATAAGTAATTAAATGTATTAGTGTTATATTATCATCACATAGTATAAAACAAAGTCGCTTACTGCTGTCTGTACCTATGTATGCTTAGATCTTTAATACGCAACGGATTTTAATGGGGTTTTTTTAATAGATAGAGTAATTCGAGAGGAACATTTTTGTGAAAAAAAACATATATTATATACAATACATACATCATAGCGACCTCGCGATGCCGGGTCGGGTCGCTAGTAAATAAATATATATAATAAACAAGTGATTAGTTTTCTATGTTTTCTTGCGTCTGAGTGTATGTATGTGGTACCGTCGTTACTTCTTCGTTATTTTCCATAACACAAGTGCTTTAGCTGCTTACATTGGGGTCAGAGTAATATATGTGATGTCTGACTTGTCTCATATTTATTTATCTAATACAGACGAAAATTCTTATTGAATCCTTAAGAGTTTTAATTTTTACATTCCGTGTTAATAATTTTCTGACATTCCACGATCGTGTTCAGTATGGAGTGTTAAGTTTGTTCAAATAGAATACCATTACAGTCCTGAGAATCAAATATAAGCTTTGCAAACACTACGCAACGCAAACACACTTTAGCTCACGTAATATAATGATGTTTGTTTAAATTACTTGGATTTGGTCTTTAGCTTTAGTTGACCAATAAATTCAGAGAGATAAATAAATTCAGACAGAGTACAATATTGAAAACATGCTTTGTCATTATGGGAACGAATACAAGTATTATTTTAGTATTCTTTAAAGGATAATTGCTGCTTGCTTCCATCCCACGCGGTTAATATTAGTACAGTACGACACAACTTAGATGTAGCATTGTAAAATTCAATAAAAAAAGATTACTGCCGATTTGTACAACAAATAGAAATAGCTTCCTATCGCGCCATTCGACGTTATTCGTCGCTATAGATTCTCACGTCAGTTCAACCCGAGAAAGCAAGTGCATGTAAATCGACGTGTCAAATTGACGAATATATTAGGTCATATGATGTTACAAGTTATTACGTTCGTGTAAAGATCATATTCGCATAAGAAATAAATATTGATAATTTGGAATAGCGTACTTAATTCGGATGTGATCGGTTTTACGAATTTTGCCGATTTTTACAATATACTTAATCTTATTTTTATAAGTATAATTAAAGCGTTCATGTTAATACATTTTGTTTAAATAGTGTTCATTGTTATTTGTAGGCTATAGAGGTAAGAAAGGGTTCGTCACCTTAAGAACTATTTTCGTGTGCTCAATATGAGCGATAATCTGCTTTACCGATCGAGAATGACACATTGCCTCCCAATGATTTGGTGTTTAGATTCAAAAGGTACTAAGAGTTTAAGACTTGATAAAGGAATCAATTTGAAAAGTGACGAAGGTTTTCTTACTCTGACTGTACTAGATAATATCACAGTCCGGCTCGTGTAAGTCAGTAGAGCAATGTTGCATTGTCTCACGAACAGACGGACAACCAATCGTGTTAAAGCTGTATCTATTTTCATTCCGTGTGCGATTTCTTCATAGCAATGCGAATGGTTTACATTTTAATATAAATCATTTGTTTGTTAAAACAAATGTTATGTGCTGCGTATAGGAAAGTAGTATAAGACGAGAAAAATCGTCTTTTTTTTCGTAAATAAATTTTTGTTTTTAATACGTCACATGTACAAAAGCTATACTTATTCGAAATTTAAATTTGACTTCCACTATGACCATAAATTTCAACCATTCCTAACAACCTTGGAAACTAAGACTTTATACCCCTTGTGTCTGTAGTTACAATGGCTCACTCACTCAAAAAAAAAAAAAAAATCAAAATCAAAATAAACTTTATTCAAGTGATCTTTTTACAAGCACTTTTGAATCGTCATTTAACAATTAAGTGAAGCTATCACCGGTTCGGAAAGTAGATTCTACAGTGAAGAACCGGCAAGAAACTCAGTAGCTACTCTTTTTCAACATTTGAAAAAATACAGTAATGTTAGTTCTTAAACGGAAAACAACAATACTTAGGACTGCTGATTGGCAATAGAATTCATTATGTTAATAGATAAATAAAAAAATTAGCACAGATTATTGACCTCATCTTTTTGCTTCCGTGATTGATTCTTCATTTCGCCTAGAGTTGGAATGCTGCTGGCATTCTTGCCAACATTCCACGCGCTTTTGTTTTGTATTGGTATTTTTATAGGACGTGTAAATGAATCCTTTGCAAAATCGTTGTGATTTATCCGTACACGTGAGTATATTGTTTGGGTTGCTTAAAGCTGTGAATAAGATGGTGAATGTTTATAAGGGGATTTAAATTTTTCGTTAAGTTACGATTAGATGACTTTTGTGAGCCTTTTCTCCACCTTATTAATTTTAATAAAATAACATCTCTGTATATTAAAAACAGTAATTTATTGTTGTAATTATAAAAGAATCAACAATTGAACTAAAAAAAAAACAAACTGAAACTTTACAAAAAGTTGCCCTGTATACATTATTGATGTCACATTTAAAAAAAAAACAATTATTAATATCAATACATAATTTAAATTTAGAACGTTAGTTTAATACATCTTATAATAGTCCAGAGTCATTAGTCGTAACTGCAACATATTGTAGCGCTAATGACAGTTATTATATTCTCTGTATCTGTTTTTATGTTTTCTTAATGTCCTGAAAAAAAAAAATAAAAAAAATTCTAATTTTGAAATTATTTACTCCAAACACAATCTTATATATTAATAGTATAAGCTAATTTTTATCCAAGTGATTATGGGACGATAGCTGCACAAGCTGTAGAATAGATGTAGAAAATAGTTTATGGTTTTATTTTGAAGTTCCGTAGATGATCAGAAAATAATAAAGATAATATTACTATTTACTATATTGCTACGATGTAAGAAAGAATCAATTTAAGAGAGCGGAAAAAAGTAACTGGCCGGCTAGAGAAAGGCGCTACTCGCTTTAGATATTAAAAAAAAAAAACAAATGAAAAACGTCAGTTTACAATGAATTAAATAAAAAAAAAAATTGTCATAGTTTCGATATTTATATAAATCTGTTGAATAAACGTGAATTTTCGCGTACTACACATTAGTCTACTATTATTTACATAAGAATTATTAGTATTAAGGTCTCAACTACAATACAAATAAAAGTTAACAATATTTACTGTACAAATCGTGACCGAACAGAGGCAAGAATTCTAGCAGGATTTCCGTTGAATCGCAATTGCGATCCTCTGGGCAAAAAACGAACTAGCCCTCCTGTCACCAGTGGAGCCAATAAAGCGAGATACTTTTAATGAAAATTTTTACTCTAATTATCCTAACTGTCATTTATATTTTACTGGTTTTCGACGGCGGCTTTGTCTACATGCGATGTGTGGTTTTGTATATCTTAATTTTTAGCCTTGGTTTTTGTGCAAATCTTCAAAATGTTTGTTTAGAATAGTAACAAATAAATCAATCATTAATAATATATTATTTAGTGTAAGTTGTGATCGCGAATTCACTTGCGTACATTTTTGTTTTTAACAGCGGTCATCATTATAATTTGTTTTTTTATCTCCAGTAGTTGATACAGGCTAAAATATAACAATAATAATTCTTAAATTAAAATATTTTTTTATAACTAGCAATCCGCCCCGACTTCGCGAACAATGCTGAGATAAAATATACCACAGTATGTCTGACTGACTTTATATAAGATACCCTTATAAGATTTTAAATTAACATGGTACCGTGAACAAGACATTCGTAGATAATGTCGAAATATCGAGCTCCATTAACTAAAAATAAAAAAAATGGTAAATATCCCGTAATTAATATAACTGTAATATATTATAGCCTTTGCAAGTTCTAAACCTGTAACTTGTCAGTTCTCATTTTATTATTTCGATTTTTTTTGCCGGTGGAGACTATCCATCGAAAATAATAATTCATAATTGAGATCTAGCCAAGTTAGACCTCACATTACAATATATTTTCCTAAGTTATGGAAATAAATGATGTTTTATGAAGTTATAAATACATTTAGGACTGGCCATATAACTTGGCACCCATTTAGATGTCACTTCTTTTGTCGTTGAAGTCAACAACCAAAGCTTATATCATTAGTACTTAGTTCTCATTTTACATTTATGTTTTTGATGGGATAGTCTCAATGAAATATACAATCTATAGTTTTATATAAAGTATATATGAATGACATAATAACATCAGGTGTTTTATTGAAGTATTCGCGTTTGATAGCTTTGTTTAGGATTGCATGTCGTGATTAAACCTTGGAACCGTGTTAATGATGGCTCTTTGTCGCAAGCGGGTTTCGTTGGCCATGAGTATTACGAAATGTGTATTTATTGTAAATTTAACCATATAATCTGTTGATGTTTATAGGCTTAACAAAGATTTATTTTTAGATGTACCTATAAGTAAATAATACAGTAATCGTTTGCGGGTTCTGCTTGTTGTGTTTATACATTTTTACATTTATTCATGAGATCCAATGTAAGTATAGGTCCGAGGGATATAATAGATTCGTTCTCTGTGCTAGTATGTATAAATATTTAAAAAAAGTGTAGCTTGAATATCTCATTTAATAGATAACTTTTTTAGTCAAATCGACTTCAAAAAGTCAGTAACACTTTTGTGGGGTATCGTGTTCTACAACAGGATTAAAGAAAGCATGCCTCTTTATCCAAATAAAAAAAAATGTTAAGGAACGCTTGCGTGCGAAAGATACAATGTTTTATTATTGATAGCACACCTTGGGAATAAAACGGTAGCCTCCTGGGTATTTCTTTTCATATTAATGTTATTATATTGTTAATAATAAAATTGCAAAATAGACTTGCTGAGTTTCTTTCGTTGATTCTTCTCAGGTCAGGGTGTTTTCCTTTCCGAATGGTAATGCTTATTTTGACTATCCATTAATGATAATTTCAACCTTTGATATATAATATAATGGATAACTGCGAAGTTTAAATGTCTATTACACTTAATAGACTATTTGACAATGCGAAAAATAAATTGTGAATTATTGTAATCAGTGTATATTATGAGTTTAAATTAATTAAATAATAATTAATTATTAATTAATTCAAAAATCCATAAATAAATATGCATTTTTTCAAACGTTTGTCCCGTGACACAAAACGCTCCCTGATCGGTCGGGCTTATGATGAAGTCACTTTCTTATAAACCTTGCTTTTCCACTATATGTACCACAAATAAAAATACAGGAAAGTGACGTCACCGACCCCGTTGCAGCGCCATATTGTCCAAGTAGCGTTTTCGCGCGTTATTTAAATATGGAATTTTTAATATGATACTTTTCGGCAAATTGTACTAGAAATAAAAACAAATCAACTTTTACTGGGTTCCTTAACTTCTACTAAATAATATAAAATGGATTTTAAAAACCAGTCAAATAGCCTATTGTATTATATATATAAAAAACTGTTTTTGCATAATTTTTTTGGTATGTATAATAAAGATTATTTAATTAATAATTAAATTTCAGTCACGGTGACAAATGGAGGCAGTTCCGGTCCAAAGTTCAGAGGCCGATCCTGCAGCCGCAGACAGTTAAGAAATACGTGGCACCGATCGAGATGGTGACTGAAGACTTCATCAGTTACATGGAGAAGGCGAGAGATGAAGTCGGTGACCTACCACACGAGTTCGACAACGACATTCACAGATGGTCTTTGGAATGTGAGTGGCGAACCGTTTCATTGCTTTTGTTTTACGTCATTCTCTAAATTTCCTTTGGAAAACGTTTGAGTAATAGAAGTAAATTTTCATTTACTAATTGCACTTATATTTTAGATCATATAGGAGATAAAAACATAATCAAATATTGTATACCTTTTGGAGTTATTCAGATACTTCTGAATAACTCCTACTCCTACTACTTTACCATTTTTATTTTACAACCAGTCCGGGCCAAAAGTTGCCTTGTAATAGCGATAACCTGATGTATTCATGAAACTTTTGTTAAATCCATATGTCAAAATTTAAATTTAATTACTGGTACAACGAATAAATATTCTCTTTCACGACCAAACCGCTGAAACTAATTTGACGAAATTTGTTATGAACCAAATTTGAACTCCAAGGCAGGACCCCAAAAACGCCAAAAACGCGAGCGAAGTTGCGGGTGACAACTAGTAGTAAATAAGTAAAGAAAGAATAATTTAGTTAACATACCAGAAACCAGTCGACTCTTGATCATCGTTCCCACTCCTCACGAAAGAGATAAGCATAAGAGGACGGTTAAATAGGAATATTAGCAATTCCTTATTTAATTAATTTGGGGCATTGCTAATATACTTTAACAAAAAAAGGTGTCCATAAATATTTATACTTATTACTTTTTCCAGGTATCGGTCGGGTGGCTCTGGACGTCCGGCTTGGTTGTCTCTCCCCCAACGTGACCACTGACTCAGAACCCCAACGCATTATCGATGCCGCTAAATATGCTCTGAGAAACGTAGCCGTACTTGAACTGAAGGCCCCTTACTGGAGATACTTCCCGACTCCACTTTGGACCAAATACGTCAATAATATGAACTTCTTTGTTGAGTAAGTACTTTTTCTCAGGTTCTCGAATTTAGTATTTAATCGTTGATAGTTGGAAGTTGTCTTTTACAATTTAATTGGTGGCGCTTGTCTGGGGGCCATGATGTCCTAGTGTTAGAACGTGTGCATCTTAACCACAAGCATTACAGAATTTAAATGTGATTAATCTGTATTTATAATACATCTCTAGGCCCGCGATGAAGGACAACATCGTGAGGAAATCTGCATGAATCATGTGTATTCATCGTTACAGCAACGTGGTGGAATAATCTTTACATCTGAAGCTTTTTTTATAGGCTGTAAATGTTCTAGTACTGGGCTTGTTATTTACTTATTTATTTTATTCAAACCTTTGTTCCAAAGTAATACCACTAAGGAATGTACCTTTACCAAATACGGCCCCTTTTTAAAGATTTATTTCATGAAGCGACTTCACATATTTGTGGTATTGTTTGGAATTTTGGATCTGTTTTCTTTTAAGATTAAGAAGTCGATCAGGATCAGGAGTTTCGGTTCTTCCAAGTTTATTCAGTTTAGTAATTGTTATATACTTTATCAAAGGTTATGCTCACGCTACATCAACGAAGCTTTGGAACGATTGAAGACTAAGAAGGTAACGTCGGAGGACGATCTTTCTTTACTGGAAAGAGTTCTTAAAAGCGAGGGAGACCCGAAGATTGCAACTATCATGGCTCTTGATCTTATACTTGTTGGAATTGATACGGTAATCCTTATTTGGTTTAATATTTACTTATTTTACTGTAAAGCGTGTTTAGTTAATCATGAGATTTATTAATAGTTGAATATAGTAAGAAATATTTGTCCAATTCGTTTGATCAGAATAAAAAGACCTTTATTATGTTATACCGTAATTATTTATTGTATGTTTGTCTATCTACACTGTTTGATGTATTTTATGAAGATTTGTAGGAACAAAGTTGAAATAGGATTTTTAAATGTAACGCAACAGATCTTACATTTTTTGAAAGTTGCGGTGTTCCTCAGGGTATATTTTTGGGCTCAGGAAATAATCTTTAACTATCAACTGCTATGATCAAATTAATTTCAATCAATTAACGCGTGAAATATTTATTTATTTATAGGATCGCTATCGATTTTTACACAAATGTATATTTAAATAACGTTACATATAAAATTAAAAACATGCATAAACTGTGTAAAATCAGTTAAAAGCAAACACTGCATGCATACATAATTCTTTATTTTAAGTTTTGTTTGATAAATATAAATCTAAGAGTAATGAATAGCAATTTACATTATATATTAATTAAAAATAAAATTAAAATAAGTTCATAAATATTCTAAAAAAATTAAACAATCATAATGCGGTTTCTAAAGCAAAACAGTTATGATAAAAGTTATATAATATAAGATTAATTAATTGAAAATATAAAATGACATATTCGATATTATTTCCAAAAAAATAGTATACTATTTCAGATATCAATGGCGGTATGTTCAATTCTATACCAAGCAGCGACAAGGCTAAAGCAACAAGACAAAATGGCGGAGGAAATAAGGCGAGTGCTACCGGACCCGAGCAAACCCCTCACTTACGCTGATTTGGATAAGCTTCACTATACCAAGGCCTTCGTCAGAGAAGTGTTCAGGTAAAGAATATTTTGATCTGATTTTGATAAGCATTTCAAAACCATTAAAACGGCATTTCTTTCATTTTAAAATGATTATAATTCAAACATAAAAAAAAATCGAATTTAAATAATACACTATTACAAAAGGAATTAATGTGCACCAAAAAGATGCATAAATTGCTTATTCAAAATATTTCTTAGAGTTGTCCTAAGTAAAATGAAATGCAAAATATTAGACTACTTAAAAGTCGATTTACGATTATATAATGTAGTTACAATTGGAGTCGAAGTTCGATAATAATGGGATACACACGGAAAGCATTAGATTTCAAATAAAAAAATATTGAAAGTTATGAGGTAACAAAAATAAAAAATACAGACGAAATATTTTATATATTTACAAAGACGGGCTATGTACTGAGCCACAAAGACCACTTATAAAATGTAAGCAAAATTTTAAACAGTTTTACTTTATGGCATAAAGATAAATCTTCAATTTCAGAATGTACTCAACAGTCATAGGAAATGGAAGAACTCTTCAAGAAGATGACGTCATTTGCGGCTATCATATTCCGAAAGGGGTAAGAGGTTTAAATTGTATAATTTATATTTATTTTTAACAAATTTTGAGTTATGACTAACTCATTGACATAGATAATATTTTTACTGATCATAATTAAATTTTACTCAGTAACAGTAACAGACTCTAAATTTTCCATTGCTGGGTTATGACCTTCTCTCCCATTGAGAAGAGGGTTTCGAACATATTCCACCACGCTGTTCCAATGCGGGTTGGTGGAATGCACATGTGGCAGAATTTCGATGTAATTAGACACATGCAGGTTTCCTCACGATGTTTTCCTTCACCGCCGAGCACGAGATGAATTATAAACACAAATTAAGCACAGATATATAGTGGTGCTTGTCTGGGTTTGAACCCGTAACCATCGGTTAAGATGCACGCGTTCTAACCACTGGGCCATCACAGATCTTACATTTCAATTTTACTCATGATAAATGAATGGTAAATCTTGATCCTTGAGTTTATTATTTTTTATTATTGCATCCTTCATGGAAGCAGTAATTTCTTGGCACATTGTGATTATTTTCCTCGTGTATATTTATAGGTTCAAGTAGTATTCCCGACAATCGTAACGGGCAATATGGAGCAATTCGTGTCCAACCCTGAAGAGTTCAGACCGGAGCGATGGCTGGAGAGCAATGGAAGACTTCACTCCTTCGCTTCCTTGCCGTACGGTTTTGGAGCCAGGATCTGTTTGGGGAGAAGATTCGCTGATCTGGAGATTCAAGTGCTTTTGGCCAAAGTATGACATATTTTTGCACATTTAAATGTTTACTAAAAATCAATATAATTTACTTAATTCTGTCCCAAACCAAACTAAACTGTGTAAAACAATTTTTCGTTTTCAAGACCACGATCTGATGATCATCTGCGAGAATAATTTTATTAGGAAATTAACCCATCTTCCTAACTCAAGCTTTAAGCTTAAATGGTGGGGTAAATTTCTATATACTAGTAATGTTTTTATTACATTTCTTCTATTATTTATAAAAAAAATTATACATAAAGAATATTCAAAATTTCTCAAAATATCATTGTTTAACCATATCAGTCTATGTCCACTGAAAATCAAATGGCTGGAACATCGAACTAATTTATTTCGATTTTCGACGAGTTTCATTTCTTAACCAGTCTATATTATATAAGATTTTAAATTAACATGATTATTTTTATTATTAAAGTTATTAAATTCGGGATATTTACCATGTTTTTTATTTTTGTTCGGTGGAGCTCGATATTTCGACATTGTCTACGAATGTCTTGTTCACGAGACCTCGTGAAGTCTATAACAGTCTATATTACTTTGTTTTCTTTATCTGTACGCTTTTGTATAAATAGAAGTTATAAAGTATGTCTATAATTTTGATATATTTGAAAAATGCTTCAGTTGCTGCGTCGGTACCGTCTGGAGTACCACCACGCGCCGCTGGAATACGCCGTCACCTTCATGTACGCGCCCGACGGACCGCTGCGCCTGCGCATGCTGGAGCGACCGGCGTAGCTGACATAAAGATGACGTGTGTGAACACTACTTTAGTCGTATCTTGGAAACCAATGCATGTTTTAAAATTAACTGGACATTTTCAAATAGTCTTTTATATGGACTAACTTCCAAAAATAAAGATTTTGAGATTTGAAATGTCGTTAAGATATCATAATCATTAGCCTAGATCCTGATAATTTTGGGTCAGGATTATGTTGTTTTTATATTTGTCTAATACTTAATAAAAAGAGAAGTTTTTTTGTACATGAATATTTATTTTAAAAAGCAAAGGTAATAAAGGACGCGTTTATTTTAAAACAAAAAGTCTGAAAAGAATAAAATTATTTTTCTTTTAATTATTATTGGATTATCAGCCAAAATTTAAATAAAACATACATATATTAAATTTCTTAAATATATATTCATTTAAACTGAATACACGTACAATAATAATTATTTAATAATAACTACATAATAATTGATTACTTTTAAACGTCGTGTCTAACAAATTATTACTTATTATTGGGAAATGTATACATTTTGTAAATAAATATTATTACATTTTTTGCATTCGATTTATTTCAAATACCCATTCACACGTTGACAGCGGCATACGGGGTGTATAAGACCTCGTGTAAAGAAATCTATCATACCGGTACGGGGTTTCCGACCCCGTAACGTGTAAGAAACTAAAACTGGGTGTGATGTGATCGAATTTTATTTCTTCAGTGCGGTACAGTCAAAATAAAAAAAAACTTTATTCAAGTGGGCTTTTATAAGCTTACTTTTGAATCGTCATTTAACAATTAAGTGAAGCTACTACCGGTTCGGAAAGTAGATTCTACTGAGAAGAACTAGCAAGAAACTTTGTAGTTAATCTTTTTCAACATTTAAAAAATGCAAAGTCATGTTAGTTGATACAATTATTTAAATTAATATTAATATATCATACTGTCAAAGATATCCCGTGTTAAAGCAGGGACACCATAGCAATTTGTTTTTATAGGAAATATTGTAGTGCACAAATCTCTGTGCAAAAGTAATCTATCTTTACTATTATATATTATATATTTTATTCTTTACCGTTTCTCATAATGAGAGGAAATCTGACAAAATAAAATTTTCAGCCCTAACTTACTGAACGGAAGGTAATCGGTGAATGAGAATGAATGATAGTATACTTCGTCTTTCCTGCTGCTAAGTTTTGAGGCAAGGGACGCTTCCGCAAAATGACGAGGGAACGCTTTGAAGACTTTCAATATATTTATAACATCATATCATGTCACATTTTAGAAAATGTCATATTTTAACATTAGCTATTTATAAAAAATTGATAAGTGTGTTAAGTTTAATCTACACATAAATATATTTGAGTTTCGGGAAATGTTTTTAATATTTGACAGTTCATTCGTAACCCAAAATCTAATATAAATATAGTTATGCATTATTATGGCCAGCATTGTCTCGGCACACTCAGGAGCTACACGTTACGGAGATGAAAATACTGAGATGGATGTGTTCCGTAACGCGGGCTGACCGCATACGAAACTCATACATCAGAGGCAGTCTCGGGGTCCGTGCCGTAGCGGATAAGCTCCAAGAGCGTCGTCTAAGGTGGTATAGTCATGTCGCGGAGACCTAAGGACTATGTCGGGAGAAAGTGCCTTGATATATTTGTACCAGGAACTAGGCCTCCCGGACGCCCAAGGAAGCGATGGCTGGATGTCGTGAAGCAAGACACGAGAACCAATGGACTCACACAGAATGATATTAAAGACCGTGCAAAGTGGAGTAGACTTAGTCGGAAAGCAGACCCTGGATATAGCCGGGATTAATAAATGCCAGGCAGAACAAGATTAACCTAGAAGAAATATTCAACTGTTATGAAACAAACATAAATTTGGTGTATTTCGATTCACTCTTTTAAAACAAAAATAAATATATTAAACCTTTTCAGTTTTTGGACTTCAACCTAACAACATTTAGGTTAATTTACGAATGCTTTTTAATAATATTCGTAGGAAGGTATATGCCCCTGCTAGTAAATTATAACTGGAACCAAATTGGGAACTAAGATTCTATGACATATTTAATTTCCTTATGTATTCACTGGCATTTTTGTAACTGAATGCAACAGTTCTAAGTTTTTCTGTTTTTTCATCAAATATATGATGGGCTTGCTAGCAATATATTCCAAACCTTCTCCTCAAAGAGAGAGAAGGACTTAGCCCAGCAGTGGGAAATTTACAGGCTGTTGTTGTTGTTGCAAGTAAGATTGTCTAAGTGGGTGTACCCAGACTTACACAAAACTCCACTACCAACTAAATTGTGTGAAATAACAATTTAAAAATATTCTTGAGAACCTATTTCAATAAATTATACTATTTTCATCCGAATATCAAATATTTTTTACAGTTTCCCAATAATCAAGGCGCGGTTAGTGCACCGGTAGTCGTTATTAATTCTTGCGACACCGTGCGACGTGATTCCAAGCGTTTAAGCAACAGAATTAGGTTTAGTGCGACACAACTTAGATGTAGCTTCGGCAAAATTCGTAAAACCAAATTATCATTATTTATTTCTTATGATGATCTTTACGCAAACGTAATAATTTGTAATATATTATCTAATATATTTGTCAATTTGACGCGTCGATTGATATGCACTTGCTTTCTCGGGTTGAACTGACGCGAGAATCTATAGCGACGAATAGCGTCTAATAACGCGATAGGGAGCTATTTCTGGTTGCATAAATCGGCAGAAATCAGTTTTATTGAATATGCCGATGCTACATCTAAGTTGTGTCGTACTATATTTATCTTGAGCGTTGCAATTTAAGTTATTTACTCTGTGGCAAGAGCCGTGCCTTTTTACATTAAATAGCGAAGCGTAACTTTGAGGGCAATGACCTTTTATCATTATTTAGTAAATAAACTTTAAATATTTAAAGTAGATAGAACACGTGGATCCTGACTACAGGTTACGAATTTAAATTCGGTCAAGCGCTAAGTTATTCGTACACATTATGATTATTAATCATTTGGCGTTCGCATATGTAAATAATACCGGATGAAAGTTACATTTTTAGGTCAACTTTTAGGAGAGATGAAATAGGATATTAAAAAATATATTTTTTGATTTTTTTTTTAGGTATATGAACTAGAGATAATAAATTATTATGCTATAAACAGAATGGTTGATTATTGAATAATTAAAATATATAAAATATTAGGTACAATATATTTTAGGTATATGTATACCTAATATATAAAAAATAAGCTAGTCATTGATTAAAATTAATGCAAACGCTTTGAAATTTTCAATACGAAATTTATAGTTATGTGTATTTTTTAACTAATTCTCAATTATCTACCTGCTTCAATCATATATTATTTTTCAACCGACTTCAAAAAGGAGGAGGTTATCAATTCGTCTGTATTTTTTTTTTTTTTACTACATCACGACAAAATCCTACGCTTCGAATACCCTTAAAACAACTACAAAAGGTAAATCACAATTAGGCGTAACTTTATATATTTATATTTTACGTTTGTTTTAAGACGGATGTAACCAGTGCTAATTATCACACGTATATGTTTTATTACTGTCAACATAGTATGAGGTAATTTGGACAATTGTTACAGAATTGTTAATAAATATTCCAAGACTACCTGGTTATGTAATTCATCGCGTATGGCTTTGCTTTAAAAAACTATTACGTCCCATAGTTAGATTGATAAGAAATTATAGACGCATGAAACATAAAAAGACTTACATTTTGAAAATTTTATTGGTCTTATAATACCATTTTGACGAATAATGGAGAATAATTTGTAACTATAATTTATTAAAAAAGTACTGTTGTTCGCTGCGTTGATTATAATATACAATAATTTAAAATGTTACATTAATTTAAGACATATATGTATCGCAAGAATAAAGTTTCATGTTTCTAATTTAAAAAAGTGATTTACATGCAAATGTTCAACCATTATTTAACCCCCTTAGGGGTAGAAATTCCAAAATTATTTCCTCACCAAAACTCACCAAATGACGACCCTGACATTAATAGTTTTTGCTCAGCAATGATGAATCTGATACTAAATATAGTAGAGAATGTTTCTTTACTATATTGTCCACGTAGTGTATACAAAAACCTTCCCCTTGAATCACTCCATCTATTACAAAAAATCACATCAAAATCCGTTGCGTAATTTTAAAGATCTAAGCAAATATAAAGACAAACAGCGGTAGGCGAATTTGCCAATACAATTACAAAGTAATAATGATATAGATTATCATCTCAGCTTATGATAATTCCCAAAACGCCACCATTAAATATTTCACATCAAAACTTAGTTAAATTCCTTGTCCTACTCAAAGTCTTAACGACTGTAATGTAATAGGTATCACAAGGTTGTTTCGTGGGAGTGTAAAAACAACGGCGTTAAGTCATCATTAAGCACATTTACAATAGACTGTGTTTGACGATTTAAAAGATTGATGGCAACATCACTGACTTTTGCTTAAATATTCACGTTGAATAAAATATTCTTTTAAATATTTCTGTTAGATTTAGATATTTTTAGATACATTTTATTATAATTTATCGGGCTCAGTGAGGTCCGACTTTCGATTTGATGAGACCCATAAAAGCTATTAATGATTCTACCACGGATTCGTTTCAATTCGAGTGGATAATAATCGTTATAAATATATCAAATAGAATGCCGACAAGCTATAATTGATATCTGTATCCTTTAATATCTGATTAGTAATGGAGTTTCAAATTCAGACAATTTTAAACGTGATATTGATATCATTATTATGATGATAAAATTCTTGTAGTTGGGCCGTGACAAATACAAGAATATCCATATGATAAACTGAAATGAATAAATCCATATGATAAAATGACTTAAAATAAGTACCTGTCCTGTAGTAGGAAATACACGATGCATCGAAGAATACAAGTGTGAAATATCGTAATATAATTTGCAACAATGGCTATAAATTATAAAATTGATAGCATAAACGTATCAAAATGAAAAATGTCAATAATGTGATACGAGTGAGATTCGAAAATAATTCTTATAGAATCAGAGGCAGTTCCAAACAATGACAAAGGGCAGTTAATGTGTATTCCTATTTGCGTCACACTTTTGTACTTCTCGAGACCGTACCTTAAAAAGTTACGTAAAAATGACGGTAGTTATGAATTTGTTCTTGTAAGCCTTCAAAAAATATAGCAAAGTTTGTTCTCAAGTACGCGTGAGATGTTTATGTATTAAACATCAGTAAGGCTGTCTACCTACTGAAACAACTAATATCTAGCTTGAGAAGATTATGCAAATTGACAACTTGACAATGACTAACTTGACAGTTCATTGGTATCATATGGCTCACTTCATGATGTAGTCGTAAAATCAACTTGAACGCATATCATAAAAAAATACAGTCTGTGTCCTATGTGCACAACTAAAACCCAATAAAATAAGAAAAAAAAGCCAATAAAACGCACTAAGAGAAGTATGACCTAAAAATAAATTGTACTGTTTAAATTATGATTTTATTTTATCTTCGAAATGTTATACATAAAATGTAATTGTAATAAGACAACACCGTATAAATGGCTTTATTCTACATAAAATAGTACATAGTTCTTAGTGTGACATAATGACATTAGTTATAAAATAATATAAAGTAAAAAGGTTCAATATTATTACAGTAATAAAATTTTGATTAAAAACCAAAGCTTTACGTACGCTATATTAAGTGGATATTGGTGCTAACTTATGCACTTTCTAGCTTTGCATACAACAATTATTTACAGAACTGGAAATGAAATGGAAAGTGTATTTGTGTATCACGGAAAACTGGTCTTTCGGTGGCCTTGTGTTAATATTTAAGTGCTTTATAATCTGTTATATTTACTTATATATGTCACCTTTTTATTCTATGAAAGTAATAATTAAATTCAAATTTATTTGTGTTAAGTATAAACAGCTTTTTTTCCATATTCAATCACAGATAAGCAGAGTGTCACCTAGCCATTATACAAAAAATATTTTTTTCGATAGAGTTATAAGTATTGCATATTTATAAAGAAATAATTTCGCAGAATTTAGTAAAGAAAAAAATAATACGACAAAGGACTCGAGTGAATTATTTTTTGATTTTTTTAATTGTGAATAACATTCTTAGTTAGTGGCGGATTTACCAATAGGCTAAGTAGGCTGGAGCCTAGGGCGGTAGATTTAGAGGGGCGGCAAATTTAGCCCAAATTTGTTATTACCTTACAGAAATTAAAAAATATGTGTAATTATATACATACATATATATAATCATACTAATAACGGGAATAAACCGATGTAATGAGGACGATAGAAATAAATGTTGCAAAAAAAGTAAATTAATAAATTGTAAATCCGCCACTGTTCTTAGTAGATGTGATTCTTTGTATTAAAATTCCTCTGGTGTATATTACAGATTTTTTAAAATATATTTTTCTTATAATGGCTACATAATGAAAAAATAGCAGTTATTTTTTATTTTGATATTCTTAGGGACATATGAAATTAGTAAAAATCGGTTAAATTATCTATGTCTAGATGTAAATCTCATTTTGTTTGATTGGTACGCATTAAGTTAAATGAGATTCAATTAAGAAATATCTGTTAATATTATCACTTGATGGTAGGGCTTTGTGCAAGCCCGCCTGGTACAAGGTACCACTCACTCATCAGATATTCTACCGCTAAAAAACAGTATGCAGTATTGTTGTTTTCCGGTTTGAAGGGTGAGCGAGCCAGTGTTACTACAGGCACAAGGGACATAACATCTTAGTTCCCAAGGTTGGTGGCGCATTGACGATGTAAGGAATAGTTAATATTTCTTACAGCGTCATTGTCTATGTGGTCCACTTACCATCAGGTGGCCCATATCGGCCGCCAACCTATTCCATAAAAAAATTGCAATGTTCTTTAGGAATCTTTTTTTTTAAATTTATGCACCTTTTTCATCACCGCTGATTGTATATATCAATAATATATTCTATGTTGTAAAATTTTTATCGCGACGAATTTATTAGATGTTGAAATCCATGAAGCTATAATAAATATTAATATCACATATTGAAATATACAACGTTTATCTCCTTGACATAAAATATAAGAATTAAGAATACTTTAATCAATACATTTCATCAATAGTTAGAAGTTATTACCGAATATATTATGTATATTCAGGGTTTTTGGTAATCCTACACATTCCCGTTCGGAGGTAATAGGGGTGACTATTTGCAATCATTTTAACCCCTCTGTGCATCGTGTACAAATGAACTAATTTTAAGTTATCAGGTTTTTTATATTTAAATAAATCTAAAATGAAATTTCAAAAATGTATTATATGAAAAGTATCAATTAGGTACATCTAGTTTTTTCTTCTGATTTATAAAAACGATACAAGCCAAACAATAATTATTGGTACAGATTTAAAAACGCTAGATGGAAAACCATGTTATTTAAATTTTTTTCCCGCCTATTTCACCCCCTTAGGGGTAAAATGTCCAAAATTCCTTTCTTAGTGGGTGTCTACTCAATAAATTGATCCTACTTACCAACTTTCAAGTCCCTAACTCTAACACTTTATGCTCGGCGATGATGAATCAGTCTGTCAGGACCTGTTATCTTATATATATATATATATATATATATATATATATATATATATATATATATATATATATATATAGATAGAAGGTATAGTTTTCTACATAAATCTTATATATTTTAAGACATCAAAAGGGCAGACTCGGTGAGATCACGTTTTAAAAGTAGATTTTCAACCGACTTCAAAAAGAAGGAGGTTATCAATTCGTCTGTATTTTTTTTATGCTTTTTGACTCCATGGCTCGCTCGAACGAACCCTAGATGGGAATAGTGAACCTCCATTTCACCAACAGCAGGTGACGGAGTATACCTGGCAGTAATATGGAGCTTGCTACTATA